>NC_138587.1:23231978-23847970 GCF_964289735.1 Phaethon aethereus
TCTGCTCTCAGTTCTCAAAGCCTGCATGGAGGCTGTTGGATATGGTGGATATCTTGGCTGTCCCTCCTTGCCATCCTTGTGCCCTTAGATTTTGCATCCTGTGTAAACCAAACTAAGCCTACTGCCAACCATGCCTTTCACAGCTGCCTTCTTTCTTTTATTCCGGGAGATAACAAATGTTTACAATATCGGTCTTCTCTTTCAAGCTGTTCCTTGGAAATTTTTCCATGCCTGGGAGTTTCTTCCCCTAGTTTGTGGGTAGGAGGTGGTATTTTAACTGCTTCTGGCAAAACCAGAAGTGTCCCTTAAATTATCTAGAGATTTTTGTGGTTGCTGAAAGACTTACAGTGGGCACATGCTTTCCTACAGCTGCCTTCTGGCTTTTCAGCATCATACCCTGAAGAAACCAGGCTGCTGCTAGCTGGCCCACCAGTGCTGGGGGCTCCTTGCCTCTTCCATGAGCCTTTGACCTTGGGGCAACCGTGATCTCAGGTGGCCTCACACTGCCTCGGGAGAGGGCTGCGCCTGCTGGGAGCTCCCCTTCCTCCTCTGTCCCAGGGCTGAACTGTACTGAGGTGTTTCTTTTCTAAGTTGTGTGCAGATCCCTAGTGGCAGAAAGAACCTTGACTCTTAATTATTCTGCCTCTTATCTCCTCTTAGATGTTACCGACAGCCTGTGTGTTTAGAGTAAGGCTCTGATACAGTGTTACGGTCTCATGCATTCACTTTTGTTTAGCTTTTCCCCTCATTCTCTTGCATTAGAAGTTTGGATTTCCTTCCAGCTCATTGGCGTAATATTAACCTTTCTTTTTGCTGGAAGTGACATGTTGCCTTTAATAACAGGAGCCTGGGTTTAATATCCCAAGAGGTCCTTTTCCAACTCCATGTTCATATAGACCAGGAGCTAAAAGAAAGAGACTTCTGAAAGTGGCTTTCCAAAAAGTGGTTTGTTTTCTCCTGCTTGTGTTATTGTGGTCTTTTTGTAAGAAATCAAACTGTTGAAACAAATATATATCCCACTTAGATTTGAAAAAATTGCAGCTCAGTTGTGGCCTGGATCCACCACTTCTTCTGCTGAACATGATTAAAGAAAGACCAGACCCCTTGAGTTACCTTTTCATTCTTTCTTGTGTGTTACAGACCTAATATATTATTCATGAAAATTAAGCTGTGTTAATTGTGTCTCCTGGTCTGCTTTAAGACCAACATGCATTCCTTGTATGCTTGTCTTGTTTGCTAATGAAGTCTGTGGATTGAATCCAAAGTTAGGGAGGAGTTTAAGCACTGTCACTTATCCACGCATGTAACTCGCCCCGACTTTGTTGTCCAGATGTGACCTCCAGGCTTCCCACATAGGGGTGGCTGTGGAAGTAAACGTTTGACCGGGAGATGTCACTGACGTTTACTGCTGGGTGCTCTCGAGCCTGTGGCTTTCATCAATGTGGTCTCATTTTTATGAATGGAGGCAGGCAGTGATTGCCGAGCTGTCCAAACTGGTGCCAGGAATCCGGTATTGTAGAGTCGTGGGTGGAGACGAGAGCGTGAGAAGTGCTTCTGCACCGGCGGTCCCACCGTGGTACAGCTACGTGTGCAGCCCCGGGCGTGATGGATGGCCGCGCTGCTTCTGTGGTCTGGAGGTGGCCTGGGCTCAGGGGACCCTGGAGAGAAAAAGGCATGAAGTGCATGCATCACACATTCCTTTTTGTGAAATTTAAAAGGTGTCCCTTCTCACCTCACAGACTCTTTCCTGCCTATTTTGGTAGGAATTTCTTTCCTCCTTTTTTTTTTTTTTTTTATCCTTATCATGGAACTTCTTTTAGTTCAGTTCTGGTTTTTACTCTTGAGTCTATTCAGTGAACACACCTTGGAGACAAAGTGCTCATTTTTTTTCCTGTATCCACAAGGCTTTTTAGTAACTGCTAACCCCTTACACCTGTACATGTGTAGTCAAAGAAGGATCTTAATGTGGCTTTGTCTAGACTTGTGATGGAAGGAGAGAGAGAAAGCAATTCCTGAGGCATAGATACATGACTTTTTGGAAGTAGAAAATATAACCAGCAAAGATTATATCCCCAACAGAGCTGGCAGAAGGGGTCTTATGGGTGTTCTTAATCCATCTCACTGCAAAGTCAGCCAGGTTAGCTCAAACCACCTTTGTTTTTGACTTAAATTAGCTGAGTCTGCACTAGCGCAGTGAATGTTCTCTCTGTCCCTCCTGCCAGACGTGCGGTGGGGGACTACCAGCCAGCTGCTGGTCCTCAGCCAACTCCTGCTATAGCCACATCGAGGAGAGACCGTCTGTGTGTCCTCCAGGCTTTACTTAATGAGAGCTGAGCCCTTTGTCCAATATCAACCACGTTTGTCGGACAGAATCAGCGTAAGATGTGCCACTCACACTCACATTCGTGCTGTCCTAAATTGTTTCAGCTTGGCACCTATCCGCCCGTTCTTAGCTCGGGTCCCATTAACAGTTCTTTCTGGGAAATTTCACAGGTCACTGGTGCTCTGCGGCAGCCATCAGGAGTGGGACCAGCTGAACTCCTTCAGGGTGTCTCTGTGGTTCAGACTGAACGGCTGTTTTACCCACGGAAGGACAGACCTGTTCTTTTTACCTGAGAATTTGTGAACCATTTAGGATGATACTGGATGTGCGTGCATGGACAGAGATTGAGGGGATACCTCTGAGATTTCAATTCCCATTTAAATTAAAAGGCACTTTGTTGTCTGTCTTTCTGTTACAATCCCATTTAAAGTGTTTTATGGAAACAACTTCTAGGACTTTTGCTGTTCTGTGCTGTGCACTGGGCTTTGGAGGCCAGGTTACTTAAAAAAGGAAAAAGGAGATGGAAGGTGGAAAAGCACTGTTTTGCTGGCGTCATGAATCTTTAGACAGGAGAGAGACAGAATACATTTAAAACTCTGAAGTGTTGTGTAGCCTGAAACCTTTCCACAGGAGAACGCTACTTTAAATATACGGCTGGAAAAAAAAAAAATCACTTCTGCAAATGATGATTTTTTTAAGCATTAGAAACAAGTGTTTAGAAATGATTAATTACCGTAACATGTGAACGCTGTAAAGTTTCATCTATTCACAGTAGTATTTCAAATGATTTAAAGTTGTTTGCTCAAGGTTTGCTTTTACCATGTCATTAAATGTCATGGATTTTTTCCAGCTGTTCTCCACAAATGCATCACTCATGATGGATTTTGCATGGAAACAGGCTGCCAGATTTTAGTTTTGATATCAAAGCCCAATTTTGTTTTATTTTTAATATAGTTTTGCTTTGCAGGATGTATTATTGGCTTTCAATGGAGCTGGCAGAGAAGATGCTAGCAACTCTACTGGGCAGAGTTATTGGACCTGGCTTGCACCTTCTGAAAGCCCTTGGGGCTGGAGTCAAGGGTGGGCAGCTGTGCAAAGCTGACCCCTCTGACCGCTGCCGGACTTTTCCCCCTGATTTTGGCTCACTGCCCCCCATTGCTGTCACTGCCTGTTGGCAGGAGGTGGCAGTCCACCTATCGATCTGCTGGCTCCATAGTTCGCACGAGCACTTCCTAATTTGCTTTAGGCAGCATCAAGTGGATTAGCTCAAACCACTAATTAGACTATTGAAGATAATCCTGCTGGCTTTTGGGTTTGTCTCCTTCCTTCCTGAAGAGAATTAGAGAGGACTGTGAGAGGCTGCTCGACCGGCCGCGTCTGAAGGGAGCGGAGCTGTTGCGGGGTGTCAGGACAGGCAGCCGGAGGTCTCTGCGCCAGCACGGCTGCAGCCGAGGGGGGACCGTCACCGCGGCCTCGCTAGCAGCCTAACGAAGTCATTACTGAAGGAGAACATCTTACTGAACTCCTGAGGCTTACCCAGTGGCTCTACCAGGTCTGTTGAGGCTTATTTTTCACTTACTCCATTTTCATGGCCAGAACATTTACATTTGGTAGCGTGTCGTGTTTTCCTGTTCTAAACTAATCTTCCTCGTGCGTGGAGCTCTGTCATACAATCAATATAACAAACTGTCTGATGATCTCGAGAGGGGTGTGAGTAATGTGTAAAACTTGGACGGCCGCTTGGAAAGGATATAATCTGATGCTGCACAGAGCAGACTGATTTGGGGGATTAGTCCTCAGTTCCGAATTGGTAAATAGCGTAAACGGATCTGCTCAGTAAGAGGAACTGCAGTATGCTTTGAAACGTTAGTTTGCCTTTAGAGCAAAACCAAAATGCAGTCTGCTTTCTGACACGCCCTTTGGTTCCTGGCCTGGCTGCTCGCGTATCCAGAAGGATATCTCCTGTGGAAAGTGTTTGTAATAATTTGTGGGTTTTTCTGAAATGCAGACGTCGATAGCAGGAGCGCATGATAAGTGGTCTCTCTTCATTTTTATTAAGATTTTTGCACTCTTCTCAAAGTGTTGACACAGTACCCTATACCCTGGGGTGTTGCAAGTGTCTGAGTATTCAGGATGTGTAAAGGAACAAGAACATGTAATAATGTCTCTTCAGTCTGGGCAAACAGGTTAACCTGAGTGCATCACTTTTATTCCTACATTTAAATAAAATGAACTAAGATACTGCTAATCAAAAAGGAAACTCACTGGTACATACTTACGTTCACTAAAATCTCTCCTTCTGTAAAGAGTGAAAAAAATATATTAGCACTTTGTGATCTTTATCATGAAGATGAAGCATACCTCTAGACTAGACAGTTTCACATATTTAATTCTAATTCTTGGGTACATTTCTGTAGGTTGTGGTTGCTTATCTCTGAGGCTGGAAACAGCAGAGTGCTGGGCACTGTGGTACTCTAACACGCAACTAAGGTTCCAGGTGCTGCCACGATGGTGATATATCTTTGCACTGGAAAAAAACCCACTAAAATAGGCAGTGAAGTGTGTCAGGCAAGCATAAATAAAAATATGTGTTTTAAATAAAATAGTCTGCATTGGGTTTAAAATGAAATGTTTCCATTTCCTTTTAAGCCTGCTTTTCTAAAACTAATTTAAAGAGACTAAATAACATCTGCCATCAGCAACATCCTTCAGTTTGGGCCCTGAGAGTGCAAAGCACACGACGTTCATATTCATCGCTGGGACGGGGTGCGGAGGTGGTCTGGGTGGTCGCAGGCGAGCACTGGGGCAGGAGCGGAGCCCAGGATTTGTGCAAGAATTCCAGGAACAGCTTTGAGTTGTTTTTCAATGTCATTTTTCTCCTGATGGGTAAATTAAACAGGTCTCGTTTCCTCATTAAAAGCAAAGCTACATTAAAGAAGAAAAACGCTTTCTGCAAATCACATCCTGTTTTCATCCTCATTCGAAGAGCACAGTTTTTAAGTTGCCGTGTGAGTGTAGTCCATCTGACCTACCTCCCCTCCTTGTTGACGCTGATACTAGAACTATGGGAAAACAGACTGCTGGCAAAATGGGTGGAAAAATCAAATGTTTAATGTTTTGCTTGAACATTTTGTGGTTTCTCCTGAAATTCTTTGTCTGAAACAAAGGATGTTCTTTGTTCTTTTTTGGGGGGGGTTGTTCTTTATTTGAAAAAATCTGCAACGTCACTGTGGATTGCAGAAGATTCTACTGAAATGGTGTAAGTTCTCTACAAAACCTTTTTTTTTTTTTAAACCTAAAAAAAAGGACAGTTACAAACTGCAAAAAATTGCCTCTTGTTGGTGAAAATTTGTTTGCTGGCAGATTCTAACAAATGCATTCGGAATCAAAATGTTAGTGATTTGGAAAAATCTCGAAAGAGAGTAATTTCACATGACCCCCTCTTGGAAGCTTCTAAGTTTTGCATTCTTTGCTCCAGCACAATTCCCACTGAAGAAATACTTCAAAACCTCAAGATTATGGATTCTTTTAAAAACATCACTCCTTGCTTTTTGGGTACCGTTACTAAGTTGTGTTTATATGTCCTAATCTTCCCCTGATTTATACGATCAAAATTAAGCTTGCATGGATTTGTTTGGAGTCTGGAAAAGAGGTGAACGGAGCTGCACCATAGACAGCCACTGCCCTGCTGAACTTGCAGGCTGCGGACGCCTGCGCTCCTCCAGCGGGGCGCTGGGCACCCCGGCCAGAGTTACCCCGGCTGCGCGACACTGCGAGTGCTCCTTGGCCCTCCTGGCTGCTGACGGGGCCTGAGGAGCAGCGATGGGCGCAGGGGATGGGCTGGAGGCAGCGGTCAGTGTGCTCTCTGCAGCGCGGGTGCAGCAAAAACGCGCAAAGCGCTGGGAGCTGGGGGGGGCGGGTGTGCGCGCACCCACGCCTGGCACGCTCGGCGCCTGCGCAGTGCCCAGTGCAGGCCCTCTGAGCTCTAAGGGACTGTCTGAAGCATTAAAAGAACGGTGGCTTTGGGATGACGCGAGTGAAAGGACCTTCTAGTCGCGTATTTTCTGCCCTTTCGGCCAGACTGGCTTTTACTGCGACGCTGGCTTGCGCTGTTAAGTAGCTGCTAGTTGTCGCTCAGAGAGTATTCCTTTGTTGTTTCAGAATTATTGAGACACTTAATTGGCTGTTCATTAACTGCCTTAGAGAAAAATAAGATTTGATTAATCATGGTTTCAGCAGACTATAGCCTGTTCTGCAGGCTGATGAAATTCAGCAGTGAAGAGCTGGCTTCCCCAGCTGCGCGGCCCCCACCGCCAGGCCCTGACCTGGAGGGCTTCAGGTGCTCCGAAATCAGAGAGGTCACCGGTGTGAATCAGGGGTGGGGGTAGCGTAGTGTCATAGAACCTTTTAGGTTGGAAAAGACCTTTAAGATCATCGCGTCCAACCCTCGAGTCCCACGTTAATGGGACCGCGGGGCGCTGCCCCGGGGCACAGTGGAGATGATGCCTGTGCCTGGCGGAGGTGCAGGCTGCGGACGTACGCACAGACAGCGAGTGAGGTGGCTGTTGGCCGTGATTCCTGACCTTCAAGATCACTTCACTTCCTTTTTGCTACTTTTTTGGTAAGCAAGTGTCATTATAACGGGTCAAGATCAAATTTCTGAGCTGACATCTTGAATTGTTCAGCAAAGAATGTATATTTTTCTCTGAAATAGTCCTATGTAGTACATTATTTCAAGTTTTACCTTACACACGTGCTGATTTCAAACGTAACTGGTTTCAGTTAATTAAGATGCAACTAGCACCTTTGCTTTAGAATGAACTGGCTTATCCACAGGTTGAGAGTTTGGAGAGAGGAAAACTCCGCGGATGCATTGTGCAATCATTAGAAATCCCACACAAGGTACTTGCAGGTGTTGCTCACAAGGTCAAGAATTTAAAAAGCAGGTTCCTCACATGACATTGCTTTGCTGCATTCTGGCCAAGATTTAAAGTTCCCCCAAAGGTTTTCTATTTTCTGCCATCTTTGTGTCTTACATCCTTCCTTTTCCAAGATCCCTGACTGTTGCTCCCCTTTAATCTCTTTTAGGGGCCCTTTCTCAGCTGTTTAAAAGCAGGTATAGCTGCTCCCCCCATCTGCCTAGGGTTGGCAGAGAGAGTAAGAGAAACCTCCCGTTTCTTTGCCGAGTGGGGCTCCTTCACCCTCCCCAAAGGGTAATTTGATTTAGCTGTGTTTGAGACATCGACGATGTTGACATTGGGATTACAGCAAATTTGCTTTCAAGGAAGCTGGGGAATAGCACAACCATTGATGGTTTGCACTTTACCCTTTCCAAGACTTAAACGTTCAGGAAAAACCTGCACCAGACCAGTGCTGGTTGTTAATCCCCTGGGTTTTGGCATGCGGTGCTTAGGACCCGATGGCACGGTCGGAGCTGGATGAGCAGGAGTGACAGGACTCGAGGACTCCTCTTCTTCTCTGCGCCTTCTCCGGTGTACACCTGTTTGGCAGCTTTACAACTGGTTTAACGCCTCCCTGTGCAGAATTCGGGAAGAAGAGGTATTTCCTTCTTCTCTGAAGTCTAGTCTTCTCATCGTTCAGCATGATGATGGTTGCAAATACAAAACAGAAATAGGTCAATAACAATAGAAGAATATTAACGGAAGAATTAATCGAAGAAAGTTTAGAGGCTGCATTTTTTTGTGTGTGTTGTGGAAAACTGTCTTCTGTTAGCAGAAGAAACCAAAGTTGTTTTTTGCTTAGCTGTTGGCAACACTGGAGAGGAATGGATGGGAGCCTTGCAGCACGCCCTGTTTAACAACTTCTTTGCCAAAGATCCAGGACCAGAGGCCCAGGCTTCACGGGGTCTGGAGGGGCCTCGGTGGGCCTTACCAGAGCTCTCTGTGAAGGGCCTTGGTGTCGGCCATGGCGGTGGAACGGCCCCGGCACTGTGGTGGTGGCCGCGAGCGAGGAGAGCTGGCCGCCTTTGGCGCGGGGGCCTGTGGTCCCCTCTGTGCGGGGCACCCCGGGGAAAGAGAGACGAGGGCCTCAGCAGCCCGGCAAATCCCCCCTCCTTGACTTGGGTAGGTGGGAGCGAGGTGTTTCGCGGCCCCATGCGGGTGGCGGAGGCAGCCCCGGTGCTGCCCAGGCCCCACCTGGGACGGGCGGCCGCGGGCGGGGCTTTGAAATGCGGCGCAGCTTCCTCAGGCCTCGCGGGGGGTAAAAAGCGAATTAACCATATCATAGGCACATGGTCCTTCCCTGCTCAGATTACACTACAAAATCTGGGCAGTTCCTAAGATAGAGCTGGAAAAGGGGATCCGGGAGCGTGAGCAGCACTGGGAGCGGAGCAGAGCCGAGATGGCTGGGAACAAAAGGTGACAGGAAAACCCACGGTGTCCGCGTTGCCGCGCGCCCGCAGGTCAGCAGAAATCCTTCCTGACGGGACATTTGTTGCAAATTTACCGGGAGAAGCGTAAAATAACTCGGTTTGAGCGCTGGCTTTGCTTTCTGCCGGGTGTTCTGCTAGCTGCAAAGATCGCGTCTGGCTGTGTTTCGTGTTGATTTTGCACTTTGTTTTCTAACTTACTTTCTAACCGTTCCTCGGACTCTAAAGCTCTTGGTAAATATCTGCTGTTTGACACAGTTTAAAGACTTATGTGGGCAGGGGTGGGTTTGCTTTGTTAGTTAAGACTGCTCAAGCTGTGTCTGCTCTGCTCGTGCACAAAGCTTTTTGCAGTACAGATTTTTTTTTTTTTAACTTTTTTTTTTTTCCCCTTCAAAATAATCCATAAGCGACACGTGTTTGGGCTATTAGTCAGATCTTCACGGACTTTTTTTGTCTTCTCCTCAGGAGTGAGCTTCTTACAAAACCGATTCTTTTTAATGCCGCTTCTGGCCTTTTGACTGGGAATTCAGAGCACGTTTTACCTCACGTACTGAAGCGAAAGTTAGGTTTGTTTTTGTTAATGTAAGTCGAGAAGTAGCAATGATTCAGTGTGACAGGCTGAATGTGAGCCATATGAGCCGAGCTGCACAAGCATAAAGGGTGATTGTGCTGCAAAATATCTCCAAGTAATTTAGATTTTGACACACTTACCACTTCTCAAGTTGCGTTTCCCCCTCCTCGCCACTCCGGCCCTTCCCCCACCATCCAGGGTCCGATGCGATGGAAAAATATATGCATTGTCTCTGGGAGTAGTAATGGTTGGGCTAAAAGTGCTTTGCTGCTGCGGATTTTATTATAGCAATGCGAGCGCTTCACAAAGAGATGGGAACAAGGGTATACGCTTACACACGTACTCTTAAATAACGACTTTATGGACTTAAATAGCTCAATATTTAGATGATAATTCTTATCGCTTACAGCGTGTAAGTGTCATCTGCCTACCTGTTCCACAGATTCCGAAACGCACCAGTACATAGCGGTTTTCTGGTTTGAGAAGCGTAACTTTTGCAGGGAGCACAGCGCGGACGCAGCGCCCGGCGCGTGTGACGAGAGCTGCGTGGTAGGGAGGACTGCTTGTCCCCAGGCAGAGCACTGGGCAGAGTGCCACTGCAAGTCTCGCTCTTGGGTGGAGGATTTTATAGTGCCATTTTTTTCCAATTAAACGCTATTGATTTCTTTTGTGCGTGTTTCCCCCCCCCCCCCCAGACTTTTTTTTTTTTTCATCTGCGGTTTCTCCGTATGGATGGCAAATGAAGGGTGTTTTAATGTTGACTCAAATGGTACATGCTCATAGCAGGATTTTATGTCCAGCCCTTTTATTGATTACACATCTGCATGTCTTAGTGTTTGGATATAGCAGGGAATAGCAAATGGCAGTTCATTTCTGGCTAGGGTTTCGTACCAGTAAGTGAAAGGGGCGGGGGGCATGCGGTGTGTGTATGTGAGTGTAATATATCCATGTAACACCGCTAAAATAAGACTTATTTTAATGGCTTTTAAGCTTGAAGATTGAATTCTCTTCTCTTAGGAAGTATGTCACACAGATACAACAGGCACGTACCAGGGGAAATGAGAACAGAATTTTGTTTTTCAGTGAATCTCTTTTAACCCGTTGGCCCAGTCCAAGCCTTCCCCTGAAGTTACTCAAAAGGACCCTGCTGACACTGATGGAAGTGGGGATAAAGCCAGGCATTAAGACGGTCTAGATTGTGACACGCCTTTGCTGTTTAATGTTGAATGTGAAGTTTTTAAAGCAGCAAACCAAAAATAATACATAGGATACTATTTTTAAGGCAAAATCCCAGCAAAATGTCTGTCATCAGCCTCCAAACGAATCCTCGCTTCACTTTAACAATGAGCTATCCATTATATGGTCTTAATTTATGGAATGTTAAACAGTTTCTGGCATTACTGTGCCCCTGCAGGAAGAACAGATGGTACTTTTGCATGAGTTTTGCTATGGGATAAAATGTTCCAGGTCTTCAACAGATCATATCCATCTGTAAGAAAGGAATAGCATTTGTGTAAAATAAGCAGGGTAGACTCAAACAACTTAACTTAAAATCCTCTACTGAAAGGAAAATGGTACCTCTAGGCTGAGGTGGTAGTATGCAATGGAAGGTAACATCAAAAACTATCGTTTAACGTTACTTTAAAGGTAAAGATTTATTTTGGTTAAACATCCCAAATGATCTTATATATCAGGACTTGAAGGCAGTGGCCGGTATATAACATGGTCAATATATACTGACAGGAGTCTGTATATGACAAGAGTAGGTTACATTTATAATCGGATAGATTGACTATGTCTTCATCTTGTCTCCATTCAATAAAGTTCTGTCTTACTTGATTTATAGAGCTTTGGCTCTCTGAGAATAGTGTGGAAGCAATGGAGACCCAGATCCTGGCAGTCCTTATCACGCCAATATGTAATGTAGCCAACTCTACAGAACTGAGTGGAACGTCTCCATTGTGATGCACATCTTGCACTCCCCGTAAAAGTTAGTCTTACAAGTCAAACTGAGGATTGGCAGAATTGCGCGAAGTTGCACCACTCCCCTTCTCCATTCTTCTAAATGAGCAGGAACTGCTAGGATGATGGAATCCATCATTTTTCAGAGCTCTGCTGGGATTCTTCCAGTTGGCCTCTCGGGGAATGATTGCTTTCTCCTCATTGGCACATTTCTCCTCTTGCACTTCTGTGGTCCACATTTGGTGAATGAATATCCCTTTCAGTTTATCTGTCTTCCTTACAATTCTATAAATCTTCTTCATATTCCCTGTAGAGTTCTCCTTTGAGACTTGAAAAATCACAGGCTCTTCAGCTTTATCTACCTGAAAAGAAGGTAATTAATCACGTAAGGTCCTTGTATGGTGCATAAAGACAAGCTCACATCTAGGGGGCAATCCACCCACCCTGAAACAGGTTATCGGCGGTATTAGTTGCCCTCTGAAGTTTTACCCACCTCTCCACTGACTGTAGAGGAAGCTTCATCAATGGGTTAACTTCTAGAAAACTGAAGTTAAACTGGATCTGTGATCTTCAGAGAATTTAGATTCACGGTCCTCTTTGTTCTGTTCTTGTTCTTTGTACTTTGAACATCCAAGATCACTGTATCAGCAACTTGCTTTTAGAAGTGATTCTGCAGAGTTGTATGTTTTTGGAAATCTGGTGGAAAATCTTCCCTCATGCAGCCTCCAAAATCAGTCAGCTGGGTGTGAACGTCTGACTGCGCTGCCAAGATGTTTAAAATCATCCTGGGGTGAGGCAAGGTCGTGCCACAGGAAGGCTCTCTGCAGGTGCCTCTTTCTGCTGGACGACTGCACGTTAGCCTGGCCTCGGGGAAGCACTAATGGAGGAATTTGAGAGTGGACTGGAAAGCGGGAATACCTCTCCTTTCACTGTGATGGATATGTTGTAGTCCTAATAATTTGGGTTTACATTCCTTGGTGTTTTTTGTTTTTAATACCAAATGTCCTGTGATTTTGAGAGACTTTTATCTTTTGCATATTAGTGACTGTCATCTTAGTTTTTTCTTGCCGGTCATGTGCTGGACTGTGCATAAGAAGCATGGAGGGAGGGAGTGTCAGCTCATTCTTCTTCTGTTGTGTTAATGATTTCTTTCCCGTTGCATAAATCATCTTTACAGTTGTAGGATTTCTTCAGCTGGAAAATAAAAGAACTTTTTCCCCATCCAGGAGAAAATTGACCAAAATATGTATATGTATTTTAATCTAGCAAGACCAAAACAAATTTTGCTCACCAGTCAATACCACCTTCTCAGAGTATTGTTCATTGTCATGAAAATCAGACTCAGATTACTGTTGGTTAGCGTGTTCAACAAAAACAAGATGTCAAAGGAAAAAAAGTATTCTTGTCATTTAAATTATATGCACCCCTATAACGTAACATATAAAAAATATTCAGTCAGCATTTTATGTTAGCGGGTGTACCTGCGTGTACGTAACTTGATGCAAAAATAGAGCTGTAATCGGTTGATTGCTCTGGATTCTCTCTCCAGCATAGGAGGAATACCTGGGTATGGCCCAACATAAAAAACAGAGTTTACATCAATATTTTCATTTTCTGAAAAATTTTATAGGAGAAGACGGGGCTGGCTTATTTTTCACTATATTTGATAGTGTCTGCCTTTTTCTCATAAATGTTGGAGAAAGTCTGGTTGGTTTCTCCAATAATAAGACCTGTTATCTTCTGGGCAGCACTTAAAGTAAAAAGGCCTTCTGTTAAATATCTTAAAAAACATACTACGTTCCCCATTCTAACAAAGCCAAATAATGCAGTAGTAACATTTCTGGACTGTCGAGATTTCTAATTTTGATTGTTCTGCCTTTAGTTGCAAGTTGCCATGTGTTTACTTGTATTTGTTGGTGATCGATAACTTAAAATATTCAGGAGTAGGGGTTGCATGTTTACACAGCAGACCATACTAGCTTCCTGTGGTAATAGAAAATGTAATATATAACTTACAAAGTAAACAAGGCTTGCTCTTCTAATATCATTCTGGTTTGTAGGGCAAATAATGGTACAGAACCACAAATCGTTAGGAACACAAGAGCTACGTACGTGCATCTGAGGGTTGAAGTTGTCTAAAAGTATTTAGGCATACAGCAAACTGTCTGTGATCACTGAGTGTGTCAGTCTGAGATTCTGTACAATGTACAGAAAAAAACGGTTCTCCTATCCCCAGGAAATTATCCTCCAAATTAAAGTTACACCTCGGACAATCTGGATCTGGTCCAAAGCTCCTGGAATCAATGGAAGGAGTTCAGGATCTGGGGTTCCACATGTGCACATGGTTGTGCATTCCTTAGAGAGCAAAAGCATGCCAGGGGAGTGCAAGAAATACGTGTGTTTATACGTTGCGATATCTGTGTATGTTGAAACCTTTCAGCGATAATTAATAGTAGATATTTTGCTTTTAGGAGTTTCAAAGTACCAGTCAGTGCCTTCATTTTATGACAGCCTCTAAGTAGCTTTAAATCTATTTCAGGTTGGTTAGAAATAAATTTGCTGCCCGGAAGAGAACAGGTCTCATCACTGAAGAAACGAACCTGACTTTCTCCAACATCTAGTACGATGCCTCCTCTGAAACATTCCTCTAGATTTTACTCTTCAGCACATGAGGTAGCGTTATGGCCTTGACATCTCTTGAAGCATAAATAGGGCTCAAAGCACTATCCATCCAGCTCCTCTCCGGCCGAGTCCTGAACCCGGCTGTCTGTAGGAGCTAGGCATCTTCCTGCTCAGCAGCAAGCTCAGTTCATAGAACAGTGTGTTACAGCAGATCTAACAAAAGCTCCCAGGCAGTGTGCGCCAGGCGCGTGGCATCCCGACCTGCTCATCCCAGCGCCTCAAGGACTCGCTGGCCACCGAGGAGCAGAACTTTCCTAAGCCTCATGCCCGGCCAGCGAAGCACAGGGTAGTTTACTGTCCAGAAATGGGAGTCCTACAGCAGCTCTCAACTTCCCTTACACAACCCTTCACAGTCTCTGAGGCTGAGTGAAGAATAAACACAGGGTGGAAGAAGGGAGGTGTTGCAAGGGTAACTTCTATTAGTTACATCTGGCATTATTGTTGTGTCTGAATGATAGGCTCTGAGACGAAATAGCAGAGCAGGCATCTTTTTGCATTTTGGTATTCAACAAACCAAATTAATTCCATTATCTTTTATGGAAAGTTTGTGCAGGAACAGTTTTGATTGATGGATTACATCTGCGGCTGCTGACTGATTAGCAGCATGATAGATGTAGCTTCATTTACAGGGATTCACTTTCATTCATGAGGAAAAATTGAAGGTTTCTTTCCAGCACATTTTTTGCATTAAAACTTTTCAAAGTGCTCAACAAATGGTAGGCTTTGATTTCCATTTGTTTAATGCCTGTGGTAATTGACATTTCTGTGAGAACATTTTAACCAAATGTTCTAGTTTTTCCTCCATTAAAATAATAATTTTTTTTTGCTTTAGCTAAAGAATTTAATTGGTATATATAATAACACTGATAGGGGATTTCTTTTGTCACCATATGAGAGGAAACTGTTCCTGAGGAATGATCATTGTTGCTTTTTCTGGACTTCATTAATTTATAATTGGCAATATGCCTCGTGGTACGTCCAGTCCAGTTACTACAGATATGCTCTGTCTGCAGTCCATTGTCTCATGGTGTGGGTGGAGGGAGGGCATGTATATGAGCGCTGAAATAAAGCTGAGTTCCTTTTCTTCATACCAAAGAATATCTGGGCAGATACTCAACCAGATTAATTAGCTGAACATTTTTCAATGCCAAATTACAAGGCTGGATTCTTAACCCAGCCTTGTCTTTGCGGGAGTTGCTTTCTAAACCCTACCTCCTCCTTCATGGCTTGTAGGAAACCATAGGATTGGGAAATCAAGACATGGGGCTGAGCAGCGGCAGAGCAAAGGAGATGACTACTTAGTGATACCGGTAGCAACTTCTTTGGGAGATGCATCCACCCTTGTATTTTTTACATTTCCGTTTCATCCTGTGTCCGTGGTTCTCATGTGCAGGTTCAGGCACAGGCTGGCCTCTGGCAGTAGACGTCCTACACAACCTGTCCTGCAGTGAAGCTCAAAGATTTTGGTTCATGCCAGGTTTACTCCTATAAGCTTTATAGGTAGAAGCAGTGGTCAGGACAGTTGTTTCTTCTTGCGCTGCTTATTCCTGCTCCTTCCTTCTAACAGGAAGACTCCCTGTTCAGATCAGAGCGCAGCAAACTCTAGTATCACCGTCAAGGGCAGAACTAGCGAATCTGGGATGATTCCAGCAGTAATAATGTGCTCAGGGCTACACAGAGGGCTGAAGATTTTGTAAATGAAAAATTCTGAGAACAGTTAATGTAATGAAGAAAATGCAATCCCAGTGACTCAAGATAGAGAGATTTCCTTGAAGTATGAGGTGGAGCTGTGGTGTGCTTGTGATGGGTAAATTTGAACTAGTATTTTATCCACCAGATACAATAAGCTATGGAATCTTCCTTCTCCAGTTTCCCTCCCACCCCAGCGTTTATCCAGAGGAATAGGGCAGCTAATGCCTTCTCTGTATGGAACAGTGACAGCCATGGCCTTGTGTGTGCTGCCTCTTTATCTAAGAGCCGGAGCACAGGCAGGATGGTGGGTGTGCAGAAGTTCACCTACTGTCGTGTGAGTCTCAGCTAGGTGCGTTCTGCAGCTGGGAGAGCGGACGATGTGTTTTCTCAGCTGTGGAGCAGAGTACAGCTAATGAAAGGAGTTGGTTTGTTGCTACAGTTGGTTCCTGAGAGCACGTTTACTCTCTTGAGGGACAGATTTGGATCTTGTTAGTCATAAAGGAAAAGTCATAAAGGATCATTGTGCCTTTTGAGGGGAACACGTCAAGATTCACAGCCCTCTCCCAGGGAAACCCTGATTGTAGACAGCAACTGTATGTATTGTGGATCAGAAGAGATACATTGACAAAGCTCGGTATAAAAGTCATGAAAAAACTGTGAACCAAATTAGTAAGAGACTATAAAATGCACACTGTACAAGACGTGTTATTTTCACCTCATCAGCGGATAGAATTTCACTATTAATCATGACAATGACAAGGCCAGTACACATTTGCTGAAAAATTGTTTACTACAAACTTACTGTACTGACATTTTCTTTTTGACACTCATTTGGAATCAATTGGCAGACTGAAGCAAACCCCTCTGATTTACTCTGGAGAGTCTCAGATTGAATTCTTCAATCCTGAGGTTGACGTTCGGGCGATAGAGGAACCGCCGCTCCTCTGGCTGGTGAGCGGTTTTGCCTCACAGGCAGGCCACGGAAAACTGTGGTACAGTTCCCTTCAGTCTTCCCTCAATGAAAACAGTTGTTAATTATTTCCAAATTGGCATAGGGCAGGAAAGGCCAGTTGCTAAGCTGTCAGTTAAATAGTAGGCTTTATTTTGCCTAATTTGTATTTTAGGGCGGGAGAATTTTCTTTTTCACCTGTTCCAAAAGGGCTGCCTGAAAGAGGTAGACAGTACCCAGGTGTGCTTCCTTTTAATGCCCAGGTGCTCCAAGCAATATGTTTCCCAACAAAAGGAGAAGATCTCTACTACTGACGGTCGCTGCTTGGGGTGGCGGGGTTCAAAGCGCTGGCAGGACTCGTGCATCATAGAAGACTGGATTAAGAAAACAAACCCACCCAAAGCTTGAATCTGTTGCTTACAGGAGAAACAGGGAGAGGGGATCGCCCAGGAAGTGGACGTGAGGGGCTCGGGTTTTGCGTGCCGCTGCCCCTGAGGTCGCGGCCGTGCGCTCCCTTGGTGAGGAGCAGCAGCAGCCCTGCAAATACGCGAGCTCTGAGAAACGCTGGGAAGGGGCAGAGGGCCGGAGTATCCTGCAGCACGAGGAGGGAGAGAAGGGAGAGAATCGTAATCCAGGACCTTGAAAGAATGCTTTTTGAGGAGCATGGTTACGGGACCGTACAGGGATGTGTTCTGCTTGAGTGGGTTACGGTTTCTCACAGAGAGGTGTCTAAATAACGGGGAGCACTGTGGAACCTGGGGATTAGTTTCTTCCTGAGACAGAAGGGAGGAGCGCAGCTCTTTTTTTCTCAAGTAAATGAGACAAAATTCTTTCCTTCACTCATCAGAGCAGCTACCAGTACTTACAGTGTTCACCAGAGCGTTGAACTGGTGCTGGTGCTGGCCCCTGCGGCCGGGCCGTCACAGGAGCTGTGCTGCCACATCCCCCGAGGCTGTCTCCACATGCGTGCGGCGGCCTGAGGTGCTGTGGAGCTGAGGGACACGCTCTGCCCGCCTGCTGCCAAAAGAGCGCTCTCTGTTCAAATTAGTTCATAACTTATGAGCTTTGACAAGTTTTTGTTGGCTGTGCCTTGGGAAACGTTTTTGAATGGCTGTTGCTGAGTTTGCTTTAATCTTTTCCCAGGTTTTTTGGGCTGTCGTGGAAATAGCTGGATTATTGAATTGTGTTTTTGAGGTGCATATATATAGTCACCCGAAACTTGGTGATGTAAAAAACCCCAAACCCAAAAAAGTGTATCGATAACACACACTTTTATTTTCACTAAAGAGTTAGGCTCCTTCTGCAGCGCAGCTGCGTGACCCTGGCCCGGCTGCAAGTACCCACTGAGCCTCCTGTGCGCGGACACTTGCATCGCCCTGAGGGCAGCGGAACCGTGTCTGCTTTGACAGAGGCTCGCTGGCAGCACGCTTGGCACCTTCCAGCTCTCTGGTCCCCCCCATCCACGCGCAGCTCCTCCGCTGAGCCCTCCGCTGCCGGCGCGTCGGCGCTGGGCCGAGGACCAGCCGCGAGCACGGGGCAGGATGGCGTTTCTGCTCACCTCCTTTCCCCCGCGTGAGTCGTTTCTCTCTCGCTGCTCCGCAGCTGCCATCCTCCCGCTGAGTCACTTTGGATCTGCTGCAGCGATGACTCCCCGTGACACAGAACCTCACTCTTCAGTGAGCCACGTGCCTGCCCTGTTATTTTGGGCTGGTCTGGGGTGAGGGGGAGCACTGGCACAACAGACCCAAGATGGGATTCTCCCCTCCTCAGCTCTGCCCTGTCATTCACTTGGGAAAAGGCTGCCCTCACTCTCCAGGACTTCAAAAATGGCTTCAGAAGCTGCACATGCTGGAAGAATACGTCCCCGAGCTGCCTGGTCACTATTGCTAATGCTTGGCTACTTCAGCTGAAATAAATACCTTGGGTGATGCTTTTCCATTACTGCAGCGCGTCAGGTTCCTGTTTGGATTTGAGCGCGGGGAATGTCCTGGAGAGCGTCGGGAGCATCTCTGCCCGGAGGCACTTCTGCTGGGAAGGGAGGTCTTACCGGAGCTGCTTTTGGGAAACTGTGTGAGTTTTGATCCCGTGCCGCTCGCTCCTTGTTTGTCCCGCTCTTGAGTTCTCTGTTGCATTAAGTAATGATCCTCCAGACTCCCAAAAGTCCATTTTTTTAAGCTTTTCCATGAAAAGGGGGTTAACAGTAACTGGTTTCTTATTGAAAATAAAGCTGAGGAAAACCGCCTGCAAAAGCTATGACTTCTGAAAACAGGCTGATTTTGCCAAGAACTGGAGTGTTGACAACACTGAACTGACTAAGCATCTCGTGCTTTACGTTCGATAAGAAAAAGGAGCTGACTGAACTCAGATTTACACTGGAGTTTATCCTACCCGTCTTCTCCTTCTCCCCAGCCCAGGTGCCCCGAATGAGAAGGCTGGCTTCACCTCATCTCAAATCTCGTTAATTACCAGGCAGCAGCGCCGCGCTCTCTGCACTGTACAGTGCCTAAGGGCAAGAAAGGAAACCCTTCTCCACTTTTCATTCATCTGTCTGGTGAACAGCACTTCAGTTACCTCCGCTAGTGAGATGGGCTGGGAGCAGCCGGCAGCGATCCCTTCCAGCGCTCGGCGAGATCACCGGTTTCCGGATTGAGAGGGTGTGAAGGGAAGAGCTAATCCACTGCCTGGCACGGCCGAGTCGGGACTTACCGGCCTTAGGGTTTTTCTGTTTTTCATACAAGATCTCTCACCAATTTCCATTTTTCTCTTGCATTTAAAAGGGATTGTTTTTAAACCGATATTTCCTTCTGTCCCCTCCCTTCTTCCTCCCTTAGTCTAAACTATGAGCGCAGCCATTTAAGAGCTGCCGGCATCTGCAGCAGACCAGAGAGTTCTGGCTGGGGAGAGGTGCTAAAACACAGACTGCTGAAATATGTTAGCCTTGTTGTTCAGTGTTGTTCAGAAGCACGTGTGCTTCAGCCTACTGCTGTACTTTCTGCGGTGCTTTCACCAACGTGATGGAGAAGAGATTCAGTATCAGAGACCAGGGCTGTGTTTGGTCCCGGGTCATGTACAGCCTAAGCCTGGAGAGCCAGTTTGGACTGGGAGACCGGGAGAACCGTTCATGGCATCTCCGGGGCTTGATGAACTTGCTTTGTGCGCAGGTGGTGAGTGCTACCACTGCATTTGCTTCCCCACAGCTTAGTGCATGGACTTCTTTCTTTGTCTGCGTGAAACCTGGGTGTCGATTAATGGACAAACTAAGTGGTTAACCCCCACAGTTGCACCCAGCAGGGAGCGTGCTCCCGGTCCATGGCACGGGAGGGATCGCACAGATGTCTGCCACCTTCTGCTTTCACATCAGGCTTGCATCTGGCCCTGCACACTGTTCAGAAGGAGATGTGTATCAAAACAGCATTTCTATTTTTACCATCCTTGAAAAAGGCAATTTAGCGAGGAATTGAGAGGTAGGATAGAGAAGAGAATCGTTCTATCTAAACCCGTTTGCAGGGATCTGCAGCTGGTTAAATTGTGGGTACATCTTCAAAGCTGGAAGTCCGGGTTCTCATGCAGGTGTTGTCCTCTGCAGTGGGCTGAATTTATTCTATTTATTGCTTTTTGATTATAAATGGCTGCCTGTTTTTATTCGGTGAACATTTGAAAGAATGCTCTTGATGCTGCGGTATCTCTTCCACACATGCACACCTTCTGCAGTTGTTGTGCTGTCGCTGGGGCAACCTTCACACAGAAAGATGGTGTTCGTGTGAAGTCTTTGAAGGGAAGGGCCTCCTGTCACCTCTGCTTACCTAATATAAGCTCTCTGGTTTAGCACTGAAATGAAACCATCTGGAAAAAGAATCTCCCAATAAAATACTCCCCTTAATTTAAAGAAGTTGCACATTTAAAATGTCTAGATCTTCTGTGGGAACACACTGGTTTCATCAACATTTTCAAGTAATACACTGAACTGTTTTAATCAAGTCAACATTCTTCCTTTCGACTTTATGTTATGGCTTTGATTGAAGTAAATCACTCCGAGTATATTGTTTTGCAAAAATGTCAGAATTTATAACTTTTTGGCCCCACATTGAATTGAAGTAAGCATTTGGAAATCTTATTTTGTTCTACCCACTTCCCCTGCCAGGAGGCAGGAATATGATGTTTTTCAGCCAGTGCTAGTT
Source organism: Phaethon aethereus (assembly GCF_964289735.1). Classification (NCBI taxonomy): domain Eukaryota; kingdom Metazoa; phylum Chordata; class Aves; order Phaethontiformes; family Phaethontidae; genus Phaethon; species Phaethon aethereus. The sequence continues at coordinate 23,252,724 of NC_138587.1, forward strand.
ATTTATTTTGATGGTTGCTGCTGCTAGCCTTGGATGTCCTGTCACACAGATATGGGTTTCATCTGCAGTGTGAAGCAGTCTCATTTCCTCTTCCATGAAGATGTATGCCTGTAGTTCATGTTCATTTAGACTCTTACTTTTTTAAGCTGGTTTTCCCTAATGCGTCTTTGCTTTGCCTTTCCTAGGAACTGTTTTTAAAGAAGGGATTGAGAAATAAGGAACTCCTTTGTGGCCTGACCATCCTCTATTTACTGCTGATTTACCTCACAGGTTTACTTCTGTTGACTTTGAGGGACTTACTCCCAATCCAGAGCACTGACCCGCCCTTGCGTGGGCACTCATGCTTTCTCAGGACGCACAACATGCACAGGACTGGCAACAGCTACATTAATAGTGGCCCAGTACGACCCCACTAAAGCCAACGAGGTTAGCACTTGAACCAAAGGAGAGCAGGATATGCAGCGTGGTGGATTATGAAACTCCACAAAGGACATAAATCAAAGCCTTCTGGGTCATGAAGCAATGCATGAAGACTGGGGTGACACTTGGGTTATCTTGTTGTAGAGCTCTGTAAAGCTTTCAACAGAGACTTTTATTTTAGGTGTGCAGGGCTTACTTTGTGGTGACATCCCACCCAACTGAGCAGTGAAAGTCAATGACATTGATAAGAGTAGGCAAAGGACAGAGTTGAGAGTAAAACCACCTGATTCTCATTTAGGTGAAGCCCTTGCGCATTGTCCCAGTTGTGTAAGATGCCGTTCAAGAAAGCATAGTTAAAATAGTTAATAGTTAAATAGTTAATGGAAGCACATTATTGCAGTAATATCTGCTGGTATTAAACTCCCCTATCCTCCAGAGATAGCGCATTTTTTACCCTCTTGGTATGGACACCTCTATTTCACAGCTCCAGCTTTTGATGCTGTTACCAAGTAATTAGCTGCTGCCTCCGGAGCATCGTTTCAGCGCTGGGGAAGGGCATAGATCCAGAGGCAGTTGCACATCAGTTGCGTGGGCTGGCAAGAACACACACACTCTGTTTGGAGGGATGCGTTTTCTCAGTGGGGCTCAATAGCTGCGCTTGCGCGCTTCACACAAAGCTGTTTTTCCCTGTGCCTGAAGTAGAGGCTCTTTCTTTGATATGCAAGTTTATGGGTTGGGGGGAGTGATGGGTGTGGGGAACAGATGGAGAAAGCACAGGGGAAATGGACTGGTTTAAAGGAATAAAAAGAGATACGTTTGTTGGAATCATCACACCAGGAACAAGGAGCCTCTGATGAAAAGTGAGCCTGAGGGTAGGGAAGATGGTGGTGTTATTGACAGGAAAAGGGTTTGTGAGGATTTCAGCCTTATCAGTTTATGGTTGGTAGCTTGTGAAACCAAACGTTGAGGGATGTGGAAATGATCAAAGGAGAAAGGGTACGGCGGGGCTGGATGAGGCCTTGGGCAGAGTGGGAGAGGTGGGGAGCAGGGACAGGGCTTGCTGCAGGAGAGGGGCCGCAGCTCACTGGGCCTCTCCGAGGGCGAGTGGTGAGGGAGAAAGGAGAGGAACAGAGGAGAAGCTGGAGGTGACCTGGACAAGCAACCAAACCCTTGGACAGAAGCGGAGTGCGGATGAGGAGGGGAGGAGGTAACTCTACAGGGGAGGGCAGTCAAGCAGCTCCTTTCACAAAAACAGGACTGTCCCATGATAAACTCTCAGCTGTGCGTGAACTTCTGGGCATGCTAGAGATAAGCTATGACGGGCTTTCCACTTCTTGCTTCAGGACGCGAGGTAATATGGGGATTTCTTGTTGGGAGCTCAAGTTTATGCCTGAGAAGCGAGTGCTTGTTTTGGGAAACCTGAGCGTGCAAGCAGGGCAGGCAGACACCCTTCACAGGCATGTCCTGCTCTCGTTGTCACGTGTACCGGACGGGCTCTGCTGCACCAGGACAGCAGGAGTTGGCTGTGAGCGGTTGCTGTTTTGGGTATAAAGCGGGTGAGGCACCCAAGCTTGCCCCGTGCGTGGCCCACAGGTGCTGCTTACCGCGGCGACGCTGTGCCCTGCCTTCGTGCACGCCGAGGCCAGCCACAAGACACACAGGGCCCACATCGGGGTCCCGGGGCTTTCGGAGCCCGGGAAGCACCGATGTGGGAGAGGGGGGCACGGGCAAGCACAGAGTTTGACCGCGGGACTTGCATGTGCCCAAGTGTCAAAGCCAGGAGGTAGCAGCGGGAGGGGACGGTGACAAAATCCTGCTGTGGGAGCCCTAGGGAAGGAGCTTACCTTTATTTGTCCTTCCATTCATTATTTCCCAGCTAAAGCTATGTAATCATTACAAATTTGGATTATCTGGAAAAGCTGCTGACAGTAGGATAAATCACTAATTCCTAGGCTGGATTCTGAAGAATTAATTTCAGCACCACATGTTGAAAATTCTCCTTCATACGAAATATCCCAGTTTTCAGAGCAGTTCTGAAAAAGTGAGGTTCCTCCAAGCCATTATTACACTCTCTGACAATTTTCTTTTTCCTTCATTCAGTATCCTCTAGCGCACTCAACTAATATACTCAAATTAGTAGTAGAAAGCCTACATTTGTAAGAATTATATCTCTGTGCAATGTACCGAAGTAATTCAAATTCCAGGGCAGAACTGTGGAAATTCTTAGCACAGTTTGTCCATATCTTATCAGAACAGGCACGCTTTTCCCGCAGGCTGGCCGCTTTCCAGCAGCGCCGACGCAGGCGAGTTGGAAGCCCACTTTGAATGGAGAAGTAATCTTTCTGAATGGGATTTCTGGCAGGATTCCTGTTGCGTGTGGGTTTCATTGTTCGTGGTGATGTGACTACATCTTACCCCCTAGATAAATGGTTTAGGGTCTTTATTTTTTTGACGATGGGAGGGGTTCTGGAAAAATAATCAGATCGCTAATTCTATAAAATTCTATAGGCAAACTTTTTTCTCTTTTAACTACTTTTCCGTGTGAATTGTGTGGCTTTTGAGCGTGCTTTTGATATAAAGGACAACAGCTGATTTACTTTAGCTCTTAAACTTTTCTGTAGTCAAAGGGCTTAGTAAATAAAAAGCAAACCACTTTCTTTTCCTCGATGCTTTTTAACAAAGTGTTATTATGCCGATTCATTTTTAATATATATACACACGTGTGTATATATCTATTCTGTTCAGACTGTAGGAATTCACTACAAAGTGTTGCTGTAAGTCGTTGCTGGCGGTGGCGTATCCTCAGTTGGTGTAAACGTCCACCGCGTGTGCAGTTGCAACTTCAGCGGAGTCGGAGTCAATCCCTCCATGCGCTACAGGCCTGCCGTGGAGCTGTGCCAACTTCTGTGAGCTGCAGATCCGGCCTCTAACGTGTATTACAGGATAGCTAATACGATGTTTAACCGCACAGTAACCACACTATACAAAGCAGTTCTATTTTAGTGCTGCTGGGGCAAAAAAAACCCAACCCTGTTAATGCTGAAGACTGAAGCGCAAAAGGTTGCTAAGTGGGGGAAAGAGGCAGAAAAAAACCTCTTATTTTGAGTTAACGTGTGTACAGACAAACTCTCATGTCTCAAGGCCAAGTTTTGTCTAAGAAAGAGCCTTAAGATTTGGGTCTTTGTAATTAAAACATAAAGAATAATTATCTTAAACTTACATCTGCAGAGGAAGAACTGTGTATTTACTTATTATCTGCTGAAAAATCTTTCTCTTTTTTAGCCAGAAAGAGTAGCAAAAAGGCCTTGAAGTATAAAGCCTTCTTTTTATTGAAATATATATATATATTTTGTAAACGGATTAAAAAGAGAACAATCACAACCTTTTTTTCTCCCTTTTTCTTTCTTTCTTTTTCAAAATGGGGGTGAGGGGGAAGCATGCGACTCCAAACTTAGTGCCTACAATACTTGGAAGACATTATGATTAATTTCGTACTTAGGTTTCCAGATGTTGGATTTTGTCCCAACTTTTAAAGACCTCTAATGTTTAACAGGATATGTGCTAAGTGTAGTCTTTAACAGAGTTTTCTTTCATAACTCTAGGATCTATGAGAAAAGGTAACTCGGGGAAAACACTGCAGATTCGGAGCTGAATCTACAGCCTTCTAGAAAAAAAACCCCAACATTAAATGTGCAAGTTTGGACCGGAGCTGTATTTGTTTGGGAAGACTATGGATAGGTACCAGAGCTGGCAGCAGAGCTGTTTGGTTGCTGTCCTCCTTGTGCTGCTGGGGACCGGCATTTCCCGTGCGCAGAGGGACTGCACGGGCGCGGAGTGCCAGCCCCTGGACAACTGCATCGAGGACGTGCTGGAGCCGGGCGAGTGCTGTGCCACGTGTCTGCAGCACGGCTGCACGTGCGAAGGCTACCAGTACTATGACTGCGTCAACGTGGGCTTTATCAACGGCAAAGTACCCGAAGGGCAGTCGTACTTTGTGGACTTCGGGAGCACCGAGTGCTCGTGCCCCAAGGGAGGGGGCAAGATCAGCTGCCAGTTCATGCTGTGCCCAGAGCTGCCCCCAAACTGCATCGATGCGGTGGTGCCAGCTGACGGGTGTCCTCAGTGTGGGAGAATAGGTTGCCTCCACGAGGGCCAGAAGTATGTCGCGGGGCACACCTTCCACATGCCCCCCTGCAAGGTTTGCCATTGCCCGAATGCTGGCGGTGAGCTGATGTGCTACCAGCTTCCGGACTGTAACACGTTCGCCTTAAACACTGCGAGTCCAATCGATGCTGAAGATAGCGAACCAGAGAGGCACTACGACGATCCGTACAGCTACGACCAAGAGGCACCAGAAGGGGACAACGCCCAGGTGGAGTCTCCAAAAAAATACAGGAGTTATTCGTCCCACCTAGAGCAAGAGAGCATCAGCCAAGAGCAAAGTGAGGATTATGACTACCTGCCAGCCAGCATTGCTCCTTCAGCTTTGGCTCCAGCTGACCTGTACACTGAGGAAACAGCTGCACCGCTCACCACACCAGTGCCTAAGGTGCCCTCTGAAGTTCGCAGTTCCACAGAAAGAAGTGAGCGAAAGAGGGTGCCTCGCACCACTGCACCATCCCTCCAGCAAGTGACGCATAAGGAAGCACCAGTAACCACCAGCGCTCCTCCGGAGCACACAACGGCCACCACCGAGACACCCAAGCACCTGGAGGAGTTTGAGAGGAGACCAAAGGGGAAGCAAGGGGACAAAGAGCGGCATGAGCAAGAAAGAGGCCCCCACTCTAAAATGAAAAAGCATGCCAGGAAAGAAGACGCGGGGAACAGCATGTATCTAGGCTTGAAAGAGGTGAATTTAACAGAGGCGAGTTGGTCAAAGTCTTCCCATGAAACACGCGAGGGAAATGCTTTCCCCAAGGTAAAGTTCAGTGCAACAACCTCCCCTCCTGTTGCTCTAAAGGAAGACCGAAGTCAGTCATCCCAAAAGCAATCACAGACGCTTTATCGTTACCATCCCGAGGAAGATGGGGACCCCAACTCTATTCACGCTATGCCCAGGTTACCAGAAGGTAAGAACTACTTCCAGTGTAGATGTCTAGAGAACATTTACTCATAATAATGTTGGTGCATATCCACTGTTCTTTTCTTCTTGCTGCTCCACATGGGCATGAAATCAAGCAAACTTCCAGTTACCTTCTTGCATCTCTTTCAGAAGATGGTTTGTGTTTCACTTGACGTAATAGATACCATTTCACTCTTGCCTACCTTGCTTTGATTTTGCGGACTGTGGGTAGTGTTTTCTGGTATTTTAACTTTATTTCAGATGATGGTTTGTTAAACTCTGACCTTTTCCTTCCATTACTTGCTTTTAATTTCTGATGTGGTGTTAGAGAAGCATCTTACTCTGCACAAAAGGATTTAATTAGTTATCTGCTTGGATCCTCCAGCTACCAACTGAATGTAATCACATTTGTAGCTTTTGTCTTTTGCTGGGGAGGAAGTGAAACAGTTGTGCTTCTAACTACAAAAATGTTAACAGCACTTGTAATATTTATCCTATGGCTTAAAGGCTGTCTAAGCTCATTAGTACAAGAACTTGATAGATACGCTCAAACACCCCTGAGGACTAGCAGGGAGAAGAAGGACTGCCTCTTGCTTTGTGTTTTTTGGGGGCTGGAAGTTTGTGATGTTTATGATCAACTGTGGCAAGTGTACGTATTTCCTCTCTGCCTCTAGATTCCTCTTGACATCTGCAGTGAATGTTGATTATATGCTTTATGCAATGCTCATTACTGCAATGAATGCAAACTTCATCGCTAGAAATTAGCACATACACAGCTCATATTTCCAATTCATTTTTCATCAAATCAAGAGTAATATCTCCTTTTTCAAGATGTGGCACGAAATGTTCTCATGAGACTCAGATGTATGATACTTGCAGTCGGAGTAGAGAATACTGATTACTCCCTAGACAGTGATATTTCTTCCTGGGTTATCTAGGTGGCCCTGAAACATCTTGAGCTGCCTGGTCTGTGTACTCAAGAAGTTTAAGGGAGACCAGATTTGGAGCTGAGATTCTAGGTCCCAACACAAACAGCACCTCATGACTGTTTACCAAGCAAAAGATGTATGAGGTCCGTGAATGGAGGTGGTAGCCTTTTTCTTTTTTGTTCACTGTGGAAGTGAACGTTTTTATTTTAAATGTTGACCTCACAGTTAGTGATAGCAGCTACAATCTGGGTCAGATGGTGACTTCTTGATTTCACCAAAACAACGCTCTAGAAACCAGTCTTACCTGAAGACCCTCACTGCATTGTAGGAGCGCGCCAGGCAGCGGTGTTTGAACGCAATGCCTTGAAACGAGAAAACATTCGCTGAGCACACGTACTGTCCAGAGGGATGCCATTAGGAAGTGCAGGCTTTCAAAAGTGATTTAATAGATACTTAATGTGCTCCAAGCCTTACCTCTATGCTCCCTTCTCTTCACGGGTGCCTGTTGTATTTTATTTCTACCTCCTTTTGTTATGTGAAAGATGACTCAAACGGGTCACTGGCTAATGATCCGAGGGTTATAGTGAACTGATTCCAGCCTTCCAGTTTGTGTAACCTGAGAAAGAGGATCTGTCCACACCACCTTCATCTGCTCTTGTGCAAATGCAAGTGGCAAAAAGCGTCTGCCTACACGGTGCACTGAGTTCATCTGTGGTGGGTTTTACGCTGCTTAGTATTACCGCGCAGCTTAAGCGCAAAGCTCTTTGTTGCAGCCTACCACAAAATCTGATCTGAGCTGTGCATCAAGGCTGTGCATAATACATGGGTCTGACTAAGGACTAATACACAATATCCCATTTTCTGATGGAACTTAAAAACAATCTATTTAAAATTAAATTGCCTTTTTTTTTTCCTCTCAAAAAAGGAAAGATGGGTAGACCATCCTGAAATTTTCAATGAGAGGGTTTTAAGAACGCCTACTGGGGTGAAAGTGTTTAGCAGCAGAGGTTAACTGCTACATTTTAGAGTCTCCTTGGGTGATTTCCAGTCTGTGATTCCTGGGAACTGCTTGCCTTGAGACAGGTCTGTTTGGGGTCTGCATTAGGTCGCGATGTCTGTTGGATAGGAGCAAAACATGATGGGTGTCATGTCAGGCATGAATCGTCTTAGCCTAGAGAAGCAGGCTTGGGCATTGCTGGATGCCATTTAGCTGAGAGAGAGATATATATATTTAATTTCCTTTAAATATCGTAGAAGTAGAAATGAAAATGCATAGTCATTGGGAGCACAGCACTCTCTCTTTGGCTGCAGACAATGCAGCTCTGAGGCTGCTGGTTCTCCGTTTGGCCTGCGGAGTTGCTGCATGTCCTGGGAAGGAGTGCCGGTGTCGTTGCACCGCGTGCGTCTCCCTGCAGCCGCTGGCCAGTGGGGCCTGGCTAGGCAGCCCCTGCCCTCCGTCTGCTCCACCATTCCCATTGGGAACAGCTGGTGGAAGCAGATCTGTGCAGGCTGTGAAGGAGCTACAGAACCTTCTCCAAAAATCAGGAATCTCCCTTGGCATGGCTAGCGCCGGCGCTCATTCCTAGGGACTGCTGTATTTTCACTTGTTTTGTTGTTTTAATTGATGTGGTTGTGACTCATGTGAGTAGATCCATATGTTTCAGTAATAAAATGCATACATCTTCTGTCTCTTTGGTGACTCCTGAGCCGGTGGTAGAGGGGGAGTGAAGATATTTGTCCGACTTGAAAGAAAAATTAATTTTGCCTTCAGATCTGGAATGAAAACATAAATTTTCTACATGTATTTCTAGCTATAAAATGGCACAATCCACCAGAATTGCCAAATAACTTCTCTTCTCCCCTCAGGAACCAGCAGCACGATGTAAACTGCATCAACCCCCTAATTTTTAAAGCCCATGAGGCCATTTCCGAATGGGGCTGCCACTCCGGCAGCGGCGTGGTGCCGCACCTCCGGGTGCGGCCGGGCCGTTCCTCGGAGCCTGCACACGGGTGACCCTGAGAGCGCGTTCAGGTCCCGTCTTTGGGTCCTCACCCCTTTGGGGTGCGATGTGAGCCAGCCCTCCTGCAGGCACGGAGCTGCTGGTGCCCCAAAACAAGCAGGCGCTGCCAAGCTGCCGGCCGCTCCCTGCCCTGCCCCGGGGCTCCCACCGGCAGCGAGCGCAGATTTTGTTCCACCGGCTCCCAGCGGGGTGCCGTGCGGTGCAGAGGCCGTGGCTCACAGCCCCGGGGAGGCTGTTTTGGCCGCTGTGAACGTGGTGTGATCCCAGAGAGTCGCGGTGCCCGGGAAGGGCGTGTTTAGCCTGAGGGGCTGGAAGTGGCTGTGCCTCAGAGAGGAGGGCTGGGTTAGGGGATTGCTTGGGGTTTTTGCACTTAATTGAATTTTTCTCACCAGTTTTTTTCATCAGTCTGTGTATGGGGAGGGATTTTCTTTATTTTGGCTTTTTCCTTCCTTGAAATCATCAATACAGTTATTAACATTTCATCTTAATTGCTTTTTTTTCTGGAAACATATATTTATTTAGCTTCCCGAGTCGCTGAGAGATACGTTTTTGTGACTGTAGGGACATTCTAGATATTTCTTTTTTTTTTTTAGTCTTTCTTTTCCTCCAGAGTTTAGAAAAGTATAGAAACAGTATAACAGTAAAACAGTACTTTTAGAAAAGTATAGAAGGCTTCACAGAAACATTTACTGCCACTAAAAATTCAGCCCAAGTTAGATGGTTGTTGCATTTGTTCTTCCTATTAGCTGTATCCTGGCACCAGAACTCAGCTGTGGTCGGATCCCTGATGCCTTTGGTTAAAAACTTGGCTTCATTACTTATATTTTATGTATCTCACTTTGGTTTTATATGCAACTGAGTTTTCATCTCCCAAATCTCCGATGGCTCATATGTAATCTAATGGTGGAAACAAAGTGGAGTACTTTGGTGCTCGGAGAAGGTTAATTTTGTGTTTTGATTCTCTTTCTCCTTTTGTGCTTCATTGTTCATCGGCGTCTCGGTACGACTCTGCGAGGCTGCCAGGCGCCGCTTCCCTGCTCGCCGGCGGGCGCGTTGGTGCCGGGGAGCGGAGCCTGCCCTGGGGTACACGCCAAGCTCTGCCAGGCCCGGGGACAGAAATAACTCTGCTGCTGAAGAGCTGCTGTTGTTAGACCCAAGCGTACCCAACGAGATGTAATATTGCGCTGTGTTCCACGTCAGCCAGCTAGAATGGTCTATTTAGCATCTTCGCTCACGGACTCCAATGAATTGACGTTTATTTGGGGAATTTTTTTCCCCTCTCCTTTTGTGGCTGCTCTGAGCTTTTCTGGACCAAAAGCTTTTCTTTTTTTGCTGATTATCTGGGGAGGACGGGGGTGCTGCCGCCGCTGCCGCAGAAATGAGCCGTGAGTGCGCTTGTCACAGATCCTGAGTATAGATTGAAGAGCAACTTTCTTCAGCAACATACAGACTTAGTGAAGTGTCTGTGGCAAAAGCTAATTACTCCATTCCTAAAGGAACTGTAAGTGTAAAGTAGAGGTAATTACTCAGCTGAGGAAGTGTAAATTAAGTACTTTCACCAAGGGAAGGGATGAGATTGATGGAGACTATTCTCTTTATACAGCCTCTTTCCAAACATTGATCTTATCCTGTCACTTACTGCAAGAGCAGCAAACAGAGGGAGTTTTAATTTCTGTATTTCCTATTTCCTCATCCTAAAAGTGCCCTGAACAGGGGAGGGTCAAATAAAACCCCTTTAAAGATCTTACTGTCAAGTTTTGTTACGATTTTCCCACTTTTTTCCATTTCCCTATGCTCTGCTGGTAGAGTGCCGTGTCTTGGATAAATGCAATTCAGGTAGCAAACAGCCTCTCTGTAAATGTTTTCTGATTTGCATTCTGGTTTTGGCAGGCTGAATAGCAATTTGTGTCTGGCTGGAACCATTGTGTTTCAGAATGGAGGAATTTTTCCACTTTGAAAAATAACCAGTTGTGGATGAGTTTATCATGGTCATTTTGAGAGATAAGGATAATTGCTCTCCGACTGAAGTAAATTGCACCAAGTAAATATTTGCAAGCTGAGATCAGTGGATGTGAGAATGGCAGTTATTGCATGTGAATCCTGACCGGGCAGGAGGTATTGGGAGGCTCTCCTGTAACTTCTAAGGATGTAGTTGAGATTTCAACCAACCCATCTACTGCATGTCTGCTGATATTGAGGCTCATGAAGGAAGAATTACCTTGAATTTCATAACTGAGGGCAAACAGGAAACGAGATCCATAAAGCAGACCGACAGTGAGGGTTTCCGAGGTGTTCCCTGAGCACACCGACCCTTCATCCCTCCTCCTGCCACCATAAAATGCACTGGAGGTGGGAAAATGCTATGGATGGTGCTTCAGAAACGCAAACTCTATTTGCAGTTGCTTTGTATTTTTTGGTACCGGGTGAAGTGTTCTTTCACATTTGCTTTAATTACCTCAGGCTTAATCCTATCTTGTCTACTTTGTTCCAGTTCTCTCTGCAACAGGAAGGAATCAGCTTTAGACCTTCAAAGTAGAATAACTGAGGAATAAAAATAAACCTCAGGAGAGCGGGGTGTAGAGAGAAAAAGCCTCTGGGCCAGCAAGTGTGAATCAGCATGAATTACAGCCCCAGGTGACAGTGTTCAGTTGTCTCTTTGGTAGTTAAAGTTCTGAGATGGTAAGGTTATAGAGGAAGATAGTGTGAATGGTTATAAGGCAGGCTGAGATATTTATAGAAAGGGGAAGACTAAAGTGCTATAAAATTAAGAACTGTTTTAAGAGAGAACCGCAAAATAGATCTATTTGTTCTGCCAAAAATGGCAATCAGACCTTATTAGGTAGCCAGATGCTAGTTTAGAGGAAAAATAAAAAATGCAACCGTTTTCTAATTAAAAAAATAGCATGTATGGTATGTAGGGAGCTGGTCCTCTCAGGGCTTCTAGTGCACAACCCCTTCCTAGAGCCCTTCCCTTGCTCACACCAACGCTGTGACCCCAGCGCCCATGGCTGGGGGCTGCCACCCCCTCCTCATCCATCTCCACTGGCCCAACTGGTGGTGAAGACGTGAGCAGCTCGTGCCGGGACCTCTCTCGGACCAGCTGGCAGATTTGGGCTGCTGGGCCACTGCCAACCAGCCCTGCTGACAGCAGACCTGCCATTTCAAGTTTCTGCTTGAACGGAGCGTTGCAGGATGGAGTGCGGCTACATCTAACCCCCTGCACGAAGGACGCCTGCCCGAGGCGTGGTGGTCACCACAGTTGCGTTTCCCTGTCTTTTCATTTGTCTTCCTTCCAAGGTATAAAGCATAAGTAGGGGCTGAGGTTGGACAGCCAGATGAAGGGAACCACCTGTGCTGGGGTGGGCCCTCTTGGCACTCTCCGTTTTAAGAAGACCAGTAATTCCAAGTGTGTGTGTGCTAAACGCTGCTTGCATGGGTCCGTAAGCAAAGGGTGCAAGGAAAACCAAAGCCTGCCTCAACGCCACGGAGGAGTGTGTTCAGAGTAATTGTTTGCAGACTCGGAAATAAACGTTAGCCAAAAGTATCAGGTCTCCGGGCACTGGATGCGGCCTGGCTTTCTGCTTGCAAAGCTCTTGCTTTCAGCGGGTGCAGCGTTAAGCCTGCGTCGGGTGCTTTGAACGGTCCCGCTCGAGGGGTCTGAGTGCGGATCAGGAGGGCTGACCTAGCCTGCCGGCCTAGGCACGTAGGCAGCAGCTGAATTTTGAGTATCCAGACCTGCCCTGCCCAGGAGCCTATGTGTGGGGTCAGCGTTGATGGTTTGGTGTTTCTGTCCGGATGATCTCCCCGGACAAGTTGCGGCATGACGGCTGCTTGCCTGTTTGTGTTTTGGGAACTGCTGTGGGTCAGAGCGCTGCTCTGGCTTTCCAGCTGGCTGGGCTTCAGCATGCCTCTCAAAGCGGTGGGCTCTAGGGTTTGGAGCATTATTATCCTTTCTTTGGAAGAATCCCTCTGGTGAGCTCAAGCCCTCCTCGCCACAGACCTTCTTCCATTCATCATGTGCTAAAATGGAGATACTAACCAAAGCTCATGAGCTTCTGGTTAGCGATACTTTTGTGTCAGGATTTTATGGTGCTTGTTTTGGTCCTTAACTCTTACAGCGTATTTTAAGTGGTAGCTGTATATGGAACCAGGAGCTCACGAACTTTACTTAGAAGAAATAGTTTAGAGGGTCTTTTCTCAAAGATGTGAAGAGCTGTGGAGTGGTGCAAGCAGAAGCTTGGTCTGCAGAATGCTTTACTAAAAACTGTCTGCATAACCTGTGATGGTCAGATGTATGCAGATTTTTAAGAGGCTAAGCAACTTACAGAAATGCTCGAGTCTCGAGGTCTTTTCTTTTTAAACACCAGTACCTGCTAATCTGCTAATTGGAAATGTTTGAGAACGTGGTTCTCTGTCTTCCCGAGTCACCTCTAAAATGAACATAACAGCTCCTCACTTCCCTGTGATCTTACGGATAAGGCCCTGAATCACCGGGGAGCACGGCAAGCAGGTACAGCGTGCGGTACAAGGTGGGACAAAGACGTGTGTTCCTTCAGGTCGTGCTAGTCTTGCCTTCATTGAATGCGCTCTGAAGAGCAAGCTCGTTTTCCCGGCGTCTGGTGCGGTGATGTGGTGTAGTCAGTTTTCCCGTCCGCTGACAGCGCCTTTTACACAGTGAGTTCTTTTTACTGCAGCAGGATGATTCCTCGTGCAGTTGGCTGGAGCAGTTTTTTATAAGGGGATTCATTGCACCGAGTGTTGGCGCCAAGGTGAGGTGCAGAGAAAGTCTGAAGAAAAAATGAAACGGTGTGACAGATTCACACCTGGCTGGGGAACGTACGTGGGCAGTATCCATGTCCCATCCCGTTGTGGAGGAGTGCGGCACCGCTGGCGCTGGCGCAAGCCCGCAAGGCAGTGTCTGCGTGGGATGGGTTTTCCACAGCGACGCTGAACACGGACTAGGGTTTTCAGATATCCGTAACCTTGAGCGAATTAGTTACCAAGGTAGTTTAAATCTCCTCTGTTGAAATAATAATTTCAACAGGAGTTGAGCACCTAACCTATGATGGCATCAAAACATTTTTGGAAACCCATCCTGTGTACCTGTTTTCTGGAGGTAAACATCACTATTTGTGGCAAGTTAGCTCCATCCATGGTTTGCAACAAGAACATTTGATCTCAGCTGAGAAATTAAAACATGCTGGAGACAAAATATGGAGTTTTTAACTCCCAAAGATGGGGGTTTTCTTGTACAGATTAATCAACCACTTGAAACGTCAAGGCTGTTGGGCTCACCAGGTTTCTCAGGGGGAATGCATTTGCTGCTTATTTTTAGTATGTATCTGAGCGTTGTGGGGGTTTTTTTTTGTATGCATGTTTGATACTTCTTCAGAAAACAGAATTTAAATGAGACTTCTTTGCAGTAATGTTTGTAGTATTCTCATTGATCGCTGAGGAATTAAAAACAACCCTGAATATAGCTCCTTGTTAGAGAAAGGCAAATATAAGTAGTAATTTCTGATCCAAATTTTGTGAGACAATAACCTTTTGAACAGTTTCAAATATGTAGGCCAAATAAACGTGGCTTTCCAGCACATGCTTACTCATGAAAGGATTTGTAATTTCATTACCCCAGGCCTCACAGCGAGCAATATCTCTTACCTCTTAGGGATTCTTAGGTAACAGGCCAGCAGTAATTGGAATTTTATAAAGATCCCCTTATGTGTGAGCGGGTTTTATGTTTTATTGACTATTCCCAGTCTGTCTGTGCTGTGCCGGAGACGACCGATTCTCTTCCAAAGCCACCAAAAAGTCCTAAACTGCCATGCCCAAGCGCTGGTGGTGTTGGTGCTCAGCCAAAGTCCGAGAGAAAAGGCGGAGGGGGAAAGTAACTGTGCTATCTTGAGGGCCAGCGAAGCTCCCCTGCACGTCTTCCCCTTTCCTGCCTTTGCCTGGGGGGCCGGGGAGCCGCAAGCGACCCCGCGAGCACCTTGCAGTGAATGTGTTTGTAAGCAGCAGCATTACAGGGCCCCGGGGTCTGCAGCTGTTCGCTGCCAGGTGGGATGAGTGGGTTTTGCTCCGTCACTGGGATGCGCTGATGGTGATGGAGTACGGAATCACAGAATCGATCATTCAGGTTGGAAAAGACCTCTAAGATCATCAAGTCCAACCATCAACCCAACACCACCGTGCCCACTAAACCACGTCCCGAAGCGCCACGTCCACGTGTTTTTTGAACACCTCCGGTGGTGGTGACTCCATCACCTCCCTGGGCAGCCCCCCGCCATGAGGTGGTGGCAGTTGCTGCCGCGAGTGCTCCGGGGTGTTGCAGGGAGGCAGCTGCTCCCTGCAGATGGCCTGGGGAGCACGGGGGTCCCGGGCTTGTGGGGTGCGTGGTCAGCACGCTGAGGCTACGCCTGCACAGCAGCCTCGCCTGCCCCTCTACAGCCCGGTTACGCTGTGCGCAGTTCTGGCTCCGACTTTTTCAAACCCCTTCATGCACCAAAAAAGGGGCAATTTAGAAAAACACAGAGAACAATAATTCCTTCTCCCTTGTTGCTGTGGAGGCTGGTTGCTTTTGTGTTGCTGTTGTGAACCATAGGGATGCTGACTGCTCAGAGTTGTTTGACCATAGTTTTGAATTGCCAAGTACTAAAATAAATGTTTATGGCTCCAACAATCTGGGTTTAAAACCTTTTTAGCAGTTTAAACAGTTGCATGAAAGGGGAGGATTTGCATCAGTAACTTTTAAAAGATGTTATGAAAGCTGATGCTCTTGTGAACTGTTGCTCTGTGTATAATACGCATCTTTAAAATAACGAAAATCATCACATGGAACCTCGTAGCTTTACTGTGACCATTGAGAGGGCAGGTTAGTGCTCGCATCTCCAGTGAGGGGTACCGCACAGGTATAGAGCGTTGCACGCTTTTCCGCTGCGGTTACCTGAATTGGGCACGTATGTCTCAAGGGTAGGTAAGGAAAGTGCTTAGCACAAGCTTTACTTTGTATGAGGTCACTATGTAGAAATTTTACTTCAAGAAGGAGAATTGGCATCTTCTCTCCTGTGTTAGCCATCTGTGCTGCACCTTCACCTGCCCTGCTTTTTTGGGCTGTCACTGGACCTCATTGTGGATTTTCCCCCTCCTCCTTTGCGGCGTAGCCCGTAGCCCTCCCCGTATT
Organism: Phaethon aethereus; assembly: GCF_964289735.1. Lineage (NCBI taxonomy): Eukaryota > Metazoa > Chordata > Aves > Phaethontiformes > Phaethontidae > Phaethon > Phaethon aethereus. The sequence continues at coordinate 23,268,336 of NC_138587.1, forward strand.
ATATAGGAGTATATATTGCCCTCCCCCGTCACCCTCAAGGAGCTAACTTTTGTGGCTTTGCACTTAAGGACATGTTTCCTTTCACCTGAAGTTGGCACTCTGGGGCGTGCTGATGGCTGCAGGTTGGAGGTGGAGTGGCAGCCTCCGGCCGCTGCAATGGCTGTGGGTGGCTGCAGCCCAGCACGGGGTGTTTGTGGCCCAGCACAGGGACTTTGCAGCCTGGTGTCAGCCACCAGCCATTGGGGACCAGTACAGGAACCCTTCTGGGAGAGCTGCAGGAAAGAAACGGAGGAAGACGTGCCTCCGATGGTGTTAGGGAAGTCAGCAGGTTACCAAAAGCCAAATAAACTGAAAAGGCAAGTGCATGCTCCGTACAGGATCATCAGTGAGCACTGTCGAAAAGGGACACAGGCGTACCAGGTGCGAAAAAATGCCACTTGCCATGGATGTCATACATAGTCCAAGAAATTTTAAGCCAATTTTACACAATATATTCTGGTCTTAGTATATCACCGAGATGCTTTTGGTGTGTTTTTTTAAAGTAATAAGCTCAATAGCACCGTGTGAGGGCTACAGTTTGGCATTGAGCTGTAATAGCACTGTCCTGGTTTTGCTGGGATGGAATCCTAAAATCAGTTTTCTGCCCGGGAAAGCTGCATTTCGAAGGAGGCTGCAGCCCCCGTTACTGCGAGAACAAAGCTGATCAGCCGCTTTAGCTCACGGCCCGCCATGGCATGCGGGTTTCCATAGGGGCCAAGGCCTCTCGCAGTCTCAAGACGGCCGGGTGCTAAAGCTGGGGGCAACGGAGGCCGAGGCAGCTGAGCCGGGCTGGCCAGCAGAAGCGTTCCGAACCAGGAACGCCGCGCTCGCCGTCAGCGGAGGAGCCTGCCGGGAACGGCGCGCACTCTCCACGGCCACAGCTGTGCCGCTCGCAGGGTTTCTTTTTCAACCCACGAGTTTCCTTTCTTTCCCCCATTTCCCTTTCTTGGCTGAGGGGGGTTTTGGGAGGGGATAGAGCAATTGCTAGCGTTTAGCCCGGAGGTGGCTAAACCAAGACAAGCACCCGCCTCCTCCGTACATCAGATTGGATATTAGGAAAAATTTCTCCACCGTGAGAGTGGTCAAGCATTGGAACAGGCTGCCCAGGGAGGTGGTGGAGTCGCCATCTCTGGAAGTGTTCAAAAAATGTGTGGATGTGGCACTTTGGGACATGGTTTAGGGGGCATGGTGGTGTTGGGTTAACAGTTGGACTTGATGATCTTGAAGGTCCTTTCAAACCTTAATGAATCTGTGATTCGTTGTGAGCAGTAACGTCAGACGGGTTTGGAGCAGGGGAGCTGGGGTTTGACTGGAGCTGGCTCATGTGCAGGGAACAGATCCGAGAAGAAAATGAATGAGCTTTTGCAACAAGAACATCTGGCTATACTTCAGTTTTCTTTTCTTCTCACCTCTCACTATTTATATGTTAGTTTCTGTCTGAGTTTTGAAAGACATTCTGTGTGCTACTTACTGGAATCATTTTCTGAGCACAAGTTAAATGGATTAATATTATAGAGCTGTACATCTTGTATGAAGTGAAGCATCAAAAATCTTTCTTGTATTCGTATTCTGATTGAGACATCCTACAGGGACTTAGGAAACAATTCTGTTTTGCTGTCAGTGGTTTGTAACACAGAATTTATTATACTTAATACCAAACCTACTGTGTGCCAATAGCACATGGCACACGCAAAAGAAATTCCAGAAACACAAACCTTGCTTCAGTGGGGAACAGAATTTCCTGAAAAGCAAACACTGAAATGAAAAGCGTGTCATCTTCTCCAGCTAGCTTCACAGCGAAAGCGGATAGCCTTGTGTGCCTGATACAGGTGTTGCGTTTTGGGAGGGTAGGTTTTCTAGGAGACTCATGTTCAAATTTGTCTAGTTTGTCATTAAAAAAGTAATGTTCGTTACCAAAAACGTATCTTTTTAATGAAAGTGGAGCTTACTATATATAATGGTAATTTCTTATGACTCTTTCCATAAGGTTAAAGAGCTCTTTTGCATTGAATAAGCAGAATGAGAAGCTTTCAGCTAGTTTAATGGTGTTTAAGGAGTCTTTTTTGTTTTTAATAATGATTCTGAGAAATCACTGGGAGGAAGACTTTTAGATAAGAGTATTAAGTCAATCCATTATCTGCTTGGTGGCATGGAAAGCCTTACACCCACCACCAGTTCTGCCAAATGCTGTCACTATTTGGCTATCAAGCATTCAGTTGATGGCTATTTCTCTCTAAAGCTCAAGTAGACCCAATTGTAATTCCTCAACTACCTCTATAAAACCTCTTGTTTATGGCCTATAAGCAGCTGAAGATTAGCATAGTTCTCCTTCTCCCTCTTATCCAAGAATTCTTTCTCTGCAATGTGCATTAATTTTCCTTGTGTTGGAATTGCCTTGCATGAAACTACTGGTAGTTTTCGTTTCCAGAGTCAAAACTTCAGTATACCAGCCAAATGATTTTGTAAGAGATTTACTGTGAGGAACTGTTTTCACTGAAGATAACATACACTTAAGTAATGTCTCGTGTAATAATGATAAAATTTGTACTTTTTCTGGTTCTGGATCAAAGTTGATAAGCGTTGTCTTAACTCATGGCATTGAAATCCAAAGAAAAGTATAGTAAACATCAGTGATGACTAGGTTTTACGTTAGAAGGTTACATAAATGTTTAATTTCAGTCAGCCTGGATTGACTGTGGTCACAAGCAAGTTGTGTTTTTGCTTGTAGCTTTATGTGAGGTAGAAGATAAACATGGAGACTTTCCAAAATCTTATGCACTGGTCTCAGAAGTTTCGTCTGTTGCATTAAACTAATGACTGTGCTTTACAAATGTTCTTGAAATATGGACTTTTGCCTTGCTTGGCCTCTGGCCCTGGAAAGCAATTTTCCCGGCAGTGTCTGCACTCCTTCTCCTTTGTGCTTGGCCCTGGGGACAAGAGGAGCAGGTTTGTACTGTGGCATGGCCGAGAATCCATTGTGGGAGAGGCAGGGACTCTCACTGCCTTGGTACTAGGTACTAACCAATTGAGGTGAAAAAAAGAGTTTTACTACTGGTTTTCTTATTCTTGATGAATTTAACCAACCAGTTAAAATGAACAGGAGCTTTCGGCATCAACCAGTTAGTTACATTGGCTTCTCAGTGTGAATAATTTGGGATGCTGAAAAATTCTGGCATGTGGCAGAGAGGCCAGCTTGGGCTTACTGTTTATGCTCACGCTCCTGTACTAAGGTTAAACGAGTTTAAAGCTTTGGGGCTGAAACTAACCATCCCTTAACCTCCAGTCCTGAGTCCGACCTTGCATAATGGCAGCGCAGCCTGGCAGAGCAAGCAGCGCCTGCGTGGGGTAACGTCCGTGACTTCGAAGGCGGAACGCTTCATCAGCACCGCTGTTTGTCCGCGCTCCTTTAAACTATGGGATCTGACCCTTATTAGGGAATACTGAAGTCCCATTTTGGTATGGTGAACAGCTTTGCGCAGTCTTGAAATCTGACCCCGATATTTCAGACAGGTAGCTCTGTTACTCAACTTTTGAGTGGAGCCAGTATCATTTAATGAAAAAAGACTTGGAAGCTCAAATCCTGTCCTGTCAATGCCATATTAACCCCATTAGTTTCAGTGAGGTATACACTCATTTTAGCTGTATTGCTTCCTCCTATATTACTTTAAAATGGTAAAAGGCAACTGTTAGGTATCAGAAATTCTAAAAATTAAGTGCTATCTTTAAGAAAGAACTCCTTACATCTCACGTGAACATACAACAGTTGGTCTCATTTCAAAAGGCTTTCTTTGCAGTCACAAAAAACGTACTTCGTCTGTTATGTTTTTCAGACTCAAGTTCCTCTCCCCCGATCTTACAGTTAATTTATAGTAAATGAATACCTCATAAAACATGCGAACATTATACAAATACATTATTGTGGCCCTTTGTCTTTTTGTTTGTAAATTCCATAAATTGAATGTTTCGGTCATGGATGTTTATGGAGATGGAGTCAATAGCACTGACTGAGCCCATGGCACGACATGGTGCTGAGGGTCAGGAATGAGCCCCTCTTTCCATGGCAGGCAGGCAGGGTCTTGATGCTTACTGATCCGGCATCGCAAACCGCATTCCTTTAGGGAAAAAAGAGCTGGGGCTGATCAATGAATGTGCTGGCCCATCCACGCCCGTATAATGGAACTGCGATTCACACTGCTGCGCTTCAAATGCGACACAGAAAAGTCCAGACTCCCCCAGGGAGTTAATCGTGCACCTGGCCATAAGTATCGGGATTACGGCCGGTTTTGTAGGTGAATATAGCTCTGTCTTTCAGATATTAGAGAGAGACCAATGAATTATTTTGCTACTCTATAAATGTAGAGTGATTGCACTATGTCCTAAATATGTTAGTATGGGAATTTTCCTTGTGTACTGCCTTCGTACTAGGTCAGAATACTGCTGTTCTTGGAGCAAGTCTTGGCTGGCTTTGGTGCGATTGCAACACAGGTGGCCCCAGGTACTAGTGAAGGCATCTTCACAGCACATTCACATTTTATGTTCTTCAATGGCAAGAAACAAATATATATTTATGTTGCAGGATTAAGGACTCAGTCCATTTCCTGGAAGGCCAGAGGCCCACACCGCTGAAACGGTGATTGATTCTGTTCTCAATGACGAACGAGAGAGGTTTTCTAAAACCCGAGTTGTTTGTTCTGGCTGGCTGTTTGCTGCCACCTTGCTGAGATTTTTCCTTTGCTACTTGAGTCTATTCTGGACTCTTCAGAACCTGAAAACTGCCAAAGCTGATGACAAACAAGAAGGAGCAAGCGTTGGTGCGGTGCAAGGAGAATGCCAGTTAAGTGGACTGGTATTTCTGGTGGAGTAGCCCGCGGCACGCTGGGTGGGGTGGGTATGTGTTGCCCTATCTGCGCATTCTCCCAAGGATGGAGGGCAGATTCTCTGCTTGCACAATCTGTCTCCTCTGCTGCTCTGGCAGGGCTGGTGGTACAGCGGAGGTTTGCTTGGCAGTGCCTTCTGTGGGACTGAAAAGGTATAAAGTTCAGGCTTTACCTACGCCCTATCTCGATCTACTTAGAAGACACTACGCCTGGGCTCCTGGGGACCAGTTTCAGGGCTTGTCTGTGCGTGCAGCTGGTGGAGAGTAAGGCGACGGCTGTATCCGCGCGCGTGGATGTGCAGGCTGAGCTATAGTGTAGAATTTAAAGTTGGTGTTCGTTACAGAAGTTACGCACAGAGAGCATGCAGGATGAATGCGTAAATACAGCCAGCGCTGTGTGTGACTCTGTTGGGTATCAAATGCCTTAAAAAAGGTGCAAAGTCGCTTCCAGCTGTGTGCTGGGGAGCTGTGTGGTAAGGCTGGAAAATGCCTTTATCTTGTTTGCCCTCTTCTTTTCTTATTCCCTGGTAGTAAGATTTGGTTACTAACTTTCAAACTGCCGAGCAACTTTTAACTACTTGTGTATACCTAAAAAATCCACCTTGTTCTGACACTGAAATACTTCCTAACATGGTCTCTGAACCAGTCTGTCAAGCAGGGGAGAGTTCAGGTCTGCAGCAGTGATGGCCATTGCCACGATTTGTGTAATTGATAATAGAAGCTTTGTAAGCAGGAGTTCAGAAGTGCCAAAATGACTCCGTAGGTTTGCATGGTGCTGTAGGAGTGCTTGCAAGCTCAATGTAAAGACTTAGCATCTAGACAGATGGAAACTTTATCCATCTCCCTTTAAAGTGTCGTGCTGCAGGGACCCCCGTGGGTTTGCTAGCTGGAGGTCACGCCATACTGCAAGGTATCCCTAGTGAAACACGGAGCCTTTACTTGGGTAACCGAGTTGAGCCCAAGACTCAGGAAATCCCTGAAGTAATGCAAAGTAGGTCCTTGTTTGCCAAACCAACACAGCGCCGCAAATTTCTAACTGTAGCTCGATCATGAGAACATTCAAACAGACTTCACCTGGTTTCATATGTAACTGCAACGTTTCTCACAGCTCAGGCTTGCCTGGCTTTTTCTTCCAGAACCGCCACTTACGCAAATTGATTAATTTGACAAATTTCTGCCTTTTGTAGCAAGTCATGTTCAGAACAAGGAAGCGTGAAAATCTAGTACGTGGTAAAATTGCTCGTCAAGTGTTGTGCCACACGTGCTTGTAAAGGAGACTAATAAACGCTTTTCAGCACAGAAATGTATGGCTTGGACATCACCTACAAAATTAAGGAAGGAATGACAAATCCTGTAACATGTTTCAAATGATCTGGTATTTGAAGTTATTTGTAAGGTTCCATCTCCTTGAGTCAAGTGGCTGCCCAGAAACATCACCCTTCATTTAAAAGATTTTTAAAAAAAGTAGGAGCGCCACACAGTCTTCCTTAAAGAGAAAAACTAAATCTCGAGTGTTTAGAAACAAACAGCAGCAGCCATCATGCTCTGTGGGCAGTGCAGGGGGTGGTGGCCGGGGCCGCGGTGGGGTGGCTGTGAGCCCGGCGGCAGCCGTCCTTCCGAGCACCTCTCCTTGTGTGCACCTGCAGCACGTTCATAGGAGGGTCTCCGCAGCAAGGAGGAACCGAAGAGGAGCCAGGCACATCGGGAGTGTGAGAGCCAAATTAAGGCATTGCTCTTGCTGAGACCCACAGAAATCACTAAAGAGGGAAAACGGAGCCCTGCTGAAATTTTCAGCAAGGGAAGAGAGATGAGCAGACAGGTATGTCCTACTTTGTCGCACGCTATGAGCTGTCAGAGGAGTGGTTGACGGGGTGGGCTTGGGACTTTTTCTATTTTACTTTCAACCTGGAGGCGGCTAAATAGGAACGGTTTAAAATAGTTTCGTAGTTGCCATAGATACTTGCTTGAATTGAAAATAGAGGTTTGGACCAAGCTTTTAGTCTGTCCGCCAAAGCAAAACTTGGACCTGAGTGATGAAACCTGAGTGGGCTTGAGGAGTCACGCCGAAGCTTGCGCTGCCACAATTGGTGATTCAGCCGTGCCGCAGAGGACGTGGATGTCTTTGACGTCACTGAGCAGCTCCAGCAAGGGTTCACATGGGCCTGGAGACTCTGGGAAGGGAAAAATCCTTCATGCTTCAAACGTTTTCCTCCTCTTTTTTTGCCCCAGGAGGTCTGCAAAGCTCGGAAAAACGCCATGGAATGCTGCTTTCCTGGGACTGGGTTTGATTTTTACTTTTTAAATGTCACTTTGCAACAAAGCAGCAGCAAATTTAAAGTAGCTCAGCTGGATAAAAGCATCCTGTTAAGGTAAATTCAGTTTATTTGTCCCAGGAATGTGTGGCAAATGTGTGTCTAATTACAGATAAGGCAACTAAGCCTTTCATCTTCTTTCAGTGAAAAAGAATCTGCAAATAAAGGGGAAAATGTTTTGCTGAAATGTGTGAAGGTCTTTTCAAGGATTTGCTTGTCACTAGTGAGCCCCAGTTAAGGGAATTGGAAACGTTTCGCCCTATCCTTCTGCTTTGTGGGTGGCATTGGATGGATTGGGACAATTTCAGCTGACACTGGAAATCCCTCACTTTGAGATAAAAACCTGTTTTTCTGCCTGTGGAGATTTCTAGTTTCATCTGTCCGTGTTCAGATGGGGAGGGCAAATCAGTACTGGTCCGGTGAAGATGACTGAGATGCCCAGAATACATTGGTTGAGTCTGGCCTGAAAAGTGCATACTTAACATTGTGTCATATTTCCTCTCCAATTTCTTGCTCAGTAGGTGGTAGAGAATTAGTGCTTAATTACTTGCAGGCTGCGGACAACAACCAGCCCCCTTCAACTGTTTACATTTGTGGATAAGACTGGAGCTGAATGTTCTTTGTGGTTCAGTCTTTCTCAAAATCTATGGAAGACTTTATAGTGCTTGTTTATCTTTTATACCATATACTGAGATAAATGTTTGTTCCCAAAGAGCTTTTTATCTGTTAAAAAAAAAAAACCAACATTCATCCATGTCTCTATCACATGATGTGTGATAAATCCGATTTATACCATTCAGCTTCCCAGCTTGTGAGAGGGCACAGTCTGTTGTTGTTCAAGAGGCTTGTGCAATTGTGGGCGTTCATAACTGAGCAGAAAATCAGATCCAAGTCTTAAAGGTGGAGCTGGAGTTCTAGACTTGCTTGGATACAGGGAATTACATCTAGCAAACATCACTTGAATAAAACATTAATTTCCCATTAAAAAACATTAAGTTGCTCTGATAATTGTTCCTGGTTTGAGTAATCCTCATTTCCTGCATATCTCTGGTGACTCATCACAGCAGAGATCTCATCCAGTCTGCTTTGCAGATGCTCTCAAGCTGTCTATTCCCCATCTGACTCAGCTTCTTTATCATCAGCATCTTCTCTTGTTGCTATTGTGCTAATGGAAATGGATGCCTCGCTAAGGACTTCATTCTCCTTCCAGCTTAAACATGACTGGCACTGCTGGCTGCACCTTTAAATTTAACTCAAGTTTTAAGAAAGTTGTAGGTTAAAAATTCACATTTGATGTTTTCAGGTTGTCTCAAGTCTTGCATTGGCAGCTGATTGCAAAAATGTATGCTTCTCTCAGTCCTCATCTCTAATGGGAACAAACCTTTCTTCCTTGCAGATTTTCTGCGACTGGTTTGCCAATGTAATAAATTCCCGATGTGATCTGTGCATTCTATAACTTCAATTAAACTTTACTTCAAGGGGTTAAAAGAGATGGGTGGTGCACGGGTCTGTCTGGAGTTCTGTGCGTGTCAGCTATCACCTTTGTAACAAGGTTTGAGAGTCTGTTGCTGAAGTTTATAGGTAAATATAAAGTTTTAAGACAGGTTGTTGGTGGACGGTGTACTAAGCAACAAAACCAGAGGTTTCGAAGAAATTCGTGTTGAATATACAGCTTAGACTCGGCAGTGTTATGTGCCTGCAGGCGGTGTGTTCTCGTAGGTTTAAATCCAGAGCCCTCAGAGCTGTGGCACCACTGTGGCCAAGTCTCGCGTGACGTTCGTATTGCTCCTGAGGCACGTTTGTCAGCTTTGGGGTGTACAGCAGCACCTTTTATGACTCTCACTTTGTAACTTGGACTAAAGGAATGGAAGGTGTGTAAGGGTGTAACTCCTGCTAGAATTACCTGGCTGTAAATACACATTTAAGACTTACCTCTGCTGTTAGTTTAAGGCCACCATAAATTTTTGATCCTGAAGCAACACCAGAAGTTTCTGGCAGGAGTCCTGAGGGTGATGGGGATGTGTGCAAGGAGGATGTGAAGGGCTCTTGCACAAATGAGTCTTTCCTCCTTCTCTCAGTATTTCCTCGGAATGCTGTTCTGGGTTACTGGTCAGGAGGTCCATTGTCCAACTTGTTCGTAGTCGTACAGGTAAACTTGCTTTTCCTTTCTTAAGTCACCCTCCTCCTCCTCCGAGCAAAATGGAATCTGACATTTAGTACACAGTGCATTGCGGTGAATAAATAATTTGTTATGCTTTTCTAGACCTTTCATTACTTAAGTTATACACTCTGAATTGGCACTGCTGTTGTACTACTTGGAGTTATCCTCTTGTCACTTGTACTGCAAGATGTACATGCGATTCACGAGAGCAGATCATCTTTACTTTTAAGTGACTTTTCCACTCTTTGTATTATTGGCAGTTATTTAAGCTTCTTAGGTCATATTTGGGTAAAGGTTTTCTGTCCATACTGGCAACAGGTTCTAGTATTAAAAGTTCCACACTGACAATAGCTTTCACTCAATGACTGATGATGGAGAGAGGAGTTTTGGGATAGTGCCATGCTTCATATGGTTCTTTAGATATATCTGTCATTTGAGGTGGTTACCTCAGCTGTCAGTCTGTTAAGATTATGTAAAGTTTTTGAATTATTTCCTCTTTGTATGGCCAAAAAATGATTCAGTCCTCTTGCGTATTGTATTACCTCAAGCTCTTGGTATTTATTACGCATGCAATCAAGAAAATAGGAGCCTGAGGTCTGCAAAGATTTATTTAGTAGAATTTAATAGCTGTCTGTTTGCTAGTAATTTGGTTCAACAGAATGAGAAATTTATTTCTGAATTGTCTTTTAATAAGCAGATAAGCAGGTTTCTCTATCGCTCTAAAACTTTGAGCTGTCACTTCAGGGCTGCATTTTTACAAATGGAAATTGTTGTCTCTTGCATAGGTAGCAGGCTGTAGTGGTTGTTTCTGTTGGTTAATGGAGCTTGATTTTAAATATCTCCATTAGCTAAAAGAAGAATAAGACACTTTCTCTTTTACTTTAGAGGTATTTCTTTTACTGGATACTTGATACTTGATGGAATCGGTACAGCCAGAATGAACCCCTAAACGATTCCCAACTTTATGAATATCTATATGCTATTTTTGTCATTGTTTTTGCTGTTTGCAGAAACAGTCATGTAAGAAAATGTAAGAATATCTTGATTTTTGAGGGAGTTAAATTTATTGTAATGGTTTTGAACTTGTCCATCACCAGACCTGTACTTATGACTTGAGCAGCAGAGTCTGTGGTCCAAGAAAGCCTCTTGCACAGCAGAGCTCCTGTGCAGCGCGAATCCTCCTGGTCCAGCAGCGACACCAGTGAAACGTCACCGTGTCACGACCAAAAAGAGTGCTTGAAGGTGTGTTGAGAGAAAGATGAATAAGTAAATACGGTGCTGCTTTGCTAAGTGGCATGAAAGTTTTGTGGCTGCACCGCATCTGTGCCCAAGTAAAGAAGGGTTTACGCAGGGTTAGCTCCGTTGAGGTGCAGGGGAGGAGAGAAGAGGAGAGGGAGAGGGTGGCTTGTGACATTGTAAAACCTGTCTTTGGAAGGGCCAAGGCAGACAGAGGTATTTCCTCCGTGACAAGGATTTCTGCGACTGAAACAGAGGATGAGCAACATGGTGTGTCTGTGTGGAATATAAAAATAGTTAACTAATGAGCTAGCTGTGATTTAACTTAATGCTGCTGGCACAGTTCATATGTGCAGCTGAAGGTTTCTGAAAGGAAGGAAGGGAACTGAACTGCATTGCAAGGTGTGAATTCAGCGCCCGGATGCTCGGTGCCTGAGCTCGCTAAGCAGTAAATCAGTGCCAGGCACTTGCTGGTTCTGCTGCGGATCCAGAGAGTATCATCTCCATGCTGGCAGAACGAGTTCCGTTCAGCCATGCCTTTCGTCAGAGCTTGGAAACTCCTCTGGGGGCGGGATTTCAAAGTCTAGCAAAGCTGGGTTTCCTCCTTCGGTCTCTGAATTGAAAAAACCCACGTGTGTGTGAGAAGGAGTGGATCTACCAATTTTAAAACGATCAAAGACTATCTGGCACTTAAGTATGGTGTTAATTGTCCTAAATACTGCAAGCTGAGTCTTGGGAGGGCAGATCTTGCAAAAAATGCTCCAGAGAGGATTTGCGTGTGCCTGCAGTGAGGTCCTGCCTGGCACCAAGCTGGTCCTCCCTGGGGCACCGCCGTCGGGCTGTCTCTCTCTGCCTGGGCCAGCCAGCACCGCTGCGTTTCCAGGAGTCTGATATTGCTATCTTTCTGTCAACTTCAACTGGAGGTCTGGCCAGCAACTTAAAAATGTATGAGACTGGAAATTGTTACAGAGACACGTAATGTGCAGTTCTTTGGGGCATTTCTTCTTGACGTGGGCTATGGAAGTACAAAAGCCTAAAGAGCAGAGGCGGATCTGCGTGCTCATCCAGTGTGGCCCCATAACAGCGTTTAGGTTTTTTCTTTTGCTTCTTTTAGTAAGAGATTTGAAATTAAAAGTCACTGCTGATGAAGCCCGTAGATGACGTGTAGGCTGAGGGAGCGATGAGTCACAAGGAGGCCTGCGCAGGGCGACGGGGATTGGTTTGCGCTTTAGGACAGTCAAATGGAAGGTCATTCACCCAGGCTCTTCGGCCAGGAAAGAAAAAGAAAAAGCTAGTTCTGTCTTCTTACAGTCTGGCAAAGCAAATGTCTTTGCATTACACGGGGCTTAAAGCTTCCCCGAGGCTTACAGAGTAGAGATTGGTGTGATCAAAGGTGTGCTCAGCGTGCCTACTCCAGCAGTCATTACAGTTTTAAGGCTGGTCTTCCTATGAACAATTAACGTACACAAAATGACGTACTTTCAGGTACCATGTTGTGATAAGCAGCATCAATCCCTACAGGTAAAAGGTCCACGTCGGCCATTTGCGGTTTGTGAAATCCTATGAAAAAAAGGAAAAGGAAACAAAGGCGTATTGTGTCAGGGTAATAGAAATAAGTAAGTCATTGCTGCTTCATCTCTGTTTTACAGACATGGGTATATTTGGCACTGCAAATTCTCAGATACTTTTGAAGAAACGCAGAATGTAATCCTTGGGAATGTCATTCAAAAGCCGTGTGCTGTATGACAAGGCAGGTCTTAATTTTTCACAGTGTCAGATTAAGCTGTAGAAAGCACAGTCCCCTGGATCTAACGGGACATATGGCTGGCCTCTTTTTTTTTCTTTTTTCCTTTATTTCTTTTTTTTTTCCTTTCTGAAATAAACTTGTAACCACACGGAAGTAAATCATAACTAACATAATGCTCATACCTGTGAGCTGGAGCTAGTTGAGCCAAGTCTCCCGGAGGGAGGTGGGAATGCAACGCGCCGTTGTGGTAAACCAGGCGAACGAGGGACACGGTTTACATGAACTTGGTGTCAGCAGAGCTGGGGCTGCTCACAAAGGGTAACTTCAGCCTAGAGAGGCTGATCTGTTGGCTCCTTCCCCGGAGGAAGAAGGAACGTGGGCTGCCCTAGAGCAGAGCCAGCCGATGGCCCTGCAGCACAGGGCTCTGCCACGGGGGCTGCAGCCAGGCGCCAGCAACGGGGGTACTGGCCCAGGGGAGCAGCACGCAGGGCTCCCTTCCGTGCCGGAGGGTCATCCCAGGACCCGGCTGTGCCGGTCCCTCCATCCAGCTCGAGGGAATTTGCTGGCACGTCCTGTGCAGGAGCCATGCCTGCATCCCCTCCCTTTGGCTCGGCAGCTGATGTGCCTTGGCACCTGCGAAGGCTTTTGGCACGAGAATTGGCAACCTTTGCTTGAGGGAGTGACGTGGAGCAGGAATTAAATTTAAATGTTTTGCCTTGTTGTCTGGAGTAGTCCATCCCTCCTGCTGTTGTCAGGAGCCCGGGGGATGTTAGCCCCACTGCGTTTTTACCTCTTGTCATTATCCCTGTATCCCAGTTTCCTCAAATCCTGCCAGTTACAAAAAGAAAATGAGTATGTTTTTTCATAAAACATGAAAAATTACATAATCTCTTCTTTATGGGGGAAGAAGCATTGGGAGGGGGGTTTGTATTGCACCAACTCTGGTAAGTAAAGATTACCACTATTAAGGGAAAAGTACCTTCATAGGATGGTTTTTATATATATATATATATATAAAAAAATATATATAAAAATTGAATGCTATCTTGGGTCCTACTTTAAAAAAAATCACCCTGTAAAGGTGATGTGTGATGGACCCATTTCTTTATCGGAGGTGACAAAGGAAGGAAAAAGTCATCTGAGCAAGAGATCTGTATGAAATGAAGATGACCTCAGCGATGCTGTACATAACTTTGTAGATGGAACAATACCTCATTCTAGCAGCCAAAACAGTTTTTTTAAGGCATTGAGAAGATTTTCAAGATATGCATAAAGAGAGGTTATTGTGAGTTAGACTGCTGGGATTTAAATTTATGGCGGTATTGAAGGGAAAGTATCTTCAGCTTGAAGTCATTCTAATTAGTGTCAGGTCAGTCTGTCCTCAGAATTTAAAGCAATAAAAATAGTTGCTAAGAAAGTGGATGCATTGCAATGGGGAAAAATCCTGAGAGGCTGAGCATTTGTGGAGGTGTGACTGTAGTTATAATCGATAATAATTGTTTTAATTGCTAATTGTAGGTAAATCTTTGTAAAATTTCAGATCACTTGCATTCCTCCAACAGAATTGGTAATGGATGGTGCTGGGTACATAGTTCATAAGTTCGTCTTGTAACTTGCTTTCTTATACTGGACTTCATTGTGAAAACATTACATCAAGAGTTAAAAATGTTGAGTCTTTCTTTTTAGCAAATATCACTGGATGTCAAGCAAACATATAAAATTTAACCGACTTCTTAAACATATGAAGTGTTTTGGAACTATTCCGTGGAAATAGCATTTAGAAAGTCTTACCTGTCGGTACCATTTCTGTTCAAGTTGGATCTATATGTTGCTGGCAGAGAACTGGGCAATTTGGGGTCTTGCTGGTTTTGGGCTGATTTTATTTGAAGGCAGATGTTGACTCTTGGGAATTAATGTAACCTTCTGTGTTTAAATGCCAATGTATTTTCCTCATTTGCCTTTTTTTTTTTTAATGTACCAACACCACTGTACAGATGTTTGTAAATTAACTTTTTTTCATCAGTGATTCTCAGTGACAATTGATGTCATTAAACTTTTTGTGTCTTAGATGTAAATTGACATAAAGCCTTGGAAAGCTGGAAGTGGCAAGTGGCAAAACAGTTTCCGCACTCCTAGGCAATTAAGGAACTATAATACGGGAAAATTTGTAGAGAGGAAGAGAATGTGGGAAGAAAAATTGTATTGAGAAGGCTTCTCTTCACTTCTTTCAGTATTCAATATTACTTCCTCACTAAATAACTTTAACCCGCAAATCGAGTGCATGGAGTTGCACTAATCGTTACTTTAACAGATGATGGTGTGGAAAAGTAATTAGCCTTAAATAACAAATTGTTATGCTACGCTAGGCAGTTTTGCTTTATATTTCATATGCTGTAAATATAAATCATCTTAATATCATTATGAATTGATGAAACCATTAACTCAGGTTTCCACATTCTCTCAAGTTCTTGAAATATTATTCATTTGCTTATAGTGCTAGTCAGTTCGCGTGCACGCACTGGGGATTAAAAGTCATATAACTGCTGCACAGGAATAAAATCTTTTCCAATCGCACGAATTCAATGAACATATCATATTACTTTGATTTCATCCATTGGCTTGAGGTGGTTGCAAACAGGAATTGTGCAGTAGGATGGTGCAGCGCAGACACAGGATGTGCTGGTGCTGCCAATGGTTTAATGGATCTCTTCTCCTCAGACCTACGAGCTCAGGTCTAACAGCACTTTTAGGAGCACTTTGATTGCGCTGGGAGTCCTGACTGAAATCAGCAGCTTTGCTGAGTCAGCGACTGAACGTGCAAAAAGGTTTAAGACTGATCACAGGCTAGGGGAAGCACGTAGACCACAGGAGCAGTGCGGTGGCCAGTAACTCTAGCGTCAGTAATTGTGGGCATGCTGGATGGTTGTTTTGTGTCCTGACATAGAGGCAAAAGGATTTTTTTTTTTTTTTTTCTGTTGGAGAGTTTCCAAAAAGATGCAGGAAAAGAGATAGCATCTGGGGGGAGATAAGGAAAAAGGGTCGTGAAAAATAGGAGCAACATGTGCAGGTAGCAAAGGGAGAAGATTAAGGGGCTCGGAGGCAAAAAGAAGTAGTGAAAGAGAGAAGCCTTCCAGGGTAAGAGCAAGGCAGCTGGACACAGATGACATTGTTGTTGCTGCTCTAGTTACCTCTGACTGCCCCAACAGCTGGGTTACTGATGCTTTTATCAACACGGTACAGTGCCACGCGAGCAGCAGACTCGGCTCATGGTCGCCGCTGCATGCGCAGCACTGCCTTTGCCCAGTGTAATTTGGGTGAGACAAGAAGATTAAAGAGAGTGGTCCTAACCTGAAACATGTAGATGGCACTTTTCTGTTGTTGAAAGCTGAATATTCATATTTTATATGAAAGTTTTTGTAACAAATTGCCTAGAAAGCTTGTGATCCCAAGAGGTTTTGTATTGTCTTTTGCCAGATAGCCAATCTTTCATTATAATGTGGTTGCAATGCATTTAACTTGAATTTAAAAACAAACAACTCCTCCCTAA
Source organism: Phaethon aethereus (assembly GCF_964289735.1). NCBI lineage: Eukaryota > Metazoa > Chordata > Aves > Phaethontiformes > Phaethontidae > Phaethon > Phaethon aethereus. The sequence goes on from NC_138587.1 coordinate 23,284,254, forward strand.
AAGCAGCCTTGCCAATAAACTCTGTTGGTGGTCCTAACCCTTGCTGAAGGGAGCACAGTTCGGAGCGGGTGCTTCTCCCAGAAGCTTTGGAGCTCCCACTGGCACGGCAGCTTTAACCTTTAGTTGTGCTGCCATTACAGAAAGCCTTCTCCCATGCCCTTCTACTGACCATCAGAACCGCAGGGACAGGCTTGGGCCTCAGAAAGCTTTCTATCACATCTGCAGAAAGGACTGGAAAATCCTTCAAAGCAAAATGTGTCTTAGGTACCTGCAGCTTGGGCTGGTTGGGTCGGTGGCCTTCCAGAGCATTCCTGTCTTGGAAACAGGTACTTTTTTTTTTCAGATTTTTATAAGGACTCACCTATCTGATGTGACAAGAATTTCTGGCTTTCGTTTTGGTTTGCAGACACTGTAAAGATATGTACCGATATCTTGCTATAGTCATATATACCCCATCTTCCCTCCGCCCCTCTTCCTCTTCATTGCAGGTTTATACAGAGTGGCAAAGCCATGCCAGAAATCAGATTTTGACCCCATATTTCCAACTGATTGGTAGAGGGGAACAATTCTTCACCTCTCACCCCTCCATGGCCCTTGTCCTATGTGAAAGCCGATGTCTCGCAGTGATTAGGAAACAGCTGGCAGTTAACAAAGAGTGTTTGTTGACTGGCAGAAGCAGCAAGTTCAAAGTTGAACCTCTCTCTTGATTAAGAAAGATGCATTCCTTACTGGGGGAGGGATCTGGCTGGTGCCCGGACACTGCCAAGAACGTGCTGTACCGTTCCGTGTTGTCCCGCACGTTGCTCCCTTTCCCCTTCCCACGGAGGTCTAGATCAGTTTATTGGTGATGGGGGCAACGAAGGGTGGAAAGTGGAGCAGCAGCTTCTGGACCATGTAGAAATGCAGCTAATGCTAAGTGCGGAAGCTCTCATCTCATAGGAGTCATCGGAAAGCACATTATTCTGCATGATGTTCGTGTCTGCATTACGTCGGGTTTCATCTCTGAAGTCTTAAAACATTTGAGTTTTAGCACTATAAGAGAGAGGATTTCCCCTCTCATGAGTTAGTCAGGTTGGTTATGAGTTAGTGGCTTTAAACATGACCCAGAGCCTGGTGGAGGTAAGGAGGGTCCTTCCCACTGGAACTTGCCTCCTTTCCTGCCTCCAAGATCCCATCTGGGGTGTGCGTGACGTGCTACTTGGTTCGTCAGAGGCCTTTCTCAGGAAGAGCAGCTTTTTTGGAGGTTAATAGGAAGAAGTTGCACCTGATGAGGAAAATGAAGAGAAGAAGGTGAGGGGATGCCACTGGCACTTTATTGAGATCTATGGGTCACCTGTGGATACTCCCTAGTGTTGTATTTTGCTTTTAAAGATCCATTTCACATCCATTTGAGGTTGCAGATACAGCATAGAAAGGTGTAATTGGCAAATCCGAATAAAAACTAGTTACATCTCAGCAAGAAGTCATAATTCTAAAAGTGCTGGAGAGACCAAATACTATGCATAGAGTCCTGCTTCTGTGGAGTAGTTTATAAAAGACCTGTTTTGTGATGATTTTCCTTCGTGTATGTAAATAACAAAATAAATTAGATTGAATCAGCTACATAATTAAAAATCTACACTACAGTCCCTTTTGCAGAACGATGTCAGTGTTTATAAATAGTGCAGCCAATGTGCATAGATAGCATATGACAACTCAGCACTAAGATACTTCTCCTCTTGGCCTCTACCTACTGAAAAACCAAGAGGAGGTGAGTTTATCTTTCACTCATTTTCTCAGTGCTCCCTGACCTTATTTAAAGAACCTGTTTTTCACAGACACAGGAAGAAGAAAGCACTGAAGAAAATATTAGCCTAGTGATTCTCTGTGCAGCATGTGAATATATCCCTTTGATTCCAAGGGTGGAAATGCAGCTGGATTATTGAAACACGGTTGAGGTGGTAACCACACGCTTCAGACTGAGTTCAGGCTGTGAACCCACCTCTAGACTGAATGCAGACTATGTATAATGCCCTGCTTTTAATGATGTGTCAGTAGCAACCAGAATTGTGCTTGTGTTTGGAGCTCTTTAGCATGCAAGCAACTCTGTATGAAGTCATTACCTCATAGGTGAAAATAAAATTTATGCTTTATTGGGCTGTGAATGTATTTTTCCTTTCTCCAGAAAAAATGGGTGGATCCCTTCTAAGATGCAAGGATTGCGCTCATTTTCCTTAGAAATTAATAGGCCACCGAGAACTCAAGAGGAGTCAGAGAAAAACTTTCACTTTAAACACATGCAAGCGTTATAAAGCTTGACTCTGCATCAACCTTTTGCAGCCTAAGACTGTAAACAACCGCTGTCCCATTTGAAGCTATTTGCTAACTCAGCTAATGGAGCAGAGTTGTTAAGCCAACAACTAAAATTCAGAGAATAATGTAAAGGACCTTGGCCTTCCTAAGCATTGTGCTTGTCTATGGGGGCCTGTACAATTTGGTGGTGCTCCAAAACCTCTCAGCCACCAAGAGCCTCGTGTTTCAACCACTTGGATCCCTACTTCTTGGATGATGACTCGGCAAGTTATTTTCTTTTTGCAGCTATGTCCAGACTTTTCTGGCTTTAAGTATATAGACACTTAGCTCCTTTCTTACGTGCTCCCCGAAGAGGTTTCTATCGCCATGAAGTGCTTTGTATGGATCCTATTAATTATCAACGGCCTCCAGTACAGAACTAAGACTGCACGCCTGTTACTAGCTATTAGTAGGCCAACTTGAACTAGAAACCTGGATAAGAAATTTCAAAACTGAACCGTACTGGTACTTTGATCATGCAATTACAATTTGATCTTTAAACACGAAGCACTAAAACCACTTCGCCGCTCTGTTTTTCAGTTACTTCTGTTGCCTATCATCTCCTCCCTTATCTAGCTTCTGTGTCCTCAGCCTGAAGAGTGCTGTGTGTAAATGGAGATTGGTTTCCGAGCTTGTGGTTGAATATTAAAACAGAAAGAAAATGAGCAGTGAACTCCTATTTACATACCAATAATAAAAGATTTTTTTTTTTGAAATTATTGATGAAGTGGCATGTGAAGTTCTGCCTATTTTAATATTTTCTTTTACTCTGTTTCAGATGTCTCCTGCAGTAAGTAACTGTAATAAGCTTTTGTGGGAGAGATGAAGAGTCTCCTCCACCCTTCATTAGAATTTGCTGCCTTATCCCAAATGCTCCAAAACACATTTAAATCACAGAGTTGGAGCTTTTCATAAGTCAGTCCTTTTTCTCTCTCTTCATCTCTGGTTCCAAAGTAAAATATGTTCAGGAATGTAAATTCCTTTCAAATTGGCTACAGCCTGTAGTTTCCAAGTAGGAAGTGTAGCCAGAGTCCATTGCAGGAGTTCGAGTTCCAGCCGAGATTTAAGGTGCTACAGGCGGGGTGGCGGAGCCTGCCCCAGTGCTGCTGTGGCCCAGGCCTCCTCCTCCAGGATCAGAAGAAGTCTCCTTCCCAGCTGCGTATGGAGAGCGTGGCTAAGCCGGACCATGGCTCTGTCTTTCCAGTCGTGTTTGCCCTTGTTTTGAGTGGTGTGTACGTAAGAGCTTGGGAAGGAAAAGTATTGCCGCTGTCTCTGCAGCTTACAAAACCCATAAACTGCTGAGATCGCGGAAGAAATAGTTTCTGCAGAGACAGATACAAGCTGTCAGCTAATGAAATACTAATCTATTCACAACATCCTTATGGTTATTTCATACTTTGTAGGAGACAGATGTTACTTGTTGAATGTTCCCTGTAGGAAGCACTGTCGTACTCGATCCCACTGCGCCTCGCACAGGACTTGAGTCAGCACACGTCTAAGTTTCATCAATGCTGCTGAATTAAGGACTTGCTTAAATATAAACACGTTCATAGTTATTCTACATATTCAGGGGCTTTGTGCTTTAGTTTTTAGTAAAGGAGCAGAGAGGGCCTGTAGGCTTCCATGGGCACTGGTTCAAACCCTAGCTGTAGGTGAAAGCATCCCTTCTGCCATAGTTTACAATAAATTGCAAATGGTTGCCTTATTTGAAGGTGACTTCATTAACAGCACTTGCAAGTATACAATTAGTATCGGTAACCTTGATGAACACGTATGAGTGTGACTTGCTCCTTTTAATTAGGAACATGGAGTTGAAACAAAACACATGAGCTTTGTGCGTGATCTGAGTGATGTAGATCACCACGGGGAGGAATTGGGGAGTTAAACACTTCATGTCATTGTATTACTCTTGGTATATCGTGGGCAAAGGCTCCAGTGGGGTTACGCTGAGCTGCACCATGGGAGACCAGATGGTTTGAGCTGGAGGTAAAGACTGAAGTGGAAATGAGCAAAATGAGTCACCCAGTACCTCTCGTGTGAAACCACAGTAACAGTATCAGACAAGGTGCTTCGTTTAGAAGTTAAAAACCATTTTCCTAGTTTCCACTCCAGATCATTAATATCTTAGGGAATTGAAAAACCTTGTTTCCAAACAGCTCTGGTTCTGATGCATGCTGCATGGCAAAGGAGAAAGTTCCTGCTGTGCTTCCCACTAAGGGCTGCTAAATTCCCCTGAAACACTCCAAACATCATTATCAGCCCACTCAAATTAGTATTTCCTCCTACACTTGTAAGGGGTAAAAGGAAGTTTCTTTTGTTGCTGTTGACTAAAGTATCCCACTGAATTTCCCGCACAATAACTGCTCTGGCAGTGGGTGCTTCCTGGAGAATTTAAACCTCCTTGGGGTTAATGGATCAAGGCAGAACCACGGGCCGTCAACTCTTCCAGCCTGCCATTAATCCAGGAAATGCCCTGGGCTGCAATCGTTATTGCTGAAATTCTTGCACAAACACTGATTGCAGAACTTCATAAAGAAAAGCCAAAGGAAATGAGAGACCTCTTCAGAACATCATAAAATAAATAAACAATGTAATTTATGATTATAAACCTGACGAGGACTAGCAAGGAGCACGGTAGGATAACCGACTAAGGAGAGCTGGAGCCCTACAACAACTTTTCTGTTCATTTTAAGCATCCCTATGCACTAATTAGAAACTCAGTTAAGCTCAGAGCTTTCTTTCCTCTGATGTTCGGAATTTTTTGGTCAATGCTCCTCAGCCCTGTCCAAACAGATCTGGAGGGCACATACTTCACCAGGAACACATCAGGCTCCTGGGGCATGCTATGGGTCGCTGACTGATGCTATCGTGTGAGCTCATCTTTTCTTATCTTTTCAAGGTGTGCAGGAGTGTTTGGCCAGGGCCGCTGCTGCTGTTGTTAACATACCGTATTAAGTTACTTGGAAAGTTGTGTTGAGAAATGTAGCAGAGAAAACGAGCTGACACCAGCAGCTGGGGATGAGTCAGTCAGTAAATTTTCCCCGTTTGTTTCGGTAATGTTCTGAATAGAGATGAGCATTCAATTCACAGTGAATAACTTCTCTGATGAATTTTACTGTTTTTCGACTTTCCATGAATTGGTCATGCAGAGAAAGAAAATATTGGCCTTTTTTTTTCCCCCGAATGATTCAAGAGTTTTTCTGTGAACGATTGCTGGATGGGCTCGCCTGGAGTGCAGCTAAGGGTATGTATTTTTAGTCTCTGCTGCCTGTGGTTGTACTGATGGAAGCAGATCAAGCACTGGTCATCTGCTTGGGATTTTTTTTTTTTTCAGTTACCAAAATTGCAAAACTTAAATACCTAGAAGCTCACAACTGCAACCTGAAAGACAGATGAACTTTGGGGTTGGCTTCATCTGCCTTTCCATGACAGTTCCCTCTCGCGTGTTAGCTCTGCCAGTGTGTGTGCAGTGTCCAAACCTGTAATCTGTGCCCCAGCGAAGAAGATATGATACAAATGTACAATCCTTGTCTGTGACTTTAAACAAAAGTACGGTTTCTACAGTGATTGGTATGAGATCGAATTATGTATTTAGATGGGTTGCATGATTAAGGTGTGTCTAGCGTTGTTAAGCAATTGAACTCCAAAATGGCACAATAGCTTGGCTTATCCTTGATCAAAGCTCCCAGTCCAAAACAAAGACCTTTTTCACTGCTACACTCTTAAAGTTTAAAGCAGCAAGCTGCCTTGATGGATGGCTGTCCTTAGTATTGCAGCGTGGGTTTGAATAGTTACAGGGGGAAACTAAGGCATTTTTTCCGTAGATCACACACACAAGTAGGGGGAGCGCATAAGCTAAATTAAAGCCTCACACACACATTCATTTGCCTCTTATGTTTGCTTTTATTTTGGTAAAGGAATATTAATTCTGTAATTTAATCACCCTCACAACCTCAGCTCAATTTGGAACTGGCTAAGAACATAGTGAAAGTGCTTGTGTTACTAAATGCTTGAGTTGCAGCAGATTCAGTGATCCTGCCTAAATTTCCCAAGTGCTCTGACAGACAGTCCCTGACTACGTCCCCTGATAAATACTATGACTCTTAATTTTAACTTTAAAATTAATCAGGTCTGGTGGAAATGCCGGCTTTGAAGAAAGGAGCCTACCTAGCCACAAAAAGGAGCGTGCAAAGAGCATGCTCTCCCCCAAGATAAAATTCTTTAGACAGGAATTACAAGAGTAATCGGAACCAGGCTTTCCAAAGCCTCAGCTCTTTTGAACGTTAATAGACAGCATAAATATACCCTGTGCAATATCTGGGGAAGGAAAGTTGAGGAGGAAAACACAGCCAAGACTATGCTGAAGGGCAAGAAACATTATGCCTACTCTGAGTTATTATTGTAGCTAATAGATGGATGAGTGTGTATGAACTGTTTCACTTTAAACTCCGTGACAGAAGGATAGATCCAAATAAGCCAAATTTTTAAAAGGCAGGAAGAGAAATTGCTTAGACTTTTAGTTGGTGAAGTGAAGGTGGAAAAGGTTAAAGAATTTATTTAGTTGGGTTTTTTCCCCCCTTCCCTTCTTTCAACCTGGAGCTAATAAAGGGTGCTGTCATGGAAACGCTGAAGACCAAACATAGTCTAAATTATCTGACCTCTGGCACAGGTAATACAAGTTTTGACTTACAAGGATTATCCAGAACTAAAGCCAGAGGGAATATAAGGTTGCTATCCATTCACACTTCGAACAAAATCTGCCAAACAATCCTGGCCGAGGTTATGTTGATGTATGTCTCTATTGTATAGTGCATAGTAAAATGAGAACATTCAGTTTGTTTTATCCAGTTTTTCATTGTGCCTTTGGGCAGACACAACTCTTTATATTTTGCCAAGCAAGCCAGCATAAGGAATTTATGAAAAAAGAATAATGTAGGAAACAGAGCATTTTCAGGTTGAAATGGAAAGCAGATGCCTCCCAAGGAGTGCAGGCAATATAACAGGAACTTGTCCTGGATGAATGGTGGGATGGATTTCTAAAGAGGCGCAGGTGACTTCAGAGGAAGTAGAAGAGTGTAGAAGAATGCTTTGCTGTATGAAGTTTAAAATGAAGGCAGGTTGCTGGAAGTGTGGTGGACCTCACTTACGTTACTGTGGTGATGGCATGGCAAATTGAGTCCAGTAGGAATGGAGGAGGATGATGGAAAAGAGAAGGATTAGGTACTGGATTGAAGTCAGGAGATGTGTGTTGAACGCTCAGCTCAGCCTATATTTCTCCCGTAATCTGCTTTTTTGTTACTTCCAATGAGAGGAGCCTAAAAGTCTGATGAGTGCACGTGGGTTAAAGCCCCTTCCTCAGCAGTGAGCTAAGTGAGGATTTGATCATGGAAAGACTCGAGCACTACTCTCATTTCAGTAAGATTTAGAGTCCAATATGCCCCTGAACACTGGGGCACTTTGAGGAGCCTGCAGTAACCTGCACAGAATAAACCATACGCTAATTTATCTGGGAACAGGTCCTGAAGAAAGCTTAAGCAGTCCTACTGACGTAAGTGATAGTTCAGTTTCAAGTGAAAGCAGCTGGCTTTGGCGCTGCGTTGTCACTCTCCCCTCCTCTATCTTTGCCAAGATAAATGTTCTTCTCCTCTTTACTTTTACTCATTAAAATGTCTTCCTAGCCATCTCAGATAAATCAAGTTAAGCACATGTGACACTGCACAAGCAAATGGTGAAATTCAATGAGGGAATTTAATAAAACCTCTCAGACTGTTGATAAGATAAGGAATGACAACCTATTAAGGGGTAAAGCTACAGTACTTTTTTTTTTTTAATTTATTAAAGCTTTAAATGATTAAGAGATTGGAGCAGAAAAAAGACCCACTAGAAATCGCTATTTTTCAGTATTTGAAGAACTCCATCAAGTTAATCACTGTTCTGGAAGTTGTTCTTCATTATTTGCCAAAATACATGGGTTTATGTTCTCAGGCAGGTATTCGATAAGGAAATAAAATACCTTTTTCTTCAGCGTGAGCCAACAATTCTTGTGAAGTGTATGTGCTGGGTGCATTGCAGATCTAGATACCCCTTCCTGTAAAAGGAAAGATAGACATATAGAAAACTATAAACATATTTTCAAGGTGCTGTTTGGGTTTTTTTTAAGGGAGCGGGAAACAAGTCATGAGCACTGACTAGACAGGAAAAGCAGCACTCTGCTTTGATCCCTTCCTTAACCATGTTGTGCTTATGGGAAGGTGATGGAAACTGCTCCTGTTCTGCTCTAGTACCATTTCTGTTCTTTCTGCACTCATTTCTGGTGGGTGAGGATGGTTGCAGCAGGTGGGAGAAACCTATCCTATGGGATCAGCTTTTATACCAAATAACAGCTTTCTTTGAAGATGTGGAAAAGCGCTAGTGTACCCCAGGGCCTCAGCCTTCATGTTTTGGGAATCACGGAGTCATTAAGGTTGGAAAAGGCCTTTAAGATCATCAAGTCCAACGATCAACCCAACACCACCATACCCACTAAACATGTCCCAGAGTGCCACGTCTACATGTGTTTTGAACACTTCCAGTGATGGTGACTCCACCACCTCCCTGGGCAGCCTGTGCCAATGCTTGACCACTCTCTCAGTAAAGACATTTTTCCTAATATCCAATCTAAACCTCCCCTGGTGCAACTTGAGGCCATTTCCTCAAGGGAAGTCATAATCTGCCACAGGTATTGCTGGGGAGACTCATTAACTGCTCTCAGTTAATGAGTTTGTTAACCTGATGTGTTGCAGGCTGCTGCTGCCTTCATGCAGGTGATGCTGGGCTGTGAGGTGGCTCCACCGAGCTCTGAGGGGTGGCTGACTTATGTTGGCTCAGGAGTTGGGCAGCTTGTGCTGTTGCTTTTTTCAAAATTCTGTTATAGCTTGAGAGTCGTGGTTGTCAGCTTCCCCTGTGGATGAGCAATAAGATCCTCAATATGAAGATGTGCCATAATGGAGTGCCTCATTTCTAGAAGGTTCCACATCAAAATTAATCTTAATGCAGAAATTCATTTTCTTGCAACATCCTGTGTTTGTTGGTTTTCAGTTCCTCTGCCACCCCAAAGAGTAAGTACTATAGTTTTGGGGAAGATAAATGATTTTCCTCAAGTATAGGAACTGAATGGCATGCTTCATCATAACAAGAGCTCAGCCCAGTTACGGAGGTGTGAACATTGCCTCTTTTGCCTGTGAGTGCCGATCCAGCAATTAACAGCTTAAATTAAAGCCAGCATGCTGCCCCTGAAGTGCCAATCTTCCTGGGGGTTCATGCTTCATCTGGAACGCGGTGCACTGACTTTCCCTGGCTGATAGGTAATCTTATTTGGGAATAATATAAATTTTGAACCTTACCTATATCTGGGATCAAATGGTTATACTCAAGCCCCTGCACTGTGTCTGCCTATGTGGGTCTCTCTGTAGATAAAAATTACTATTTAAGATGCTTTTAATGCATCATGTCTCCTATAATTTTAGTAGAAAGGAAAATAATTGTTTATTTTAACCGAATGAAATCTTGGTGCTGTTAAAACAAATGGCCAAGATTTAACCCATTACTTGGCGCTCCTGAGTGGAAGGCTTGGGTGGATTGGTTGGTGGGATGGGTCAGTGCTCACTGTTTGCGTCATGTGAGGAAGTGCTGAAGTCTTAAGGTTTGTCTTTCTGTGTTCTGCTTAGGCCAAACAAACGTTTAATACAGGAGAATGGTAGATAAAACATGCCTAACAGCTCAGCCAGCGAGTCAGTGCACTTGCTCAGAGAATGGGTGTTTTCCCAGTAGGAGTTAGTCAGTCAATGCAACGTTCTGCAGAGCTGCAAAACTAAAGTGAGAATGGAAGTAAGCAATGAAATCAGAGGTGTTAAACCACTTAAATATTCTGAGTGGAAATTCAGGTGAAGCTGAAATCAGTGAAGCTTTAGTGTCAAAAAAGCTCTGGCAAGAAATGGAAATATTCTGTCCCTTCTTGACCAGTCACAGAGCTGGCTGATATTTTATCACTCTTGAAACACAATCTGTGAACGCTGGTGGGGAAAAAAGGCTGATGAGGGTTTTCGAAAATCCCTTTTGTCTCCTTTGCTATTTTAACAAAATGATGGCTCACAGTGTGAGTGGGGGGAAAGACTTTAGTGGATTTTAACTGTGTGTTTTCCTCAGTGTAATGTTTGAGCTTCAGCTAAACTTTTAAAAATACACAGACACACATCCCCCATACCTGATTTTTCTAGCTGAAAGATTAAATTCCTGGATATCATGTGGCTATGAAAAACCTTGATGTGACCCTAAGTCAGCGGGAGGCCATCCCACTGCTAGTCAGGTTTGGACAAGGCACTGAGCATGATGTTTTAAGGCACAGTCAAGGATGAGTTAAAATTCTCAGGAGGTGAAAGTGTTTCTCTATTTGAATTAAATTCTAAATGTCTCTAAAAGACAATACACAAACTTTTGAGACTAGGCCAAAATGTACTTTAGTTCATATCTTCAGGGTGATGTAGAGTCATAATTGTAGGAGGTAAGTTACTAAATTGAAAACAAGTGAGGAGACATGGTGCTGTTTTATAGTACAGACTGAAATAAATTACTGCTTTTTTACCCCTAGTGCAGAAATTCATAAATAGCAAACTCTGTTAACAGGTGTCTTGTTAAATGACTCTATGAAGTATCAAAGATGCACACAGTATAACAAATATTCAGGATTCTAGTGTTCTCAAATAAAATTACTTTGTTTTCTGTGAGCAGATGCCAATCTACTTCTAAATCTGCTAATATCATGAAAGCCCCAAATAAACAAAGCTCTGTTTGAATGTTTAAGTATTTTAAAGTCTATCATACCTACAGCTTAAAGTGTCCATCCAGCATAGAAGCTATGTGATCTTCAGTCTTGTGCACGTATCTAGTTGTATACATTTGTTCTTGCTAATGTATAACCAAACTACCATAAATCCATGCTAATGACTAGGTCCTATTATGAATTATTCAGTTTTTCTAATTCCTGTTTGAGATAAAATTCAATAGTTTGTTCATTTTATTACAACTGCATTCTAGACTTAATTATTCATAAGATCATAACAAAAGGCAATATATTTTGTAAATATGACTGCTTAATATTATGGCACTTCAGTACAGCAATCTGATATTGAATCTTTAGTGAGGAATGAGTAATTAGTTTTTATTTGAATTATAAATCATGTGGATTACTGCAATATTAAATTCTGCTGTAGTCTTGTGTTTTATACCTAGCAATACTCTAGCAAGAAACGTGTTTCAGCACTTGGTAAAACGAATGGAGTTTCCACCAAGGGACTGAATTAAAACGATGTTGGAAAACTGTTTTATAGCAATGTTTTGTAATTATCTGGCACCAGGTGTATTTCCTGCCTAGGTTAACTGCGTATATCATCGTTCTGATGCCATATAGCAACTCTTAGACGTTATACGGCTTTCAAGAGACTCAAGTATATTTTTAACATTGTTAACATGCTGCATAAAATGAAAGCATTGCATGGACGGAACTTGGGTTGCAGTTTGTTACGGTGCTATGTGCCCTCGTGTGTGAGCATGAACGTGGCAATGTGGGAGGACAAACGGCTTTGGTCATCACAGCCCCTCTGCAGCTGGGCCGCACAGGGCGAGGGTGCAGTGGCTTCAAGTCTGTTTTGAGTTCTCTCTCCCCAAAGCCCTAAAGAAAACAAAGCAGATTTTACAAAAGTGTGAAGTGCACCCGCTTTCCCCCCTCACTCTTTTTTTTTTTCCCCTCCGATCTATAAATAAGGACTTAGGGTAGAGATGAAGCTCTCTGTGCCACGATCCCATCTGCAGTCCTTACTCTGCTTGTGATTTTTTTTTTTTTCCTGTGGCATTCACTTGCCATATCGCCTCTGCCCTTCTCTTTGTCACCTAATGGAGTTGCACAACTGGAGTTTGTGGGCACAAAAAAGATGGGTTTTGGCCTGGAAGCCCAACTCCTCCTCTTAGGGTCAACTGTCAAAACTGTTACTACTTTTTTGGAGTTACTGTTGGTTGATGAAAAAATAAAAAAATGTGGAAGGGCTGGGGCAGATCGGAGGCAGGTGGTGTGGAGTTTGATGCTCCAGGCCACAAGGCTGCTCGTTTGGGCATGGGTGGCTGCAGCTGTGAGCAGCTGTGTCTTGTCACTTGCTGTAGCCTCCTCCCCTTGCCCATCCATCCGAGTAGGTGATGAAGAAGATATTTTTCCACGGGCCACTTTCCCTTTTCAGTGAAAAAATTAAAAAGTTGAAATATGTTTACCAAGAAGCATGCTTTGGAAATGCTCAATGTTCCCGTGCTCCCACAAGGGTTGGCTCGGTGTTGGAAACGAAGTTCCCGCAGTACGGCTGCGAGGCCGGGAGTAGAGCGCGAGGCAGCGGCCCCCGCAGAGCCCCCGTCACCTCTGCAAGTGGCTCAGGCTTGGCCCCGAGCTCACCCCCAAGGAGGAGTGGGGGCAATCCTACCTACCCTTGGTGCCACAGCTTAATCGCGTTGCAAGACTGTCCCCCAAACTGCGTTTCATCTGCCTACTGGAGTGGCCAACACTGCTCAGCCAAATCAAACTCAGGTCTGTTAAGGCACTGCTATAGAGTGTGTGAAGTTAACCCTATTGGGGGTCAAAGAACACAGAAGGAAATGGAATTTAGTAATTTTTCTCCTGTGGGGTCTTGGTCAGTCATGGGACATGTATTCTTTCTTTCTACCCTCTTTTTCCCTCCTGTTTGATACAGTTTCTTAAAGTTGTTGTCTCACGAGCAGACATTTCATAGTCACAAGCACTGTATTTTGTGTGTGTTTAATTTTTCTAGTTGCTTTTTATAAAGCAAGCCATGCTGGTGATGAGAACTTTCCCGTTTCCAAAATGTAATATTATCTTCTAAATTAACTGTAACAAGTACAAAGGAATAGTCTACTGAGAAGGTTTGTATTATTTGTGGAAGTGCTAATGTGTTTTAGCATTGAAGATAGCACTACACTTCACTTAAACTTCTTACCCTTGATATCTAATGACTACTTAGTCCTACAAGACACTATATAAAGTTCTTCTACTATTGTTTGAAACCTAGAATAACTGCTGTAAATACATGGCAGCAGAAAAATGCTGGCAACATAGGCTGTCTCTGTTTCTTCTGAATTGTGCAGCGTGGATACCCAGATGTCTTGAATTGTAGCCATTTCTAAAAATGCCTTTCTTACAGTTAAATGTTATAATTTTGAAAAGAAAAAATATTTGGCTTGATACCATATTCCAAATGGCAGACAAAAGAAAGGGTTCTGTTAACTTTTTCATCAAATCTGGCCTGTTGGAGAAGCTGCCATCTACCACTGCTGCCAACATGCAGGAGGAGGGTGTTCTCAGTTCAGATGAGGCCACTGCAGAGTCTTTCCTATCAACCGGCATGCAATTCCCCCACAGATCAAAATTGCGCAAGGCCAGTCTAGCAGAGGCTGGCTTCCAGATGTTTAGTTTTGTTGCCATGTCGCTGCAGGAGCGCACCGCACCTTCAGAGGTACCATTCTGCAGCCATGGCATTTTTCCTAAAACCCTTGTAGAGGAAGAGGTTCCTCGCTCCCCCTGTAAGCAGAACTGATTTGGAGAGGGAATTTATCTAAAAACTGGCTGAGAGATCTTGAAAATACATTGTTCTGCAGCGTGGGCTACTGGGTGTTGGTCAGGGAGTACTCATCCGTGGGGCTACTCAAGGTCTGTTGCACCTACACATCTCCTACAACTCAACTTTGAGGTGGTTTTTGTCTCGTTTTCTCTTAACGATAACACCAAACCATGCCAGAGCCTGGCCTGGAAGGATGAATAAAATGCACAAAATGTTCCTTATTTCCATATAAATGGCTTTAAAAGGGACTGGAGCACTTCTGATGAGCCAGTGGAGCTGCTCCAACTCATCAGCACAGCGCCGTGGATGCTTTGTGGAGAAAGCAGAGCCCTGTGGTCTGACGGACCATCTTTATCGTGTGTATTGACATGGGTCTCAATACTGTGAAATCACAGCCCCCAGGCATTTGTAAGGCACCTCACAGCTCTCTAAAAGGACAGGTAATTTTCTTGCCTGCTGTCCGTTTAACTGTTCCCAAAGCAGACAGCTCCTGCTGCGGACCCATGTGTTGGGTTTGCGTGGCCAGGGTTTGGTAGCGGGGGCTGCAGGGCGGTTTCTGTGAGAAGCTGCCAGAAGCTTCCCCCATGTCCGACAGAGCCAACGCCAGGCGGCTCCAGGATGGACCCACCGCTGGCCAAGGCTGAGCCCATCAGCAGTGGGGGCAGCGCCTCTGGGGAATGTATTTGAGAAGGGGGGTGTGTGTGTGTGTGGAACCAGCAGACAGCAATTGCAGCCATAGAGGAGTGAGAGGATGTGAAAACAGCCCCGCAGCCCCCGGCCCAGAGCAGGAGGGGCAGGAGGGCTCCAGGCGCTGGAGCAGAGGGTCCCTGGCAGCCTCCGGGGAAGCCCCCGGGGAGGCCGGCTGTGCCCCTGCGGCCATGGAGCCCCACGGGGGAGCAGATCTGCACCCGCACTCGGGGAGGGCCCCACGCCGGAGCAGGGGGTGCCCGAAGGAGGCCGTGACCCCGGGGGCAGCCCGCGCTGGGGCCGGCTCCTGGCAGGGCCTGTGGCCCCGTGGGGAGAGAGAGGAGCCCCGGCTGGAGCAGTTTGCTGGCAGGACCTGGGACCCCGCGGGGGCCAGGCTGGAGCACCCTGTTCCTGAAGGACAGCACCCATGGGGGGACCAGGCTGGAGCAGCCTGTTCCTGAAGGACGGCACCCGTGGGGGGCCCAGGCTGGAGCAGCCTGTTCCTGAAGGACGGCACCCGTGGGGGACCCCGGCTGGAGCAGCTCGTGAAGAACTGCAGCCTGTGGAAAGGACTCATGCTGGAGAAGTCCTTGGAGGATGGTCTCCTGTGGGAGGGACACCACGCTGGAGCAGGGCAGAGGGTGGGGAGTCCTTCCTTGAGGGGGAGGGAGCAGCAGAGACCAGGTGTGATGAGCTGACCACAACCCCCATTCCCCATCCCCCTGCGCTGCCTGGGGGGAGGAGAGAGAGAAATCGGGAGTGAAGTTGTGCCCGGGAAGAACAAAGCGGGGGAGGACGGTGTTTTAAGATTTGGTTTTCGTTCTCATTATCTCTCCTCGTATTTGGTTCGTAATAAATTAGATTACTTTTTCCCCAAGTTGAGGCTGTTTTGCCCATGACGGTAATTGCTGAGTGGTCTCGACACACAAGCTTCTCGTTACGCTTTCTCTCCCCTGTCCAAGCTGAGAGGGGGAGAGATAGAGGGGCTTTGGCGGGCACCGGGCCTCCAGCCAAGGTCAACCCACTGCAGTCCTTCTTGGGGTGTTTCTGCCTGGTGGAAACCAGCTGGTAAGGGGGAGAGCACGTGCTTTGTGCGATGGAGCCATCCCTGCGTGAGCAGTTGCGGGAGAAATCTTCCAAAGGACCCAGCACGGCGCTTGCCAGCCGCTGCCGCGGAGCAGCTCCCTGCACTCCAGCATCTGTGCAGTTGGCTTGTGTTAGTGTGTGTTTGGTGTTTGTGCCCCCGTAGCATGGCAAACGTCCCATCATGAAGGATACTTTTGTACAGACTCCAAAAAATACTGTTTCTGCCCGGTGTGATGTGACCCGAGTCCATTCCATACGGTAGGTATGTAGTATGTATAACAGATCCACTAGCTTGAGTCGTATTTCACTGTAAGCTGAAAATTTACATCTTGAGTGGAAATCCGCAAGGAAAAATGTAAAAACCAGTGCAGCATTCTACATGTCCATCTCTTTTACTACATCTTCGTGCCAGTGCTTTACATGAGCTCATTAGCAGAGTTAGAATTATGTCTCTCAAACCTTTTTCATTCTGGGTTTAAACCAGCTGAACCCTCAAATTCAGCTGTAGGGCACTCTAGGTATTTGTACTCCAAGTAATTCTGAGGAGTAAAGTTTCTTAATCTGTCTTATGGAAACAATTTCTTGATATGTCAGAACTACTAAAAGCACCCTTGCTAAATATTAAGAACTTTAAGGGACCATGACAAGGAATGCGTTTCTGTTTGTGGTTACTCGTCAGTGAAACTTCGTATTTACAATTTGGTGTAAGAGAACTACTGGGGCTTGTGTGTCCCATATGCCAGGCTTGTGTGTGCTCTATGTGCTCTATTTCATTTGCTGTGAAAGTTACTTGGATGCCTTTGTGCTAGTCCAGCATAATGACTTACTAAATTTTTCAGGCTTTTTTTTTTGTTCAGAGATGTCAAGGGTAGAGTTGTTTTCAAACCAGTGCTGTCTTTTATTGTATTTAAAACGATAATTTGCTTCTGCTGTTCCTCCCTGAAACACATTACCAGGTGATTAATAATGTCAAGATACTGCAGGTATCGGTTGCCTCTTTTTTTTTTTTTTTTTTTTTTTTTTTTTGCATATAACCAAATGAAATGTGGAAAGGAGGGAAAAAAGAAGAAAAAGCTGAACTAATGTTATTTTAAAGATCTTCTCAGTTAAGAAAACAGAGCTAAACCCAATCCATTCCATACAAAAAAAATCTGGTTGTGTGTTTTATACAGGTTCCACAAAAGAATTGATTGAGAGCTGCTGTGGAGCTGGACAGCAGTGGGCTATAGACAACGGGGAGTGCACAGAAATCCCTGTAAGTGGAATGGATGGTGATATTTGCAGGTACGTAAGGCAAACCCGAGCATTTTAGATTAACATAGAGAGCAGCCCTTTAGAGGAAATCATATGACTCTACAATTCGTGGGATGTTCAGGTCACTGGGAATTGTTTCACTCATTGTATGAATTATTGGTAGACTGGCAATATGTCAAGGCTTTCCTCCTCCCTTTCCCCAAAATCTAATCTAAACAAAAGCCTTTTGAGGTTTCTTTGCTCTTTCACGTGAGCAGAGCACAAATTTTTGTTACCCAGTTTTCTGCACATCTGTGGAGTTGCAGACAAGTAGAAGGGCAGAGTTTGTCTTCCATTTGGCAAGTGCTAAACGCAGTGATTACCCACGTCATTAAACGATGTGATTATTGTCCAGTATGAACGGCTGCTGGTTCCGATGTCTGTGTTCAGCCGGAGCGGGGACCGTTTGCCTGGGTAACGCTGCTGGTATCCGTAGCATCTGGGCAGAGCGAGGGTGCCAGATTCAAATGGCACAGCAAGGAAATGGGTGCAGAGTGACACGGCCAGCGTATTACGCTAGCTGCAGTTCGTCCCCTCTCCTCCCCGCTAGTCTAAAACAGCCCTTGGGGAGGGACAAAGGCAACGTTATCTGAGACTCACACGGTGAAACATAAGCCAGGTGGATTTCTTTAAGAGGGATCCCAACACTTTCAGCATTAAAAAAGTTTGGGATAATTGGTTTTATCAAAGTTAGTATCATTGCACCTTTCTGAAATTACTGGGAAATTAAAATCCCCCCCACTGGGATCTGGCATGACATAACTGACACATACCCACTGTCTATGAAGGCAGATTAAGAAATTCCAGCCTTGGCCTAAGTAGGTGCAAATCCAATACATTAATGAGTTGCACCTGCACATCTGAGGCTGGGTTTAGATGAAAAAGCCAGATCCTAAATGTTTCAGTCCCTGTGAATCTATTGGGATTTGAAAGAATAAAAGATCAGGAGTTCAGCTGTTTTATTTTCAAAATTTCAGTTTTGTCCCCGTTTTAAAGATTTAAAACCACCTGTAAATATTCTGTGTGAAGAAAACATTTCATGTAAAAAAGTATTCAAATCTGTGGCCTCAAAACCTTGAAAGCATGGACAAAAACTTTTGCTGCTCCCACTGGGAGATGTGCCAGTGTGCAGAGCTGGTCACCGTCCACATACCCAAACCTCAGGTGCACCGTTTTGTGTGCTGGAATGCCTGTGAGTCATGCAAGCTCCCAAGAGTCTGCCACTAACTCCACTCAGTATCTAAGGATTTTTAAAAGTAGAAGATAGATACTAATTACAAAAATCAGTTACTGTTCTGCCAGGATAGTTGTCTATAAATACTTGGGGTTTACAAATGTCCATAACTGCAGTGAAGGACTGATTTTTTTTCATCTGAGGCAAATGAGTGAAGCCTCCCCTGTGTCGTCTGAGGCTGCGGATTATACAGAGGTTGCGGATTGAGGTGTCTGTGGTTTCCAGATGCCATTTTGGGGTTTTCAGATGGAAAAATCTTAAATGTTAAAGCTACTGGTTGATGTATCTTGATGTCTCTGGACATTCATGTACCAACTTGGCCTATCTCTATGTAGTGACCAACACTACTAACTGCAGGATGGGAAGTGGGACTACCTACAAGAGATCACGTGTAGTAACTAGATGAATGAACTTTAAAGAAGTTACAGGGAATCCTTAGATAGTCAGTTGGTAGCCAGATGTAAAAATACTCCCAGAGCTTGTACCGCTGGCTGTATCAGAAATAGGATGTTAGACTAGATGAAATCTCATCTGACCCAGTATGGTAGTT
This sequence comes from Phaethon aethereus, assembly GCF_964289735.1. Lineage (NCBI taxonomy): Eukaryota > Metazoa > Chordata > Aves > Phaethontiformes > Phaethontidae > Phaethon > Phaethon aethereus. The sequence goes on from NC_138587.1 coordinate 23,303,086, forward strand.
TTTATTTCATAATTGCTATGTGTGTTATCATAACAGAGCAATGTTTATCTGGGTGGCATTTGCATCAGCTGTACAAGTATGAATCCTGCCTTTTGCTGACACTGTGTCCCAATTGGAGACTCGCATCCGTTTAATACATTGCCATCATTTCACTGTTCTTAACTCATTAACTCTTTCCCTAAAGCAGAAACGTACCAAATCTTCTTTGAACCAACAATTTATCTGGTCTTCGAAGAGTAGGTTTGTGAAGAAGAAACAAGAGAATGTGGTTAACACTGTTTGTTCCAATTCGTTTTTCGTAATAGAGTAGCTGAAACTGAGCTGTGCTGATAGCTAAAGAAACACTAAAATAAAAAATGGCCAGTGATACTCCAGTGCTCTAGACAATACTGTTTCTAGTATGTATTTCATACATGAAAGGAATTTCTCATGGCTAAATGTCATGTTTCAGAAGAACTTGGATGTATAAAGATTTCAGTGTTTACCGTATTAAAATATGGTAACACTTTGCACATATAAAAATGCTTCTACTAGCATTTTGTCATTTCTACAAATGATAATAACTTTCAGTTAGTTGGGTTTTTAAAAATTTTTTTAATGAAAGTTTGGATGTCTTTTATGTAAGCAATAATAGTTAAATTACTGGTACTTGAATATATTTGGGTAATAACCATTCATTGCTCAAAAGGTTGTATTTCTCCAGTTGGCAATTAACACTGGATTACAAAACTAACTTCCTTGAAAACAAAGCACATGGAGGTGGTAATCCCCTTCCTGTAATCAAACTCAAACCACTGCTTCCTGGTTACACCTCTCTTATGCTATCCAGCATAAAAATATTAACGTAAACCTGACACAGCAGGCCACTGGTATCAGGAAATTGGCCAAGTGGCGGTCACTAGGTGGATTCTACTGGAACAAGTTTCCTTTTTTTTCACCCCTTTCCTTTTTTTTTCTTTTTTTTTTTTTTTAATTAAAGCATTAGGGTGAAAACTGTGAATTGGAAATACATTCTTCTCAGAAAATAAAAGATTTCGTTACCTAGGACAACTGTATTTTATTGCAGTAATAATGGTGTCTGACTGACAAAAGTTGTTTGCTTGTGACGTGACACTTTCTTTAAGTCCTGTCCAGAATTTCAGCCCTCTGGTTGGTGAAGAAGTAAGTGTATAGAGGTGCATTTCCCTTTCCCACTTCCCAGGGAAGAAGGTTTCTGTATGTTTTCTGTTTCTGAAACCCTATGAAGACTTCCGAGAAACAAAACACTGGGAAGAGGGACTATTGCACAAATATAGTTGAGATGTAAGGAATATTGGTGACCAGACTTTGAGAGACAGTGACCTAAACACAAGACTCCTTGAGCATTTATCAGTGCATCTTTTCATTAGAAATGAGAAAAAAATACATCCTGCAAAGGTCAGTGGTACCATGTGTGTTTTACTAGTATTGGCACACATGTCAGAGAGAGATCAAATCTGTGGAATGTGTTGGGAATCCAGTAGGTCTGGGGGTTTTTGCATCCCATCCTGATGTCTTCTCCATGTCAGTGAACACTTGGCCTCCATGATCCTTTGCAGAATTGCTCAGAAGCAGTGTTGCGTCTCCACCGTAAAGGAGAACAGTTGCCTGGCTGGCATGATTGCTGCGAAGGAAGGAGATGCGTGTGGACCGGAGGAAAGTGATCCCTGTGGAGGATCATCATATAAGGTAAGTTGCTCTGATAATTCTATAGGTTTTGTTCCCAAGGTGAAGTGTCCAAATTTCCTGCATTTAGCAGTAATTTCTTCATATACTATTATGGAGCACAGAAAATTACAAAGTTGCAGGAATGTGGCAGGGAAATTACGCTGTTTGTGTTTTGGTTGCAATTGCCTGGTGATGCAGCCCCGTTTAAAACTTCACAGTAATGTTGTTTAGAATTATTTCCATCTCCATTTTTAAGATTTAACTTGCTGTATGACTTTTGCTTCCTCACTTTGGAAGTGGCTGAAAAGACCATTTTAGTTTTTATATCTACGCTGTGGAAGAATCTAGAAAATGGTAGGGCAAAGCTTAATCGAAGATACAACGTGAAAGCCATTACTGAACAGTTTGCTTGGCTCCAGTGTTGAATTGCAGCCTCGTTTCTCAGTTAAACAAAACGACAGACTAGAGGAACAAGCATTTTAGATGATGATGGAAGCTTATGTTCATAAATAAAGGCAGACCATTAACGAATAGTTCAAATCACAAGTCACGAGCCACAGCCTCAGCATATATAAATGAGATTTGCTTTATGGGAATTGGTGGAGCCAAACCAATTTAAACCAGTTTGAAGATTCAGCATCTTGCTTGCTCGCTTGTCTTGTTTTCACCAGAAGGGTGCATTTCAGAATTCATTTCACTCTGGTAATAATTTACATAGCAATATCTAAGCTTAAGTGCCGCTTCCGTTGTCTCAGCAGGAAGCTGATTAGTTCTGTCTGTTCTTATACATCGGTGATTCTTGCAAGATAATTGTTCACTGGAAAAGGAAAATTCATGGACGTCTATGAGTTTAAAGTTTAATTAGCTATGCCAATTTGTCATTTTCAGAACTATTATTTACTTGGGTCTCGAGTCTACCATTAGAATAAAAAGCGAATTTGTGCATTTGGGAGCAGACATTAATATTTCTGAAGTATGACAGAATTATTATCCTTAGGTTTCCACCCTGGGTCTTTTGCATGCCAGACAGAGCACAAGCCATAGAGTCTTATCACACATGCCATTCCTCAAGAGAAAGCGGAGAGGGAAAACTTCATCATTCCTGTCTGAACTGAAACAAGTTACACAATACTCTTGTGGAATATCTCCTTGTGCCAGTTCCAATGTCACGCTTTCCTTCCAGAGAAACCATCTGAAATGGCAAAATTACCAAAGGAGCAGGTTTGCCCTTCTCTTTAGCTCCTAAGTCATTGCAGCTATTGCTTTGGGGGAAAAAACCCAAAAAATAAAAAATATTGAGACTGTTGAGACTTTAAGAAAGGCTTTCTAATTTTATTGTAGTTAAACGTTCTTTCAGCAGTGACCTCGCAGAAAATGCTGGCAGTGTATAGTGGTGTTTCCCCCGCTCTGCTATTAGTGACAGCTGTGTTTGGGTGCCATAAATCAAAGAAGGTTCTTCAGAATGTGGAAAGATAAGTTCATTTCCCCAAAGACATTTACACTGTCCTGCTAAAAGCCAGGGGTTTTACTTCCAGGTAACAAACGTGTGTAGGTCATCTTCAAGCCTTTTAGACATGGGGTCCTTCCTTTCGCTTCACGATGGATACAGCAGTGCCAGTTCTTTACATCCAGGTATTCAGCTTCTGTTCAATACAGCTTAATCTTAGGCTGCTTTTAATTGTTATTTACTCTAATACAAAAAGCACATGCTTAGGGACTTTTTCTTGGTGGATGGAGACGTCAGCATGGTAAATCCAATTATACTGGATTCCAGCAAAGATATTTCTGAGAGGAACATAGAAAGTTGTAATCAAACAGCGTTTCTCAAGGTATGTTTCTCGATTGCAAGATAAAAATAGTTGTATTTGTTATTAAATCAGTTGCAGAATTCTGGCGAAGTTCAAAAGGTAGCTAACAGAAGATCAAGACATTGAAGTTTTTGCATTTTAGAAGGAACTTTTCGACAAACAAGTTTTTCCCCTGGAAAATGAGGCACTTGTATTCATCTGGAAAAAAACTGAACCCAAAAGTGTATGACTGATTTAATGCTCTCTGTGATGCCTGCACATGGGATAAATTGTGAATCAGAACTATGACTGAAAAAAAGCCATATTCTTCAAGGCAAATATTCCAACATTTTACAATACTTCAGTAAAAAACATGTGTTATCCTTAGCTTCTTTTATTTTGCATTTTGAAGCTGAAAAAATTGTACCAAAACTAAAAATGTTTACAGAAAGTAGAATTTTCTGTTAATAAAATTTTGAATTTGGGGATTCTGGATTTGGGGAGGATGAAAACGGGATTTTTCTCTTTTCTAGCATGACCACAATCCATTACAGTTAATTCATTTTTTTTTAACATGTCTTTTTGAAAAGATTATTTAGCCCACTTAGTATCAAAAATAATTCATCATCCTCAGGACCTGTACTGTAAATTTTTCACAAACATGGATTTGGCAACTCTTTATGGCTGTGCATATTTGCAGATGTGAATAACGTGTACTATTTATGATGTTTGGAGTTTTTTTTTTAGACTAGAAGGCAGGGACGTAAAACGTGAGCTGTAGTCTTAGGTAATGGGCTGAACATGCAAGGGGTACATATTGCATGTGAAATGCTCAAGAAACCCTAAAGCTGCAGTGTTTGAATCTTGAAAAAAGTGACTCAGCAGGAGAGTTTCTGCAGGTTGAGTTGTTAGTGGACAAGTTTCCCTGTCTCCCTAGCGGAGCCAGACTCTGGTTTAATGTGAATCTGGGATTGCTAACCATGAAACATGATTCTTTTCCATTTCCATACTGCATCCCACTCTTACAACACTGCTGCTCTTATTTGCTCTCCTCCGGTCAGAAATCTCTCTCCAGGGAAGTGAGAGCTCAGTTCAGTTTTCTTCTGTTCCGTCCTTGGACTTTCTGTTGACATAGCTAACTGGTGCCAGTTTGAATTATGACCTTCATTTTATGTTTCTGATGACTTTTCATAGGCTGAATATTTGAGAAGACTGAAATCACCTTTAGATCAGAGAGGCTATTTCAGTGGAGCTGCAAACTATAAATCACAGAATCATCAAGGTTGGAAAAGACCTTTAAGATCATCAAGTCCAACCATTAACCCAACACCACCATGCCCACTAAACCATGTCCCGAAGTGCCACGACTACACATTTTTGGAATGAGTGCTGCTGGGCTGGATGTCTTGACTATGAAAGGAGTTGCAGAGGGAAAGAACTATTCTGTCAGTGAAAGCATCTAATATATTAGGAATGTCAGGACACCTACATTTAAACCCAAGAGAGGTATCTTCAATTCACATACGGCCCCTGTAGGTCTCTGTAGCAGAGACTTATAACTCAGTTTCCTTGCTTGATCAGATACCCGCTATGCATATGCAGTATGGACTTTTAAAAATTTGATATCATCTGTGATGTATTTTTGTGGCCTGACTCTGCAATAGATTTGTATGTGACTGAGCAAAGTGCAACGCAGTTTTTGCCTGCCACCTGCAGCGGAGGAAACTGCAAGAGAGACTACATTTCAGGGATGCCCCATTGTGTCAACCTGGCGGTGAAGCTGCTGCTTAGATGCTCTCGGGAAAGAAAAGGAAGGCAAAACGCTGATAAAATATACCCTGGCCTTTCTCTAGCCACTGTCTCAGCGGGATGCTGGCCAGGACAGTCAGGTAGTTAAAGGTCATAGCATGTTTGCAGGGCGGTGGTGCGTAGAGGGAAGGGTCTTCACTGACATACTGACAGAGCGCAGCTGCTGCTGCTGCGAATCCTCACGTCCGTGCAAGGATAATTCCTTTCGCATTGCTTCAAATAACTAACCATTTTTTGAGATCTAATGCGAAGAGGTATAGATCTGTATTGTTTTGTTTATAATATAGTATATAAAAAGCAATGGCTGTGCGCAGGAGGTAGGAAGAGGCGATCTGCGGCACTGCTACTTCCTCGCATGTGAAGTGGGTGAAATCGTCACAACGAGACTTTGTGTTTAGCCTGGTTGCTGTTGACCCCTTTGTGCAGGATGGCAAAACCAAGCTTAAGTAAAGCTTTGATGTTTGCAACTGTCTAAACCCGAAGGGCTTTTCCAGATGCGCCGCTGTTAAAGAAAGTGCAGATCAGTTGCAGGTGTGTGTGTGGGCTTATCCCCGAAGATGATGCCCTGTGTCAGAGCCTCGTTACTGATAGTCTTCTCCTTTGGTAGCAATGCTGCGATTGCTGTAATCTGGGCCTGCGGTTGAGGAGCGAGGGAAAAACCTGCGAGTCCAACATAAATCTGGGCTACCCCTGCAGTCATGTGATGCTGTCCTGCTGTGAAGGGGGAGATCATTTTATCCATCCAGAAATAAAAAGGCAACCTGAACCTTTGCCAACAGTGACACCTCAGAAGGGTAAGTCTCCATTTATGATTTGAAGACATGGCAGATAAAGTCTCTCTCACACGGTTGTGCGGGGAGGTGCTGGGAGGAGTAGTGCTACTGGAGCACAGCAGCCTTCCCTCTCAGATCAAGTATAGACTTCCTTGTTCTTAAAACAGTTTTGAAAAAGAAAAAAATATGTACGTGTTTCTGATCCTTAAAACATACTGTCTTGGTTTAGCCCAGCTCCGGGCTAAACGCTAGCAATTGCTCTATCCCCCCAAAACCCCCACTGAGACCCCCGCTGAGAAAGGGAAATGGGGGGAAAAGAGGAAACTCGTGGGTTCAAATGAGTTGAAATAGAAACAGATTTAATAAAACAAGTATTAATACAAAAGCAATGTGAAGTATGCAGAATTATGCTCAGCCCAGACGGTGGTGGCGAGCCGGGCGCTCCCAGCCCCAAAGGCTGGCCGGCCAACCCTGCGAGTGGCACAGCTCCGGCCGTGGAGAGAGCACGCCGTTCCCGGCAGGCTCCCCGGCTGACGGCGAGCGCGGCGTTCCTGGTTCGGAACGCTTCTGCTGGCCAGCCCGGCTCAGCTGCCTCGGCCTCCGTTGCCCCCAGCTTTAGCACCCGGCCGTCTCGAGACTGCGAGAGGCCTTGGCCTCTATGGAAACCCGCATGCCATGGCGGGCCGTGAGCTAAAGCGGCTGATCAGCTTTGTTCTCGCAGTAACGGGGGCTGCAGCCTCCTTAGAAATGCAGCTTTCCCAGGCAGAAAACTGATTTTAGGATTCCATCTCAGCAAAACCAGGACACATACTTTCTTTAGTTGTTTGGGTTGTTGTTTGTTTTTTCCCCTGAGTCTCATAGTACAGAAACCTGCCACTAGCCCTTGGTAAGAAGCAAAGTTGAAGCTGCTGATTGCCTTTTAGCAGAACCAATTCTGAAAGATTCTCTGAAAAATGATGAGTTTTATCCAGACAAAGTAGTCCCATGGATTATGATACCAATGAAACATCCTGGGAATAGATTTCCTATCGTACTGCTGAACGTCACGGCGGTTTTCTCATAGCACACACTGGAGAAGTCCCAGAGCACTGCAAGTTTGTTTTCACTCGTTCAATATATGGACATAGTGATGCTGAAGACCTAGGTCAAATCGCTGCAGCCAAAGAGTCATGTCAAAAGAAGCATGACAAATCTGGAGCTGGGACAGCTATGCTTCCTCCCTTAGCCCAAGGTCATGCTCCTTCCAGCATCACTCTGTAGCCACTTGACATGCATGAGTCGTGTGGTAACCTCCTGCATATGCTAGGGTTCAATTTTTGTCCACTCTCTTCTCATGAACTAAATGTGTATTTTCTCTCACCAGCAGATGTAAGGGTTTATTTCGATCTCACTGAGCGAGGAAGTTTGCATGTATGTGTTTGAGAAAAGCTGACTGAGAAAGTTGCTGAAAATTAATTTTGGTATCACAGAAAGTCTTGTCAAACTTGGTCAGGAAATGAAAAGGATAGTGCTTTTGCCAGTGTTTAAAAGTAGTAGGTAGGATAGCCATGTCACTATTAAGTGGGTCCCAGAATGTTTGTAATGCTAGCTACAGAAGTAGCCAATAAATAGCGGTGTTGAAAAGAGTTTCCAAACCAACTGGATAAGTTTTTCTCCTGAAATGAGAAATTCACTGTGGTTCTTCAGTAGGACAAATTTCAGATAGGGCTTCAATGTGATACCTTAGTTCAAATGACAATAGCGATGGTGTTAGTAGTCATTGTGAAAGGTGAGCTTGTGACCTCCTATAGTCACCCTGTTTCTCACTGGCTCCTGTAAAATGTCTGTCCCTCCAGCCTTATGAAGGAGATGGTGGACCTTCAGCACAATGGTCTTATTTTCAGGATGGGTTCATTTGCTCTTGTCCTTGGAGTAACTGTTTTGGGTAGATTTGACTGTATCTGGAGTTTGTGTGACCAAACATTCCATAATGTACAGTCCTAATGCTAAAACACCTGTTAGAGAAACAGCATGTGTTGTTCTGTTGTAGTTTCAGAGGTGGAAGACCACAATGAAGCTTTGTCCATCAGTAATGAAGCTGAACTGTCAAATAACCTGCCTGGAGATGACCTGGATGAATGTCTTATCTATGGTGGGGAACTCTGTCAGCATTTGTGTATAAACACTGTGGGGTCCTACAAGTGTTCGTGTTTTCCAGAATTCACTTTGCAAGATGATGGGACCAGCTGCTCTCCAGGTGAGAAAATAGGCAGGAAACACCATGAATGATGGTGTCTTTGTGCCACCTGCATTGATCTAACAACCTTTTCTGTAGTTTCTCTGTAGTTTCTGTGAGTTATTTTATGGCTGTTCATGCATGGACATTTTCTGTAAAAATTGGACAGGTTAATAATGTGAAGAAAAATAACCATTTAGGAAACTTAATTATGCCTTATTTTTGTGCATCAGTGGCATGAGATCAGGGCGGTATTTAATATGTTCAAATCAAGACTGTTTTCACTTTTCAGAAGAGGATTTGTAAAGATTGTTAATGAAATACCTTTTCTTCATAGAGTCATTTTGTATTTCACAGTTAGCTTTCCTTTAGATAAACTTTACTCAGTTCAGACAAGACAGCATTGCTTGCTGAACTTTGGTTTTTATCTAAAATCATTAACATCTTTCAGTGATACAAAATCTAAATATATCTAGTGTGATGGAAGTCTTGAAAAGAAAGTCTATTGTGTTGTAATTGTTTTATGTCTGGAGTTCTCCAATGGCAAGATTTCAAATCAGATAACCCGAAAAGTTGAAACCTTACATTAGTTAAAAGTGCTTTCGGTTATTTAACAAGCAAAATAAGTCTTGCCATCCGGTGACAGAATTCCTTAGACTTCAAATACTTTCTGCCCAAGCCAAACAATGAACATTCATTATGTCATTCTTCTCAACATGATGTTACAGCTCTTACATCAATAATGTATTTGACAGTGTTTCTGCGGCAGCTGTCTGCTCTGTTGTTTATATTAAAATTCTGGGGAAGGAACCTAATCCAAAAGAGGCAAAGAAAATTGTTCTTATTTTAGCACTGCAAGATTTGGCTTGATCATTCACCTGGAGCATATGTGTGTTTTTGTTTTGCTTTGCTTTGCTTCTCCCACTCCTAACTCCGTTGAAGTGCGGATGTGGGTTAATACATCTCATATCTGGGTAGTCTGTAATTCTTGGCAGCTCTGCAAGACTGCGGTGCGTATGGCTGTGCCGGGAAGCGTAGAGGGCTTTGCAGAGCTCAGTTGAGGTAGAGGATTACGACGAGGGTAGGGGACTGCGAGTGAGACACCTGAGATGCGTAGGAAGGGTTGCTATTGTCAATCTGGAGTCCTGGGTCAAATTAAAGGTTGGGCAAGTGAAATGGCAGGGCAGGGCACCTCACTTGCTACGCTTGGCTAAACCATATGTGCTCTACCTGGCAAGGTGGCATGGTGGCCTTTTATTTCTCATTTTTCCTCTGTGTATGTGCTCATTTCTGTCACGTGGTCTGTGCATGGAGAACCACACCAGTCAGTTTTAAATTCATACTGTTGGTAACTTTTACTCCTGTGATTAGCTATAATGCCTTTGTATTTGTACCTGTACACGTCCTGCTCTTTGCTGGTTTGTGGATGTTGTTTGTATTTAACTTTTGGTTTTTAAAATGTGTCGCACTCTTTCATGAGGCTTGAAAGAAGTGATGTTCTTTCGGTGGCTCTGTGAGGCAAGAGAAAGCATACATTGATGAAACTTCAAAGGCTGCTTCTTGCTTCTCCGCTCTCTTTATGGGGAAATCATTCAGTCTATGCCACAAGCAAGTGACTTTTATTTGCCTCTGTGTCGTAGCCCATTGTATGTCTGTGATTTCATTTTTTCTTTTTAAATGAAGTCACTTTTCCCATACCCCAAACCTGTATTGCAGCCACACTTAGTCATTTCATGTTGTCATTGTTTGGTGGCTCACACTTTGCTCCAGGCGACACTTGAACTCAAATCAATGACAACAGGACACGTCCCTCTTAAGGAAGAATTTAGCCTTATGGATTTTGGCTTCTGTTTTGATGATATTGGTAAACTGGATTACTCTTATTGATGTAACAGAGTTGTTTTGGTTTTTTTTCCAACTATCCTGATACCTTTAACATTACTGTGTGTTGAAAATCTTAATGACAGATAGCAGCTGTCGTGTTTTTCACTTGGCTGTGTAAAAGTCATTCAAGAGTATCCTGTGCGTGTAAAGGTGAGAGTCTGCTTTTCATCTATGTTGAAATAAGATGTACACAATAAGTTTAATAAGAGCTTAAGAATACGAATAAGACTTATTTTGGGTTTGGTGCTTTTTTTCATCATACAATGAATGAAAGATAGCCACTCTATTTACAATATAGTAACATTTAAAAAAAATAAAATTAATACTTCCAATTTTATTCATTAGGTGTTGCAATATTTTAGTCTACAGAAGTTATTTTCAGCCAAGCTCCCCGATCTGTATCCATGACGTCTGTGAGCATCTCCATGGGCGTGCAGCACTCTGTGCGTGCTGTCGGACAGTTGTTCTTACCAAACAGACGGAGGCTGCCAAAACTGATTGTTCACCTCCATGCATAGACGGTTGTCCAGGTCACCAGAATGTTTCCTCCCACAAACCATGATGGAGTGGGATGAATGGGACCGGGACCCTTGCCATGGAGTGTCTGGTGGAGGTGATGCTGTCCCTGATCCGTCTCTGCCTGCCTTCCTTGCAGATCCTGACAGAGGACAGGTGACAAGGCTGGAAGCAGAAGCCACCATCCCTCCGGCAGCCTCTCCTTCTCAGCCTCTTCTCATCAGGTCCTTAGAAGAAGAGCAGGATAAGTGTAGAGGTATGTTGGAGGCATGAACTGCAGATGCAGATGAGTGAGGAATGTTTAGAGAGCCGGAATAAAATTCCACGCATCCCTTCACCAATCTGATTGCAGCAACACGTCCTTAATTTGTCACTTCTGGCTGAGGAATTGTCAGGGGAAACCTGAGGAAGTAATTTGAGGCTTTACTCTGATTTCAGGTTTATTGCACACCTGCTATTTAGTTCGAGGTGAGCAGTGCAGCTGTGCAGCATAATGTGAGCAATACAGGTAGGGGGGCACAGGTGTGTAGTAGGAGGGTTGCAAGTAGTGATTAGGGCTGCCTGGACAGATTGTTTACAAGCTGCATTCCCCGTTGCCTAAACTGGGATTATATTTGGATGACTGGGAGGTTTGTAACTTCAGCTGGTCTGTGTTATAAACGCTAATGTATTTTGCAATTTTACTTCGCATAGATAATGGCCCCTGCAAGCATATCTGCAATATTGTGGAAGGAAATGTTGTATGCTCTTGTTTGTCTGGATATACGATCATGGCTGACGGGATTTCTTGTGAAGGTAAGCGGCTCGGGTTCAGTACAGAGACATCATTAAAACACTTTCATATCTCATACCCGTAGGTGTTTCGCTAAGGGTTCCTTATTTCAGTATTGTGAATTGCAAGTGGCAGTGCAGAGATCGTTTGGCAGAAGGAATACCAGATGGGCTTCGCAGATAACTCCCAAAGCATGTCTATCCAGCGTGCCTATTACCTGGGGACTTTGGGTGAAGGCAAGCCTGGATTTGTGCTCTTTTCCTCTGACATTCCAGGCTTTTTATCAGCCCTCTTGGTTTCTCTTCCCACTACCGTTCCTCCCCAGTGTCTCTCTACACAGCTATGGACACGCAGCTTTTCTTCCTGAGAATGGGAGCCGCGGGCAGGACGTGGGCGTGTTTGCTGTCCCAAGGAACCCTCAGAGCTATGGCTCTGCCCTGTCACCTGTTTAGTTTGGGTTTATTTCTGCTTGCCTTGAAAACCTGAGTTCAATGAGGCTTCACTGCTATGAAGAATGTGCTGTTGTGAGCTGGTCCAGCTCCATGTGTTGCCTGCGCAATGATGAACAGTGAATTCCAAAGCTGCATCATGATCGTTCATATTAGATAAATTTTAAAGGGACACGTTTGGGTAGTGACAAAGGTTATGTTTGCCCAGGAAATATTTGGGGGTCAGAAGCAATGCCCTGTGACATACCTTAACTATAAATATGTAAGTGTGGGAGCAATAGAAGCCAGCAGTGAAATACAAGTAGAAGCTTCTGACACTCAGAATTGCTCACAAGTGATCCCCATCCCTCTTAATCTCAGGTCTTATTGAATAACAAATCATTTTCATGAAATTCCAGGTAGTCTCTGAAGAAAATGGGAATTCAATATCACCAGATAAAATAATTGCTGTGCATTGCTTACTCAAGTGTGGTGGAAGCTAATTTGATTAATTAACATCACAATCAAAAGAGGCATTTCAAGACAATCATTTTCTTACACAGGAGGTGAAAAAATTCAGAAATGTCGGTGGAAGTAGTGAGTTGAAGTTGTAGCAAGGGACATTTATAATCTATATTAAAGTAAGTATTTGGTGTTAAGGGTGGTGGTGCAGTGGAACAGGTTTCCTGCAAAGAGTGCGCGTTGCCTCTGTGTGACTGCCTGTTTTTAGGAATGGTTCTTTCTGGAATGACAAAAGTGTAGGGGTGTGAGCAAGGACGAGATGATCTCCAAGGGTTTACTCCCGCCCTATTTTCAGTGTAACACTGTATGTATTATATCATGGTGCTGATGTGGTGGCTCCAACACACTTCATTTAGACATCTCCAGCATGAAAGAAGTGTTGTTTCATTTCAGAAAATGTTCTAATAAAATTCTGGTTTTCCCTTTTGGTTGCAACACGTTGATATAGATTTGGATGAGTGCCTCACAGGTGCTCACGCTTGTTCCAGAGGACAATTATGTGTGAACACATTGGGATCATTCTACTGTGTCAACCACAGAGTGATCTGTGCAGAGGGCTTTTATGCTCAACAGGCATAGAAAATGTGTTGGTAAGATGATAGGTATAAGCCATTCACCACAGTATCATAATTCTTCATGCTCTGCAATGCATTTAAACCATTTGTGCTAAAAGGCTCTCTGGCCATCTTTGCATATGACATTTCAATATGAGTTAGTAAAAACACATGTGCACCATTTGCTCAGGCACTTAACATCATGAGTCGTATGCTATTTGGCTTTTTCCCTAGCAATACGTTCTCAGGATACATATAACTTTGTGCAAAAGTCATAAAAGTTCGTAGGTGTGATGACCACAGCAGTACTGATGACTGTTAAACTGGGCTAAGAAAACATAACAGTTGATCTCTCTGGACAGTGTCAATACTACCAAATGCCCAGATATCATGAAGTGACAGAACTTCATAAATACAGCTCAAGAAATCTGCATTAAGTCTGGTCAGTGGAAAAGATCCATTCCAAAGTGATGGATTTTTAAATTCAGGTTAGTCCTTTGTTCATTCTGGCACAAATTTCTTTGTGTAAAAGTTAAAGATGCATCATAATTCTGCTGTATCATCCCTGCTATTTAAGTTCATATAAGAAACCAATCTATTTTTACAAGTGTATTTATGAGGATTTAATTTGTTTTAAAAAGCCAAGGCCTGAGCTTATGAAATAGTTTCTATTTGGGGTGCTTTTCTAGAGGCTGGCTTAGGAGGCACATGAGCTGCAGTGGTGTTGTGTGGTAATGCCTGGAAAAATGGAGCACCTGGAGAGCTCTAGTCATTAATGAAAGCAGCAATGCCTGTGACTATAATGTCATGTGTGAATACCTTCGCCTTCTTCCACCCCTGTCCTTCTCCCTATGTTTATAACATTGTTTTTCTGACCATCATAGCTTTGGTTTTGCTCCTATCTTTTAAAGCTCTATGATCTCATTTATTAATGACATCATATGGCATAAGGGCATGAGCAGGAAAGCTTATACAGTGTCATAGTTTAGAGCAGAAATGTGATTTACTGTCTTCTTGGGTTTTCTGTAAATTGTCAAAATTGGATTTATTTTTTTTAAATTACAATTTATTTTGAAACCAGAGATACTGGTAAGCATGGAAAACTAATGACTTTATTTAGTTTAAATGAAATGGCTGAGAACATACCACTGTAAGGAAGGAAGGAAGCCTTTACAGAGAAAATATCAGACTGTGGGATAGAAGATGGTATTTGTACTTGGCCACAGCCTGCATCGCGTGTTTCATGGCTTTCACAGAGCCTGCTGTATGTACCACACTTCTGCATGTAGGGTCTGGTAAGTGAGCAGCTGAAGAACTGCCTCACCTTGCCTTCTGCTTCTGAAAATCTTGCCTTTCAATCCCCTGATCTTTCTCCTGGACTATGCAGTAGGGATATATCTGTCCTTTTCTCCATCTCCCAGGAGTGTTTTGAAACTAAAGTAATGCATGTTTGTCATCAGCTTTGGCAGAAGGTGCTATAGAAGATGCCAAGCGCTTCCTTTGATTCGCTTTCTTCCTCTCCTGTCCTCTACCTCATGACATTATAATGGAGTTTTATTGTGACTGATACAAGATAAACTTCAGGCATCACTAATAAAATGAAAGATACAGCTCTCATTTGTAAAGCTAAAAGATCCTCTTCTCTCTCACTAAATAACAAACCTCTGTATTTCTCTAACGCAAGTCAGGTTTTTACAGGTATCCTTGTAAATAATCTAGAAAACTTTGAAGTTTCTCTTCCATTTTGGATAGATACACCCCGTGTGCTCCCTGCTCCTGTACAGCTCTGCTCTGTGTGTGGTGCCTGGAGAACATTCGCTGTATTTAACATTTTTCCTACTTCTCTAGTCAAAGGGGAAAGCCACAAGCACACTGTGGTTTCTGTTTTGTGGAACTGCCTCATTGCAGCCATACTCACCTAAGGTATCCTTCCCCAGCTTAACTGCTTTTGTGCTCCATCCTCAGCTGTCGCCACACCACGAGGAAAGCTTTGGTAATTTGTTTGCAACTTATTGTTGTTTTAATGATGTTACTCTTTGCATATTTTAGGGACTGGAGGAACAATCTTTGCACAGCAACAGAACAGCTGATAACCTCTTATCTGTTGAATTTCCTTTAGTCAAACTGTGGAAGATTATAATTCCAGGTGCATTCAAGAGCAGATATCTAGAATTCCTGAAAGCCAACCATGCACAATGAAGAGTCACCAGCTGTTTAAATAGCCTGCACACACCAGCTTTTTGTAACTTTGTGAACAGATACTGAAATGTCTTTAGGCTTGAAAGCTCCATGTTCTACAGAGATAAGAGCCAGGTTGGGTGTTTTTAACGTGGATTGCTTTTCCTGGTGACTTTCAGGCAAAGTCATTACCACCACCCACACGCACACTGACGGGAGACCACTTTCTTTGCTACTCCCATCTAAATTTTCCCGCCTGCCGGAGTGAGCAGTAAGTGGTCATTTTATTGCTGAACCATAGGGACTGCGCGTGAGCACGGGATGGGTGGTTGCAAAATAACAACGTGTCTAAATAAAACAGATGTATTCCATAAAACAAATTCAGCTGAAGTAATTTGAAGAGAAGAAAGATCATGAGAAAGCGCATGCGCAGGTCGAAAAAAAGTCTGCATTTCACATTTCTATAAAACATGCAAAAAAAAATTAATGTTGAAGTATGCATAGAAAAAAACAGCAGTAGATAAATGTTGATATTCCTTCGCAACAATGTCAGCTTCTTAGATGCAACAGATATGCTCATGGATAGTGTATATGTTGCTGTTTTCAACAATTCTGGGGGAAAAAGAGGTATTTCGCAATAGTATTTAATTCTGTGTTTTACTGACTGAGTGAGGAATGTTGTTGCCACACACATAGACCTAGTGGATTTCTCAAGAAGTAACTGTATGACTTGGTTTTTAATGTATTGCTTAATTATTTTCCTTCTTACTCCTGTTGTTTTTTAAAAATGTAATCTTGCCCTACCTCACAGTCTTAATTGTGTCGGATGAAGACTACAGGTGATAGTTGGTCCAATGTTGGGAATTAACTTTGTTTCAAACTGAAAACATAACTCATATTTTTCCTAGTGCTCTGTCAAGCATCTTACTGACTTGTTGAGTTTGTTTCCAGTACTGAAGAGAGACAGATTGTGGGCACTCTTGATTCTACGGATAATCAATAGGGAGGAAAAAAGGAGAAAGAGATGGTTCTGCTATATAAAAATGTGTTCAGTCCTCACCCCCCTCTACCTTGTGCCATAAGGGTGGAGTAGAATGAGACCAGGTACAGCCTGGGCTGAACAGAGCTACCTCAGGTGCTCGTGTGCTGCCTTGGCACAAACTGGGACCATATTCCCAAAGATGCCTTTTCCCACCTTCACGCTCATGCTAAGGGACACTGTTCTGTGGTAGACATTGATAGGGAGAGCAACAGCATGGACTGAGGGGAACTCATGAGAAAGATGCTGCAGGTCTTCTGAGACCTCATTTTGATTGTGGCATGACCACTTAGGAATTTGTTTAGAAAAATGAACAAAAAATGGCATGTCTAATAAAATGAAAAGGAAACTTTGGGCTGACAACTGGCCTGATATCAGAGATGGAGATCCATGCCCTAACATCAGATAGGACAGAGCAGAGCCTTGCATACTGCATGGCTCATAGTTTAAGCCTTGTATCTCAGCCCAAGTCACAATCATTAAACTTTAGAGATCATCAGTGTATCACTTGTGCACAAAACTTTACCTGAAAGCAAAAATTCTGCACGTAATCTTCCATAATTTTAATTTCCTCACATGCATTCTGGCCAGCTCTACTTACTTTCTCAAGTACTTGGAAATTTGAAAACTGAATCAAAAAGTACAGACAAAACATGGAATTATATTAAATTGTTTTTCTCTGTGAAATCTTAACCTTCTTTTTACCTGTTTACACCTGCTAATCAGGTGGAATACTTCCTACGTTATCTGGGTAGTATTTCAGACAAACATGCTTTCCTCCTAGTGGCTCTTTTGACATTGAACTGAACTGACTTAAGTTCACATGGTGCAGTGTAGTGCTGACAATTTGTTTATATTGAAAAGGCTTTTTGTGGTTTGCAAGAAAAGATAATCTCAGATCTGTTGTGTAGCCTCTTAAATCTGTAGAAATGCTTGCACTGGTTTGGATGCTGTTAAGTGGCTATACATAGCCATTCTTCTCTAAAATTAAAAAAAATACAAACCTCAAATTTATTGAAGAACTAATTCGAGTTAGGCGGGAGGAGTCTATCATAGCCGCTCATATTCTTCTCCAAGCGTGTGATGGGTTTTTTGGTTGGGTTGTTCTGTTGGTGGTGGTGGTTTTTTCCCAAGACCAGTAGTGAGAACATTTCTGCTTACACATCAAGCTGATGTGTAGAAACTGGGAAACAGTGCAAGCATTAGGAGAACATAACCCTGAAAAACTTTGGGGTAGGCAAGTACCTGCCACTCAGTGGAAGTACACAAACATTGAGTGGGACGGGCAGAGAGATGCCCAGTTGATGGCAGTGACCTTGCTGTGCATTAATCAGCTTTGGAAGGCAAGTACACAGCACGTGAAGAATAGCAATGGCAAACAAAAAGAAAAGACAAATAAATGAAAAGTGAAATGGCACCAAGCTGACATACTGTCTTGCAACACTCAGTGCAAATCACCAGTTAGCTGACCTCAGCAGGAACTGAAATTTCTTGGTGCTTGTCTTCATCTGTCTGAGAGAAAACAAGCTGACACATTTTCTAAGACAAAAGGCTTTTAAAATGGCTTTTCCTGTTTTGATGCTCCGCAAGGGGAAGTCATAATATCTGATGTTGTACTTATCTGGGAATGAGGTTCTACAGCCAAAATGAAAATCTGATTTGAATACTTGCTTTATTGTGTAGTATGAAAACATTGTCATGTGCAAAGAAGCTCGGTAATAGTTATGGTCACATTTGGCTTTTGTTAGCTCTAGAAATACTTCTTAGCTTTATATAGAACTGTGGATGTGTAAGATTCTATGGAGAATGGCAAGGAAGTTTTTCTTCCCATCTCTGCCCTTTTTTGTTGCTTGTAAGTGTTTGCTCGTCATGGTATTCCTAGCTTTCATTACTGAAATAAGCAAAACCTGAATTTGAGATCATTTCATCCAAGCCTATGGAAACATATAATTTTAAAGGTGTGGCGTATTCCTTTTCAAATTGTCCCTGCGCTTTTCTACCACCCCGCCTGCTGAAATCAGATCTCTTTAAAGATTTAAATGCAAATTTACAAACTTGATTAAGCCTTCAGGATTCCTCTCTCCGTGTGTTCTTGTGTACCCAGTTCAAATGATGCATTCCTTAGGAGATAAGTACGTTACACGAGTCCACCTGCAGCGAGGCGGGCAGTTTGGGTACCTATCTCTTGCAGCAGTTCCGCAGCTGGCATGAAGCAGCAGGGCTGATATTTAGCCTGAGCTCTGAAAACCTGGTAATGAGCAAGAAGCATTAATCACTTTCTCATTCAGTTGTCCAGGAGGTTTCTATCCAGTAAACCAGAAGCTGATTATCACTCCTTTGCCCACCTTGCGTTCTGTCCATCCCTTGTCCTCGATGCCTGCACCATCTGCTGCACGTTTGGGAAGAGGGGAGGAGAAGGAAATCTCCCCGTGATTTGTGTCTCGAGTTACTTTGTGTTAACAAAAGATCCTGGAATAAAACGTCTTTCATCAGAACACTGTAGCAAAGTCTATATTGAGTCTTTTGGAAGGAGTGGTTTCACCTGAGCTTTTGACTCCTTCCAAAAGAGCAGGAAGAGGCAGATCACTTGATAAATTTGTGGTACTGAGTTGCTTAACTATTTCTTGTAGACATTAATGAATGCGTAACGGATGCTCACACCTGCCAGCGGAGAGAGCACTGCGTCAACACGATGGGATCATTCAAATGTCTCCAGGAATTGAGCTGTCAGCCAGGTTATGAACTTAAGGATGGAGAATGTGTTGGTAAGACAGACAAGTGTTTTTCAGCTGATGCAATTGCTGGAAAGGAAAGGGATTGCAAAGCGTTTTATTGTTGCTGGTCTGTGATATCAAGATTGCAGCTAAAAAAGGCTGATCGTCATGGAAATGTTTGGCTTCATTAAGCCCCTTCTGTACAGTCATTTATTTTAAATACTTTCCAATGATAACTGAATAATTTGGAAAATGCGTGAAACCTTATGATTTAGGGTTTACCCTGTTTTTAAGGGGTTAGAGAGAGATCTTGCTGATGGAGGAATTCCTGTTGCACTCCTGTGGGTAGCTCTGCTTTTCTCTGAAGGGGCTGATGCTGGTTGCTGTTGAACACTGACTCACAGCCCGAATGGATCATGGGGCTGGCTCAGTCCGGTCCTTCGTGTGTTTAGGAGGTCTGTCTGCATTTATTTACATTTAGAGTGGTCATGCGATGAAGTTGTTCTTCATCTCCCCCTTCTTGGTCTATACAATAGAGGTCTAACGGACGCATGTGCCCTGCCTTCCAGGGCATAAATCAGTGTTATTTACGCCTACATTTTTTACACAAAGAGTTTCCTGACAGCTTGAGTAAGAGACGCCTATGGAAAGAATTTAGCTCTTGACATATAACATAAGGTTGTAAAATAGAAACGATCAGAAATCTCGCTTTATATACAGCTGTCGTAAGTGAACCCTGGTTTCTTTGAAGGGGCTGTTTGTGAATGTTTTGTTCTGTTGTCTGATTCTATAGCATTTCTAACATTTACTGGTAAATTGCTTTCTAGTCTTAAAATTAGATTGTAACAGATTATAAAATTTACGAATTGTTTCCAAGTAGCCTTTAAATTAATGACTTGTAAGAAAGACTAGAATTCCAGAACTACGGTGTGTAAAATTGCCTAGAGATAACTGTTGAATTTGCAGACGTTTATGAAATACTGAATTCCACAGTTTTTATTTGTCTCAGTCAATAAATATGGTAGAAAAACCATACAGTACCTTCTGGGAGACTGGTGATGTTCCTTCGTGACCTTAACATTTAACTGAGGAGTTAGGACAGAAAGAGAAGTGCCGGCACTTCTCCCCTTGTCTGCCTGGAGGAGTGGGTACTCCTGAATTGTGTGGTTTCCTGCATAATTTCATATGCATAGAATTTCATATACATAATAAAAAATGAGAAAGCTGTGTTGAGCTCTGGATGCAGAGTAAGGAAAAAAAGCTAAATTTGTTACTGATATTTCGATCTCTCATTCAGATTTTTTTCAGAATAGTTTTCAGAGTTGGATAAGTGTTTGTTCTGTGTACATAAGTGTATGTGTGTATACACACACACACACACACACACGTGCCTGTATGCACAGTGAAGTCCCAGCCCTATTCAAACGTGGATCCCTATTAGTGTCAAATTCAGCGGAGGTAGGTTTCTACCTAGAATTCCTGAGATACGCAAGGAATAAGAGACCATTTTGCTTTTGAAAGAGTGTGGTACACATGTTGTTATGTGTATGTTATTCCTAGTTCTAATTTGGGTCTTTAAGATTTTAAAACTGCAGATGTTTCAGTATTTGTGGTTTACAAGAGATGCTGTAAGCAAGGTGATCGGGACCTGGATCAAATTTGCTGCAGGAGCTGGCAAATTCTGCAGACAATGCTGAAGTGGATGTCCAAGGACAAAGACACCTAAACCTCAGATTTCCCATGGGCAGTGTTGGGTGTCTGCTTTAAATAACGCTTCTTAACTTCCTTTTCTGAGCAGTTGACTAGTCTTGAAGGCTACTGAAAAGTACAGCTTGACTAGTCGCAATTTGGTGTTTCGATCTCATTAACAGATATTGATGAATGCGAGAGAGGAACTCACAGTTGTAAAGTAAACTTCGTTTGTCAGAATACAGAAGGATCATTCTACTGTGAGTCAAAGCAACGCTGCATGGACGGATTTTTACAAGACCCTGAGGGAAACTGTGTTGGTAAGTGTGGCCAGCAATATGTTTGTAATATTGTTTGGCCAGCAATACTGGCCAACTCAGCCTGTCGAAGGGGTATATATTGACTAAGTGTAGTTTTCCTTAAATCCTGCTGTGAATTTAGTTTAAACATTGCTGTCTTTTTAAAGATATGCACGCTTGCATATTGAATATGAAATTGTTACCACAGCAGTCCTTCATCAGCCTTATCTTTGTAGCACAATAAATTGATGTGAAGGGGGGAAAAAGTGACAGCTGCAAGAAAACAGACTAGAAAGATTAAATAGCTCTTCTCACTATTCTAATTCATTTTCTTCACCAGATATTAATGAATGCACCTCTCTCCCCGAGCCATGTAAACCAGGATTCAACTGCATCAATACCGTTGGGTCTTACAACTGCCAAAGGAACATGCTGACATGCAGCAGAGGCTACCACTCCAATGAGGAGGGAACCCGATGCATTGGTAAGGTTGGACTCCAGCATCTGGTCAGGTGCCCTCTCAGAGGAAAAGGACATTTCGGTTCTAAAAAGAGGTTTTGAGTTACCTCCAGATTCCTAAATTTATCTGAGGAGTGGGAATTTGCTGTATGCATTTGCTGTCCAAGCAGCTCAGCAATTTGTTTGCACTGCAGGATGCTGCACTGATGTCTGGCTGCTGCATGGAGTTGCTCTGAGTGCGCTGGGTGACGTTGGTTTTGACAGCCTATGGGATTTACTGGCTTCCGTTCTGGAGTGAATGGGGTTTAGTTACTTTTTAACCTCATGTTGTCAGTCAAAACCATGATCCTTTGCTATTTTTTACAGTATCTCACTGTAAGAGATATGATCTGAAGCCATGGGATGCAGCAAACGAGAACCACTGAGTTTGTGGACTCATGAGAGTAGCACCAAGTGGACATTCCTTGTAGCGCTACAAATGGTGGTCCTTATTTACATCCAGTTGTGTGTATGTTTAGGATAATTTCTTTGTGGAAAGTATGTTGAAATACTCATATAGGCTGACATGCAGCTTGATACTGATTTGTATTTGTTTCAATGTGGTTATGGAGTTACTGACTCAGAACAGCAGATTTCATCTCTTATTAGCATTTGTTCTGTAAATGGGCACACTAGGCACAGAGGAATTGAAAGCTTGGTCCTTGAAAGTCTTGGTCCAAAGCTTGGTACCCAAGGCAAGGCTGGCTATGTATTCTTTAATTCCCTATGTTCTGTGTTACACAAAGTAGGAAATAATCAAATGACAGCGGGGGAAAAAAAAACCCACAACAACAAAAAAAATCAACATTTTGGTTAGCGATGATATCCTAATGATTTCTACTTACGCTCCCTTTGAATAAAAGGAAGGATGAAAAATTATCAAAATATGCTTTGTGATGCTACAGCTGTGTGGAAGACGCATTGGCAGCTATTAATCTGATCATGACTAGTAACTTGTAGTGAAAAACAGTGGTGTAGATAGACCCTACTTCTGCATAAATTTCTGCATTCTCCTTTTTGCTCTTCATTATGCTCTATCTCCCTTCATGATTTTACACCCAGGACTATCCAGACAATCCTTGGCCAGTGAGAAGGTCGGGAAGATTTGGAAACAGCAGAAGACAGGGACAGTTTATGTGTGTAACTAAGAAAAGCTTTCTCAAAGCTTCCTACTACAGCTCTAGGGGCTTGTGTTTTGTAAATTCAGGGCAAAGCAGTGCAGTTTCATTTGCTGTCCTATGATATAGCAGCCTGAAATATTTCAACTGTTACAAAGAGAAGGTCCAAAAGTCCTGTCTCAGTTGCTGCGAAGACACGGTTCTTCAACTGGTTCTGATCAGTCCTGTTTCAGCGAAGTCAGCTGGGCTAGGTACATTTGCACCACCTGAAGTGTGGTGGCCCTGAAATTGTCGGCGTGGTGGTAATCCTAAAAACGTCTCCATGAATACCAATTTTATCATCAGTCATCAGTCAACACCGAGCAGCTCAGAAGTCCTGGCTGTAGTGCTAACAGCTTTTGTTTTCACGCCCTGCTAGTGGCTAGGGCATATTGCGTTCCTAAATTTCAAACTGATGATTTATAGAAAGAATCCATTTTTTTCCCCTGAGTTATTCCTAAAAGAGAGTGACTGTGTGTAAATATGTGGCAGAGGAGGAAATTGCCATTATTCATACAGCATTTATATCTTTAAAGCATAAGATAACACAATGTATTGTAATTACTGATGATACTTTGTCTCTACTTTATGTGATTGACAATGCTTTTAAGGAGCAGGTATAAGGAAGCTTCTCTAGTTTGATTTTGGGAAAACAACTGTTTAATGTCTCTGTCTTTGCTGTGTGCACTGTGTTTGCAGTCTATATCTTTTAATATGTTTTTTGGTACGACTTTATTTAAGTAGGCAGAAAGCATGGAGGAGATAAAAGAAAAACATATGGTCCTAATTTCCCCTCTCTATGATAAAGACTAGTTTCTTTAAGGCATTACAATAGCTAATTAGATTCCTGATTTAGATTTATTCACAGTAGTAAATACATCATCTGCACATGTTTCTCCAGCAGAACTGCACTTTTATGGTCGTCATCTCTGTTTAGAGGATTCCTCTCTCTTTATAATGTTCATATTTTCTGATTTAGTAAATGAGTTATTAAAAACTACCTTTAACTGAAAAGGTAAATATTACATTTAATTGAAAACTACTGTAACTACTGTGAAATATAGCACACTTCCGATGGTATAATGCCCTAGAACTAATTAAAGTCTGAAAGCAATGGAATGTGTAATTTTGGACAAACTAATGAAATGGTTGCACATAGGAATTAATTGCAAATAAAAGTGCTATTTTACAAATTTGCATCTGCATTAGAAACTTCCTTGTTTTGATGCTATCTCTGATCTCTAAAGAAAACGAGGAGACAGTGTTTCAGCGGAAATCTATGAGCCTGTCAGGAATTCTTTGCTTGGCGAGTGCCATCCCTAACCCCGGTGCCAGCAGCAACTGTGTAGGTGGGAATCTGTGCTGAAATACTGAACAACGTATTTGTTAGTGCCTTTCATCAGGGTTGTTCTAATCTCCACTTTTCCAAATCCAAGTTTCTGCGATAAGTAACTTATTCTCCCTTCCCTATCATTTTCTCAGCAAGTGACCGCTTTCTGTAGCGCTCTCCAAGCCTGGTGTTTAATGGAGAACTGCCCAGGAACCCTTTGAAATGAAACAGTGCTCCAATTTATGACTTCAAATAGGCCAGTACGGAGAACACCCAGCCTTCAACTACCATCCTAATTAATATTACATGAACAGGGATTTGGGTTGTAAAAGTAGTTGAAGATGTAAATGGTAGGAAGGAAGCAGGATCTGATGGCTTAGGAAATTACAGAACTCAGAATACTTGAAGAAATTCAAGTTTCTGAGGGTTAATCAGACTTTTTGATGCTTCTTGTCACAGATGGTGACAGGGATTTGTTAGATACTGATGAGCTATTTAGTCATGTTGCAAGTCTTGTAAATCAGCATGTATTGAAAACTCTCATCTTCATCTAAGAACTTTTAAAATGAGATTGGAAGTGATGCATGTGAGTGGAGCAGCAACTAATTTGTTGGTATTGGATTTTGGATGAGATGCCATGAGGAATATCAAAATGTGATTGAGGAAAGAAAAAAGATCAACATTGGGAAAGAGCACAAGGTAGACAGCAGAAGCAAGATTGAAAGGTCAACTGGAGATGAAAATAGCAATTGCTTTAATTGAAGGGATGAGCAGAATTTCTGGCTAGTTCTTGTTTTGCTTTAAACGGCTTGCCGTGACTCACGTAATGGCAGAACATCAGAATAGGGTGTTTAAATGTCACGGTTTGATCAGAATCAAAATGTGTTTACATTGAAATGCAGGCTATGCTGGGAAAGCTCCATTGCGGTTACAGTTACCATTTTCACTTTTAAGATAACATATTGCTTTTCAAAAGTTTGACCTAGAGATATGTAAAGCGGACTTTGAGAAGAGCACAGAGGGAAAAGCCGATATTCTTTGTTGTGTCCAGGGGACAACCCTAACAGTTTCTATTCCTGTTATTTAATGAATTTATTTTTTTGTCTTCGTAAACATTGATTTTCAGCAAACTATATTTAAGCTAATTGCTTTCTCTGGTTCTGCAGATGTGGATGAATGCCAAACTGGAGTACACCGTTGTGGCGAAGGGCAGATTTGTCACAATCTTCCTGGGGCTTATCGCTGTGACTGCAAGATGGGATATCAGTACGATGCATTCAGCAGAAGCTGCATTGGTATGTAAGGTGCAAGATGAGATGAAACAAATGATTGATTGAGCCTTAGACCTCAAGGCAGTATTTAGCACCACTGTAGTGTGCAGTTATTAGTTCTGCAATGCA
The DNA here is from genome assembly GCF_964289735.1 of Phaethon aethereus. NCBI lineage: Eukaryota > Metazoa > Chordata > Aves > Phaethontiformes > Phaethontidae > Phaethon > Phaethon aethereus. The sequence goes on from NC_138587.1 coordinate 23,328,336, forward strand.
GTGCCTCAAAAGATAATGGCATCGCCTCCAAAGCAGCTGTCGTTCAGTGCGACCGGCCATTTAGAGCTCTGCCACTCCGTGCTGTGATTTTGGACCAGGTGCCCTTGCTTTGGTTTAGCTGCAGGTTATCAGTTAAAGTCATCTGCAAAGTACTTTCCTACAGGTGACGCCTCTGCTGCTGTAGAAATTTATCTTTCTGAAGATTTCACAGCTTTTTTCGTAAGAGACTATGATAGAGCATTTTGTATTTTATTGCTACTGTGCACCAATTAAAGCACAAAGTCGGCATAAAACCTGAGGTTGCAGTGTTTCATGCTCTGCAAATCAATCTTTGACACTTTAAAATACCCTCCTGCATCTTATTTGATGCTCCTTGTTTCTGAGTTGATCGTATGTTTGCTTGTTATGCTGGCAGATATAAATGAGTGCTGGAATTACCCTGGACGCCTGTGTCAGCACACGTGTGAGAACACCCCTGGGTCCTACCACTGCACTTGTTCTTCTGGTTTCCGCTTGTCTTACGATGGGAAGCATTGTGAAGGTACCAGGCATTTTTTTCATGAAGAAGAAATTGCAGTGTGAATTAAGGGACTTTAGAGAAGGAGTTGAGGTGAAATATAAATACAGTAAACCCATGATTTATGTGTGCTCAAATTGGCAGATAGTCAATCGAATGCTCAGTCAGATGAGAGCCGACAAGTTTCTCCATTTTCTTCCTTTCCCTCATGCACTTTTTCCTTTCCTTACACATGAGAGAAAACGAGAACATAACTAAGTTAGAATAGGAAATGTTTCATTCAAATTTTAGTAACGATGAAACTTGGTACTGGCAAAACTGGAAAAAAATTATTTTGAATTGAATGGAAATTTTTTAAGTTCTCCATGATTTTTTTTATAAGGCAATGAAAACATATTTGTAACCAGCTGTAACATACAGGGTCTGAAACACCTGTTTGCGTGTGTATGTGTTTTCAGTTGGCATATACAGAAATGGAATTCAGGTGCAACAGACATCCTCACACTCCTTGGCATTCTGCCCGGGGAGCAGAAACATCTTCTCGGGACAAATTAGTCCATCCTTATTCACTCTGACCAGAAGGATCCAGTAGCTGTTCTCAGAGGCAAGAAATGATGGAAGATACTGTTCTGAACCAATGCGGCAATGTCTGTGGGTTTGTTTTTTGCATACAGATGTGAACGAATGCGATACTAGTCCCTGCAGCCAGGAGTGTGCCAATGTTTACGGTTCTTACCAGTGTTACTGCAGGCAAGGTTTCCAGCTGGCAGAAGATGGGCATTCTTGTAAAGGTAAGGCTGCTGCTTTCTCAGGTCAAGTTAAATACGTGTGTCCTCCTCAACAGTCCATGCTGTCTAACTCTTAGCAGCCCCTAACGCTGCAGTTGATGTCTGAGGATGGTTCTGAGTTACACCCTGCTGCAGAAGCTGCAAAAGGTAACTCCAGCTATTGGAAAATTCAGTTCATTTTCATGCCTCCTACTTGGGGCTGGAATACACTTGTGTGACTGTAGAACCAGTGAAGTTACTGTTTCATGGGGCTAGAGCTTATGACTAAAAAAATTAGGAGGGAAGATTTATTTACCTATATTGCATCAATAAAAGCCTCCGCTCAGGCACAGTTGAGTGAAGGCTTGCTCTAACTTCTGCTGGTGGTGGGTGAATTAGGAGTGATCAGACTGGAGAAAGGAAGGGTTTTACCTGTTTTCTTGAAGTTACCAATACCGACACATACTTTGGAGAGTCTCTATTTAAGAAACAGTGGAGAAACCCACGTTCTTCCTAGCACAGGGAAGCCCCCAAAGCAATCCTAGAAGAATTGCAGGGGTACCAGAGAGAGTTTTTCAAACTCACATGTGCCCTAGACTTACTGTTCTTTTCCATAAGTACTTGCAACCAGTATTTTTGGCAGCAGTCTTGCGTTCAGCATTTCAGAAAGCACCATCTCCTAGAGCAATGTCAAACTTTCATGGTTGTGTTCTTGTTCAAGAATATATTATAAATGCATCAGATAAGAATTTCCTTGTGTTCTACAGCCTCCCTTTTCAGATTTCTGTTTTTCTTTTTTTCATTATGTTTGTAATTGTGTGTTGTTTTTTTTTTCCCCAGATATCGATGAGTGCACACAAAGTGCAGGCATTCTTTGTACTTTCCGCTGCGTGAATGTTCCTGGCAGTTATCAGTGTGCTTGTCCTGAGCAGGGATATACCATGGCAGCAAATGGAAGAACCTGTCGAGGTAATGATGAGTTTAGGAACTGAAGGGATTATATCACGAAACTTTAATCCTTGGAATGATCTGAGCCGTTATGGTTATTCAATCAAGTCTCCATTTTTTATATTAGTCACTGTTAAAAAAGCCAGTGTTTGACAAAGTTGCCAAATATTGCTCTCTGTAATGTCAGCTGTGTGCTCTGTTAGAAAATGTACTGTGGCAACTCAGCTGTCAGTGTGAGCTAATTGTTTAAACGAATTCCTAAGGGAGCCCACTTCGTCATTCAGAGTGGAGCACTTGATTACTGGCATGAGCTGTATGTGCACCTTGGCACAGCAGTAAGCTATCTGGATTTTCAGAAGTGCCAGATGTAGAAATCCATGGCTTCACTATGAGTTACAGTTTCCTGCCCTAGAAAACGGGGCAGGGTGGGGGTGGATGGGGGAGCTGTAATGGGCATTTGGGCATCCTGAAGTCTGCCACCTTAGCTTAAGTATGTTGACATTAGTAAATATTAGCATGAATGACATGTATCCTCCCCACACACACCCCTTTTCCTCAGAATGATAGAAATGTCTTCTGGGTGTCTGGTGTTCTTCATCTGGTGCACAGCTGTCTGCTTTTGAAGTAAAAATCCCCCATTTCCAAGGGATGCACTGGCTGTGTAATGATGATTGAAGATCTGATTACCTTTACGTACTCTACATGCATTCCTGTGGTCGGTTACTCTAACTACCAGGCATTTCCTGCTCTTAGTTTTTCAGGAACCCTTCACATAACTTTTGGTTATATATCTCCTTAAATTCTCTTCTCAGTGGTAACTGCAGTGTATTTACACTGTGTAAATCATGAACGGCATGAGCATACTTGATCCTGACTTTGAGCAGAGAAACAGACTAAATGACAATAAAAAATTTTTTAAAAGATTTTAAAAAACCTTTTTTTAAAAAAAGTGTCTTTTTAAGTATGAATGCAGTTATATCCATGTGCATTTAAATTCTTACGTAAAAAGTCACCTTTAGAAAACTGCAGCTATGACTTTCCTCGGGTTTTATTTGTTGTTGGTTTTTTTTTCCTGCAGACTTTGAGTGCTGGCATGTTTGCTAGTTGCCACCTCTGCCAGTGGTGAGATTTGAACTGAGGCTGTCTTCCCGAGTTTATTAATAGTGTGAGTCGCTGTGTTAATGTCTTGGTTTAGCCCAGCTCCGGGCCAAACGCTAGACATTGCTCTATCCCCGCAGAGCTCCCCCTCAGCTGAGAAAGGGAAATGGGAGAAAGAAAGGAAACTCATGGGTTGAAATAGAAACAGATTTAATAAAACAACAAAACAAGTATTAATACTAAAGCAATATAAAGTACACAGAGTTATGCTCTGCCCAGATGGTGGTGGCGAGCCGGGCGCTCCCGGCCCCGAAGGCTGGTTGTGTTTGCCTTGGCGGGTGCGTGGAAGTGAGGTACAGTCAGTTCGCCAGGCCTGCCCACCCTTCTGTTTCAGCCCTCGTCCTCCATACCACAGAGTTTTCAGCTCTTTGACTTGTTCAATTGCAGCACATGTTTCACGTTCATGGATAACCTGTGCGATAGTGTCCATGGTCAAATCCACCCCTCGGTCACAAGTCCATCTATATGTTGAATCTCTTCCTTGATGGCCTGAGGTGTCATGGGCCCAGTGAGCCAAAAATAATTCACCCTCCTGTTGCCAGTCCAGGTCTACTTGAGACACTTTAACTGTAGCAGCCCAATCCACCTCCTGGTTGTTTTGATCTTCCTCAGTAGCCCGACTCTTGGGTACATGGGCATCTACATGACGTACCTTTACAACCAGCTTCTCCAGTCGGGCAGCAGTATCTTGCCACAATGGACCAGCCCAAATGGGTTTCCCCTGCGCTGCCAATTGTTTTGCTTCCATTGCTTTAACCACCCCCCCGCCCCCGGGGCAATTGCCACCATCCATGAGTCAGTCTAGAGATAAAGTACTGGCCATTTTTCTCGTTCAGCAATATCTAAAGCCAGCTGGATGGCTTTCACCTCTGCAAACTGACTCGATTCACCTTCTCCTTCAGTAGCTTCTGCAACTCGTCATGTGGGACTCCGCACAGCAGCCTTCTGTCTTGTCTGCTTTCCTACAATACGACAGATTCCATCAGTGAACAAAGCATGTCGCTTCCCATTCTCTGATAATTTATTGTGTGGTGGGGCCTTTTCAGTGCACATCACCTCCGCCTCTGGTGACACTCCAAAATCTTTGCCTTCTGGCCAGTCCACGATCACCTCCAAAATTCCTGGATGACTGGAGTTCCCTATGCAAGCCCACTGAGTGATCAATGCGATGCACTTACTCCACGTGGCATCAGTTGCGTGATGTGTGGATGGGGTCTTCCCTTTAAACATCCAGTTCAATACTGGCAATCGAGGTGCCAGGAGGAGCTGTGGTTCAATACCAGTTACTTCCAAAGCAACTTGAACTTTATATGCTGCCAGTATCTCTTTTTCAGTTGGGGTATAGCGGGCCTCAGACCCTCTATATCCTTGCCTCTAAAACCCTACGGGTCAACCTCAAGTCTCCCCTGTTGCTTTCTGGCAGATGCTCCAGGTGAGGCCATTCTCCCTGGCCATGGTGTAAAGCACATTTTTAACATCTTGCCCTGTCTGGACTTGCCCAAGGGCTACTGCATGAACAGTCTCCTACTTAATTTGTCCAGAGGCTGGTCATTGCTCAGGGCCCCATTTAAAATCATTCCTCTTTGGAGCCACTTCACAGAGAGGGCTCACAATCTGACTGTAATCTGAAATATGCGTTCTCCAAAACCCCACAATGCCCGAGAAAGTCTGTGTCTCTTTTTTGTTAGTTGGTGGAGATACAGTGGTTATTTTATTAATCGCATCCATTGGGATCTGCTGACACCCTTGTGCCATTTTACTCCTAAAAACTGGATCTCCTGTGCACGTCCCTTGACCTTACCTCATTTGATGGAAAAACCGGCCTTCAGAAGGATTTCAATTTCCTTCCCTTTCTCAAAAACAACTTCTGCTGTGTTGCCCCATACGATGATGATGTCATCAATGCATTGCAGGTGTTCTGGAGCTCCACCCTGCTCCAGTGCAGTCTGGGTCAGCCCATGGCAAATGGCAGGGCTGTGTTTCCACCCCCGGGGCAGTCGGTTCCAGGTGCACTGGATGCCCCCTCAGGTGAAGGCAAACTGTGGCTTGCACTCCGCCGCCAAAGGAGTGGAGAAACCTGCATTAGCAATACTAGCTGTGGCGTGCCACTTGGCTGCCTTTGACTCCAGCTCCTACTGAAGTTCTAGCATGTCCGGCATGGCAGCACGCTGGCGGTGTGACTTCATTCAGGCCATGATGGTCTACTGTCAGTCTCCACTCTCCATTAGACTTTCGCACTGGCCGTATGGAGCTGTTAAAGGGTGAGCGAGTCTTGCTGATCACTCCTTGGCTCTCCAGCCGACGAATCAGCTCATGGATGGGGATCAGGGAGTCTCTGTTGGTGCGGTATTGCCGCCGGTGCACTGTTGTGGTAGCGATCGGCACCCGTTGTTCTTCAACCCTCAGCAACCCCACAGCAGAAGGGTCCTCTGAGAGAGCAGGCAAGGTGGACAGCTGTTTCATTTCCTCTGTCTCCACAGCTGCTACAACAAAAGCCCACCGGTACCCTTTTGGGTCCTTCAACTACCCTCTCCTGAGGCAGTCTATGCCCAGGATGCACGGAGCCTCGGGCCAGTCACAGTGGGGTGCTTCTGCTCACTTCGGCCTCCAGTCAGCTGTTGGGATGCCCCTGTCACTCCGGAAATACAGATGGGTTCTGCCCCTTTATAGTTTGATGGGATTAGGGTACATTGTGCACCAGTGTGCACTAGAGCCTTATACTCCAGAGCCTTATACTCCTGTGGGTCTGATGTGCCAGGCCATCAAAGCCACACAGTCCAATAAACCTGGTTGTCCCTCCTCCACCTGGCTGGAGGCAGGGCCCCTATAATTTTGAGTATGGTGCCCGTTATTGATATATGGGTTTGAGGGCATTGTGTGGATTTGAGCCCCATCCCCCTTGCTCACATACTGTAAATAGGGATTCGAAGCCCATCTGTGCTGTCTGGGGAGCTGCCCACTGGAAACTGGAGCAGCAATTTTCCTGGAAGAACCCCCTTTTGTGATTGTTCTGTGTTGCAACTCACATATGTGTGCCTATAAAGCCGAGGTAGGTTTCCCATCCCAGTTTCTCAGGTTCTCTCCATGGTCACGCAGGTAAGACCACCGGGTGCCTCATGGTCTGTACTGTCCCTCCTGAGCAGGTCTCGCAGGGGAATGCTTTCTCCTGATGGCGAGACACTCGTAGGTACAAGTGGGGAGTGGTACCTATCCTTGGTCTGGGACAATTTTTCCAACACTTTACCGAGCAGTTTTGTGGAGTTGTCAGATGGTGTTTCTAAACCTGAGACGCCAGCCCACGGGGAGGGAGAGGGGCTGTTTGCATGTTGCTGCCTTCGATTATCTCTGTCACCCATTGTTGGTGTGTTGTTGTTGTCTTTCCAGATAAATAATGCTAACGTGTTGACACACAATGGTGGCGCGCTCCATAACCACTTGCGCCACGCTCCAGTAACTCTGAGCGCATCTGTGTCTTGTGGTGTCTGCGGGTTGTCCAGGTCAGCAAAAATCAGCTCATGCACAGCTATTTCCCTCAGATTCTTAACACCTCTTTCAACGTTTGTCCACTTGTCTGAGTGACACACGATATCATCCCTAACGGGATACCTGTTCTTCACGCTTAGCAGGAGTCACCTCCAGAGAGTGAGGGAATCACAGAATCACTAGGTTGGAAAGGACCTTCAAGATCATCAAGTCCAACCATTAATCCAGCACCACCATGTCCCCTAAACCATGTCCTGAAGTGCCACATCCACACATTTTTTGAACACTTCCAGAGATGGCGACTCTACCACCTCCCTGGGCAGCCTGTTCCAATGTCTGACCACTCTCTCAGTGAAGAAATTTTTCCTAATATCCAATCTAAACCTCCCCCAGTGCAACTTGAGGCCATTTCCTCTTGTCCTATCACTAGTTACTTGGGAGAAGAGACCAACACCCTCGTCGCCACAACCCCCTTTCAGGTAGTTGTAGAGAGCGATAAGGTCTCCTCTCAGTCTCCTCTTCCCCAGACTAAACAACCCCAGTTCCCTCAGCCGCTCCTCATAAGACTTGTGCTCCAGACCCCTCACCATCTTCGTTGCCCTTCTCTGGACACGCTCCAGCACCTCAACATCCTTCTTGTAGTGAGGGGCCCAAAACTGAACACAGTATTCAAGGTGCGGCCTCACCAGTGCCAAGTACAGGGGCACAATCACTTCCCTACTCCTGCTGGCCACACTATTCCTGATACAGGCCAGGACACTGTTGGCCTTCTTGGCCACCTGGGCACACTGCCGGCTCATGTTCAGCCGGCTGTCAACCAGCACCCCCAGGTCCCTTTCGGCCGGGCTGCTCTCTAGCCACTCCTCCCCAAGCCTGTAGCATTGCATGGGGTTGTTGTGGCCAAAGTGCAAGACCCTGCACTTGGCCTTATTAAACCTCATACAGTTGGCCTCTGCCCATCAATCCAGCCTGTCCAGATCCTTCTGCAGAGCCCTCCTACCCTCCAGCAGATCAACACTCCCACCCAACTAGGTGTCATCTGCAAACTTACTGAGGGAGCACTCAATTCCCTCATCCAGATCATCAATAAAGATATTGAACAAGACTGGCCCCAGAACCGAGCCCTGGGGAACACCGCTTGTGACCGGCCGCCAGCCAGATTTAACGCCGTTCACCACAACTCTCTGGGCTCGGCCATCACCCAGTTCCTCACCCAGCGAAGAGTAAACTTGTCTAAGCCACGAGCCGCCAGTTTCTCCAGGAGAATGCTGTGGGAGACGCTGTGAAAGGCTTTACTAAAGTCCAGGTAGACAACGTCCACAGTCTTTCCCTCATCCACTAGGCGGGTCACCTGGTCATAGAAGGAGATCAGGTTGGTCAAGCAGGACCTGCCTTTCTTGTGCGTCTTTTCCAAGACCCCAGTCAATACCCACTTCTGTAGCCATCGATCCCAACTGCTTAGCTTCTCTACCCTCCTACTCCAAACCATCAGCCCCGTTATCCCAGCATCGGAGTAACCAAGTAACAAGTTGCTTGCCTTCGTGACGGCCATAATCTTTACATATATCTCGCAGCTCACTTAGGGGTAGAGGTCGAGCGGTTACTTCTGGTTCTCCCTCCTGTGATGGCCCTGATGAGCCATCACGACCTGTTCTATTTCTGTATTTCTTCTTCTATACAGGGGCAACTGACACTGGCATGGACTGATTGTCAGGGTTGGCTGCAATGCTTGTCGCCAAGGTCTGGGTAGTAGCAGGGATTGTCATCTGGACTTGAGCAGTCACAGTACTTGCTGCAGAAGTTTGCGTAGCTGCTGGGGTGGCTGTGGTGTCTACTGTGGGGGCTGGAGCAGCTGCATAGAACCAATATCTATACCAATCTTTTCCTCTGAACCAGACCAAAGATGTAACACGTAAAAAACCCAACATGATGTTGTATGGTGATGGAAACATCCCAAGAGTATTCTCAAAATTCTCAAAAACTATTGCCTGAGCGTACGAAATGAAACAGAAGGTGTAATTATAAAGTCCACTACAAGGCTCCTGAAGTATGCAGATGAAGGCTCCACTGCACCTTCGGTTAAAATCTCCACTTACAAAAGAATTTATGATACTGCAGGCTAGCACCAAAGAACGTAGCAAAGCGACACCTTTAACCCCACGCCCAGGAGCCATAAACTGCACACAACCAACAACAAGCACTGGTGAGGCTGCCCACAGCTCCAGAAGCAGCTCTGAAAACACATACCAGAGAATTCCACCCAGAGACAGTTCTGCCCCCACCCACATGACAAATGCTTGTAATAAATCTGGTCAAATCTGTTAAAACCTCAACCCTTCAAGACTCTCAGGATAAAAACCTGCTGCTCTCCCAGGTGAGCTATTTTATGCTGAGTGCCCAATAACCTGTTCCTGGGTAAATTGTGCATGTTGGGTGCCAATTAAAATTGTCTTGGTTTAGCCACCTTCGGGCTAAACGCTAGCAATTGCTCTATCCCCCCACATCCTCTCTCAGCTGAGAAAGGGAAATGGGGGAAAGAAAGGAAACTTGTGGGTTGAAAAAGAAACATATTTAGTAAAACAATAACGCTAGTATTAATACAAAAGCAATATGAAGTACACAGAGTTATGCTCAGCCCAGACGGTGGTGGCGAGCCGGGCGCTCCCAGCTCCGAAGGCTGGCCGGCAACCCTGCGAGCGGCACAGCTGTGGCCGTGGAGAGCACGCGCCGTTCCCGGCAGGCTCCCCGGCTGACGGCGAGCGCGGCGTTCCTGGTTCGGAACGCTTCTGCTGGCCAGCCCGGCTCAGCTGCCTCGGCCTCCGTTGCTCCCAGCTTTAGCACCCGGCCGTCTCGAGACTGCGAGAGGCCTTGGCCTCTATGGAAACCCGCATGCCATGGCGGGCCGTGAGCTAAAGCGGCTGATCAGCTTTGTTCTCGCAGTAACGGGGGCTGCAGCCTCCTTAGAAATGCAACTTTCCCAGGCAGAAAACTGATTTTAGGATTCCATCCCAGCAAAACCAGGACGGTTAATCAGCCAGCATGGCTCTCCACAGCCAGAGGCACCCCATGTGCTCCAAGGTGCTGGGGGTGAAGGAAAAACTTTTGCCACGTGGACCTATGGATCGCACTTGCGTTGTTTGCGTGGCGTGAAATCCTCCCTGCGCGCTCACCCTGTGCGGGGCGGGTTCCTATCGCATAGACTAGCCCTGCTAAGCGAGCTCTCCAGGAACACTTGGAAAAGCTTTTCCAAGTACCTGTGCCACCTGGCAGGTGCGCCCCGCTTCGAGGGTGAGGTTGGTCTACTTGCAAAACGTAGCACGCATGCGGCAGCTCTGCGCACGGCTGGGTAAACTGGCATGTAGTCAGGTGCTGGAAGGAACCCCCGAGTACATGCCATTTTTTTGAGCTCTGCAAGTGTGTAGCTACAAGTTTGGGCAGGCTTATATGTTGAGGTCTCTGAAAACGTGCTCAGAGAAACAGTCTGAATTGATGTCGGCTGCACGAACCTCAAGATGACTATGTTGGTTTCTACCAGCTAAAGATCTGGGCTCCAGCTGCTCGTCGTCTGACCAGTCCTTAAGAGTTACTGCTGGTACGCTCTTTGTACCTTTTATTTTTTTTCAAACAGACAAGTTATATCTTGTGTAATAGTGTCTCAACATATGGATCTTTTTGGAGAAACCGCCTGTGGTATTTTGCAGCACAGCCAAACTGGTGAGGTGAGCGCTTTCGTGGCAACGGTCGCAATACGGAGGAAATTTTCGTTTCACCTAGGGGCGCTTGTGAGAATCAGCAAGGGATTTAATTCACTTTGATTCTCCCCTACTTCCTATTGCATACGTTTCTTTGCAAGACTTTTAAACCAGTCAGTTCTGCATATGAGATCAGTTCCCATCCCAGGGGAACGGAGGGGGTGGGACGTTAAAGTTTTCCTCTAAGAGTCTCTCTCCTCTGTGACAACTGGCAGAACTGCAGCACCCTACACGGTCCACGTGGTTTGTCTGTTAGCATTTATTTCATTTTAAAGCCTCCGTGCGTTGTCTAGACATTTGGGAGTACACAATGTGACTGTGGGATCCTTGCCAATATTTTCTGCTCAAGCTGGATCCTTGTTATTGCATCTGGTTTTCAGCATTTTAAGGTCCATGGCTTGGGCTTGTGCATATGTATTATTTAGGTAACCATGTTTATGCTCTACGCCATAAAGTGTCTTTGAGTTTTAAATGTTCCTTTTTGTCTTCTGCAACATTACTTCTCATTATGATGACTATGATTCTATGATTATGGGGGTAATATTTACATTTAACTTAAATTTTCAAACATGCATGCCTTGTTCTAAAGCGTTGTTCTTAAGTTCCCATATTTCATAATAGTCTGGTGGAGTTTACGTCTCCTGGATTGCGCAGCTGGACAGCAGTGGCTGCTTTGCTTTGTATTTGCTTTAACCCAGAGCAACCTTCATGCGTAGGTAAATTCTCCTGACACAGCCCCGCTCTCTCAACTCTCAAAAAGCCAGCGAGAAGGTCCTGTTGGTTTCTAGCGTGGGTTGGTTATATTCTGCTGAGGTTTGTTTGTTCCTGAAGGGATAGCTTTTGCCACAGTAGGCTGTAAATAGCTAACGTGTAGGCAGACGTAGGGCGTCACTCCATCCGTTACGTGGGTTTGCTCGGGAGGGGAAGGCTGCTCTGCAGCCGGTGGCGGGGGGAATGTTCTTTAGCGTGGGATACGCGGACGTTTTACAGCCTTGCCCGTGAGCCGTCGTGATCACACGCGTGTTATGCAGCGCGTGAGCCGTTTATAGCGGCGGCCACCTTTCATCACGGGCTGCCCCTCGTGCTCCTGCGCGTGCGCACGGTGCCTACGCCGTGCACAAGCCCGAGCGCACGCTCTGCTCTTTGAAACCAGTTAGATGCTTCCCCCAGCTGCTGAGCTTATCACACGTGCACTGTGCTCACGTGCTGAACAGCTTGTTTAGAAACGCCAGCCGGGACATGGGCTAGCTTCAGGAAACGATTTAAAAAGTCTCTTCAATCAGAACAGCCGTGGAAAGCTTGCACAGCAGCTGTGGGAAGGACAGGTTGGCTGGTCTGAGAAGTTTAGGGTTCTGCTGCCTTAGGCTACTGCTATCTGGTTATTTTGTTCTGTTTCCTTTCAGCCTAGTTTATAATATCACTTACAACACATCTCTGACACCTCGGGAGCAAGGGAAAATATGACAGCACAGGTGCTTCTCTCTAGATGTTCACGTTTGGTTTTGTTTTATTGCGGTGGGAAGTGGCGAGACAGGAGGATCTGGGGGGAAAAAACCCCTTCTTGTGTTAATTCTCCACTGGAAATTAAACCCTTGTGCTGCCTCAGATGTGTTTGGAATGAGAATAACTAGGTTCACAGGAGCGTGCAAATGTTTGCAAACTACAGATAAAGAAAGAAACTTCCCCTGCGGTAGAAGGCCAGACCTGGCCACGCGCTGGGTGGCTGCAGCTGGCCACACAGTTTGCCAAGCAGGGGAAGGACTATCCCACAGCATGAAAAGGGTCAAAAAGCTGCTTGTAGGGAAGAGTGGGCTCCCGTGTTTGTTGCACACGCTGCTGAGTGGTACTGTCCTCTCCTATCAACTGGTAATGTCACGGAAGGAAAGACATACAAATTTTAGCAGAATTAGAATCAACGTGATTTACCCCGTCACTCCAAATGCCCAAAGGTGTCTGTGCGCAGAGACGAGCCGGATGCTCCTCTCCTGAATGTGCGTTTCACGCCCCGTGCGTTTCCTCCGGGGATCTCGCAGCGCCGGTCTGCAGGCATGGGTGCTGACACGGTGACACGCAGAACTGAGCGGTGAAAACAAGAGCCCTCAGCCTGCAGAGCCGAACCCACAGACTCCTGTTGCTTCTCATGCACTTAGAGTCTCATAAGCGTATTACAGCCCATAAATTGTGATTACATCTTATTTTTGAACTTAGCATGTCTTTTTCCTTGTGTTTCTTCTTGTTAGATATCGACGAATGTGCAATAGGGACCCATAACTGTTCAGCTGCAGAGACTTGCTATAACATCCAGGGCAGCTTCCGCTGCCTGTCCTTCGAGTGCCCTTCCAACTACCGCAAAGTATCCGACATGTGAGTACCGCCATCGCCGCAAAGCCGGATTGTGCTGTCAGTGCTGAATCACAGGCTCCTCTTCCAAGCTCTGTGCTGCTTGCAGTGTGACTCTGGCTCTTTCTTCATCGTGGAGCTTCCCAACGCAGCTCTCCGTGTCCGTAATCCTTTTCTTACACTGTTGTACTCTGACAATGGTATAATTTAAAAATGCTTTATGGGCACTGTAAAAGCAGAAGCAGCAGCTGGTAGTTACACAGCTGAAGTTTGGGCCTCCTGTTTGTCTAATACTTTTGCAATACTCTGAAATATGTATATTTTCACTTGCAATTACACAGACACTGAATGTGCTTCATTTCTCCTCTCTTAGGAGGTGTGAACGGATCAGTTGTTTTAATTATCTGGACTGCCAAAATACCCCGGTGCGCATTACCTACTACCAGCTGAACTTCCAGACCAATATCGTGGTCCCAGCTCATATTTTCCGTATTGGACCATCGCCTGCCTATGCTGGAGACAACATAATCCTTACTATCAACAAGGGAAATGAAGAAAACTACTTCAGCACTCGAAGGCTGAACTCGTACACAGGCATTGTCTATCTTCAGCGACAAGTGAAAGAGCCTAAAGACTTTTTGTTAGATGTTGAAATGAAACTGTGGCGTCAGGGAACATACACTACTTTTCTTGCCAAAATTTACATTTTCATCACAGCTCATGCGTACTGAAGCATGTATTGACGTTGGATTTTATTGGTGCTATGCTCTTTAACTGTTCTACCAAAGCTTAATACTGTTGAACTGGCATTTAATGTATCTAGCCTTTATATTATTTTTCTATCATTGCTTTAAACTTTTTTTATTGGTTGTGTAAATTAAGTTAATTTTAATCTTTTGTTTTGTTTTGTTGTCTTATGCAATTCTTTACATCATCATTTGTCAATGAACGAAGGAAGGGTTAGAAAGGCAGCACATACATTGTGTTAAATGCTGGAACCTTTTCTTAGAAATTATTTTTCGGTTTAGTCACATCTGCAGGGTGTTGCACTAGGGAGAAAAGATGTTCACTTGGGAGTATTGGTTTTTGCCACTGAGGGGAAAAACCTTGAGCAATTTCTCTTTATTACAGAAACTTATGGTTTGGCTTAGCCACTGACTTCACTGAGTCATCTTCGCTGTGCTGAGATGCTGTGTCGATAGACCGTACATGTACACTGATGGTTAGCTCACCTCATATTACCGGTTTATTTTCCTCCTTCCAACTTTCATAATATGTTGCCTAAAAATATATATAAATAAAACTCCACCAGTGAAAAAGCCTATGAATGAGTCTTGCTTTAGTAGGACTTCTCATACGCTAAATATTTGCAAGACCAAGGCCTTAAGAGAATGTCATGCTTTAGGGTAAAAGCTTACATTGCCATGTTTAGTAGTTGTCTTTATAGGTGCTGGGATTCCTCTCTGTACAGACTCACTCTATTTAGGTAACTATAAGTGCAGATTAGATGCTTTGTCATTCTTAAAGGAATGTCCAAGAGGAAACATGGAAATAATGAAATAATCAGTTATTGCTCCTTATTTTAAAGCTTGGGTGTGCCACTGAGGAATCACTTGCAATTTTAAATAAACAAGAAGGGGAGTGACTTCTCTTCTTCAGGAGAATTACTTCAGTTGTGTTAGTAAACGACGCAGAGGAAAATGCTAGTTAAATTGGTGGTTTGTATTATGCCATTTAGAAAACAGCGCAACCAAAGTTTTGAGCTAGATTTCCTCTAGTCCTAACAGGAAACTGGATGAGGTCCAAAGTTGAAGGCCAGATGTGGCAAAGCATAGTATAATCAAAGTATTTGTTAGAATTTAGGAATGAGTATCAGAACTTCTTTATAGCTGCTTGCTTTTTTTTTCTCCCCAAAAAAGCTCCAGTGTTGAAATTTTCTGAGCTTCCTTTGTTCCACCTATAATTATTCTGCAAAATGTTTTAGAGGAAAAACATAGCTACAATATATTGATGTTTACTACACTGCAGTTTAATAATCATTGAATCATAGAATAATACCAGGTTGGAAGGGACCTCAAGGATCATCTGATCCAACCTTTCTTGGCAAAATAATAATCTGTTCTTTTCTACAGTCGATATTATTTTGACCAGTGTGTACACACACAAAGAAAGAATGAAATCTTATGGCTTTTTAAGCCATAATCGACAACATTATTATATTGTAAAATACTTGTTTCAGCTGCATCTTAAAATCTCGTAAACATCTCCTAGATGGTGAGAGGGGAGATGTCCTGTGTTCACTATATCCCAAGGCCCATTTCTACCACTTCAAGTCACTTCTTTGATTTGGACTCTCTTATCGACAATAAAGTGCAAAATCTTTCTGTATCTGATATCATAAAGACCCATGACCAGGGAAAAATGATTGCTATTCCCCAGCTGTAAAACATGGGATATCTGTGAGTTCGCATACATCAAGCTTTTCTTTGTTTTTTCTATAAAAATCATTTTGTAAAAGTGATCTTCTTCCATCCATCTTTTGTTTTCCATAGTCAACGGTTCCATGCGTGTGTAGCAGGGAAGTGCCAACCGAGAAACACGTGTTTGTGCAGTTTGTCATTTCAGTGAAGGCGTATCTGACAGCTACAGGCCTGGCGTGACGAAGAGGCAGCCACAGCAGTGAATCGCAGAGCCTTTCAGAGCCATTATGCAGCATACGTGTTAAGTGGCGATACCTTTCTCCGTGCCCCACTGGGGCACATCAGGAGTCACCGAAACGCAGAGTTTTCCATCAGCATTAGTATTTGATTGAGCGTAAATGATATTCAAGCCTTGACAGTCCTTCTTGTCAGAGAACAAACGGACAAGCCATTTGTTACTCGGAGACCTTTTGCTGACTAAAACCAGCCATAGTCAATCATATTAAGGATCTGGCAGTTTGTAACACCAACTTTTCATTTTCTAGACATGTAATTGATGAAGAAAGTTTTAGGAACGGCCTTGCATACTATTATAAGAAAAACGCGATGTTATAAAAAAACATGTCTTCATCAGCACTGCACCCAGTAGGCATTCAAAAAGGTTAGAAAGAGCCGCTCTGGTCAAAGCAGCCAGTCGAAGCAAAGGAAGGGCTCATGGTAGGTAATTTCACGTTCTTCTGTTCCCAAAGTAACCAGAGGAATCGTTTGCCTCTTACCAACCCACAGCACACGCTCTGTCAGCTTTAGTGGGAGCTGCAAGGCAGGGACGGTCAGAGCTGCGTCCTCTGCTTTTTCTTGGGACAGTGCTCATGATTGAGCTTGAGCAGACACGTCCACCAAAGACCCGCTGACCAGCGAGGGTGTGCTTTTGCTAGGTCGCAATGGCTTTGGACTGCAATTTTAGTCTCCTTCAACTGGTCTATCTACTGGGAGGCCCAGTTCCCCTCTTCAGTAGCACTCCTTCCGCTTTATTTGGCTGGGTAACCTAGACAGAGAACGAGAGTGTGTGTCCGCGTACACAAAAGAGGTCTCAGTGGAAAGAGGTCAGGCCTGGACTGTACCTTACTGGCTTCTTCTACTTTCTTAAAAGAGCAATAGTTTTCCAGAATTCTCTCGAACAGCCATATTTTTCGTTCTTTTTTTTTTCTTTCCCCATTTCTAACAAGTGAGCTAAGTAGCTTTTATTTATTCCCATAGCTTCTTTGTCCGTGTGCCCCCACCGCCCTTGCCTGGTTGAGGTGAATTGAGAACAGCTACCCAAGGCCTATGCAAGCTGATAAATTCACGAGGAAGACAACAGCTGCAAACATAATGAAGAATTATAGCAGACTTGGGGCATATATGTGTGTAAAAACTCAGATTATTAGTATGTTCCCAAAATTGGAAACGGCCTTTACGTGACCTGTCTGAACAATGCACGTTCTGCTTAGCTTTGCAGGTTACTTAGTCCTGCCTCTATGAAATGTGTCGTATCCCTTGGGAGAGCCAGTGATCCCAGAGACTAAGGAAGATCAAATGTGTCGCTGGAAGGAAGAAGAAATTAAAATCTGCGTGTTTGCTGGGAATTTGAATGGGTCTATTACAGAATGAAACATTCGGTTTTCTTTTGACTGGAATTTACGTAACATATAGTTGAAAGAGCAGTAGATGGATGAGAAAGATGTTTTTACCTAATATTTTTAATTTCTGCACCAGGGAGGAAGTATCTTACAATCTCTTTGTGTGTAAAAAATACATGTATGTGGATTATTGCGGGTGCTGACTAGTCTGTGCCAGTGTTCCTCTGTGAGCTTGACGTGGAGAAAAGGCACGGGAGTGCTCAGCGTGGGCCTCGCTCCTTCTCACGCTGGAGGACCAGAGCTCGGCTCACCCATCTCGGGAGGGTACGCGGTTAACTGTAGCGGGCCGGAATTCTTACATGAGCTCCCATATCCCACAAACAGAGCTTCATTCACTTTTCTTTTTCTTCTCCTTTATGTCAGTCATTCCTCAGACTTAGGACAGAAGCAGGTTTCAAACTTAGGGATTTTACAGTTTGGATCATCCTTTGGGGTTAAAGCTGCAGTAAGGGACGTAACTACAAGAACGGCTTTAACATCAGCACCTAAGAGAGTTTCTTCGGCAGAGGAGAAGCTCTTCGGGGAGCGGGGGGCACGAGGAGCCAAGCGGCTGCCTCCCGGCCTGCCGGCTGGCGGGGTGCTGCAGATGCCGGGCGCCCGGCAGTGCGCGGCCGCTGGTGGAGCTGGGCCCCGCTGAGGGGCCGTTTCTGCTGCCCACCCGCTGGTTTGGCGGCTTGTGCTTGCGCCTTCGCTCGCTCACCCAGCCTGGGGGCTGTAACGCTCGGGAAGATGCTGCTCCTCGCAGGCCAGCCAGAAGCGAGAGGGCCGAGAACTGCGTGCAGGAGGTGGAAAGCAAAGGAGAAGAACAATAAAACCGACACAAATGAAGTAAGATTTTGCAGTTCTCTGGTACTGTGATAGCCTGTTATAGTGCTGAATTTGGGGGTTTTTGTGGTCCTGGGGTAAAGTCTTGAGTATGTGATCAAAATTGGTGTCCTTTGCAGGTGGGTAAGTTTTGTACTTCCCCTCAGACCTTTGCAGTGTCAGGAGTTGCTTTAATCTGGTTTGCAGGGTACAGGGAATCCGTCGCATATTCTTTGTCTCCCTCCTTGCTCTCCATAGCTCATGTGAGAGGCCCTGGCCGTGTTTCCCCATTCATTTTTCTTTTTTTTTTTCTTCATCTTTCCATTGCTCCCACCCATGCCAGGAGGAAGAGAAAGTTTCAGCCGGGGAGAATTAAGATTCTGGAGTAAAAATAGACTCTGAGGTTAAATAAAAAGTGTCTTCCCACTTTCAGTGTTCTCTGCATCACAGAGACATTCATTTTGAAGTGGCTATTGAAAACCAGGATTTAATTATATCCAGTTTCAGCGATGTGAAACTGAAGTCACAAACTTGAGCCTTTTGTCTTCTAAAACGCAATTCTTTATCTTGCACGTCCTCTATGAATAGCAGTCAACGCGTAGGACCATTCCGGAGCTTTGGAGCCCTTCAGATAAGCGTCACCCTTCAAGGGCTCCGGGCCTGACGTCCCCTGGCCCGTGCTGCAGGAGGAGCTGGCTGGCAGCAGCAGGCAGCTCGATATCGCTCCTTGTCCTGAGACTCCTCCATGGGCTCTTCTCATCGCTGCTGGCAGGGTGGGAAGAATGGATTCTTCCAGCTGCAACCCAACACAGAGGCTCGCTCGGCCTGGGGAGCTCTTTCAGGGAAGATGGTGACGTTGACTTCCCATGAGCAGAGGCTCCCGTTATGGTGGGGTTAAAAATTATAACATCTGCTGTGGATTTTCTCTTTTTTTTTTTTTTTTAGCCTGTTTGGAGAGGAAGGGGATGCTGTTTTGGTGCCCTGTGTACTGGGAAGGGAGGGATAGGAGGAGATCCTCTGTACGCTAGTGAGTCTTCTGCGTGGTAGCCAAGAATTGTGCTAACTGCATAAATTCACAGCAGGATGTTTCAATTGCTGGAGGCTTGGGGTGGTGTGATGTTAATGGTGGGCTGGAAGAACTGAACTGGTGATGCAGGGCTTGGGGGAGCTGCTGCAGCGAAAAGGGCAGTCAGATCTCACGGGCCAAGACCAGCCCAATGGGAGACTAACCCCGGGTTCACTCCAGGTAAAGAGTTGGTCACGGGTGAGGTCAATGTGATCCAGGGCTAGGTTAGTCAACACATAGCATATGAGAAGCGGATGGAAAGTAACTCTGTCCAGGGTTCCTGGAGATGTGTTTCAGTGGTAGTAGTCTGTAACTAAAGCATTAAATCAAACCTCACAGAGAAATAAAAAGTTTCCGAAGAGAAACACTGATGATGGAAAGGGCCGTTTGAAGGGGTCAGAGTTTAACAAATTGTTCCCAATAGAATAAGTGGCGAATGCTATCCTTGGGTGGGGGGATGCGGGGCGGGGGGGGGGGGGGAATGTTTAAATCTAATTTTATTTTGGAATAATAGCAAAATATGCAGAGTGCTAAACTCTCCTCTGTGCCACCGTTTCTAGAAAGTAATTACAAAACATGTTAGTAACAACAGCTGATCCAATTTAAGGATCCAGTACATCCAAAATGATGTAAGGCGATCCAATACATCCAAAATGGGGACATAAACGCCTTGGGAGAATGGGAGGGTGGAGATGCCTGTGTCAATGAGGGTGCCTTATGGCAAGGTGGGCTTCGTGCCAGAGAGGGGTTTTGACTCGCTGTGATTATGGAATTACTGGTTTCAGCCAGATGCACCGCAGAAGAGGATAGATCCTCCCCAGCGTTGATGGCCGGGAGAGAAAAATGTACATGGAATGTTTTCAATATGGGAAAAAGACCGATAGTCTTCAGTGAGGTACATTTGGGGTGGAGCATTGCCGTTTCTGGAGTTCGAATAAACTATGTAAACTAGCGAAACAGGGTTGATGATTGATAAACACAAAGTGATCTTTTGAAGGTAACACACCGTGATGAAAAGTTTGCTTTTTTAGTGATAACCAAAGCAAATGCTCTGAACAACAGATAAAGATCACAGTAGCGAGAGGACGTTGGTGCGCGTGACTGGGGACTGAACAGGTCATTTCCCACATCTAACTGTGGCTGGAATATCAAACAGATGCAGCTCACACAACCTTGAAAGTGGAGGAGGTGCTCACTGACCTCCTAGTGTTGGGATGGTAAAACTCAACTCCCAAACTCAATTCAGGGTAGATGGGAATGTGCCTTCTTATGCTGGTATTGGGAATTTTGAGAGTGTCCTGTAGCTCAGATGGAGCAGCTTGTAACACACCGGTGCTGCAGCTATCGAAATGTAAAATGATCATTTTCTTCTCTTATGGACATTCTTCACAGTAGTTTTATAGAAGAGTAATCCCAGTTAATCTCAGCTTTTGCTAAGGTCTGTTACAGCTAATCCTGTTATCTTCCAGTTGCACCTTGGAGAAATAGCTTTCACATTGACCCGGAATATTTCAGACAGAGTTTCAGGTTGACTAACACACAAGCGTAATTCTGGAGTAACAGTACAATATAGTCTAGAATTGCTACTGTGAGTAGGGGAAGGACTGTGCCTAGCCAGTAGTGTAATCACCAGCTAAATGTCGTAGCTGAACTCTACGTTGTAGGTGTTTGTCCAACTTAGGTTTAGGGCAAGTATGCAATATCATACCAAGATATTGTAATGCTTAAGCTGATGCAAATGGACATGAAGCTGCTGTGGTACTGACGAGAGCACAAGATTGTCCTGTAATGACTCATGCTCGTTTACCACTGGAGTTGGGAGGGCACAAGCGTGGGGTTTAGTCACAAAGTTTAGGGATTCCCAAAGTCAGCATAACCCTCACTGCATTTGCAGACCAGGAGAGTCTGTAACGGGAGATGCAGATATTTGTAAACTTTTCCAGAGCAGACACTCTTCTGTCTCCATTCCCATAGATTAGACAATGCTGCTCTGAACTACGATTCATGTAGGCGAGACTCTGCGCTCTCCATCTATACGAAAGTAGCAGTTACTGATGCAAGTAATCCCATTAACGGGAAAGGCTTGGGTGCTTGACTGGGATTTGGAAGAGCCAGAGTCCGTTCTGGGCTCTGTCCGAACAATAGCTGGGCACAAAGCAATTGTGATGCACATGGCCACGACCTCTACGCGTCCTGGCATCCAGTATAAGGGTTATAAAATAAACCCTCTACTTCACCCCGTAAGAGTACTGTCAAGGGGGTACTTCGTGGTGTATATCTATTGTTACCACGTTAGAGGCTGGAATAAATCCTGCTGCCTGTTCCCTGTCACCTGAGGATCTCCCATACCAGACTCCAGAAATGGTACCGGTGACTGGAGGGGGTGAGGCTGAGTGTGTTCCCAGGTGTCACAAACATATGGCTGTTGCGGGCTGTGCCACGTGTCACCAGCCATCTTCTGCTAATGCAGGTAGCACTAAAAAGAAAAGAAAACAAAACAACGAACCAACAAAAAACCCAACCTCAATAACCTTGAAAAAAATTATTTCCGAAGAAAAATACTTAATTTCCTTAAGAAAGTTTTCTACAGGTTCCCAACAGCTGTTGATGCAGAGCTCCACTGAAGTGAACGAGCTAGGTGAAGTGAAGACACAGCTTTAATCGTAACTTAATTTTCCTCTGGGGAGAGGAGCAAAGACACCTATGACAGATGCTTTGTAACGTTGCCTGAATCGCATCCGGAAGACTCTGACGCATATAATGACGAAGGCCATTTAAGAGTGTGGTTACTCCATATCGGTACCTATACCACTGTTCCAAAGCAGCCTGTAAATCAAGTGATGGGGAGAGGGCGAAGGCCAGGCCTCCAGTTCGGAAGCACACGCGAAAGCTGCCGGGCAGCGTTAAGGCTGCCGGGCTGCGCGCCGTGAGACTCAGTCTCGCGCTCTGCGCGGCGGCGACGTGGGGGGAGCTTGGTTGGTGGCAGCTGGGCTTTGGGGGGGTTTGTCCGTGCCTTTAGTGATTTGGACTGGTGAGCGTCCGGAGTAGGAGGGGTGGGTGTTCACGCCTGTGCCACGGGTGCGCTGCACAGCGGTCCGCACGTCACTTGGGTAGAGTCTAAGCCCTTTGGCTTGCGGTGCAGAGCTGCTCTTTACGTGTGGTATTTACCAGGCTGGGACTGCGAAAGCCCCCGTCAGCCCCGCTTCACCCCGTCCCACCCTTAGAAATCCCTGGGCTTCACAGCGCACTTGGTGACTTCGGTGCTTTTAACCCGGCAGCAATCTTCGTCTCTTCCTTCTATGATAAAATTCCACTTGTAGCCCCTTCGCCTACGCAGTTGCCTCCTGTAGGTTGTGGTGCTTTTACCCCGTTGCCAGGAGGGTTTTGTTTCATCACTTCTCTCCCTTTTAAAAGGGGCACAGGTCAAAAAGAGAAACATCCAAAAATCCATCAACCCTTTTTCATTGATGCCTTAGAGACTGCACCAGCGTTAGCAGCTCACTAATCCGCTGACAGTACCACCGAGCTGCCAATCCAGAATCCGAAGAATAATATTATTCTAAATTACACTACGGCTTTAAATGGTGCAGTGTTGCAGGTTCGGGAGGCAGCTGTTCTGTGCACTTCTGGGACTTCTCAGAGTGCGTCGCTGAATGAGCACCCTGGGAAATCACTAAGAAAAGATGATTTATATTTTCCCAAATTCCACTGATTTTTTTTTTTTTTTTTAAGGCATTATGTTTCCTTCTTTCTTGGAGTGCTTTTGTAGAAGAAATCAAATGTAGAGTTTATTGTTAAATATTTGTTCCTGCATGTTCTTCATGTAATTTTTTTTGAGAGGGTTGACTGCAGACCTTTGGTCTTATTTGGTTTTATTCTGGTTTTGGTTTTTTTGGTGGTGGCATAGCTGCCTGTCTGGAACAGAGGAAGTGTGGATGTTCATGGAAAGCAGTAGTATAGTAACGGTTGGTTCATAAGCTGGTCACAAAAACTAAAGGAATGGGGGTGGGATTTCTTCTTTTCTTTTATCTGCTGGCACTGGAAGACTTTGAAAAACAGATCCCAAGACCAGTTGTTACCTACAGTCACTATTTTCCCAAACCTGCCCATCGGCAGTGATTTCCACCCCCTCCACACACTCCCATTACAATAACTAGTTTATTTTGTGGATCACTGTATTCCCCTGTCCAGGCAGGGCTAGCCATTTTCGGTGCAAATCAAGGTGTTTCATTATCTCCATTGTATACTGCAGCTTCCTCTTCGGAATCAATAAAGTAGAGATTTGCCGGCAGACTCATTTTCTTTTAACACTGATCTAATTAGTTAATAAAATAATAGTTTCTCTCTGACCTACTCCTACCTTTTTTCCCCTCACCTTAGCCACTGAAGAAGTATTTTCTCTGTTCTCATAGAAAGTAATGCGTTTACACTTGCCACAGCAGTTCAAAGATAGCAGGGATGTATTTTTCTTATGCTGGTAATTGCTTTTCTTGGCCATTAGTTAATCAAAGTGGAGGAAATAGAATGGGGGCAATCAGGCTAAATAATAGACGTTTGGAGTAGAACCAGGACTGGAGCTTTCTTGGGAGTTTTTGTTTTGTTTCCAAAGTGCTAAATTATTCCTTCTCTGCATATGGGTGTCTTGCTGGTGAACACACGTGTAGTAACGGTGAAGGTAGTAGGGCAGTTCCTCCGTGGTGTAAAACGAGGCCCGTGGAGCTGTGCTGCCTTCTACCAGCTGCTCTGTTGGGACCACGCTCTTTCTCCAAACTGTAAATCTCGGTTTTTGCCACGCTGCGATCTGAAGGAGAGTGTAGGTCTAACGCGGGATTGTCTCACAATCAAGCTGAAGCATTTTTTCCCAACTGTGAAAGCTTTTTTTTAACCTGTTCTGCAAACTGCATGGGCTGCAATGAAAAACTGGGCAGCAGGGGCTTTGCTGATTGTGGGTTGGGGGGTTTTTTTTTGTTTGTTTGGTTTGGTTTCTGGGGGCTTTTTTTGTTCTTTAAAAAAAGGTAAAACTTAAGATCAGTCTTCCATGTTTTCTGGCACTGTTCTTGTTTAAAAATCTTGTATGGAACGTGAAACTGAAACTTTGTGTTAGCATAAACGTTTCGAGGTCTTTCATCAGGTCTGTTACACTTACTGTCACTGTATGTCATCATCGTTGCTCTGTAATGAGATTTTGCTGGTACTGGCTAGACAGACAGTCATAAGTTCACTCTGTTGCTTCATTTCGGTTTTTTGTGGGTTTTTTTACCCCCCTCCTGCATCCGGCTCCATGAGTTTTGGCGGATTTGCTTGGCTCCAAGAGTGCCGAGACAAGCCCATTTCTAGATTTCTCCTTATTTGGAACAAGTTCTCTTGTCACTGCTGCCAAGAATATCCTGCGCGGAGTGGCAAAGGGCCAGGGGCTCACCGCAATCACTTGGAGGGCTGAAGTTCCCAGAGAAAGTTCGGGCTGGGGTGATTAGCAGTGCAGCCTCTGGCTGAGGGTGTTGGATAGCCTATGTGCAGTGCAGACTCTCCTTGTCATTTCACAAACACTATTTTCACAGGAGTGCTGGCATCTTTGCTAATCCTTACGTTTTAATTCGATGCTGAGAGGAAAAATAGCTTTTTATCTCAAACGAAGCTTGGCCTTTTTTGATAGAAGCTTCCCTGTTTCCTTCAGTGCCACTTAATCATCTCAAGATCCATAATACATGTTGAAGTCTCCCGGAAATGTGGGAGATGCTCTGATCTGCTCTTTATTTCTTGGAATAGCGTTCTGGAATGGACTAAAAGAGGATTTTTATGAGAATCCTGGGGCAATTACTACTGTCCTTCATTCTTGTACTGAAGGGCCATCTTAGAAACAATGAGCAACTACTCAACTCAGAACAAAAGGGGAGAAGCGTCTGAAAGTATTATATATGCTTATTGGAAGAGAAGGCATCATTAAAATAGTCCTAATGATTCCAGATGGCACAATATTTTTCCCTGAGTATGGAGGAAGTTGGTTTTGGTGACCTGACTCAATTTCAGTGGAGATTACTATAACTGTCTATACCTGCCCTGTCCCACACTTCTGGTTGGCTCCTGTGTTCTTTGGGGTGTCGTGGTACATTTTTGCTGTGGCCTGAACAACAGTTATACCTTCCCCTTGTGAGCAGCAGCAGGGGTTCAGAGGCTGCCAGTCGTCCCTTCGTACGTGTCTGTGATCTGCATCTGCACGTGTGAACAAGAATATCCCTCTGTGAGTATCCTGGGAAAGCACGGGGCCAAACTCACGTCTGGTACGATACTGCTTAAGTCAACAAACTTGTGATGGGGGTGAAATAAATGCAGTATTTCTACTTTAAAAAGAGGAAAAGCAGAAACACCTGGGAATAGGTTGGGTCTCTGGGCACTCCTGATCGTGACTTTCCTTGGTGCATGGAAGAATGGCAGAGGAAGAAAAATTGCTCCCTGGGATGGCTGATCCGGTTTGCCGGAGAGGGCCATTATAAAGGAGTAAATGGAAGAACCACGTAAAGAGGAAAGCAAATAGGGGCATCACCCATGGGAAAAATGCCAGTTCCACAAAATTAAGACTTTCTTTTAAGGGCAATTGGTAAAAGCAATGATTGGTCTAGTCGCAGTTATCCCAGCCATGCTGGTGATAATGCCAATCACCAGCTAGCAGGCATAATGAATGTTTAAAACTAGCTGTAACAGCGTAAAATTTTAGGGACCCTAAGACAATAAACTGGATGGTTCATAACCTCCTTCTAATCAGCAGCAGTCGGGGAAGGAGCGCACCTCCAGGCATTTCTGTTCGTTCTGCTGTGCCCGCGTTTCCTCAGACATAGAGAGGAGAAATGCACATCAATAAAGCCATGGACAGAAGGGATGAGCTGCTCACCACACAGTGAGCACCAGCTCCTCGCGTGGTGGCACACACATCGGAGACTGAATGTTGAGGCAGACGTGCTTTTGGAGGCTTTCCACCGTGCAGAGTTGGAAAGCACCATTTTAGGACATCACTGACAGGAATTACATCCCTCAAACCGTAAGTGCTGGAGTTTACCATGGTTCAGAGGATGCGGCTTAGTTCTCGGTTCTTGGCAAGATCAGTCTATAGACTTGCATGAAGTCATTGCAGTGTGGCATGTGGCCGGCTTAAAAAATGGAGCAAAGCAAAACTCCCCCTTGCTGAAAGCTGTCGGGAACAGAAAGGAGGAACATTTTTGGCTATATGAGTGCAGGGCTTTTACGGGGCAGCTAGCTGGCTTCACTGGTTTGTAACGGACTGACATAATGTTGAAGAAAGGAGCCAGAAGCGTGGGTGGATTTCTTGCCGGCGCTCCCGGGTACGTGAGCGTGGCTGGCATTTGTAATACGAGCGCGCAGGGTGAGCGGGCTGCCGAAGGCTGGGCTGCCCCAGGTAGCAGCCGTGGCCACGAGGCTGCGTCTTCTCCATCCGTGCCTGGCAGAAAGGTTGTGATCTCTCAGGGGAATGCAAGCGTCTGACTGCGGTCTCGTCTCGTTATGTTTAGATGCTGGCACTGCTTATACGCTGCTGAGGTGGAGACCAGCCCAGAACACGGCAACTGAGTTCTTGGGCCTCATTTTCATTGATGCTGAAGCCACCATGCACCACCTTAGCAGCGTATAAACGAGTATCAGTGGATATAAGTTGTACCTACACTCACTGTAAAGCCACCTTACCCTGCAGAATGGCGCAAAATGGTTTTAGTGTAAAAGATGCCTTGTTGGCAAAAAGGCCTCTCCTCCCTTCTGCCCTCTGCAAGAACATGGTGGAACTTTAGCCAGGAGCTGTTTTGGCTTTGGACCTTGATGGGGATGCTCTGTCCAAAGGATAGACACCAGCTGTGGTATGGGCAGTTCCTTGGGAAGAAACCCAGGTTTAATTCCCTGTGCTGCTACGGACTTGATGTGACTGGGCAACTACTTGCCTAGGGCTACCTCGCTTTCCCCTCCAAAACGGGGAAATATTCCTTAGCCTACATTGCATGAACACAAAAGTTGTTTTTTTAATTAGTTCCGATAAAAATAAATGCTATCTAAGCATCTAAAATATGAGTTTAGGTATTTCCTGTTCGCTTTAGTTTCAGTTCTTCCCAAAAGAAAACCTAATTTTGTTACACCCCCAACTCTTACCTCTTAATTCTTTTTTTTTTTTTTTTAAGTAAAAGATTTTTCTTAAGGATTTTAGACTGATTTTACTGTACATATATTGCACTGAAACAACTGGTAACTTTTTCTTGTGCCTGCTCTGAGAGCTGGGTCCTAGAAATAGAATTTCATATGGCAAACATAATACCATGTTCTGTGGTCTCTGCCACTAGTTTTAGGTATGGAAATGAGGTTAATGTTCATCTAAAAGCCATAACTTATTTGGAAATTCTTATCTACAAAAGTAAGTAGCTTTTCCCATGTTGCTGTGGGAGGGGTGAGAAACAGTGACGGGCAGCAGCTTCATCTCTGAGAACAGATGGAAGGTGCAAAGCAGACATCTTCAAGAAGAGTTGACATTTTTAAGCACTATAAAATCTGCAGGGAGAGATAATATAATTTCTGAGATATAATGATATACTTGGAAAAAGCATACAAGCTTTAGAGCATGCAAGCTGAAAAAGTGTTTTGAGCCTGAATGCTTATTTCTTTTTACCAGTTTATCCTTATGTGTAATAAAGATGTTACCTCTTCCCTCAAACCTTGTCTTGCTTGTATCCCAAGACCTTCATGTCCAAAATTATACTGGTAGGATTTAACTTTCTAACTTGCTTTCCCATACTTGATATCAATGTCTGCATTTACCCACCTTTAAGGCATGCTGTATGTCCTGACACTTGGCAGAGGTTGGAAGAGTAAGGGTTTACTTTGCTGTCCTCATTGTTTTTACTGCTGAATGTTTATTTATCCATCAAGGCAGAATAAGCAGTCGCTTGTACTGGATCTTAATTTAGATTATGGATATCCTGAGTACTTGAGTAATAATTTCATTGTTTGTTATTAGGTTTTAAGTAACAGGCATGAGTAAGTAAAACAACATAAATATAAATCCGTCTAATTATCTGAGCCTTAAATACAAGGCACTAAAACCAAATCTAAAGAAAGAAACCCCTTTGAGTTACTAACGTCAGAAAGACTTCAGAAAGAATTTGTCTCTATTGTTAAATTTAAGTGGGCCAAATCCTGCAGCTCTTCAGTCCCAAGGAGAGGTCTGTCCAAGGATGATAACGGGCTACATCATGACAAACGATGGCAGAAGACGGTGATAAATGCAATGTGTTGCTTATTAAGGACAGGCAGAGATAGGATGGTAAATGATGGATACCTATCTAATGATTTATTTGCAGAAGAATTGAAAAACATTCAAGCTCTAACTTAAATAGATGCATTGAATGTAAGCTGTATGTTGGGATGTTACTAAATAAGATTGTGCACAAGTGGAGTCTTAAGGGTACAGTTAAGCTTGCAGGTACTGTTAGGCTTGCTGAAGCAGCTGGGACCCTTGCAGGGGCTCTCTGTTCAATCTTTCTCCCACCGCTTCATTTTTCTCTTTAAATCCTACCAAAGCTGTTGGTAGAACAGTGCTGCACTGGGTACTGTCAAGTTGCAAGCGGACAAACGGGAATTATTGTCACATCCTTATCGTCATGCAGAGTAACGTAATATATTCGAAGAACAAGAATGCTTAGTTCTTTCCTTCATTGGTTTCCTGATGGGAGGCATGAGTCCCATGAGAAGATGGGTCAGGCTAACCTTTTCTGGTACTCTAGGATCGTTGCCCCTCACCTCCCTCCAGTTTCTCCTGAATCCTGGGCTTTGTCCTAGTGGCCTCCAAAGGCACTGAGGAATGCAGAAAGTGTACGTATTTTCTTGGAGACAATGTTGGCCGTCTCCAGTTTTGGCATAACTTCTCTTTCCTGTGACAAACCTACAGAATCTTTAGAAAGAATTTGTCATGAAGTATAAGCGTACATACAAACAGTAAACGCTACTGTCTTCATGTGTTTACGCAGACCACTGCCATTGCCGTGACGTTTGCTGCTCCTGGTTAGGTGCAACATCCAGACTAACAAAGTTAGAGCAGTCACTGATCTTACTGTGTAAGCTATGGAGTAGTGTAAGCTGAAATAAAAAATAAACTCATATCCTATCAATCAAGGACAATTAGCAGCTTTCAGGGGGGATTTCAAAACAGATGGGCAAAAAAGACAGTGAAAGAGATGCTGCTTTTCTTCTTTCAAGGAATCAGGAAGGAAAGAACACAACTGCCTCTTTTTTTCCTCCTTTCTCTCATTTAAATGTTGTCCCTTAGCTGTATGGTTGCTGTTAAGGCAGTAAGTGTGTTTATTTGCTCTTTACGTAGAGGGTTGTCAGGTTAGGTGGGTTACAAGAGGCTCACAAGCTTTGAGAGACCTGGCTTAACTCCTTCTTGCAGAAGACATCCTCTGTAACCACAGGCATCTAGCTTATGGTTGTAGAATATTTTCAAGATAGATTCTTTCTTTCTTTTTTCCCTGTCCCCTAAATTAGATAAAACATTCTGACCGAAAAATGTTCATTGTCTGCCAGGTCCATCAGTCTCGCTATTTCAGATATACAGTGAAATACAATGATGTTCTTCTGCCTTGTACAAGTGCTGTGAAAATACATTCAGGCTGTATGTTAAGAATTATATAATCATAATAGAGTTCAATCTTATGTTATCTTCTATAGAACAGAGTTGGAGTTAATAGTAATAAAGGAATAAAAGTGCATACCCCAACTAATTGATTGAAATGACAGCCTTAGGGATTCTGTAAGTCAGACAGTTCAAAAACTCAGAGGAAAAATCTGCTGCTTGCTAGATGTTTTGCATTTAACTCCTCAAAAGTCCATCTCTCTTTGAAGCATTCATAGGTAGTAAAGCGGAAAACGGCCAAAAGTCATCTGCGTTTTCTGGGTTTGAGCACTTTAAGCTGATTCTGCAGCCCGGCTGAGCCCAGCCCGCTGGTGCTGTGAGGCAGGGGTGGTGACTTCAGCCACGAGCTCCCCAGTAGCCCCAGGCTGCAGCTCCGCTCTCCTGGGCCACCGGTAGCCAGTGGAAAATCACTGCCCTGGGACTTCCTCCCTTCTTATTCGAAATCGAAGGAATAATGAATATGCCAGAGTTAACTCTTTTAGAACATTGCCGGTACTTTTGCAGTAACATGGAGAAAGAAGAATTGGCTTGGGAAGAAATGCCTTTTCTTTTGTTTAAGCTCTTGAAGGGGTGGTGGGTGCACCTATGCCTACCCAGTGTTTTCCAGGACAAAACTGGATTATGGTAATGGAAAAGAAGAAATGGCAGCCATAGCTGGGAGGGAGATGGGACTGCTCTGCCAGTGGAGAAGGAAAACAGACTGGGAAGGGAGGGAGGAAGGGGGGAAGGAAGAGGGAGAGGAAGAGGGAGAGGAGGGGAGAGGAGGGGAGAGGAGGGGAGAGGAGGGGAGAGGAGGGGAGAGGAGGGGAGAGGAGAGGAGAGGAGAGGAGAGGAGAGGAGAGGAGAGGAGAGGAGAGGAGAGGAGAGGAGAGGAGAGGAGAGGAGAGGAGAGGAGAGGAGAGGAGAGGAGAGGAGAGGAGAGGAGAGGAGAGGAGAGGAGAGGAGAGGAGAGGAGAGGAGAGGAGAGGAGAGGAGAGGAGAGGAGAGGAGAGGAGAGGAGAGGAGAGGAGAGGAGAGGAGAGGAGAGGAGAGGAGAGGAGAGGAGAGGAGAGGAGAGGAGAGGAGAGGAGAGGAGAGGAGAGGAGAGGAGAGGAGAGGAGAGGAGAGGAGAGGAGAGGAGAGGAGAGGAGAGGAGAGGAGAGGAGAGGAGAGGAGAGGAGAGGAGAGGAGAGGAGAGGAGAGGAGAGGAGAGGAGAGGAGAGGAGAGGAGAGGAGAGGAGAGGAGAGGAGAGGAGAGGAGAGGAGAGGAGAGGAGAGGAGAGGAGAGGAGAGGAGAGGAGAGGAGAGGAGAGGAGAGGAGAGGAGAGGAGAGGAGAGGAGAGGAGAGGAGAGGAGAGGAGAGGAGAGGAGAGGAGAGGAGAGGAGAGGAGAGGAGAGGAGAGGAGAGGAGAGGACTGACCTGCCCACAGAAACAAGCCTTCAGGGAAGAGAGGACTCTGCCCTTGAGATGTTAGGGTCAACTAAGAGCTGTTGTATAAAATAAATGCAACTTCTCCAAGGCTTTGACCATACCAGTGCTCCTCAAATTATTTTACTTTCCTAGGGGATTACCATCAGCCAGTGTCAGTGATAAGCTCTTTACCCCACAGGTACATGAAGGGAAACAAATGCTTTCTGCTCCTTTCAGAGTGGGAATCTGGAGGGCTCTCGTGAATGAGATGGAGGGGGGAGATGGGTAGCAGGGCAGTTTCTAAAGATAAGTTAGCTGCGAGGATAGGAGTGGGAACTCTGCTGCGTGGGCTGAACGGGGGTACCACCACATATGGCTAAGAGGAAAGCTGATTTGCAGTTATCTCACTCCTTTGCTAAGATTAAAATCTTGGAGTCTTTCAGCAAAGCACTGCAAACCTCAGGGCAATTTCGAAGCTGCAATTTGGCTCTTTCAAAGCCTTTCATTTCAAGCTGCGTGGATCATGGAAGCAGCCTTCTACCTAAGCAAGTATTTTGGTATTGAATTAGTTAGCAGTTCTCTTACCGCAGCACTTCATGGGAGCTGCATCCGACACCTGCACCTCTTCACCCTTTTTGGCTGCAGCCCCAGGCAGTTCATCAGCCAGGCTTGGAGTGTGCTAATACCACTTACACTGGGTCGAAGTCATTCCTGAAGTAATCCAGTCTTTACGGAGTTATACCCACAATGACCTTGCTTAATTATCTCACCGCGTTGCATAAATTTGCGCTAAATCACGCTCTGCAAACTGACTGGTGCTGCACTAACTTTCGAGGTAGACTTTGTTTTTAGTGGGCAGTTAGTGATGTTCTCACAGCGTGCTGATGTATTGCACAATAATATGAGAAGGCAACAGTACAGCTGTCATTCCCCATTTGGTTTCATCATTCCCTCTGGCTGTGCAAATGTTTTTGGTTTTACAAGTCAAAATAAAAGCATGGCTAATGGCCACTGCCTTCAGCTATGGCATAAATTTATGTAACCAGTGGAGCCTGGCTGCAGAAGAAGGCGTCAAACTGCTGGGGTGGAGCAACGTGCAAGTTACGGTACGTGCCGAGCCAATATTATTTTGTGAACCAAGTAGGCAAAAATCGCAGGATGCACAAGGGGCAACAAATAGCTTTCAAAGGTGATGGGCAGTGCAAATTGCTAGTTTTCATTTAACTCTAGGGCTACTGGTAGCCTTTCTTTTCCATGTGTTTCCTTCATTCCTGAAGTTCTGCCTTCTGGACCTTTGTTGCTTCCCTGCGCCAATCTCACGGCCTTAGAGGCAGGATCAGGATGCCAGCGGGTAGCAGACGGGTTGTGAGGCTCAGCTTCTATATTTGCACTCGTAGCACGACAACCAAACGATTCTGCGTCTCTCAGATAACATGGTTCTGAGTGGAAACAACATTTAAGTATTATAGATAGGTTAGAATGAGAACAGAAGTGTTAAAGAGTCTGTCATTCATGATAAATTCTTGCAAGAACGGTTTCTCAGCCTCAGAGGGTAAAGGCCTCTTTTTAAAGAGGAGCATCGGCTGATCTAAAACTAGATAAAATTCACATCACTGCATTACCTTCATCAGCAGAAATAGTCAGAAAGATGGTGTGGGTACCACCAGGGAGACAAGCACAACCAGTATCAAATCCCACACCTCAAGGGTTTCTTTCAGGACTAAACATACTTCGGAAACTTTCCAACCGGAGATTAATTTCTGTTGTGATCCTGCTTCCCTGACACAGCACAATCACTCGCAGGGCTTTCAAAGAGGGATGCTTCAGATCTCGGGGGCTATATAAGCCAGGCAACCCTTTCCTGGGGGGCAGCAGGCTTACAAGGGTGGTCTGTTTTGCATTAGCCCGGATGCTTTCTTGAGAGGGAAGAATCCAAACAAGAAACCGATCTGTTGGCATTCTTCCATCCAGGCTGGTGTTCTAGAACTCGTTTATTCATGTGAGGAATCTAATAAATGTCAATGGAAATGCGAAATGAGATCTCCTCAGAGTTAATTTTTAGCATCTTTTAGAACCGTGCAGCTTTGCAGTACAACCAAAGGTGGAGGAGAGAAGGAACATGCTGGAAGCACTGTAGTGAGTAATAGTAATTGTGATGAATGTGTTTCAGGTGCTATAAATATACAACTTACTTTAAAAGATCTGCAAGGGAAGGTAATAAACAGCCAATCTGAGGAATTATTATTTTTTTTAACATCCTCCAGAGTGGTTTTTTGTGAAAGATTTGCTCATTGTGTTCCACTTTTATAAATAAATCTGTACTTAGGCAGGTTTCTGAGCCTCATGTACTGCACAGTGCTGAGGGTGTGGTTTTGGTTTGGGGTTGGGGGCTTTGGCGGGGGGGTGAGGTGTGTGTTTGGGGGTTTTTGTCTGGGTTTTTTTTTATTTGCTTCTTTTTTTCCTGATTAGCTGGTAATGATGTAAAGTGATGGTGTGGAAGGCAGGAGGAATATATCCTTTCAATACACTTAAGCATAGCACTAAGAACTGAGTAAACTCTCTACATCAAGAAGACGAGCACGTCTGTATTCCCCTATGGTTGGGGAAAACGCAGAGAGACTGTACTATAAAATTATTACCTATAGGCAGAAAGAGAAGACTTTTATTCCTCTGTAACTATCAATTTACACAGCCAGCTAGATTTTTTTCTCTAATCTTTTCTTATGATTGCCTTCATATTCAAACTTAAATTAAAAAAAAGGAAAAAAAAAGAACCATCCAGAAGTTCTCACCTTTAACTTATATGCTATCTTTTACTATCGACATCTAGCAGTGCGTCATTCGGCACCGTTGCTTCTACCATAAGGGAGCCTGCTGGCTGAAAGGTTTTAGACTGAAGCTTCGGTGATACATGGCTCATAAATCTGAGAAATTCAGAGTTCTGATTTACACTTTAATTAAAGTAGGTATCATACATATATTAAAACTCAAATGCTTAACTAATATAAAGGTCAATGGAATGCATAAGCTCCTCTCTTCCTACATTTTTAATTTCCACATTTTGGCTCAGTCAGGCAAGTGTGCATACAGAGCAATCGAGCAACTTGATCCAACAGTTTATAAGGAACGCTATAGTGATGTGTCTTAATCTAAATTCAAATTACTTGCTTCTGGGGGAAAAAATTATAGCTGTCAAAAACATTGTGGTACTAACTATAAGTTTATCACTTTTGTTACATAATATCTGGGGAAATTAGATTATAGAGCCTGTTTCTGATTCTTGAGGCCTGTAACACTAAAAAGTAAAAAATAACTTGATTCATAACCTGTTATACTTGATTAAAAAAAATGGAATCTAGAGATTTATAAATAACAGTGACATTGACATAGCTTCATTTGCAAAGAAATTACATCTGTAGCTCTGCATTAATCTGTAAATGCTTATGAATGAGAACTTATTTATAAATGTTAGGAAAAAATATTTGTAAGATTTACAAGTAAGATACGATTTATCTTGGGGAGTTTATCATTTCAATTATATACAATTAATACCAGTCATAATTTAAGACTTCTGGTTCATGAAAGGCTGTGCATATTGATTAGTTCTCTCTTATTTTTCAGTTAGACATTAAGAATGTTGTGCTTTCAATAGTTTTTTTAGGGACTGCAGGTTTTCATCATGTAATAGCAAGCAGATGGCACAAATCTGTTTTATATGGTATGGACAATACTCAGCTCCTAATTAGCTAAGTACAGAATTCAGGATGTGCAGTGGCAGAATATTAATGTGATAGCAAAAAACTTTGGTAGTGAAGGTGAAAATATAATTTTATAACTGCAGATGTTGTCTACATCTACCTGATATTTCCTTTTAAG
This sequence comes from Phaethon aethereus, assembly GCF_964289735.1. Taxonomy (NCBI): domain Eukaryota; kingdom Metazoa; phylum Chordata; class Aves; order Phaethontiformes; family Phaethontidae; genus Phaethon; species Phaethon aethereus. The sequence goes on from NC_138587.1 coordinate 23,363,214, forward strand.
ACTGTAATAGTATCAGCATGCAGTGTTATCCTTGGGGTATCTGCTTGGTTTGAGGCACTGGTGAAGTACCTCTGGTGCAGGGAAGCTGTGCTCAGCAGGGACAATGAGGGAAGGACACCATCCAGCCACCATCACAAGGCTGCTGGGATGAGGCAGTTTCTTGCCCACAGTAGATCAAGTTGCCTGGGTGCTGTGGCTCCAAAGGTTTGTTTCCTGCAATAGGGATGACCAAGGAACAGAGGTTGTCTGTGGAAACCCCCTTTACTCATGAAATCTCATGTTCCAGACAGTGCAAGTCCCACAAGGATGCAGCTGCTGTGCTGGCTCTGTACTCTCCGGGGAACTGGGTTAAACTTGCATAAAAATTTGGTCCTGTTTTGTGTTTTATAACCACTAAAGCACCAGGCCAATTTCCCATTCCAACATCTTTGACCCTGTGTCTACCTAAATCCTGCATTTGAAATAGGAAGAGGGATATCTGCACAGGAAAATTTTAGCAATCTCTGGGAAGTTTGGACAATATTATGAGAGTATGAGGGGTTTTTGTTTGTTTTTGGGTGGGGTTTTTTTAATGCATGATGTAGAAATGTAAATAACTACAGCGTCTATGAATGCTTCCAGACTGGTTCGAGAGAAGAAAGCTGTTCTCTAGGCCCAGAAAGTCTTCAGTGCAAGACAAGTACTAACAATCCAAGTTTCCCCAGTTTGACAATGTCCCTCAGTTCTCTCAATGTCAAATCATTCAATGCATTGCTAAAAATACTTCCCTTATGCACAAAGCCAGCCTACATGAAAGGCGGGCATTCTTTGAAGAGGAAAGCATAGTCTGTGCTGATTGACTACTCCAAAAAAGAACTCTGCAGATAGCTGTTCAACTTTTTGAATGGATTAGCTTTGGCTATGCTCGCACCCTCTTTGTATTTTCCCCTTGTATGAACACATAGGCATATAGGGGTTTTTTTTTGCCGTGGGTATGCTTGCTATAAGATAATTTTAACTAGGAAGCATGGACACCAGCAAATAGTGACTTTTAATTTTTCTTTTGAGGTCTGTTTTGATCAAGAATATAAAAAGTTATGCTCATCTTGTTGGGGAACTAAAGCAGCGTGTGTTATCTCGGGAATAATCAAAGCTGCTGTTACCTGTTTGGGTATCTCATTAGTACAATAGTAAAATCTGACAAATAAATTAATCATCCAAATGCTGCTAGTTGATGTCTACATTTGTATGGTATTTGATCTGAGGCTAATAAAGGTCTGAACGAAACAACATTTAACCTTTGGGAACTTCCATTTTTCACTTGCAGTGAAGATTGTGTGCTCTTTGGTACAGCTGCGGCATTTTAGAGCACCGTACTATCAGATGACGTGCAATTATGTGTCAGGCTGGCTGTTTGTGAAGCAGCTGGGGTATAGGTTATGACAAGATACCGTAAGTAGATGAGACAGATTGAAAGACGAACTGAGGAGGATGAAGTGGGGAACTAAGCAAGTGATGTTGCAGTTGTTCATAGCCTCAAACAGCTTTTTTCACTAGCCATCCTCTTACATGGATGCTGTGGTGGCACTGTGAGGAGGGTGATGGAGTTTGCAAGTGTGTCGTTTCAAACAATTGAAATGTCATGGAAGGATGGGTGGATGGATGGATGAAATTCTCCTGAAATTTCTGTTGATGATTTTTTCCTATTTTTGGAAAGGCAAATAAGCCATACCTCAAAATGGCAAATGTCTGAGAGTGCCCTAAGGAGGTAGGCAAAGTTGGGACAGAAGGAGAAAGAGAGAGAGATCAAAGTAGGCTGGATCCAAATGCAGCTGAGGGAAATGTGAAACTAATTTACAAAAACCCAAGTCATTTTATGATCTGAACAAGAGAGATCAGTGTTGGAAACTATAATAAGGTTCCTACATGGCAATGCCAACAGTACTGAGAGATTTGGTTCAGCAAATCACTTGCATGTGGGTCAGTCTAGGCAGTATATGGTTCAAGTGATGGCTATTTGCTTGTTTAAACATTTAGCTGAGTACTGGGCTTTTTGTGTTTTCATACTCACTGTCTCTATTTAGTGACACTTTCAAATCGCACTATTAAATGACTCTGTAATATTTTCTTCCCAAGCGTCTGCTGAGGACAATTACCTCTTCAGAAATTTGTGGTATTGTCATTATTCTGAAAGATAATCCTTATATTCTAGAAGCTTGTTTTGGCTTGTTCCTATTGATTCAGTGTTGTTACTTGCTATCTTGAAGAAGTTTTCAGGCATCTTGCCATAACAGCCCATGGCCACAGTAGTGTCACTGGAGGAATTGCTAGCACGAGGGTCCCCTAAGGCCAAAGTAAGGGGGAGCCTGCTTCTATCTTTTTTTTAAACTGGCAACGTCTAATTAAGAGGTCTTTCTCACTTGCACTCTCACTAGCCAGGCCCTGAATCATATAGCTACCATCACAATCAATCCTGAAGCCAAAATAGTTGCAGATTTATGTACAGGGCAGTGCAGAAACATGAGAGCACCATGTAATGCACCAGCTGATCCCATAGAGATGCCCTTTATAGCATCCATATATGTCATCTGTTCAAGGCAGGGCTTCAGCGAATTCTTAACTTTGAAGACACAGACGAGACCTTGGTGTTTTAGTAGCTGCTGACAGCTGTCCTGCACTGGGGACTGACTGCTGCGTCCTCAAGGGAACAGCAGATAGCCATTCGCTTCAAAATCTCTAGCCAGGTTCTCAGCCAAACGAAGAAGAGTCTTTGATAGCTGAGATGCTGAACACGCTGAAATCCAGCTGCATTACCAGAGAGTTTTATTTCTTCTTTAAAGATCCTTTGAAAAAGTGCTGATGAATTAAAATGCTTTTGAAAGCACAGAAAGCATTTACATCTCTTACTTGTATCTTTCTCTCACAGAAGAAACCGCCGTCGTTACTACAAAAGCTAACGCTTCTCTGCTGGTGATGGATGTGTATGAATGAGCAGTGAAAGTTCGTTTTATTCTTAACAGCCCAGTGCCACAGTCAGAATTTCAGCCTCTTAATCAATCAATGTCAGACAGTGTCACAGTCACTACGCGCCACAGTTAGCACTGCGCTACCCTATTACTCCCATTACTACCCCTGCTGTTAAGCGGGTGCCGCTTCAGAATTTCTTTCATCAGAACACAGGCTAGGAGTGTGTGAAAGACGGTTTTGCTGAAAATACTTGCTGGGCTTTGAGACATCCAGATGTCTGCTGTCTTCTCAACTGGCTTCAGTGGGCAGATGACTACGGAGCGAAATCTTCTGCAGAGGATGGCACAGTCAATAAGGTTGAAAGACAATACATCAACTATGCGAAGGGAAGGGAAGAAAAGGAGAAAAAGAGTAGGCTGAAATACACCGTTGTGGTTGACTCAGTACCTGAATCTCCCATTCTGGGGCAGTTTCTCTATTACTGGAATTACTAAAGCAGACCAGCTGGCATAGGGACGGGTGGAGCAGCTGCCACACCACTTTGCTGTTCTAAGCCTGCTGGTGTGTCATGGACAGGGTATGGGTTGCCCTTCAACAGTGCTTATCAGCTCTTGACCTTCAGCTTTATTGTTGTCTCCAATGTGAGGACTGAAATTTAAATCAAGGCAAACAGATTGCTTTTGTCATTTAACTTTTTGCTGCAGTTTCACTGCATTGCTCCCACCCTACCTTCATTTTTTTCATCTTGGCCTGATTGTCCAATGGTTTTTAAAAAACACATTGCCTCTAGAAATAGGAAGGCGACAGAAGGTTTTTTTACCGGCTTGCTGTCAAGTATGGTCTAGAAATTTTTTCTTTGAAGAATATAAGGTTTATATGGTAGTCTTAAAAAAAAAAAAAAAGTGTGAAAAAGCTAATGGTGTAAAAATAATTTTATTCCTGACAAAGAAGCATAGTTTGCTACTCTGAATGAAAGGCTGAGGCATCCAGTGAAAATCTGAGTCTACTCCCTCCTAAAACCAGGGCCTCTAGGAAAACATTAACACACAGCTTATCCAGAGTTGTTGTGGGAGATAGAGGGTTTTCATCCTGTGTAACCCCTCTTCAAACACAAACACCGTACCACCACTTTCATCATCACGTCCATTAGACTTCTAGCCATGAAGTGGTGAGAAGGCCCTGCCTTCTTCCCCTCATCCCCAACAATTAGTGCTGCTGTGATGCTTAAAGAGGAGCTTCAAGATGCTAGCTTAAAGATGATGTACAGAGTATATGCCTCCCCTTCTTCCAGACAGCACCTGCAGACTGTGCCTGGTTTTAAACTGAAAGAGGGCAGATTTAGACTAGATCTAAGGAAGAAATTTTTCACGCTGACGGTGGTGAAGCACTGGCCCAGGTCGCCCAGAGAGGTGGTAGATGCTCCATTCCTGTAAACATTCCAGGTCAGGTTGGACGGGGCTCTGAGCAACCTGCTCTGGTTGAAGATGTCCCTGCTCCTTGCAGGAGGGGTTGGACTAGGTGGCCTGCAAAGGTCCCTTCCAACCCAAAAAGTCTATGATACCTCCTGGAGATCCTCCTCAGCAGAGCAGCTCTTGGCTGAGCCCCACACCTCCGAGCCACCCTCCCTCCTGCACGGAAGACAAGTGGGCTCTAGTGAGCACAGTGTCTGCACAGGCGCGTGGGGAGGACAAACTCACCAGTATATACGACGAATTCTAAAATAAAGCTCTAGATGTTATCACTTTAAATACCTAGCGGGTTTTTTGTCTCTCCGCTGTGCTTTGGAGCGCATCATTACCCAAGCGTGTAGCTGCGCGGTTCTGTGGTGGTTCATGACCACCACCTAGTGAACAGTTCGGTTTCGCTGCTGCATTCAGGAAGGTGCAGCGTTTGCACAGGGTGGTTCAGATGGTCTCCCTTTACCGTGGGGCTTTTCAAAATTCCCGGTCCTTAGAACAGAATTGCTTTGTTCTGCTATATATGATCGTGATGAATTGTAAAGAAGAAAAAAGTTTAGTCCTCCATGCAGCAGCAGTCGTATGTGCAGCAGCATTTTAGGAGACTTAAGAACTGCAAGGGCACATGTGTGTTGGGGTTTTTCATGAGTAGGTCTGTATTTATCTCTGTAGACATGTGCTCTAAATAATACTTCCATCACAACTAGGTGGTTTTTTTTGTTTACATGTGTTATTTCTTTGCATTTATCAGTCCTTTACCTGCTTTAATACAGATGGTGCAAAACCCGTAAGTCTTATTACAACAGAGAATATAAATACCAAGAGTGAATGAATAGGGCAACTTCTTGCATGTTTGTGCTGTCCTTCTGTGACTATCGACATGAAACCCTTGGGGAATGCCTGTACAGGCAATATCTTAATCTTCTAGGCGTGTTTTGGGGTACTTATTCCTTTGTGCATGAATTCACTTTTGGGTGCTGCTTTTGTTGTGAACCATTTAGCTCTTTCTGAGATGGACTCTCTGCGCAGGCCCGGGGGTACGTCGCTGCAGGAACCCTCCCCAGTGTGCGGAGTGCAGGAGGCCAGGCCAGGTCTAGCCTTCTCTGTCCTGTACCATCCTTGCTCTCCTGGAAAGACTTGCACCTTCACGTGCAAGGCACACAGTACGTACACCCAGATTCATGCCAGAAAACTATCACCTGCAAGAAAGGCAGCATGTTGTTTCAAATGCTTTGGGAAAAAAACCTCCTCACAACAGAAACGAAATCCAGAAACAAATTATAGTTGTGTCCTATGACCGCATGATGATCTTGAGAAGCGCAGAGAAGACTTGGACAAACAAACACCCGGTCTAAAGCAGGCTAGTGCTGAGCAGCGTGCATAAAACCCCTCTGGCTGTTTTTAGCGATGGGGGGCTGCTCCCAGACTGGATGGATTTAGCACTAAACATATGCTCCTGTCTCCTGCTTACACGTTTGTCGTCACTGCCATAGCTCTGAGCAGAATCAGGCACAGAGGATGGTTTTTGACTTCAAGTGGTGTGTTAACACCAGAAGCAGGTTAGCAAGGACTATCTGTCTAGTAATCCTACAGGTATTGTTAGTGTTGAAAAATGAGACGGGGAAGAGAGGAAAGCTGTGATTTACTGTAGCGCACTGCTAAACCAGAATTGACTTCAGCTGCTGCAAAGCTGACAAATCGATAGGAAAGGCTTCTGAAATCAGACTTCAGTGAAAATATTTTATTAAGATATTTTAGAACTTTCTGGAAAGGCTTTTTTTTTTTTTTATTTCCTTAGAAACAAGTGGAAGGTTATTTTGTAGTATTACATTTCTTTTTATTAGGATTACAACTTCATTATCAACTAAAATTTGTTTATAGCTAGGCAAGGTTATTAACCATCTTGAAAAGATAGTTAGAGACTGTCCTGGTCCTAAAGACATGCAGACCTATTTAGATGGGTCTGACAGGAAACTGCCACAGGGATTAAGTGATTTGCACAGGGCTGTAGCGAGTCAATAGTAAAACAAGATAATGAAAGCCTGGTTTATGAATTTGAAATCTTATCAATATAACTACGTTTCAAGGTAAGTTACCTAACAATTGTATGAACTGGGTGTGGTTTGACTGCAGATGTGCATTCCTGGTCATTTGTTTCCAATGAAAAGTTATACTGAAAGTGCATTTTAAAGAGTGAGGATGGGCTGAGATACGTGCTCCTCCAAGACACAAGGAGGCACAAGGCACACTTATTTTCATGCTTAGATGACAAGGAATTTATATTAACTCATTAAACAAGAGACACCTAAATAATCTCATTGCTGAAAGATTTTATTGGGGGGTGGAGTGGTTTCCTTAGGCCTGGGAGGGGACCAGACCAGCGCAGAATGCAGCTCAGCACTTTCAGCTCTGCTTCATGGTTTAGGCAGGTTAATCGTGCCTTGGGATGTTAGCCAGCCAATCTGATTATTCAGTTACTTATTTATTCAATACTTATTTTTTAAAATCCCAGGCAGATTAAAATTTGGCAATGAAGAATGCTAGAGTGAGGGATGCACAGAGGATCATAAATGAAGCAAAATTAATCCAACTTCCTCTTGGAAACTTTTCAAATATGCGTATTAAAACATGCTTAAATCACAACAAATATAGAGTTCATCTTCACGAAAACACAATGCCCATTTACAACCTATGTTCCCCATAAATCCATAGTTTACAGGTATGTAAATCTTACGCAGGCCCACCTCCACAGTAATTAAAAACTAAGAGAATTTGCTGTGTGCCAGAAGCTACTCTGTATTTCTCCACAGGCTGTTCCACTCAAAGAGATCCTCCAAGAGACTCTGCACTTCTGGGTGGGATAGAGACTCATTCAGCCCTTAAGGAGAGAGAGCTTGAGAAATGCTTCATTCACGAGAGGTCAGTTTTTATGTTAGTAGCTGCAGCACAGCTCTGCCTTGCTCCTTGCAAGCCTTAAGGTGCCTCCAGATTGCTCCTCCCTCCCCTTCCTGCTCACAGTGCTCCCATTCCAGCTCTTAAAATTCACCTGAGGAGTAGCTCTCAGTTCATACCAAATATCCTTCCCCCTAACTCCGGCTGTGCTTAGGTGTGGAATATATCTGTAGGTTTGGGCAAGAAAATGGAGAATATTGCAGGAGGCAAGGCTGGCTTTCTGCCCTGGGAGATGAGCTGCCTGTGTTCAGAAGGCACGGTGAGTCCAGCTCCTCGGAGATAAGCCCACGGCACTCAGAGCTGTTGGTTACTTGTTGTTATTCTAAAGGAAAAAGAATGAAGACAATCCTTCTGAAGAAAGGCCTCCTGGATTTCCATTTTTATTTTTCAACTTCCGTATTTGTACATTCCTACAACCTATGGAGTCAAGGCATTCTTTTTTTTAAACATTTTTAAGAGCTCCTGGGCTGAGCGCCAGAATGTCAAGCTTCTACCTACATTTTTACTTTTTTATACCTACATATTTATTTTTAATATGCTAAAAAATAAATATACCAGCATCAATCCTGAAAAAAAACATTTAGAATATAAATGCTGAGGCTGTTTGGATTACACTGGGAAAATGTCCCAATTTTTGTAGGGTGTTTCACCTACAAAGAACAAAAATTTCATAAAAATAAATAAAGAGCATGGTGGTCTGAAGGAAATATCTGAATGTGCTGTACCCCTTTAAAAATTCATAAACACTTACATGCTTCTTGTGATTTCATTTCTCACTTCTGCTCTGTTCTACTTGTTTTCCCCCCTTAGCCTTAAGTGGCTCACCTGTGCAATTATTAATCCTGCTGTCTGCTATGAGAGTTGTCTGGGGGTTTTTTGGGTGGAGGTATTTTGTTTTGGTTTGGGGGATGATGTTTTGGATTTTGTGTGATGTGCTTGGTTTTGGGGTTTTTTTTTTTGTGAGTGGATTTTTTTGTTTTATTGTAGTGGTTGTTGGGGTGAGTGTGGTTGGTGGTTTACTTTTTGGGGTGTGTGTGTATGTGTGAAATGCCCCAGAAATCGAGTTCCTTACTTAAGGCAAAAATTTCTGTTGGTGATATTGAGACAGAATCGCTATTGTTGTCATGGCAAGGTTGTTCTCATACCCATTCAGAGTGCTTTTTAGTATCTTTATTTTTCTTCTTCCAGGCACAAGAAGTTAATGCAAGTGTAAACTATCAACTAGTATTAGTTTTAAACCAGGTATTGAAAGTAATATGACCATGCTTTCTTTGAAGCCAGAGTTTCTGTAGTAGGATTTTGCTTTTTACCAAGTTCGGTGCTTTTACTGGAAGGTAAAGGTACTTTTCTGGGCTTTTCTATCTCAGGTTAAAATTTTTTCATTTAGATTGTCCTGATTTTCCATTTAGAGCCCCTTTTTTCTCCGTGCAGAGGCAGGGCATAAGACCAGGCCAGGTGCATTGGCCAAGTGGGGCTTTTTGTTTGATTAGTTTTGAATCTCCTCTCCACAGTAGGACAAACTCCAGGTAGAGCAAGAGGCCTTCCTCCAAGAGACTGGTGTTGCTCGTGGCATAAACTGAGAGCAGTTTCCTCCTTCCAGAGATATGGGCAAGCAAAGGGCAGGATTGAAAGTGATGGAGTAAAAGGAGACAGGCAGGAACTAGGCTGGAGAAAACACTGAAGCTCAGACAGTGAGTAGCTTTAAGAATAACGTTCTTGTCTTTCTAACTGCTCATCCTCTTTCTTCTTTTATATGAAAGCAGGTTCTTGTTGGCAATGTTTTTATTTCAAGCATTCAAACACTGGGCCTCTATTTTAAACATTGCTTGGACAGTTCAGTTAAGTTTAAATTGCAACCTGAAGTGTGACTGTCACATATGCACCTAATCCTGGGCCAGCTTCAAATTGGGCAGCTTGAGCCATCAGAGCAGCACAGAGCTCTGTGCAGTTCAGTCACACGTGTCTGTATTCGCAGAGTCCTGGAAGGATTTTGGAGCCTGCACAGAACTTCATGTGTGAAGAGAAATCAGCTCATTTGTGTTCCGCTTGTCACCACAGAGTAGCATTCACTGTGGAGATGGTTAGTACCCCAGGCAGTCAAGTGTCTTGCGGGCAAATCATATCCTGATGCCTCCAATGCCTTTGTTAGGGATAAAGGGGTTGTGCTACCTCATGGACTTTTCTCCTTGATCAGATTCCGCACTGCAGTAAAAAGTTGCTATTTGAATCTCATATTCTGCAGTCTCTCCAGTGTCTGTTTGACTGTATAACCTCAGGTATATTGTGTCTGAAGTTATTTTGTGTGGGGAAAATGAATCCCTGAGGAGCACAGTACTCTGAGCAGCATAAAGCTGGTGCTGTTCTGTGCGCTTTCTGTGCACTAGCACCAGGAGATGAGCTCAGATGATTTAGGAATCCACCTGTTCTGCAGAAGAAGAAAACATACAATTTAGGGAAGAATTAGGGACAGGGAGCAAGGTAACATACAGTTAAGATAGGACCTGAATGAAATTTGAATATAGATATGTCATTAAGGTAATTTCCATCTCTCTGGGTGTTGCCCTTGCCTTTATTTCACACATCTGCATGAGGAGTAAAAGCAGAAGAGAGCTAGTGTGGCCAGCATGTAACAAGGAATAGGGTTTCTGCTAGAAATGCCTTTTTGAGTACTTGCACTGTAGACGCCGTGTTCTGAAGACTTCCCAGTTCACATTATATTGAAGTCTGCACATTAAGTCAGGAGTTCTCTTCTAACCAAGCCTTTTTTTTGGCTCAATACTGAGCAAAGAGGTGGGGCAAAAGTGGTGAGGCCTTTATAGCTGCATAGATTGATTTTTAATAATTTTTCTCCCTAAAAAGACACTGTTCACCTGTCTTTCAGTTGCATGGAAAAATGACTGGGTTTAGTCTGCTGATGACAGGCAGTTCTTACCTAGCAGAAAGCTATACCTGTTGGTCAAATTGGGTCTTGGGGAATCCCTGCCAGCTGGATATTGCAAATAAACATTATGGATTTTAACAAGCAGTTCCATGCCCACGTAAATCAGGCGGCTGGAAGTGACCTTGCTGCCACCACCCATCAGCTCAGAAGATACTCACTGACAAGGTGGTGGGTTTCTTCCAATTCGTAAACATACTTATCCTGCAAGGAGCATGGCCCCCAGTATGCACTTTGTCATCGTCGCTAATTGGTGATGTAAAAGGAGGTTCTTGTATGTTGCTGGTAAATAAATAATCTGCTGTATAAAGCAGTCTAGTTCAAACTCAGAAGCTGCATTAAAAAAACCCACAACACCTCATCAGCCACTTTCCAATATCAGATTTTCTCATCTCTAAGGCAGTCCTTGAACCTTTCCCTCTGTGCAACCAGGAGAATAATAAGAGTAATTAAAGCCATCATATTTCAGTGCTCCTTTCTGCATTTAAATCACTTCATTCTTTTACAAAAGCTCACTTGCTTCCTCTCTATTTCTCAAGAGGCTGCCAACCAGAATATCGTGTTTTACTGTCGTCAGTTTTAAAAAGTACAAAATAAAGCATCTGTAAAAATAATATTAGCAAGTATGTGACACATCGGGTTCTGGGTAGGGATAAAATAAACCCAACCCCTACGCTGGTAGCCCTGCTGTTACCAAGGGCAGAGAGCATGTTTTGTCGTCCATGTGAGCTGAGCTGCTGTGGTGCTGGCTGTAGTGTTTGGAGGGGAAGCAAGAAGGGGGGACCACTGGTGCTAACTGCTGCCTCTAAAGGGTTTCTTTGCTGAAGGAAAAATGATCTTTGAATGTCCTTTTATTCCTTATTATGCAGAAGGATATCATGAAGGGAAAGGGCAAATGCTTGTAACATAGGCCATAACCTTACAGCAGCCATTTTGTGTAGTCTCTCAGATGTTAAATATGCCAGTGCTTTTTAAAGCTCAGTTGATTTCCAAGGCATAAAAGTTCAAGTCACTAATGGTTTTCAGCACCCTTTTTCCAGGGAATTGTACATGAGGTGCTTTTAAAGGCAGCGGCTCTTCCATTAACGTTGAGTGCAGCCTCCTTGTTAGCAAGGCCTAGTCAGGCTGCCTCAGGCACCCAAGCCCGCATCACCCAGCATCTACAGTGTCTCAAAAACATAAACCCTCTTACACTCACTGAAAAATATCAAGTCCTTCTACCCAGGCAGGTAGAAAGAGAGCCCAGACTGCATTCTTGCCTCTGACCTGCATGTCTGACTCTTCTTATTTCCAACAAGCTCATGGCTGAGGTGACTCACCTGTCACAGAAAGTGAGCAGCAGCCATGTAAAACCTGCACCCACGGGAGGAGGAGAAGGAGACGGGTTGTGGGAGAGAAATGCAGTTTCTGGCTTTCATTAGGGGTAAAATCCCTTGTATTCTCCTGCCTTTCCAAATAACTAGGATGATACAATAAAGGAGGTGCCCATGGCAGAGTTGTTTCTCTGTGAGCTGGCGGCATTGCCGAGGCCAGCAATGCCTCTCACTCCTGCAGCTCTCTCCAGGTTTTTATGTATCTCCCCATCTCAAACAGCTGAGAGTTTTATTCAGTTCATCCTTGCAAAGGCTTTAGGATCCTCTGGATGAAAGGGGCTGTGACAAATAAGCAGTACAGTAACAAAGGTGTTCAACTTTCTAGGCCACACGTTTAAAGAGCCATCAGCTCAGTTTACAGCTTTGCAAAATGGCGATTACAGGTTTGAATACCAGCCCTCCCTATTCTCAGAGTAATTATGTGTACCTGGTAGTAACACCGGTAATCTAATACCTGCGAAACATGGATCTGTTTTTAAAAAATGTCTCTCTAATGAGTGACGGAGACAGCTGTGTCTTTACTCAGTGGGATATTTTCACCCTCTGCCTGTTTATCGCCCTGGGTGACTGTGGACAAGTCCTTAACTTCAGACTGTGTGATCACTACTGAACAGCAAATTCAGCAATTTTTCTTACAAGCTTTATGGAGGGTGGTAGGTCAGCAGCAATGGGAAGTCCAGTGGACTAGCTGGAAGGTGACTGTGAGAGTTCTTTCGCTCAAGTCGGTTGTTTTGTAGAGGAGCGTCCCTTTGGAGCTTCCTCCAGGAAGGTGTACAACAGAACTGAACTCTGCCTAACCATGGTGCAGGTTGTCCAATTTCTTCTAAAATAATTTGGGGAAAAATGAAATGCAGATACTAACTTTAAAAATGGCTAATGGGGCTCTGACAGCTTCCTGGGTTAATGGTTGACACTGGTGAGAATCAGTGAACCTTTCCTACTCCTGGAGTAGATGCGAGCTGTGCAGATGGCGAATGTACATGCACAGGTATTAGAGCTTATCCACCATCTTTTTGTGTTCACTCATAATTTAGTTCAAACCAGGCTTTCTGTGGTCTACCGTTGCATCTTCTTTTCATAGAAACATCCTTTAAGATTAAGAAGATATGCCTACTGCTGCCTTCTGAGCTGTGTCTGAAGGGTGTCTGCATCAGGGGGTTAAATGAAAGTGATGGCACTGCCCTTCAACTCAGTCATGTGAGGTTTCTGTCAGTTGTGAGTCCTCTAATTTCATTACTCAGCAAGCTGCTGAAATTGATTTTGGTTCTCCAGCTGTTAGCAAGGGTAAAATTACATTTTTACTAGATTTCTGGCTTTCAGCAAATTAACATGAAGCCAATCAGGATTCTTCAAGGGAGAACTGGAAGCAGAACAATTAGCCAAGCCATAAAAAAACTAACTTAAAGAAAAAAAGCTGCCAAAATACAAGGCCAGGTCTTGCTTTAAAGGTTTTATATCCGTGTAGTTCCACTAATGTGAATTATTGGGGTAAACGAATATAGAAAAGGTCTTTGCTCCCTTTTGGCAGCATGAATTTGAATATGTTTTCTCCATTTAATAGGACTGTTTTGCTTTGAGTTCTTATTAGGCGCGCATTGCTTTAAGTACTCACAGAATCTCTTCCAGATGATGCCCATGGACTTTCATTGCCTCAGGGATGCTCCCTCTGCTTGGGAACTAAAACCAGTTTGGTTCCTTCTTATGTAGAAACAGCAGACCTGTTACCCCAAATGGTGCTGTGCCCTTTGTTAGATGGAGATATTCACAGTCAGTCCCAGTTTAGCTTTTGGGGCTTAGGACACTTGTAACTGTGAACACTTCAGTTGTGCAGGAAAATGCCCCTTTAGTGGTCATACCTGCTGTTTTCCACTCCTTGGTGGATAGTATGTAAAGGAAAGCACCTGCCTGCTTTTTTTCATCATCATATTTTTGTTCACCCTTTTTTGTCTCTGAAGACTGTCCTGAGGTGACCTCTGCTTCCTCCAGTCTCTCTCTATTTTGGACCTGTGGTCTGTGCTTTGGTCTCCCATGAGCTGCCCATCCATGCCCACAAGCTCTGCTGCTGCCCTTCCCTGCAACGGCTGCCATTTCCTCGCATTCTTTCACGGGAAGATAGAGGAATCATCCTGTCCCTCTTCCCAAGCACATCTAGCTTCCAGATGCAGGTCTCTCCCAGGTGGTAGATTCTTATCTCACAGAGATGCCAATCTAGCTTTTACTACTTCGGTCATTTCACTGCTACGAGGTATCAAATACCACCTTATCATTGCTTCCAATGTCAAAATGTCACAGGAGTTGCCAGCTGGTATTACTTTGTTTGCGTTCACTCCTTCACCTGTCTCTGCTCAGCAGTATCCATCTCTCTTTTTATCCCTGAAACTTTTTTCCTTTTTTAAACTTTTTTTTTCTCTCCTCTCCTCTCCTCTCCTCTCCTCTCCTCTCCTCTCCTCTCCTCTCCTCTCCTCTCCTCTCCTCTCCTCTCCTCTCCTCTCCTCTCCTCTCCTCTCCTCTCCTCTCCTCTCCTCTCCTCCCCTCTCCTCCCCTCTCCTCCCCTCTCCTCCCCTCTCCTCCCCTCTCCTCCTCTCTCCTCTTTTTTGTCTCTCTTTTTTCTCTTATCTTTTTTTCTTTTTTCTTCTCTGCTCCTTGGGGCATAGATGTGCCATATAGTTTTTGAAAACTTGTTTCTGCAAGCGTCCACCTCCTCAGCTGTACTGTAGAAAAGAAGTAGTCAAAAAGAGTTTCCTCAGCATCCCTCACGTAACATGCATCCCTTGGGGAAAATGTGCTTGCCCCCATTGAAACAAATGAAGCAAACGTTCGCTTGGGATGGCAGGAGAGGGGTAGATGGCACATGTCCCTGGCTGGGGAAGGAGACGCAACCTGCTCTGGATTACCTGAGACTTGGGATTTCAAACCCCAGGAAGACAGGTCTCTTTTTTACCAGATGGCCAACTCCATCTAAAGTCCGAGCGGTAATTCCGGTCTTGCCGAAACACATTCAGCTAAGCCCGTCCGGAAACACTCAGAACTGTCTTGCCTTCGCTCCCAGGCCCGTGCAAGGGTTACAGAGATGGCAAAAGCATCGCATCGCCTGACGCGCTCTGGGATGGAGGAACGTCCTTGGTAGCCACTCGTCTCTAGCAACGTCACGTACGGGCAGTCACTTTTAAAACGGTGAGGCAGTCTCAGCTGAAAGAGGAACGGGCCATTTTTTGCTTTTTGTGCATCAACGATGACATCTAGTGGTTTCTAACGTTATTGCAGATGCCGGACACCTCCGAAAGTTGTTAAGGCCCCACAGGGTTTTCTCAGTAATCCCTACGGTGGTGAGGAAGGGTAACCTGCCTGCCATTCACGTGACCATCTTTTGTAGATTTTTTTTTTTTAAGAGGAAGGAACAGAGAATATCGTATTTATCTTAAGTCTATAATTTTAAACGCTCAAAGTATGTGTTTCTGTAATTGGGGTTTTTTTTTGAGGTTTTGATGTTTGTTTTGGCTCTTTTTCTTGATTTGTTTGTTTTGTTTTGTTTTGTTTGGGGGTTTTTTTGTTGTTTTTCTTGGGGGGATTTTTTGTTTTTCTGTCTGGGGATTTTAACGTTTTTTTGTAAGGAAGGTGATGCAAAACAGCCCCCCGGGATGGGGCTGGAGCTGAGGGGCTGAAGAACCATCACAGTGAAATGGCGGCAGGGTGTGAGGGGAGGGGAAGGGGGAGCCTGGCCACAGCCAGGCTTGGGCTGGGCCTGCAGCCCCGCACCGGGAGAGGAGGAGGAGGAGGGCTGAGGAAGGGGTGAAGCAGATCCAGTGGGTGGGATGTGCCAGGCGGGTTGGGATGTTTGGCAACGTCCTCTGAATCCTTCCCGAAAGGTGTGGAAGGGGGCAGCTGGTGTGGAGTGGGCCAGGCCTGGGTCCTCAGTGGGAGTGGTGTGCCCCAGTGTGGGGCAGTGGGTCCCCCTCAGTGGGGTACATCCCCCCCAGTGCGGGACAGGCCTCCTCTGGGCTGTGCACTAGAGACTCCTGCCCAGCGCAGGGCTGGGGAGCACGAGTCGCGGCAGGAGCCAGCACGGAGCTGTGGAGGGCGGCTGCGGGAAGCTGGGACAGGATGCGAGAGGCCTCGTCTGGGAGCACGTGAGGTAATGACCAAACGTCGGTGGGTCGAGGAGAGGAGGCGGAGGGCCAGGGCTGTGTGATGGGAGGGCCAGCCTGGGCAGCGGGAGAGAGAGGGCCACAGGCGGCCGAGAGCTTAGAGAAAAGGTGCTATAAATTTATCTTCCGAATGGTTAAAAGAGATCCTAGTCTGACAGATTTAAGGGAAGGTATGCCGGCGTGCACGGTCCTGCCCTGACAGGAGGGGCCAAAGCCAGCGGGAGTTGTACGCTGTCACACCAGCAAGCGCCTCAGAACCCCGCCAAAACCAGTGGGGTTTTTTCAAAATCTCTTCCCCTTGGCTTGTGCAACAGCCACCATGACACACTGACCTGGACTGAGGCATTTGGTATTTCTGGGGTGCTTTTCACCCTTAGCCACGCTTTTACTGCTGTGTAGTAGTGTAATTTAGTGGTAGTGTAAATTTAGCCTAAGTGAGTCTGGCCATAGAGATGCTTGACTTGGAGGAATATGGGCCGCACAGGTCTTGTCAGAATTGGGCTGTGGTCTGGTACTTTCCGTGCTGTGAGGCTGCATCTATAATTGATTCATCTTTTTCCTTGGGACAGCCATGTGCCAAGTACACTGCTGACCCTAGCACATAATTTTTTTTGCTAACAAATGAAAATAGTGAGGGGGAAAAGGAGGTATTTCTAAAGGAAACTTTCACTATAAACTTTAAAAATTAAATCCGCTGATTCGTGATAACTGATATGTCCTGCTTCCTTAAAACTGTCACCTCGTGTTACGCACAAGATGTGACCTGTGAGCATGCATCACCAGAACAAGCCAGATTACATCTAGTCACGTCAGAGGTTCCAGAAGTCACTCCGAGACAGGCAAACCCAGACACGCTGCGCATTCTCGGTGACACCCAGCCAGCTGCATGTACCCAATTCATTCAGTGCTTATGCAATCTTTACTTGCGCAGATTCACACCAAGTAAAAATCTTCAATATGATAAAATATTCAGAATGACACTAGTTCAAAGGTATCCCGGGTTTCAAATGCAGAGAGTCAGTTTCAGCAATGACACCACAAATAGAAGCTCATTGGCACTGTCCAGTTCGTTAATGCCCGCTGTCTTAGTCTTCTGACCTGGAAGAGGTGCTGGGCCCTGTTCCCAACTGCCAGTACCCTGCTGCATGAACCCACCCTGTCAATGCCTGCCCTTCCCTCTTGGCGCTTATCTTACAAAATGGTATTGTTAAGCCTGGGTTGGAGTGGGTGAATGACGACAGCTCAAAGACTCTTCAGGCCTTTTTTTTCTCTGGATCTTTGGGGCAAGCAGAACTGGACCTGCTTCAAACCTTTTTCTTCCCAGTATGCCTAGCAGGGCAACAAGTTCAGTTGTGTGGGCCAAGATAAAGAACTACTTCCAGCATCCTGGAGTCCACCCAAAGAACACCCATTCCTTGCTTTTTTATAATCAGAGGGTTCAGCAACTCTGGCAAGAATCCATGAGGAGAAAAGCAGTAATTCAGGTGGGCCAGTCCCAGGCTGTTGCAGGTTGGACTAGTCAAAAGCAGTACCTTACCATGTAGGTTAAAAAACAGAGGGAAGTTCTGGCCCACCTGTTCCCAGCAGTTTGCTCTTTCAGGTGCATTTTCTTAGTTTGTCAAAATATTATTGTCTTGTTGCCTTTTACCAGAGTAAGAACTGCAGGACCTATTACATAAGGGAAATGGTTATCTCTTACGGATAAATGCAAGCTGAGTACACAAGGAACAAAATTCTGGGCAAGTATGGAACCAAATATTTATATTATATGTAGAAACCATAGATACCATATCGTATATATACCATATCCTACGGTATATAGTACCATAATTTAGTTTGTGGCTGCAGGAGAAAGGCAGATCTCAGAGACTAGAAAACAAAGTGAATGGATCTTTAGAGTCGTGTATGAAAAAGGGAAGGTGAGGAATGTACACTCTCAAGGTCAATCTGGTTTTGTTGTGTTTTCCAAGATGACACTAATTTAGAGAATTAAAGCTACTCATTACGGGAGGAAGCAAGCTTCCCACAGTGGCTGTGCTCTCATCCAGAAAAGTGCAGTCCTCAAAAAGACTTTAAGTAGTATACAAAATTCAGCACACATGAAGAGCTGCAAAGAAAATTCTTCATACAGGTGAAAGACTCCGTATCCAATAAGTAAAATGAAAACAGATTGTAAGAGTTTGGATTGCAAAGCCTTTGTACGAGGTTAAGAGATGAAAATGGAGTAGTGTAATCATATAGTTTCTTATGATGACTTATAGTCATTCACAGCAGCAATGACAGTGAAGTCTGAGCGCCACTATGGAAACATTAAAGTGCTGTAGAGTGTTTCAGTTAAATGACAATTTAGCCTTCTACCTACCTACACTGTGTACACAGCTGTGATAGTTACGTGCATGCTCCGCATTCAGACCTTGTTAATGAGGAGTCATGAGCTGTCGGAGGATGCTCCCAAGTAAGTGCGGTTGGATTTAGAGCATGTGGAGATTTGCATGCATACAGCAGTTAGCCACTTATTCAGCTGACCTCACTGAGGCCAGCATCAGGCCAGCACTAATCTTTTATTCATATTTGAAGGTGCTATTCAATGCCTAAAGACTCTCTAATTTCATTCATATACTCAAAGCCACCTTTCTGTGTGCCCATACTCTTATTTTAGGATCTCTGCTCGTCAAGGAACCAAAACACTCTGACATTGTCTGTAAAAGCGAATTCTCAGTATCTGTGTAAAAGCAGTCCACAGGAAACCCACCATCTTAAGTAACCTACTATTTATATGCTGTATGTTGGTTACATATAAACATGGCTAATTTACACATGGTTAATATGTCCAAAGAATTTCTCTCATTCTGTTCAGACCTACTGATGAATGTGACCTCTGATCATAATTCATTTTCCAGGAGGACTTGAAACTGCTATTTAACTTAACTAACTAATTTCTCATTCTTCCTGAGGCACGTCGTCAAAAGACTTCCTTCTTAATTATAAATATAGGAAAGGGTGTGAAAAGGACTTGGACATTGAGAGAGAGATATATATATATATGGGATTGTATGTTCCATTCAAGATCAGTCTTTTGTATCATTAAAAATAAATCATAACTAGTTGTAAACAATTAATTCCATTTCCTTTATTACAGTGTAATTTAATTTCTCTTTGCTATGCATTTCCATAAGATTATTGTTTTACTCTCACTTCATAATACTTTTATTTTTTAGATTTACACCCTCCTCCCAAGATCCCCTTGTGTTCTCTCAGTGGAAAGAGCACATTGTGGACCATCCCCATGTAAACAGTAGCACTGGTATCTGTTTATTGCCACAGCCTGCTTTACAGATGGGGCCTGCCCATTGTCACATTGTCCCTGGGTAAAAATACTGTTTCATTCGCTCTAGTCTGTGCTGGTTTTAATTTTGACTGATCTACTCTGTCTTGAAAGTTTTCTGTTCTACAGCTCATTCAGCATGTAAGATGTGTTTAACTTGAGCTGGTAGACAGCATCATCAGATCAGCAAGCATTTATCCCCTCGCTGCAGCAAGTTCCAAATTTGGGATACTGGGAGGGACACAAGTGCCAGCAGAAGGCAGGGTGTATTTGACTTCTGTGACTACCTGTCTTGTGAAACCAGATCTGCTGGACTCTTGGAGACTCGCTGTGTTGCAAGTGCTTCCTTCCTTTGCCCAGGTCCTGGCCATGGAAGCAATGGACCTGGGCAATTGCATTGGAAGCACGTTCATTTGGCGGTGGAAGCTGTTGTCAAACACTCCTGCTGTCAATTCTCCTTATCGGTTTTTCAGAGGCAGCCTGATCTTCATTGGGGAAAGCTTGCAGAAATGCAAATGGCAGTTAGAGATCTGGGCCATGTGGCTCCCTTCATGCTTTTCAGAATCTCTTTTAAAATTATTGTAAGAGTAGACTTCATCTTCCTTTTCTTGATGGCCAACGCAGACCCCAAGGAGTTCCCCAAATGTTACCACTGAACATAAGTGTGGGCAGGAAGGCATATCCCACATGCCTTTATGAGAGAAATGCTGTAAATTATTTACCTATTTACCTACAGACTTTGAGAAAAGTTAGTGTTCTGAGAAATTCCTCAGTTGCACTGAAAGGAGGGGAAAAAAAATTAAACCACAAGGTTCAGCTCCATCATGGGTTATTAATCTCTACCAGCCAAGAAAGCATCTGGCTCTATGTTAATCCAGGATATCTTGATGTGAGACAAAGGAGTGCTTTTCCAGCTGCTCCTCCACACATGTTCACCTGCAGCAGTTGCATCCAGAATCTTGCTTTAAGGTTCCCTGTCGTGGCGACTCCTTGAACCGTAACTGGCTGAGGGTTCTCCGGAGTGGACATGCTTATTTGCTTAGGTAGTATCTTAATTGCAGGCAGATTATGAGCTTTGGGCACTGCATATCTTGGCCCAGTTCGTCTCTTAAAGCCATTGTAGTCTTTCACCCTCCATGCTCTGAGATTTCCTGATGAGCGTTCTCTATTACTTGGGTATCCTGAAGAGCCTACTGGGTACAAGAGATGTAAGCACTTAGGAAGCAAATGGAAAATACCACTAGGAAACAATGGGAACCAAATGCTCTTGGGGAAGCTGGGTATATTGTTACTGGGATGTTGCCCAGTCTTTTTACTTAACCCTGAGCCATTTTCAGGGCTCCAGAGACCTGCCTGGGGGCATGAATAACTGGTTCCCTGAGAGTGCTCTGCATTATAGCATTAAATCTGACAGCAAAGATAGAAACCCTGTGTGTCATAAGGTCCAGATCTCAGGTGAGAGCACTTTTTCTCCTTTTTGCTAAAGACTAAGGTACACCCTTCTTTTTGTTATCAAGAAAACATTCCTTTTGAACAAGACCAAGGTTGCTGTGCACTCCTGTGAATGGCTCTCACTAGCTGAAATAGCAGCAAACCAACTCCGTCAGCTGACTGCAAAAAGACAGGAAGGGAGTTTTCTTGCAGATGTGGGTCTTTAACGTAGCTTTGCAGAAGCAAGGCTAATTTACTGTATTTTAGCAACAATTATATTTCCCTAGTTCAGTCTGTGTATATAGATATGGTACTCTAGTCACACACAGATACTTGTGTGAAATACTGCTCAAAGGAGTGATTACTTTTCGTTTAAATTATTGCTTTTTGTTGCCCGCTTGTGCTGCTTTAGCAGGTATTCTGTGAGGCTCTGCTGCAGAGGCTCGTGAGTCAGAGTTTTTTAATCAGTCTGTGCACATGCTGTGCAACAGCAGCTAGTCAATCTGGCCTGTTGTGTGCGTCATTTGGTCCTCTCTTGAATACATAAAATGGAGATGAAAAATGTCGCCTGTTATTCCTCAGTAACTCTGGAACTGTGATGTGTCTTTGTGATCTATCGATCAAGACAAAGGGCTGCGTTACAGTGCTCCGGGAAAAGAAACATTGACTAGAGATGCGGATACGTTATCTCACTTTATCAGATGGGAATGCAGTTAGATGTGATTATGCTCAGACAGAAATAATCTAATATCTGAAAGCATGAGAGACACCTTTAAATTCCGTATTGAAAAAAAAAAAAAATAGAAGCTCAGAACTAGTTTTTTGCCCCAAGAATAGTTTCTCTTTGATTGTACTGAATAGGAAAATACTGTATCTTTCAGTTAGGTAATTAGGACTGTTGAATCCATTGACATTAGTTTACATCCCTCATATCTCTCTCCTCTGCTCGATATGTTTCAACTCAGATGTATGTGTGTAGTGCAGATAATGTTAACAGTCACGCTGAGGACTATGTCTTAGCTTGTGCTGCCGGAGCAAAGTTGTAGGAGCTGTTTTCTGCGTACCTTTCGCACACTGGGCATAGGTGCATGAAGTGTGTTAGTACTTCCTGAATGCAAAGTAGGAGAGAAGAGGTCGAATAGGCAGGAAAGAGGTGATTTATAGTTCTGAAGAGATATGATGAGCCATCCATGACTTACCCAATATTTATCTGTTGTATGTAAATGTGATACCTCCTGGCATATATTAATGCCCCCCCTCCCCCCCCTTCTAATGTCATTTATTCTGCCTTTGTTGCAATCAGCA
Organism: Phaethon aethereus; assembly: GCF_964289735.1. Taxonomy (NCBI): domain Eukaryota; kingdom Metazoa; phylum Chordata; class Aves; order Phaethontiformes; family Phaethontidae; genus Phaethon; species Phaethon aethereus. The sequence goes on from NC_138587.1 coordinate 23,385,086, forward strand.
AGGCAATGGGCCTTCCTCCCACCAGAAGGAAAAAGCTAATCTCGCAGCCTTCTCCTCCCAAGGCCACAATCAATGTCTCTCGGTGAATCAGCTGCCAAAGGATGTTCCTGCAAAAGTCTGCTCACGCCCTGTAACTTTTTTGTCTGTTAGCTAAATATAACATGGGTAATAATTTTACTGACACAAGGTAAATGGGCATAATTTTTCTTTATAGAATCTCTGTAAAGAAAAATTATGCCCATGGGATGCTGTATTATATATGGCTTCAGAAAGGGACATTTTTGTAAGATATGTAAATGTCTTGATACCACATTACACTATGTTGTTATACATTGGTTAAATCAATACAGTGTTGCAGTGAATATTTTGATATCAACTGAGCTATTTTATTTAAAAAACTATATTTCTAAGTACCTATATCTCATGCTATCTAGGTTCATATCACTCATTCCTTCTTCAACATAAACCTTACCACTCTCATGTCTCGGAAGGACTGGAGGGGGGGAAGAATTACCTATCTGGAATACAAAATGATTGCATATAATTGTAAGAAATATTTGCATACAGTATAAGGAAGAAATTTTTCACAATGAGGGTGGTGAAACCCTGGGCCCAGGCTGTGCAGAGAGGTGGTCAATGCTTCATTCATCCCTGGACACGTTCCAGGTCAGGCTGAATGGGGCTCTGAGCAACCTGCTCTAGTTGAAGATGTCCCTGCTCAGTGCAGGTGGGTTGGACTAGACGGCCTTGAAAGGTCCCTTCCAAAGATTCTATGATTCTAATTAATACAGAATGGATAATGTTGAAAAAACATTTAATGAAGCGCTCTTAAATGTGGCTCTTTGGCAGCTTCATTTGCACTATGCCCACTAAACCACTTCTCTTACCTTGTAAGGTAAGTTCCAATGTCCAGTGTCTTTATGCAGCTCTAAACAGACATTAGATGTCTCAATTTCACCTACCAGACATTTCCACCAATGTTCAATGCTGCAACAAAAAGTTCCTTTGGCTCAGGACTGATGTAAACAACATTCAGCCTTAGAGGTTAGTCTTGCATAGCCAAAACTGAGTGATTTTGTATTCCAAAAAATAATTTAAATGATTTTGCAGTGTGTTTCTGTCCTAGAAAACAGCATTTATACCAAGTGCTACTAACAATGTGATTGCCATGTTCAAGAAAATATCTTAGATAGGAAACGTGACCTGGACAATTTATGTGTTCTGTAGCACAGACAGGATCAGAAACTCAAGAGCAATGGGTTTGGGTTTTTTTCAAAGCTTGTTGTCCTGCAATCTGCTATTCAGTGTCCTAAAGGATTTGTCAGGAAGTGAGAGATACAGAATTCCCTCCTCTGTCTGGTTGCATTAACATCCTCAACTCCCACCTCAAAGGAGAATGCTTCAACTGCCAGACTAGTCTGGGCATGGGCAATCTTCACCACTCTTGCTGAACTCTGTAGTAAATAATTTTCATTAGGCCAGACAGAGGGGAAGGAATGAGCATGACTCTTAGGGAAGTCATTTAGGAGGAGAGATTTCAGCTGCCTGCTCCCAGGACTAGTTCTGTCCTTTTAATGTGCTAAGTGTGTATCAAATATAGCAGGAGCCGTGGAAACAGAGTTCAGATCACAGGACTCTTCCCTCGCAGGTAAGTGCCCTAATCCCTGTGCTATGCACTCATACTCCCTTGCTGTCTCAGTAAAGTTGTTGTTGAATCATGCTCTGGCTCCAGCAGAAGGGAGGTGAGTGTGGCCACTCGGAATAAACTGCCAGCTGGTGGTTAGAGCATGATGCTGTGAGTGAGAAGTGGAGACTGGAGCGGAATCATTGCTGGCATGAGTGGTCTAACCACTTGCATCTCCACCTCCACTTTCAACGAAGTGTCACCTTCAGGTTTTTTGAGAATAAAGGGGCAGGCGCTTTTATTCTTAGGACGTTCTGGACTGTGTTTCTAAGTGGTTACCCTCACTTCAGTGCAAATCTTACGCGTTGTGGGAGAGCTGGGATTTAAGACATGTTGAGGTGAGTTTTTATTGTGCTGTTATCAGTAACTGTAAACCAATCATGACTTTAGGCAACTTCCTGCTCAATTGCTGGCTGAGTTTGGACAGTGAATTTTTACGCTCCTGTAGCACTACGGAATCTATGAACCCAGCTTGGGGTTTTAATTTTCACTCTGGGGATCTAACTTTCTGCACTGTTGTATCCTTTTTGGATCTAGTTGAATCTAGTGCTGCTGTTGGGCCATGTGTCTACTATGAAATAAAGCATGGGTACTGTTCTACACCCAGTTAAGTTATTCCTAACCTCAGAGAGACTCATCTGCAGTCTCATGTTCTCGTGGTGGCTAGTGAAAAACAACTTAACACCTGAACAGGCATTTAATTTTCACGATATGCCTAGGAACCTGCAGATAGTTGTTTTTCTGCTCTTCAAACAGACCAAAGTCTATTTGAGTACATCTTGGGTGGAGAGCTGTGTAGATACAGGACTTACTAGTGCAGTCATCATACCATACTAATACACTTACATACCTTCTAGACAGAAGCTCACATTCAACCAGCTCCATAGTATCAAGGTCCTTAAAGAATTGCTGTAATTGACATTCCTAATGTTCGATTTAAAAAGAACAAACCCATATGTTTCTGATTCTTCTAATTATTTCATGCACTTTCTTTTAGAGAAAAAGGTGTTCAGGTTCTTTTCCCCTCTCAGAATATGAGTGTAAACATCCCAGAAAGGGAGAATTTCCTTAAGAAGGTGTTCCTTAGTGTGCTATTAACTCTGGAGTACCTGCCCTGATGGAGGAATGAGAATTAATTGGCGGGTTGTGAGCTGAGAATGCTGGCAGTGGGAGATTCTTTGTCATGTCAAAGGCGATAAGCTCTGATATATTGCACACCCCAACAAAGGATTTGGGGCAAAGAAATGGTGGTTTGTATGGTAGTTTTAACATTCGAATCAGTGAAATGTTTTTATACATGCACACTGCTTTCCTGGCTTGTGTAAATGTTTTCAACATGTACTTAAAAATTACATACGTAACGCTGTTATTGCTGAAGCTTTAGGGTAACAGAAGAGTCCACAAACATGAAAGTTAAAGGGCTTGTGTTAATTTGGCTGATTCTCAACGTTGAAAGATTGTGTAGATCCTGCACCTCTGGATAAGCACTGTCTTGTTCAGGCAGGCTGCCCATTTCCAGTTACATAACCACGTCCGCAGAACCGGCTGCAGGCTGGGTGAACTAATGCAAAAGGAATACGAACCCGCCTAATCCTGCTTCTATCTTTCAAAATGTATCTGGTGATACAAGCCCCCGTGCTCTGCTGGGAATGGAGTCCTGGGAATGCAGTGTGCTGCCCTCAGCCAGGCCGGGGCCGGCAGGAGAGTCTGGTGGCTGCTTTCCTACAACTTAGGAGCTAGCCCAAGATGAAGAGAAACAGGAGGGTAGCACTGAGTAGCTTAAGGGGAGGGAGGCACACTCTCTGGAGCAGTTGAGAAATGAGCCTTCGGTGTAAAGGTTAACCAATCACAAAGAGGAGACATTAGCATCTTAAATCTTTAGCCAGACAGAGGCCCTGTATGCAGGATTTGTGCATGCCTGGAAAGCATGAAACCCATGTGAGATACACAAAGTGATCGAGCAAAATACATGCTGTTTTTCTCTGTAGGCCACCATCACGTGAAAGAATGTACTTGCGTTCCTTTTTGATAAAAAGTCTCAGCCCTGAGACGTTGAGGGGAAGCAAAAGAGCATGAAAGACAGATTTCTTCACTGCATAGTTTTAGGTGAAATGAAATGTAGATGCAACTGTCATAACATTGCAATAGTCTTCTCGGTGTTAGTATTCCTGGGAAACAGAAAATTGAACTCTTTGGATAACTACTGACTTGCCAACAAACCTAAACAAGTTGTGACAATCCGCTAGCAGCTGAGTTGCAAACAGCTTACCTCCTTCACTGAGAGCTCTCAGCATAGTCTTTGGGCATATTTTGAAAGACCACTTCAACGTGGGGAGGTGGGTAAACATTCCAGTTTGTAGTGTTAGCACACAGGTTGGTTAAAGTTCAGATAGGCTAAACATTATAGTAAAAAATACAATTTTTTTTCACAAAAATAAAATAGACTTTTTGATGTTAGCAAAAATTTGTGGTCTTGAACATTAATTTGGCAAGTGGAGTGCATGCATGGTTTGAGTTTTTGTTTCCAAACATACAAATGTCACAAAATAATACCATGTTGAATGATAACATGGAAAACAGATAAATACAGCTAAAGGTACCACCACGGATTTGTATTTTCCTAACCTACTTATAGATACTTTTATACGAAATTTAAGTTCACCAAGATTTGTTGATGAGAAACTGTTGAATTCTACTTCACCCATCAGATGATATGCAGCCAGCTGCGTGGACATAAAGAAGGGATGGGGGCTGTTCACCTAAAGAAGATGCAATTGAAGAAATCTTTTCTTAATTTTCCTTTTTCCCCCCTTGAGTTTTACACAGTATCTTGCACATTTCCTTTCTGGTAAGAAGTAGATATGATGGAGAATGCACTCTCACTCAATTAGCGTGGAGACAGTGAACACGGTGCTGCCCTTTCCTCTCTGCAGTCGGAATCAAACTGAGAACACTTCCGTGTATTGATTTGCAGTGCTCTTTATGTTTAGGAGTAGCGAGATTTGACAAATTATTTGCTTCCCCCACTGGCCTTATCAGTAAAGCTGTCCTAGTTTGACTAAATGCCAGGCTGTTTTTTGTAATACCAAGTGATGGGAAATGAACCAGAGACATTCTGATTGAATGGGTGAGAAGATTCACTAACAAACTAGAAGAGAATAATCAGTACAGTAGCTGGCAGTTATGGCTGGTGAAAACCACAGAGATTATAGTTTTTTACCATAGTATCAAAAAAATCAGTGTTCTGATTGTATGGAGGAACTAATATTTAAGATCAGCACAGCTTTTTGGAAGTTTGTAATAATAATAATAATAATAGAGATTATTATTAACAGTTATTAAAAATTGTTAAAGATGGCTCCAATCTCCCTCTCCATGTCCACTTATTATGGTAAATGAAGGGAATAATTTTGCAGGTGGTTATAACTTATTTTAGTAACATAATCATTAATTCCCTTTTTTCCTTCCCCTTTTCTGCACATCTGTGATTAAACATTAAATAGAGAATGTTTAAACATTCCCTTTGGAAAAAAATGTGTCATGTGGTGGGACAGGAATGGGAAGCTGGTGCCCTGTTCTCCGTTTCTTATTGTATGTTGTATAATCTCGGTTCCGGGCACAACATAAGTTTACCCAAAACAACAATTGTGTCGGTACGCAGGTACTGATGGCATTTCCTAATGGCTCACGAGGATCAATCAGAATGTTTTAATGTTCTCAGCTAGAGCCAAATGCTGCCCTCCCTTTGTAGTTAGTTGTGTGAGATCAGAGAAACTCCCTTTACTATTTCAGTTCCTCTGGTGACACTGAGAGGAAAACTTAGCTCATGGATTTCAAGTCTTTGTGAAGTGGGCCTAACCAAGACTTCAGCTGGACCAATTCAATCTGCTCTGGTGGAGGAAATCTTGAATAATGTAATTCAGCTGATTGAAAGTGAAGTATTCAGAAATAGGAGGTGAAACAAGAACAGATTTGGACTTCTTTTAAGATTTTTTTTTTTTTAGTACTGTTCATCATCGCGGTGTTGGAGTGCCCTCCACATATCAACAGTTACGCTCCAGACTGTAAAGGTATATAGGAGCCTAACTCCTTTTTGGAGATCTGTTGCCATGCCTCTGTCATGCTTCATGTGTGCTTTGGGCTTCCTTGTATGTATTAGATCAATTATAACTACAACTGTGAAAACAGTCTCGCCCCAGGTGTCTGTCTGTGCAAAATTCCTATTTTTACCTGTGCAACCGTGAACACGTTTCATAAAGTTGTGACTTGGGCAGGCAGGGGTGGCTAAGGCTTAGCTACTCACATTTGTTGGGAAAAGCTGCATTACAAACCAGAAATACAGTTTTGGGGTTATCTAGAATGTCTATTCAAAACATTCATTAGGTGCACGTATGTTTTCCATACAATGAGCCTGTTTCATTAGAACGAACTCTGGGCCCAAGAATCCTTGTGTCTGTTTGCTTCTCACAGTCATGTTCATAACTTCATCTTGTCTCCTCTCGCATTTGAGCTGCAAGCCTCTGTCTTGGCCCTTTTTTGCAGTCACTTCAGTTTTTACCAGCTAACTTCTAAAATCCAAAATGCATAAGCAAACGAAGGAGCTGGCAACAGAACTTAGTCTAGCCATGGCCCTAGTCTAGTCTAGTCAATGGCCCTAACCTCTCTGAAGTGAGTATGCTAAAAAGATCTTGTCCAGCTCTGAATCTTGAATTATGTACCGCTCAGAGTATCTTCCACAGACTGGATAGTAGCCAAATAGCCAGCTCTGTTGGGAAGGTGAGGGATATGGCCTTCAGCCCCTCCCTGGGAGACAACTGAGCTTATAGGTCCCACTTCTAAAAATCAGGCTACTGTAAAAATAGTATCCACTACTGCTTATCAGAACTTTACAGAAATTGGTACTTATTTTGTAAGGAATGCAGTCTTGTCTCTGTTATGTATTCTTTAATAACACCTACTGTCACAAGTCTCTTGCAGGGCACAGGCAGAGAAATGGCTGAATTTTAGATCTTGACTAGGTGCAGGTCTCAATGCAGGGTTGATGCTGGGTGCATGCAGAGGTATGGACCTCCAGAGAGCTTTAACATAAAAAAATGCCGTAGCCGTGGAACTGAGGCAGCTTATATTCATGGGAAGTGAATGGTTCATAATTTTAGCCTTCGATACTAAAACTCCACTAAGATATTTGCTTAGGCTTTGAGTGGAAAGTGAATGGCAGAAGCTGAAAAGAAAACCAGGGCGTGGAGTCTCCACACTAAATCAATTTGTTTTGTGCACTAAGGAAGAATATATGGATGTGGAGGGTATTTAACTCCACCTGGTCAGCAGAGTACCAGTTTGTATCCACATCCACCCAATATCCTTAAGTATTGATATGGGCTGAATGCTACTGTGGCATTTTATTGTTCAGTGCTGCATAGTGCTGGGTAGTATGAGCAATAAGCTCATAAGCTTCCAATGAAAGACTCTCCACCCCCGTTATTCTGCAGAAGAAAATTAGTACTCTCCTAGGCTTCATCAAAGTGGAACAAAGGTCCCATACTACTGGTGTAGAAATAATTCATCTACTTGCTGTGGCTCAGGGAATGATGCATTTTTTTTCTTTTTAAGCCCCTTCTCAGCAGGCGAAGTGCCCATAATGGCAAGGAACAAGCTAACATGGGCTGCTCTCTTTGCATGTGCATTTCTTTTAATCATAAGAAATTGGGTATTTTGAGAATTTGAGATTTCATGGCGTTATAAAAACTGGAAAATGTGATTTAGAAGTTTAAAACATGTCAAGAGTATTTTGTCACCTATTTTTATTTAGAAACCAACTCATGGGTTTATGACACAGGGAACAGGGGAAGAAGGTTTGACTTGTTAATTTTTAACCTGCTGTTCTGGGCAGGAGCACTGCCTCCATATCCTGATAGGTTTCTGGACTCATGGGGGACCTAACACACTGACTGATTAAGGCTCATAATAAGTTCTTATAGCAGAGCTATACGGCAAAGCAGTATGGTTGCTGTTTAAATGCAAATTTTCCATGACTTAGTAAGAAAAATCACAGGTCTGACTGAAACTTTCCAGACACCTTATCCATCATAACAAATGGATGCCCGCTACTAAGAGAGGATCTCAGTTTATACTTAGAAGGCAGTGGCTTTCCTGGTTTTCAAAAAAGTTTAAAGGCTCAAAACCGTAAATGATGTAAAAAGAGTCCAAGAGGTGTTATTTTAAAATCTGATTGATTGCAACCTATTGTCTGAATTGGGGAAGGAGGACACTGCGAGGCTGTTCCTCAGCCCTGGGTCTGTGAAAATGATCTTCTGCCACTCTGTGATTTGTGGCTGAACTGTGGTATTACAATGCCTCAAAAGCTGCTCCAGAGTTGAGCAGTTTCCTCACGTTTTAGCTGTGACTGCAAATACAGTTCAGTGCACCACTCTGTGACTGGTCCTACACAGTGCCATGTTCCCAGCTCCTTCACACAGAAGTATTTCTTCAGCCACTAAGCAACAGTAAGGGAAGATGTGGGGCATATGGGACCTATCCTTCCACATGGTTAGGACATAGAGGTGGGGAGAGGCGTGTGTGTGACAGAGAGACAGAAAACAGGGAAGGTTGTAACAAGGTGGAATTAGAAAGAACATTGCCGCAGTGGAAAAATACATCAGAAGGTCAAACCACAGGTTGAAAAACAGCATCTGGGAGTGACAGAAGAAATCCTGAATAAACCCCACCTATATCAGGTAGAGTAACTTCAGAGAGAAGAAAGCAAGGAAGTCTTGTGTCTGTGTGGTCTTACATGGGCAATAGACAGCAGACTAAGCATAAACAGGGGGGAACCCAATGCCCATGCAGAGTTCAGGAGTGTGAGATGCTTGTCTCTGAGGATGGATCTGCAGGTAGAGCCCCAGTAGCAAGAGCCGGGAGAGAAGGGCTTCCTTCACCGGTCCTGCTGGTCTCTTCTGCTGATGATAGTATTTACCACCCATACGCTCACAGCATAAAATCCACTGGGCAGGCACCATGCCGTGCAACAGTAATGGTCAGGTGCAGGCCTTCACACTGGCCACAGAAAATCTGCACCTAGTTAAAATCTCAGCTTTCTTCCTTTTCTCAAAACCATACTTCTTACAGTGGAAAACAAGAATTTCAGAAGAGGACAAAAGTTAAATTTTTATTTAAGTAAAAACATGCTGGTAATGTTTTTGAAGTATATTTACAGGGTATACAGCATGCATACACAGAGTCCGCTGCCACCCCCACGTATGTGGTCTGTGGATTGCGATGCCATAGCAAATAACACCAAGTAGAATTTCAACTGACCATTTGAATTCCCAGCTGTAGAATATGAGACAAAGCCACTTTGGGAGAACGCACTTTTGCAATCACTTTGAAAGGGTTTAGGTGGAAACAGAAATTTCTTCCAATAAAAAGAGGTTGTGTTTCATAAGAAAAAAACATGACCAAATGCTGTAGTTCCTTTGGCATCGACAGTTAATTTACTGTATCGGTAGGCATGTACATCTCTGATATAAGTCAGAAAGATTAAACTAAAATACTTTTTATATGAGGCTTTGAAAATTATACTTGCAAAGCGATTTTACTTCTTAATGAGCTTAATCAGGGTTGAGAAGCATTTATCTCAGGAACTTTGTTTATTAACAGGTTATTGCTTTATCAGACAAAAAATTATCCCTTTTTTCTCTTTTAAAAATATGATACTTTCAGTATTTGACACCTCCTGTTTCTCGCACCCACCAGTACGTTAGCCAGATAGAGGAATAGGTTAGTATGTTTTGGTTGGTACTTTTTGTTTTGATCTGTCTTGACCTGTCCCATTGTTAAACCACTGGAGGGCAGAATAGAGACAAAGGAAACCTGTTTTCAAAACAGGACTTGTGTGTTGCAGGGATTTATGCATGCAGGACATTTATTTTTACTATTCTGCAGCTCCATTTCTAGTCATTGTTATTAAGGCCTTATACAGTGAAATCTTGGCACAAATAACCAGAGGAAAACGACAGTTGTTTTGAATAAGAGTCAAAACTTTTTGCCAATATTTAGCAAATTCTTTTCGTAAGCCTGATGGAATAAGCCTGCTTGAGCATTTAGGTTATATTGCAAAACATGCTGCAGAAAAAAACAACTCCAAAATTAAAGAATTTAAAAGTATCCATTTGACAGAGGTACATGCATAGGCTTCAGCTGCATGGTGTCGTCAACAATTTTTTGTCCAACATAAGCTGGACAAATTCATTAATTTCTCTATTTGCATAAGTAAAACACTGTTGTATATCTTGCTATAAATATCAACCTTTTCATATCTTTGATGCAATTGTTCCAATACAGCTGTACGAACTCTATTGTCTCAATGTATTTGGTAGGTTTTCTGTCTTGTTGTTCCAGGTATTTAAAAGTAAAAAGATTTAGGTGCTGTACTGAAGTGGTCTTTGTGCGTTGTTGGGGGTGTTTTTTGGTTTTGTTGGTTTTTCTGTTTGTTTGTGTTTGCTTTTGTTTTTGTTTTTTTTTTTAAGGGAAATATATTCTGCCCAGTAGCAGTGACATGACTAACAACATTCAGCAAAACCTCGCTAGCACTCTCAAACTGTCTGGTGACGTAAAATGACACAAATTAGTGAACGTTCATATCATTGCAATGAGTTGGTTGCTAGTGTAAATAAGTATCCCTAACCTATGCTATTGATCCCTGACGCAAAAATGACTCATAGAAAGAATAGCCTTTGAAGAGTGTGTACTAAACATCAAAGTCCTTGTGGTGGAACAGGCAGGAGCTGTGGAGTTGTGGTGGGTTACCATTCAGAGAGCATGTTTCAGACTAGTGAAATGCCACTAATTCAGTATTGGGCTTGTCACTCCTCAGGAAGGAAAGGCCGGTCCCCTGCACTTTGCTTTGCACCAGTCACAGGGATTTCCACATTTCTTGTGATGCATTATAGCTTCTATTTTTTTGGTTGGTTTTAATGCCACAAATACAGCACCTTCCATCGTGACATATGAAACAGTAGACGTGAATGCCCCTACAATGTGCAACAGTGAATAGAAAACTCTTGATATTAATACGCAGCACCTCACCAGCTTCTCACAAAGCAATAAAAGAGCTGGTGCCAGCAAGCACAGTTCTGTTAAAAGTCCAGCTTCTCTACTTGATCCCGTATTATTTCAATTGAAGTAGAAATAAGCTTAGGCTCAGCTAAGCAGTAAATGTTTGGGTAACAAGGAGTGCATTGCTTACCTGTTTTAAAAAACAAAAAAAAAGGAAAAAAAAAAAAGACTTGTCTAGACTGGGAAAAAAAGTGGGGTTAGAAGGTGCCTTAGCTGATGAGTTAAATAACATCTATTTAAACAGTGCATGCACTAGAGACAAAGATAGTCCTATTGGTGAATATTTCCCTTGGTCCCAGTGAGACTGGCTGTGACTTCTGGCAGCTTTTTAAGACCTTGCCTCGTTTATGTTCTAGGCAGTATTTAAAATATGTAAGTTTTGTGAACTGACCCATTTTAAAGTCCCACCTACTTTCCTGCCAGTTCTCCATGCAGAATAGAACTGAGCAACTTCCATGAGATTATTCCACTGTTTTGTCCCACTTTGATCTAGGGCTTAATGCAGGTGAGGTGTCAAGTGGCTGGAAGACAGGTTATTCCTTGTGAAAATACATGTCCTATACGTACCCTGTGTCTCACTTGCCTGGTCTTGATTGTCTACAAATAGAAGCACTCCTTTATATCACAGGACAGCTCCTATAAATGGTCTTATGAAATCTGGTTCTGTCTTGCAAAGCGAATCTGGAGCACAGATGCCAGCCAAAAAGATAACTTGATGATATGCTTGCTTGATGGCTCAAATCAGCGGCAGAAACACCACAGCTGCCTGCATCTGGCTCCAGGTTCCAGGATCTCCCAGGTGAGGGCCTGAGGCCCGGTCTATCTGGGTGCTCTCCCCAGGCACAAAGCAGTGACCGAGAAAGACGGCCAGCAGAAGGAAGCTCACATATTTTTGACTGTGAGTCCTCATTTTACTGTTGGCTAGTCTTAAATTTGCATGACTAATCCTGTGTTAGCAGTTTATGTTTTTGTCTTTCATTTCACGTAAGATGAAAGGTGATTTTTGTTAGCCAACTAATTCTGTGCTTCTGGAAATCCTGCTTCCATTATTAGCGACCTGACTACTTTTTACAAACCATGAATACGGAGTGAATATAACAATGTATTTTCCCTGTGGTGAAGAGAGCATTTAAAGTACAGAACAGCTATTAAAGACAGTAAAAAATGCAAGTTTCATGTTTTTCAATTTTTTTTATGGTAGACAGGTAGTTTCATGTTAGAGATAAGCCTATCTGTAAGTGAAATAATTACTCTTTAATTAAGATAATTATAAAAACAGGAATGTAAATACCCAAGGTATAGTATGCCTCAACATTTTTTCTTTCACATTATCCACAAACTTATCTTGCATACCTAAACCCTGTTTTTACTTGATGATTACAACAGCATATACTCAAAACTGAAAACAGAGTAAGCAATTAAACTGTATGTAGACTGTTAGGTTTAATAGCTGAAAAAAAGACTTTTTATTGTCATTTTCCTCATTTCTTCAACCTTTATCTTTTTAGCTCATTTTCTAAGGAACTCATGGGATTCTCCCACCAGTCTCTGTTATTGAACTTATTGCCAGCTAGATTTTGTGGTCAAGGGGCAATACTTTCAAAATTCCTTCAGGTTTCACAAAAATATCTGGTCAAAGTAAGAGACTTTACTAGTATTGGAAAAGGCAGTAGCAGAGGGTGAATTCTTATTAGAGAGACAGGTGAAAAATGTTCTGAATGCCCCAGCCACAGGAAAACAGTTTTGTATTTTGAGACTGCAAAGAGTCCAACTGTGAACCAGAAATCAAGGTCCAATCAAACTGCATTAGGTCTGCTGCCAATGGGGTTGATTATTTGTTTCATCTATTCTAGTAAGACAAAATTCAAAATATGAATCTCTTGTGTGTGTTCTGTATAAATCGAGTGATTTCACAAGCAAACACAAAAATGCAACAGCAAATTCATCATTCTATTCTGATCAAGGAAAAATTAGGAGAATAACCAACTCTACAGTCACAAAAGCCATCATTTCAAGGCTCGTTCCTATACCTAGTCCTGTACAGTAGTGAATAAAAGTAGTTACAGGCCGATGGCATTTTTTTCTTTTTCCCCCTTTTTTTTAATAAGAAATGGAAGCATGCATATGGATATAATGTTCTAGGGGAATACTTCTTATGTCCAACTACTACCTAGTAAATCTGTGTGCATTTGTTTCCCTACTTCTTGTCTCTTTATGGAAAGTTCTTTCTCTGATGTGTCTGTGCTGCAGAGGGACCCATGGTGTTCCTCTTTGAGACTCACAGTGCTGTGCCCTGTTAATAATAGTGATTTTTCTGAGTCAGTTGCTTAAATTTCTTTGTTCCCCTTTATTCAAATGTATATGACACTGCAGAATTTGACATGGAGGATGAAGGCCATGAGTCCAAAAAGCAACATTTCTGGCACAGTTGCTGAGATGCTGTAGGAGAGCATTTCCAAATACTTGGAAGCTGTATTGCACATTCGTAATGTTCTATTATCACCATTTGTTGTCTCTATGATCTGCCTGTGCTTGTTTTAGACAAATATAGTAGTAGTGTGGGAGTTGCATGTTCTAGCGCCAGAACCTCTATATGCACAATGGGTGTAGGAAATCCCTGCATCTCCTGTGCAAATGTGGCACTGAAAATGAAAGCTCTTTGGCCCTAAACACATTGAAGGCACACATGGAAGAAAAAAAGCAAATGCGGCACCTGAATTACTTTTCAGAGTGTCAGTATCAAAATATTGCTGCACATTACATATTATGGGGCAGTAGTGGCTGTTTGCTGCTATGGTGAACTACATGAATCTGAAGAATATCTTCTTGATTTTGTAAGACACCAAATTAATCTGGAAAGGATGCTGAGTACCCTCAGTGTCCATTGAAAAGGGAGACTGTATGAAGTTAGGGGAAGAAAAGAGCACTCAATACCTTAAAAACCCAAAGTTATCTGATGCCTTGTTCAAACTGGGAAACTCAAAGTTAAGCCATGTTCAAAGTGTAAATTCCATGAGCAGAATTAGCATGTGTACAGAATTAACACCTCTTTACTAGTGAAACAGAGAATCAATGGGGCATTTATTGCACTTTAGCAAGTGTAAAAAGTATATTCAAACCCAGTAATTCAATTTAATGCAATTTACTTCCCTGTGTGTCCTCTAGGAGCTCAGTTCCACTGCGAAGAGCACTAAAGGCTTGTGAAATGGAGGTGCCAACTTCTAGTTCTGCCCTTGTTTCGTGCAGAGCTCGGAAGGTGACTCAGGTCTCCTGGACAATCACCTGACCTCTATGTCTCATTTTCAGCATAGATAGAACAGTAATTTTGGACACAAAATTCAGGTTAGAGATTGTAGCTACTGATACCTGCAAATATTTTAAGTATCTCTGATTGATGATGCAATAATCCAGTGAAAAATTGTAATGTCCTTTCTTGGAAAAAATACCAGTTCCAATTAAGCACACACTGTGACAGGTCTATCAGTACAAACGCTTTAGAAACTGGTGCACGGCCATCCTGAATTCTGTCTGTCCAACATCACCTGGGACATGATTAAGATGTCAGTAAGATCAGTAAGATCAGTAAAGGTTTCCCTTGACTTCAGGGGTATTTGGATTAGGCTTTAGGATTACATTAACTCTTTTGGTTATTGATATGTTGGTTTACTGGAAAATTTTAAAATTAAAAAAAAGTTTATTTAGAAAACTGTTCCAGTGCTATATTTTGTCATAGCCAAAATGAGGAAGTATTCTGTATCTCCAAAGGGTCTGATTTTAGGAAGTTTCCAGTCCGATTACTGCTTTGTTGAGGGTAGGAGATTTTTGAAGAAGTTATAACAATGAATCCAAAATAATTCTCTGAGGCTTCTGGAGGCTTTTAACTTACTAATTTAATAATAAAGATGATCACGTGGCCCTTCATTAGAACAATCTTTGTTTAGACTCCACACTAAGCAAACTGTTCATCGGAGCAAACTGGTCACCCTAACATTTGTAAAGTGAAAGAAATGTACATGTTTTACTTAATTCACAATGATCCCCACTGGTCCATTATTTTGATTTTGTCAGTTATTTATATTTAACTCTTATTGTCTAAGAATTGCTATCTTTTAAATGGGAAACATGTGGACTACAATTATAATCCAGTATATTTTTGAAAGTGTAATTGCTGACTGACCAGGCAGTTCCATTTCCTGTCTAAAGGAGCATGATCTCAGATGTGATATTGCCACTGAATGACAGAACTTCTGAAGCTGCCCCTTAAAAACTGTTATCCAGAAATGTTGCCTCAAAGTTCAATAATTTTAATTGTATAGTGTCTTTAATGGTTTTTCCAAGTCATATTGTACTACAGAACATACTGTTTTCTATTTTAAAGATGGATTAGTTCCTGAATGTAGTCTTTCATGTGATAATTTCATCTGCTTATTAAAAATAGCTACTTAACTTCTCTCAGTTGCAGCAAAAAGTTTGAAAATCCTCAGTCCTCAAGATTTGGTATCCCAAAGGCAAATAGTAATCCATATGTATGTTTATATATATATACCCCTATATTTACGTATAAAGAGAGAGAGATCCCTTTTAAGCCTATCTGATGAGCTTTTGGGGATTGACTCATGACTTTTGAAAGTGTGAGGGGTTGGCAATACCGCAAAAGCAGCAAATTAATCATATCTGTTGAAAAGAATTTGTAGGTTTATAACTAGGACAGTGCAAATACTTGTTAGTGCTTTACTTTGTTGTGAAACGGCAGGTTCATTTTCTCATGAGATCATGAGTGTTAAAATTTTCTGTTGCCATTGTCAGTTTAAGTTGAATTGGTATAGGATGGCATGCGTAATCATATGGCACATCAGTCTGGCCCAGAAGATAACACGTCACCACTGTATGTCAGTACTCTGTCAGCATGCTGCTAAGATTTGTTCTCTGACATTCATTAAATACCATGACTTGTTAGTACGTGCCCAAGGTATGAATGAAGGAAGGGGGAATCTTTTCCAGATCAAGATAATCCTCACAAATTCCAGTGACAGAATTCTTGAAAACCAAGTGCTGTGGCAAAAATATCTAATCTCTTTCCAGATATTTTTTTGGGGGGGGGAGGACATGACACAAGAGAACAGACTGTAAAATTTAAATCAGAGTAGAGAATCTGAATACAAAGTACAACATGCAAAAATTTGAACAATATCAATTATGCAGTGGCCTAACCTGTGTATCCAGCCTTCTAGAAGAAAATGGGTCATATATAAAAACAGACAGCCAATTCAAAATGAGACCAGGTTGGTAGATGACAGCAAATTTTTAAGTTTTGAAGGAAGTTTAGTGAGTTCTGTAAGGCAGGTCATTCTGGATGCTGTTTGCAGAGCACAGATGTCCTAACATAACCATTACTGTTATTACTAAATGGCCCTTTTACTGACACTGTTAATGAAGCAGCCAAGTAGAGAATGATTCTTGAGGAGTGACTGGTGGCCTGTGCAATGTGGCACGTACAGTTCAGTCTTGGGACATCCAAAATTCAGCTTTGGTAAACTTTAGCTCTCCTGGTGTCCTTAATGTCTCCTCTGAGATTATAAGCCAAAAGACCTTCACATCTCGAGGCTCTTATTAACCAAAGAATGGGCATGTTTTTTGTGAGGTAGGCATTGGTTTTCCCTAAATGCTCTAAATCGATAGGCTCGATGCCTCAGGAAGGTATTGTGCCTATGACACCCTTCCTGATATTTTTAGGGCTGGTTAAAGAAGTAGGTAGTCTCTCAAAAGTAACACCTCAATCCTTTTTAAAAGTACTATAGTATTTACACTTCATTACATTACGATCCTGTTATTTGATGAAACAAAACAAATAGTCCATGCTAGACACCTACTAAGCTGGACATTAGTATTACTATAACCGTTCTTTTTTCTCAGGAGAGTTTTATACACCTTGTTTTCCATTCAACTGACTCTGTGACAGTGCAGCCACATTAACTCTTTGCAGCAGGTTCACTTTCAGTTCAACAGGATAATTGATCAGCAAGGGTACAGCAGGCAGGTGGGAATAGTCTGGAATTTGCCTGAAAGGAAAAAGGATTAAAGAAACCTGGGTGCATATGTTGGACCGTAGCTCCTTTCCCGTTTGTAACTTTGTGGTGGTGGTGTGATTGGTATCTAATTGCTGCAGGGTTAACTTTAAACAAAAACCTAAAACAACCCAGTAACTCACTTTCTAAAAATCTGGTTGGGATAATTTATTTTACTTCAGTTGAATGTCTCTCCAGGTGTTGGTGGTAAATGTGCCTAACATCCTGTTCCTTGGTCAGTTTGTGCTTATGTTTCTACTTCTTCCAACTTTCATCTGGAATTGATCCTGCAATATGTGGCACAGGTTTATGGTCCTTCACTGCATCTTCTTCACAGTAAATAACAAGAATGCTAATCAGGATGTTTCCCAATGCATACCTGAAATAGATTATGTTTACCATTTGTTATTGACCATGGTGTTTACTGAAGACATGACATCTAACAGTGATTTTGTGACACGGACTCTTGGATTCTATTCCCCGAGGAGTCCTGGTTCCCTTTGTGAAGGTGTACAAATTGTTTTCCTCTCTATGCCTCAATTTTCTTGTTTGTAAATTGGGATACCATATGGCTCTCATAAAGCTGTTATTCCACTGTTGTCAACAATAGTAATATCCATCAGAATAAAATATTGATTGTTAATTTCTGTCAACTCTCTGCATATTGTATTCGTGGGGTGATGCATTTGCCATTTTATCTTTTGCAATAGCACAGGAGATGAGAGCCAGATCATAACCCTACATGGGTAAAAATTGCATGGGCCAGGAAACATTGGGAGTTGATAAATCCAAGGAAATGCTTTGAATTTCCTTATCAGAGGAGTGGCATTGCCTTTGTCTCTCGGAACAGGGTGTGGCCCTGCTAATCATGAGCGCCTCGGATCCTGGAGGAAGAATACATGAATTACAGGTATTGCTGGAGGGATGCGAGATTTAGGCAGAATTCGGGTCTTCATTCTCCACTTCGTTGCTCCAATTTTATGCCAGTATTGACTCCAATAATGGCGTGTTAGCACGGTAATGCTGATATAATAGTTTCCTTTCCGACTGCTGCTCCAGCTCTCAGCTTCAGTGGCAGTTCTGCTGGCAGCCAGTGACAGCTAGCTCCAAGCACCACCGCTCAGTGCCGGGGAATGAGGAATTAATGCCAAGAGGCAAAGCATTGATTAATGTACTTGAGAATTAATCCATTTTTTTATGCCTGGTTGGGAAATGGTACAAATCATATCCCTTGTAGACTGCGTATTTAGAAACATGATTGGAAATATATGTGACGTAAAACAAAGTTTAGGAATATAAGTAATAAGTAAATCGACATGTTCTGCAACCTTTATGTAATCCCCTAAATACCATATAGATTTACAGTTCACAATTTGCATTCAAATGTTGTAGAAGTTGTGGATGTAGCAGTTTACAGTCTAACGAGATGTGATATACTGTTTGTGTGCTAAACTGGAATGAGAAAAATACACTGGCTGAATACACTGAGCTCTCCTCACGCGTTTTAAGTATGTAAGGCAGAGGTGGCCAAATTACAGATAGCAAGTTGCAGCTTAGTGCTCCCCATCCCTCTCTCTTTTGATCTTATCTGATGTGTCAGGAGGTGACAGGCTACGTCAGGCCATACCGAGGTCAGGGGGTCACAAAAAGTCTCATCAGGTGGAGAGAAGGATAGGGACACACAGGCTGTTTTTCAGGGGAGAGGGGATAGCAGGCTGCAGCTGGGGGAGTTGCCTTTTGAAGTCGAGGGTGATCATACACACAGGTCACGGGTAAAGGCTACAAGTTTCATCACGTTCGGGCCATAGAGTCCATGGAGGATGAGACACTGGGTGTACCTATGGCCTGGCAGAATGCGGACAAGTGTGACTGGGGAATCAGAAAATACAAAAGCCTGGGCTGGGATCTTGGCTTGGAGAGAGACTGGAGTTTTGGATAGGAAAGCAGGAGGGACTGGGCCACATAAGGGTGGCTCCAGACCACGCTGAAGTTCTGGAAAAGGATAGTAAATTTGACCTTTATCTCCATCCTTTTTCCCCTACACGGACAGGGGAAAATAATAAGAAAAATCTCAGTTTTACTAAAAGGCAGGAACTGATTCTAAATGTAGTTCCAGACTCTGGGATCTATAGTTTGGTGCATCTTGGTGATGGAAGGCTATGACTGGTTAAAGAAGGAGTAGAGCTGGAAAATAATCAATCTCCCCATGCCCTTTCAAAACTCCAGAGACAGCATTAGTATATGACCACAAAGAAAACAAGAAGTGTGAAGTTCCTAGTGGAACAATACACACAAAATAGTTTAGCTACCCTGGGCTCTTGTGAAAGTCTTTTGTGACTTGAGGCAACTTCAAGAACACTTTTATATAAGCAGTGACCAGTCAAGTTCTACCTGACCCTGTGGTTGGAATTAAAGCAAAAGTCTCCATTGTTCATCTTTCTGTTTCTCCCGCCATGCTGTTGAGTACATTTCCATCTCTCTACCTTGATTAGCCTTGAAACTTGTTGTTTTAAAATACGCTTTTGTTCAATTTTTGTAAAAAATAATTATTGGGAATTCTTTTACTGTTTCAGTCTGTCATGCATTACTCCAGTAAATAACTTTAAAAAATCAAATATTGATTTATATGTTTGGCTCCCCTTTGTTCTATACAAGAGCAATGATTTCACTTAGCTATTATGATGGATAAAACTTCAGAGATAATTAAATACATTAAATCCCTAAGGGAAGACTTACTTCAGGTTTGAAGTATTCAGACTTAAAAGCATTTGGAAAGTGTTAAACCCACTATCATTTCAATATTGTGACTTAAAAAAAAACAACAAACCCTCACTGTACAGATAGAGTGCAAGTAACTCATTTGTTAAAGGCATTTTCCTATATTCTAACAAAAAAAAAATCACTAGACCAAGGCTATTTCTTTGACTAATTGTATATTTAGTAACCCTTTAATATGACGACACGAGTAAGAAGTCTGACTTAAGATACTTTTAAAATTACATACAAGTGTGGCCAGGTGCTAAGAGTCTTGTTTGTTCATACTAGATTGACGCTGCTGTGCTAAGAGTAGTAAAGCTTATTGATGTGTCATTTTTTCCCCTGCCTGAAACCAGCCTTTCCCTTTTCAAATACTTACTTAGTTTACATGGACAAGAACAGAAAAGTTGTTTATGATTGCCACCTTATTGGAACATAACAAGTTAACACTTAATTCAAGACTTGTTAGATATTCAGCATTAATTCGTTTGACAGCAGAATATTTAGTACACAAACGCAGAGAGCAGCAGATATCTCCTGCGTCTTCCACGTTTGTTCTAGATGAACTTGGGACTTGCTGGTCATATTAATGCAGTTGTCACCTGCTTGTCACCTGAGCTAGTCATGAGATATTGAACCAAGCAGCCCTAACTAGGAAACCCTAGGAAAATCATTAACTGTAACGATTTGCACTGTGAATTATGTTTAAGTCAAAATATTATTTTTCTACATCTCTTTTTACGTAAAAATGTATTTTTTTCAACTTTTGCTGAAAAGATGAAGTTGGAATAAGAGACAAAGCATAACATTGCCTGAAAAGGGCAAAAATTCCAACATACACATAAAACGTTAACATTCCACATGAAAATCTAAATCATCTTAAAAACTATTATACATCAGAACTGAAATAAAGAAGGTGAGAGTGTTTCCACATATCAAAGGTGCAAATGTCTTCCCTGAATTAAGCACCATGGCCATGCAGTACTGCCATATCCTGAGGCTCCCTCAGGGTTAGAGTCCATGACAGCAGAGCCATACCCAGCAATGACTGACTTTTTGCTCAGCTTCTACTGTTGATGTTAGTCAAGTAGCTGTGGAAGACCATGGGGTATCTCTAGAAAGCCCAATTCTGCCTTCAGGCTCAAATAGTAAGCTGCCATAGTAGCTCAAGAAGGCTGTATGTGTTTGTGGGGACAGAGTTTGGCCACGAGTTTCTCAAGTCAGATGAGATGAGTTCAAGATTTTCACATTGATTATTTGCTGGGTTTGCATCTGACCAAATATAGGGGACATCAGAGGCGGGGAGTGGTGTACTGGTCCTTGAATTTTTTGGCTAAGATATCATTGCAAACAGAAAGACTAGACCCTAAAATAAAGAAAATAATATTGTCAAAGCTTTTTTTTTTTTTTTTTTTTTTACAAGAAAAGCAAGTGTTCATGCTGACTAGATTGATCCAGGAGGACTCAACCTCTTTTATCTTGCTTTTGACAACATATCTTGACAACCATTCGCCTAAGACAACCATTAACCATTTTAAAGCAACCCTTCAAATCGCTGTTTGCTTAGTGGTAGTTATGGTACAGTGCCATACAGTGCCAGCAGCCAAGGCAATCCTTACGCAGAGGTTGTCAGCAATGCTAGCCAGCAGGGTTAGACATTATGATTCTGTGAAAAGAATATGTGAATCAGAAGATTTATTAGCTAGAGAATGAATCCAGCAGATGATAATGTGGGAGACTTGGCATCTCTGTTTTGCCTGCTTCATGAATAAAATTCAGTATTTGTACATTTAATGAAAAAAAGAAGGCTTTTTAATATTAAAAGGGTTAATTCTTAACTCATTTCTCTTTCACAGACAAGAAATATTTTCTGTAAGTCATAAATAACACATTTTAATAAACTGAGACTTTGATTACTTCATGTGGTCCGACTTGCATTGTAATTTTGCAGAGACTGTTTGACACTGTTCCAACATTCAATTTCTGTTGTGCATATTAAAAGATCTACATATTTCAGCCATGTACAGGTCTTCATGGTCTACTAGTGAACAGTGTTATTACTGAAAATATATTTGACCTTCTAGCAAAATAATTGACTTTTAACGGAAAGTGATTTTATTTTTTTAAAAAAACTTCATTGTTTTCATGATTTACCTTTAATTTATGTTCCCGTACTATACAGTCATTTTTCTCAAACTGCACTAATTTTATAGTTCAAACAAGGCTTCCATTTCACCCTTGAGCCAGGATCCCTGATTTTTCTTTCAACTGGGAGTGCACAAGCCAAATTTTTGGAATCGGTTCAAGGTCAAATTCAGTTCCTTGGAGTTTTGTCTTGAATGTGAACTTCAACAAGGAATGAGAAAGTGTAATTTTTTCTTGGTGACAAATACTAGCCAACAGGTTGACGGTGGCATTAAAAGAACAAGAGGACTAATGCTGGCATTTGCTCCACTGCTGGAAGGGGAAAGGTGATAGCAGTTAGTTTAACTAGTCTAGGGACTAGAATTCAAGCAGCATCTCATTTGTCCTCCTTTAATTTAATTTTATTGATTGTATCACTAGAACAACCATTTCGTAGAGAACATTTTGAATGTTATCACACACGGTTCCCTATCTGACCCCCAGAAAAAGGAATAAGGAATTAATAAACTTACAATGAGTTTAGCAGGTGCATGTTAAATTACTTGAAATTTTTAGTTTATTTCTGTATTGGAAAAAATGTGTCTTACGTACTTCGAAAACTAGTTATCTTTATCTGTTCAGAAGTACAAGAAATACAGGCTATAAACCATTACATGTGATTAAGTAAACTGTTCTACAGGGCTAAAACTCTCCAGTACCGCACATGAGTCAGAGCGACTTTAAGGTTTGGCAGGAGGATACAATCTCTTTACTTTCAGTCCAATGGGTGAGGGTCAAAACCCACTGATCTCTGACAGGTGCTCACTCGAATGAATTAGTGCTTCCAGTCTACTTCCTTACCAAATGTGTCTGCATAGCATGAAGCAGTATCACACTTTTGTCCTCAATGGATATTTTGCCAGCAACTTTGGAGAACAGAAAGGCTTATCAAGTTTTTCACAAATGTAGGAGATTTTGTAGGAGAAACATTAATGTTTTCACTCACTTTAGGGGAACCTTTCTGCAGCTGTAAATGTGCAAAGAATATAGAAGACAACTGTTTACTAAAATTCAGTTTCTGCAGTAAGCTGTTTGGGCAGCCCTGAGCAATAGATGAGACCTTGCCCCATGTTTCAGCAGGATGAGTGGAAAAGAACTTCTTCCAGAAAGCCTGAATTGTTTTCTCTGTTCATTACTATGAGCTTTTCCCCATATCTCCAATATTTCACTTTTATCTTTTCATTAAACTAGATGGCATGAAGAAATTTTGCATTTCTGTCATTGTGGGTTTCTTGTGGTACTGGACAGCTTTCACATAGGTGACCTGATCTCCCTCCCTTGAAAATGATTTTGCTGTATGAAGATGTCACACTTGGCTTTGTTTTCTACACCACATCTACTAGTCACTGCAGCCAAGAGGTAAGTGGCTGTTCAGAGCGCATATGATACAACTATGCCACTATTTTGATAGTGAAGTTCTGAAGTCCTGCAAGGGTCCTCGTTAAAAACTATCCATTGCTGTCGAGACTGTAGCCACGCTTTCCTGTCTGTGGAATTCCTTTGTTCAGTTCTGACAGTTCGTCTTTAACCCCAATTATTTATGGTTTACCTGATTTTGGCTGAGCTGTGTTCAGGTCTGAGCAATTTTCCAGCGACTTTGTACATGATTAACACTTCACTAAGCGCACTACCAATGCCTTTGATCAATGTTCTCTTATAAAACTAATTATTCAAAACAAAACAGCCTACTGATGTAGTTCTTAGCTCGCTTTTGAACTGCCAGACTGGTGGATAGTGTATATATTCTAACTGTAAATGATAATGGTATTTATTGCTCCTTATTATTGCTTTTACTGAATGGTCTGCTGTAATTTGGGGCTTTTCTATTAACTTACCCAGATGTATTACTCACTTGTGCAATGTCAGTGAAATAGCTCCTGCACAGCAGCATAAAGGGATATAGAGACTGCTGAAGAATTTCCTACGAAAAAAAGCACAGGCCATTCATACAAGCAACATACAAAACAGCAGACCAAGGATGAGAATCATTTCAGTGTGGTTGCAGAAGTTACAGTAAAGCGTTCTTAGATAGCTTCAGGGAAGAAAGGTGTTTGAAGGAAGGATTTAAATGAGAAGACAGAAATCATCTGAGGCTTCTAGACTGGGGAGATTGTCTCTAGGGTGAGTAGTAGGATAGAAGAAGTAAAGACATGAACAGGAAGACACTGTAAAAGGAAAGTTAGAGAGAGCAGATCAGTGTAGAAGGAAGTAAACCTTGAGACACAAATCACTTGAGGCTGTGAGAGTAACCATGTACTTTATTTTTTCTTTCTCAGCTGTTGAATAGAAGCTGGGTTTGTGTTTTTATAAAGCCTTGTGTTTTTATAGAAGGCTTGTGTTTTTATAAAGAGATCAGTTACTTCTTGTTTAAGTTCCATAAGGAGTTTATTGTCACACTTCCATCTTCCTAAATCATGGCACAGAACCAGAGTAGGAAATATGATGTAAAGCACCTTAAAGCTTCTTTTTGAGCCTGTGTGGACCTTGGAACTACCAATACCACTGCATACAGTGATATGTTATAGCTGAGGCTTTGTGATATACTTAATTTACATTTTCATTTTTCTTGTGAACTGCTGTCTCTGTTTATCAGAAAAAAAAGAAATACCAGAAAAGAGAGTCTCCAGAAAAGAAATCTTCCTACCATCTTTCACGTTCTTCACAACATGCTATTTTTTAATTCTTTACTGGTCAAGTGGAAAGAGCTGTTCTTCCTCAGGCTTCCTTATTTTGCTGTGCTTAATGATTATCCTCTTAAAGTCATTTCTGACTCAGTTAATTTTGGACATTGTATATTCCCACAGATTATTGTCTGCTGTAATTGGTGCTCTTATTGATTTCACTGGAGTCAGAGAGCCAAATGTTGAAGATTTACTCCAAGGTTTGAGCAGCAAATATTGCCATTTGCCATTTCTAATAATTTTGTCCATGTTTTGACTTAGGCAACGATTATGATTACTTTGCATTTGAGTTGTGTTAAAGACCTGTAATATCTGTCTTTATGTAACTTGTATAAACACATTTCCAAGAGGCTTCTGATTTTAAAATAGAAAATAATTAATTGAGGTACTTTGGCCTATCATGCCCCAATATGATTTCTTCTGTTGTCCAAAATGGTAGCACTGACCTTTGTGTATACTTCCTTTAGTAACGCAAGCTTCTCAACATAAAATATACACAAACCCTGGCTGGACTGACGGAATTATTTAGTGTATGCACATGACTATGTCCATGCAAACATGAAGAGTCATATATGAGTCCCACCTTAAAAAAAAAAAAAAAAAAAATTGGTTTAGGTTTGTATGAAATGAGTAGCCAGACTTACGATACTAGAAGATACAGCCTTCCATATCTAACAAGACACCTTGCTAGACAGGGTTTTTATCTAGAGGTTCTTCAGGTCTTGCTGGCTCTTTTGTCCCTTCTTCAGTAAACTCATGCGACAAATCTGGCTGGGAAAGCATGGAACAAGCATCAGCTGGAAACTTTCCTATGGGACTGAAGCCAAATATAGTAGGAGAACACAGTGGTTCATGGGCTTGGCAGTAAAACTGACATGTGCATCCGAGCATGGAGTTTGTGTACACTCTTTAGACAGTGCCAAATGGCGACACTTGGTACAATCCAGCTACAGATTTTATTATGAGACTGTAACTCGGCCTTTAATATCTACTTCTTGTTTGTTTCTTTTTTTGTTTTTTTTCTAGGAGTATATAGAAGCCGATTACAAAATACTACCAGGCTTGTTGCCTCTTGCTATTGCAAAATGTTCATAAAAAAGAATAGTGGTCTCATTTGTACTTCATCCAAATGCAGACACTTCATTACTGTTCAGATCTAGGTTTTCATTGTCTTTACTGTGTATGCAATGAATTCATCTGGTCTATCATCAAATGTTTCAGTGAGATTCTTGAGCTAGGAGTTCAGCTGCCTTAATCTTCTGTGTAGTTTGCAGTTCTCTTCCCTCTCAAAATGCTTCTCTCTTCATAGATTGTAGAAGGGAGCTTTAAGGCTTAGGTATTTCCTTTAACCTGGGTGAAGTGAATCTGGGCCTGACACCCACTGTGAAGGCAGTAGAACCATGGGTGCAGCCTGTTTCTCTCATTCTGATATCCCTCACACCAGAATAAAATTTTCTTTTGGTTTCAGTGGAATCACTTCTTATTAACCCCTGTAAAAATAAGAGTAGGAGTGGTCTGCAAATGTTGAATTATTCATTGTGTCTCCCCAGCAGGGCTTTCTAAGATACCCAGTATGTTTGATCTATGACATCATTAGTTGTGAAAGCCAAGTGGATACATTCTACAACTGAAATGTAAATTCCCAGATATGAACTGAAATGTAAATTCCAGTAATATTCCTCCTCCAGGTGATCTCTTATTTCATATAAAACCTAGTGTAACAAATATTCACCACCCCCACTGCAGTCAGCTTTGTGCAATTTGAAAGCAATGATGCACAACTAATTGCTGGTGCATTGTGCTCAGTTATAGCAGCTGTGAATGATTTCCAGAAGTTGATTATTCTTGGATGAATGATTTTTCTTACCTCTAGTACACCCAGGATTGCTGAAGTATAATTTACTTTTGCTGCTATGATAGACAACTAACAAAATGTCATGCCTCAGTGATACATCAGTCTGTGGTGGTGAAATTAATTTCACACCTTGCAGAGGATATGTTCTCTGATGTTTTTTGACATTGGTGTTTTATGCCTGTATGGTGCACATATTCACCAGGCCACATGATTTGGAAGGGCAAAGGCTAAAATGGAATTTAATACCTTTAAACTTGATCCAGAATCTTCAAAGGATCAAAAATTCCAAAAAAAGAATTATGCGTACTGGCAGGAGATAGTGTTTGCAGATATAATACTCTTACTCTTTTCAGTTGTAGAATATGCAAAAAATAAACAACACCGATTGCATTCTTCATGGCAGCCAGGTAACTTCAGTGGACTTCTCAGAAGACTGAAATTAGCCCTAACTCTTCAAACCAGTGCAACTATC
Organism: Phaethon aethereus; assembly: GCF_964289735.1. Lineage (NCBI taxonomy): Eukaryota > Metazoa > Chordata > Aves > Phaethontiformes > Phaethontidae > Phaethon > Phaethon aethereus. Next base: position 23,411,898 of record NC_138587.1, read on the forward strand.
AAAACATCTGTCTGTAGGCTGGTCAATAGGACTATCTACTACGATGTTTGGAACTTCAAGCAGTCTCTTTCAGTTTTGACAAATTAACAGAATCTTTTGTGTTCAAAGCCACTCATAGATATGAAGACCAACTCTCAACGTCCATCCCTCAATGCTGAAATAAACAGGAGGGAAATTATTAAAGAGAAATTATGAATGAGTAGAAGCTTAAATTGCTATTTCCAAAAGAATCGGGGAATGGATTTTCAAAGGGAATTGGGTATCTAGAGACACAATGAATGTCACACGTGGCCTGCCACTCACCAGGAGGCAGCATTCTTCAATGCTTTCTGAAGCCCCCAATGGGAACAGGAGCTCTTGGAGGGCATTGCTGCAGCAAGAGGGTGCCTATGGCCTAAAGACCACAATCAGTCTGTCTTAAAAGATGATGCAGAGAGAGTGGAATTTCACAGAAGCTTGCTGAGACAGATGCCCAGTGCCTATTCAAATCATGCATTCAAGTCATACTTATTGCAGACACTTGGGTGTCTAAATGGTATCATAAAACAATGCACTGAGTTTCACTTTTGGTGGAAGTCAATGGGATTTAGCTCCTCCAGTCTCAATTTATTTTTTTAAAGCAAGTTACCCAAACTTTGAAAACTTAATCCAGGGTATATTTTTATCCATTAAGGTTGGAACCTGCCAAGACCAGATCCTAATATAATTACTTAGACAAAAGTATCACTGAAGTTCTGGAGTCTTGCCCAAATTAGGACTTCAGCGTTCAGCTCTTGGTCTTTTATGTTCTCAGCTAAACAGTATCTAACAACAAATCATCACACTTGTTTGACAGAACAAAAAATATTTTCGTGTTAAATCTGTTCTTCAAAATTACAAGCACTGTTTACACCCAGGAAATTGCTTCATTTGTAGCAATTTCCTTTTCTTTAATTCCATTTCCAATTCCCATTATGAAACTCCCAGGCATGTAGTATGGCCCAATAAATAGGTGGAGTAGGACCAGAAAGGAGGAAATACCTGCCCTTTTGTACATTTTACGCCTATTTAGAGAAGGAAAGTAAAAGAAACATATACAGAAATTCCAAATGTAAGCAGTTAAAATAATTAGCAGCAAGATTAGTGCTTGATTAACACTTTTTTGGATTTTTTCCGTATGTCCCTTCACAACCAGACGTAAATGGAATATTGTAGCTGACGTACTAATAGCCCTTTTGTGAAAATTCCAGTGCAGATTATGAAACTACGCCCCTCAACTCTACTACAAACAGAGGTGAATATCACTATACCCGAGTTACAGACGGAGAAGCGGGATGGCAGCAAACCTTTCTCTAAGCCATAAGCAAAATCACTTACAGAGCTGCGAGTGAATGCAAGCCAGCTGGATCCCACCCCTTGTTTTGTTCTATTTACCCACTTCCTACTTTATGACAGAAAATGTCCTCAGCTGGACTGCGGGAGGCAGTTTTGTGTGTAAGCTCGACCGGGCCCTGTGGTTACGCAGACCTTTTTCCAGTGGGACACCGCTGGTACTGGCTTCACTCCTCCTTCCCTGGGCTACCAGGGCAAATCAGGGGTGTTTCCCTCCTGCTGCCATTGGCACAATGCTGCTGGCAATCTGCATGTTCCCAGACCTGGTAGGGGTTTGTCTGTTTAAAAACTAGGTAGGGGTGTCAAAGTGTTGCCCTTGCTTTGTTTGGAGTGCGATTACATTAGCGCAAGTATTATTGGCACAAGTGCCAGCAGCAACCGAAAAAGTGGCAACAAAGAGCATTGCTGGGCAGGGAGGAGCAGCATGTTTAACGCAGGAGACAGGCACTGGCATGGAAGTGCAAGAGCCAGAACAAACAAAAGAAAAAAGAAGTTGGTATATATATTTCTTCCTTGATAACAGGACTCACTTCACAGAGGGGGGAATCAGAATGCTAGGAATTACATTCCTAAAGACAGCAGTTTAATGTACTGGCATGATAGCCCACCTCTCCCATACTCTAGTGCTCTCTTTCCAGTCTGCAGCCATTCTTTTGTACTAGGCTCCAGCTTGCCTTGTGCTGAGGAAAGGCTCCTGTTTCTATTGACACATGTTTTCTGATGCAAAGTCACTGGGAGTTTCATGTCCATGTTTATAACAGGGTGTGTAGTTCTTTAGCTTCCTACAATGAGAGTGAGATATGATTGCAAATCCAAATGTGCTAAAGGAATGGGAACCTCTTTTTCATAGCCATATCATCTTCAATGTGTTTCCTTCTCAACCTTCTTCATCTGCCCATCAGCTTCCACACAGCCCCCACTACAATCAAAAGGGTGTTTTCCCTTTGAGATCTCTTAGCCACTGTTATTACTATTATGTGAGGTCTGAGGTGGATACTGCTCTCAAGCACTGATGCAAACAACACAGCTCTGTTCGGCCTCATAAATTTGGCTCGGTGTTTGCAATTAAGAGATAGCTAATGAAATTGAAAAAGAAAAGAATTAAAGCACAGTTACCCTGAATAGGTAATAGGCCTCTCACAGGAGAGCAGTCTGTTCAGAAATGACATTTCAACTCACAGTGTTATCCATCAATTTTTCGCTAAATAGAGCTGACTAAACCCAGCTCCTGCAAATAGAAAAAGCAAGTGTTCTTTCCCTCTTCTTGAAATGCACAGACACTGTCAATCCTAGGATACTTGTAGGAGGTTGACTTCAGCGATGTGGTGACTTCAGACACCAGTTTCTGTAGCTAATTTGCCTGTAAGCATTATGCACCAGACTGTAGTGACATTGTGGCTTCAGCTGCTCCCCCTGGTGCACTACAAGCCCTGCTTCTCCTGGCAATGGTGCCGAAGCATACAAGTTGACGAGGCCAGTTTCAAGCTATTACAACTCTTCTTGCTGAGGTTTTCTTGTTCTCTACTCCCTAATCTCTTTATGGTCTAAATAACTTGGAGAAACTTGTGGAAGAATACTACCGCAAAAGTACTTATCCTCAATGCAAATGAACCAGCTCTTTCCTGGAGATTTTCTGTCCATGTCCTGAGCTTAGTAAGTTATCCATCTGTCCTGGATGTGTTACCAAGAATGTGTTCTGACTGGAACTTTTCTTGTGAGAAAATTGCCCAAACCACGTATTTTGTATCATACCCATTGCTTCATGTTCTTATTTTCCTTTGTGAAGCAAAAGTTTCCAGAAAAAAAACCCAGACCCTGAAGTATTTTCACTTTGAAAATACCAAAGACTTCTGTTTCTACTACAAAATACAGTAGAATTGTAGTAGCTGAAAAGTTAAACTCCAAGAGATAATGCTGTTGATCAGGGTCAAGCACCTAGGTGACCACCAGGTTAACTTGATTAAGAGACACCATTTTGTTTAGCTACTTTAGTGCAAGGAATTAATGCAGCCAAGGGTATAGCTGGCAACCGGGACTCCCAGACTTAACAGTCCTGTGCTCATAAGCATTGGACTTGTGTGGGTATGACTTTCAGGACAAGTTTGCTGCAAAGCTTGAATTTATACTTTTGACTCACTAGCAAAACACCTTTGCTGTTCTTCTGCTATACCCCGGTGCAGGGGTTGCCAGTAGGAAGTAAATCACTGGGAAACATGCCATCAGCAAGTGAAAAAAGTAAGGCAGCTTTTCAACAGAATGGACAATATCATTCTGGGGCACTTACAAGGTGTTATAAACAAATTTGGAAAGGTTTTTAAAAAAAGTTTGTAAACTAGTTTGTAAAACATTCCTTGACCATTGCAAAAGTATATTGATAATAACGGATTTCTCCAAAACCACACTGGAAGATTAAATAACACGTAACCATGTAGCCAACAGCCAAAAATATATTTCAAATGCCATGATTCATTATCAGTCATCCTAATCCCATTTTATTAGACATGAACATGAAAACATTCACAGTCAAACTGTATGACCGCTACTGTGGTAATCCTATCAAAGACTTCCTTGGTGTCAGTCTTGTACTTCAGTAAAAACATTTATGGCACCAGATACTAAAGCTTTGGATAATTAAGCATTAATCTTGTGATGGAACTGTCTTTTGGAAATAGAAGTATGTAATTTATATATGTCACATAGATTACATGTATAAACTAATAAGACTTTCTTCAAGAATTTCATTGGGTATGTGCAACCACAATAAACATACTACAGATAGTAATGTAAGTTACTGCTACATCTTGGGAGCCATAGCAAAGAGCTAAAACCTGAGCATGGTGTTATGCCTGAGGTGCAGTATTGTGTTGTACTGTGTAAGAATACTATACAATACAATACTGCTCGCGTGCAATATTGTGTAAGAAAGGAGAGTGTCCAGTTATGCTCCATGTTCTGTTGTTAGCATCGTTATTCGCCTCCCCTCACTGTATTTTACTCTGCAGCTCATGCCCTGCTACAAGCTATGTATAAGTGACAATAACATGATAGATCTGAAAGCATCTTTTCCTTTAGAAAACATCATGCATATTAATTCCTAGCAATGCTTCTTCCAAAAAAAAATTGGCTCACTCAAATGTTAGGCATTCCCTGTAAATGTCAGATCTGGTACATTTATAGATGCCAGAAGTTGAGCAGAATCTAAATTCTGGACTGAACTATAAAAGCACAATAATGAAAAACTATTTGAAAAATGGTCACTGTTATGTTCTTTCCATTTATCACAAAAATATAGTTTGTAAGGCACCTTGTAGGGCTCTCAGGCCAATAGTGAGCAGCCTTGAGCTATGCATCAGTTTCAGTTTTAAGACAAAATATTTCCTAATACTTTCAAGAAGAACCCCAGTGCTCTCACGTTAAGTGAAGAGCGACGGCAATGAAGCCACTGGCATTGGTATAGGGAGAGAAAATAATACGCATCTGCATATCACATTTTATTATGCTCCCTTAATTTTTTTTTGTTGCTGTGAGAAAAACATTTCTGTCCACCTCCTTAGATGAAAGCCAGGAAGATGTAAATAAAGCACCTGGAGAGGCCTGGGGCTGTGGTAGTCTTGTGGCACAGGTGCTGCTGGGTGCAGGTGGAAATTAATGCTTCTTCCCTGCCTCAGCTGTGGTTCAAAATGGGGGTTTCCAGGGGTGGGTAAGCATCTGTTATCTCCTGTGCTCAGGGCAGGTTCAGCCCACCAGCCTCATGTCTTCTTGTTGTCCAGTCATCATGGTGGTGATGGAGCAAATTTGTCCTGCATTTGGTTTCTTTCTTTTTTGAGCTGCTGTTGTGTTTTAGAGAAAGAGCTTTGACTGTCAGATATTGTTTTGGGTCAGAAGTGGTTGCTTGCTTTCTCTGTGGTCGAAGTCCACCCTTGTTTACCCATGGCTGTAGGTAAACCCAACTATTGACTGACACTGATAGGACAACAGGTAATGGTTTTCAACTAAAGAAGGGTAGATTCAGACTAGATTTAAGGAAGATATTTCCTATGCTGAGAGAGGTGAAACCCTGGTAGAGATTGCCCAGAGAGGTGGTAGATGCCCCATCCCAGGAAGCATTCCCGATCAGGTTGGATGGGACTCTGCACAACCTGATCTAGTGGAAGATGTCCCTGCTCATTGCAGGGGGGTTGGACTAGATGACCTTTAAAGGTCGCTTCCAACCCAAACCATTCTATGACTTACACCTGAGCCTGTTGAGAGTGCAAATAAAGTGGAGGTATTGGGTTAGTCAGTATTATGGTAGGTTTTTTCCAGTTTTCTTAGCTATCTGTAGTTCTGTGAAGCAGTCTGCTCTGAGCATGTTGAGAGCTTTGATTACACAACATAGGATTTCTGTCCTTCAAGAGGAAAAAGAGCAGTTGTGAGATTCATGGCTAAGACTCCAAGAAGGAGTGTATTACGGTATGTTCCAGTGTGTGGGAAGAGAGGGAAGTCTCTGTACTGAACCTTTTCTTATGATTGTGGTCTTGTGTCAAATAATGATGCTTGGGAAATAAGTAATGTGAAAAGTATAGTACTGTTCTTTGCTCATCAACTATATGGTTACAGAGACTTGCATAATTTCTGAAGTGCTATAGCCTTAGAAGTGTTGATTTTCCACACTACCTTGGTTTTTTGAGTGGTGGGGTTTTGGTTTTTTTTGGTTGGTGGTTGTTTTGGAGATCTCTTCCTGGATAATGATACTTCTTTTCCTGGTTTCTGGATATGTACTATGTTTTTGGTGGCTGGGAAATGATAGATCTTCATATGTCACGTGTTGTTTGAGATTTTCCTTCATTTATTTATTTATTTATGAAGCATAATTAATCTTCGTGGGTGATCTGAGTGGTAATTGTTAAAAGAAAACTGAGCAATCTCTCAGCATGTTAGAGTAGCTCAGATCTTTTTAGCCTCCTCCTGCTTTTTATTCTTCGTTATGGTTTGGGTGTAACCGTAAGCTACTCCTCTAGTGCCTTCCCTGAACTGTGCATTTGCTTTGGTCACAGCTTTCTTTAAGGCCTTATTTGCTAGTGAGAACAAGGCCTGCACAAATAGGCAGGGAAGCAATTAAAACTGCTGAGGTTAGTTGGTTGTTTTCCTGGTACTGCTTGCTGCCTTCCCTCTGGTCCAGCAGCCGCATCTTTGATATAATAAGCCATGCCCTTTCCTTTGAATCAACAGGTGTCTCTCCACAACTTTTTTGCGATATCGATGTAGAACAACCATGGAGTAATTAGGTTTGGGTGGCCCTACAGTGGCATATAATCAGCACTTTGATGTGTCAGTGCTGCCCATGATAAATGTATGTTCTGCTTTCTCTAATAAAGCTGATGTGTGTTCATTCTTAGGTGCTTGTGCTTTGGTGTTAATAGTAGATTGTGAAGCCAGAGACTTCATCAGGTGTTGTTCTGCATCAGTTACTTCTGAAAAAGTTTATCAGTCTTTGTATACGTTCTTGCTAGATGTTTAAGGGCGTAAGGATTTCCTATAGTCATTTCCAGAACTTTTTATGAGGTGGAGATCTGTACTTTTCTTTGATCAGGCTCTCGTATATATTATACAAATTTATGAAAGGTTTGTTATTTTAAAGTGACCAGATTTAGAGTAGGACCAGACTTTAAAAAAAAAAAAAAAAAAAAAACCCACAAACAAATAAAATCACAGAACTGCTCCATACACAGTAATTTGGTAACTTTCTTAATTGACCTCAATATAGACTTAAGTAAATAGAGTGAAACTAGTGCAAGTCTTCTATTGACTCAGAATAGCCTTGAATTAGACTGCAGACTTTTTTCTTGTGCCGTGTAGAAGTAGAATTAGCCCCAACTTTTCTTGTGTTGCAGTTCTTTACCAGCCAGACTAGTTGTTCTACCTGGTTAAACTTCTGTGTCATGTGTTTTGTGAGCAATGTAAAAGCTCCTTATTGCTGCTCTAAAAATACAACTTATTCAGCAATCTTAATCCAAAAGTGCAAGACAACACAGGTCTCTTTCATTAGTGGATTGTGGTAGGTATTGCTGAATCTAGTTCAAACAATTACTATTCAATTTTATGTCTGCAGGCTATGTAATAAACTGGAATATAGTTTTCACTCTGATCAGTCACATGAGAAATATCTATTTACTGTTGCATACCCTTAAGCACCCTCATTCATCCATGCATTCATTCTGGCAAGTGCTGTGTACTTTTGACCATTACATTATGTACAGAATTAAACCATGGCTCATTATTTTAGTAGTTAGGCAGCATCTTACCAATGTGCAATTGAAGATGCACCCGAAGCCAGACACTGAGCCCAAATTTTGAGATGGATGAACTGGGTCATAGCATTCAGCCTGGAGTGTGGCAATGGGAGGAGTTGTGTTGGTTCTTAATGTCCTCAAAGTTTTCTGTTGTTGTTGGATTTTGGTGGTTTTTAAAAATAATTTCATGAGGAATAGAAGGAAGTGGTGAAAAGAAAGATTTGCTAGGTTATTCCAAAAGTAGGTTTATATTCTTTGTTCCAAGTAATATTCTGACATGTTTTTTCCTAAAGCTTTTGTCTTATGGGTACAGAAAATGCAGCGTAAGCTTGTCTGCAGATGAAGATCAGGGCCTTTTTTGGAAAGACAGCACTGCATGTTGTAGTCTACCATAGTGAGCTTTAAAAAGAACAGTTGGGCAAGCTCAGGTCAAGGAAGTTGTTGTATTAATGTGAGTCAAAAGTGAGAGTGAAGAAGTCTTCTAAACAAAGAATGTCAAGGTTTGCATGTAGTTCTTTGGGGAATATATAGAAAAAATTAACTTCTTGCTGAAATCTTATTGTGTTTATCTTCTTCAATTAGCTTTACTAGTTTTCATTTTGTATAGATTGGTACAGTACAAAACATGGCATGGAATTGCAAAAAAATGTGAGAGGTGACAGGAAGCTCAAATTTTGCCTGAGGAGCTTAATTGTGCTGTGAAAATGTAGCCTTTCATGCAAAGGAGGCATTCCTAATAGAGTGACTGGTGCTGTGTCAGTTTTGACTTCTGCTTGGAGAAAAGAAGGCTGTAACTTGTGGCAATGAGAAGCATCTGTTTGTAGATCACAGGGTGTAGTGGATTATCTTCATTAAGGTCAAGGAAGGAGAACATAACTAATAGGAGAGTCTAAATTTGGAGGTGTGGACATTGAATTTAAATAATGAATCATGTAAAAAAAAAAAAAAGCTGTTTAAGGAGCTCAGGAAAATAAAACTGAATAAATGTCTATTGAAGACATAAGTGGCTATATCAAGTGATGTGTTGTCATTCAGGCTTTGTGTGTTAAACTGTGAGGCTGAAGACTTGGTGCTATTTCAAAATCTACCATGAGTCAGTAAGGTGACTACAGATAAATCTTTCCATGTGTCTGTGCTTTACGGATTTGCTTAGCCATAAATGGGGATATTAACGTTTAATTCCTCTCTTAAAATCTGTGATCTTGAATGTAGAGTAGTCTCCAAATTGTTACCTTTTTTTTTTAAACTTAAGGGCTTATTAAATGTATAACTTTTTTGGAAATGCTTTCTATCTGGTGATGTTGTGTGTTGACCTAATGCTGCTTTGCTTCAGTGCAGGTAACCTGCTATCTTCTGACACTCAGCTAATGAGTTCTGACCTGGTTTTTAATCCTTGCTTGATGCTACCGATGACTGGTCGTGACTTAACTGCCTGGTCACTGGCTTAACTATATAGCCGCAAACTCAAGTCAAAGCTGCCTTCAGTGGCAGAAAAGGGCATTTTTGTTCTAAACGGCTGTGAGACTTTAAGGCCTCGTCAACTTAGCTAGGAAAAATTTAATTAGCTGGGTAAAAATTTATGAAGGGCGATACATTACTGGTCAGAGTGCTTTGCTTTGTTCTGTTGTACCAAAACCATGCAGACAAATCTGGCTTCCACAAAATAGTGGGGAAGACTGAGTATTTCTGAATAATTCTTCATGTGAGTTTGTTTGTATGAAAGCTTATACACAAAGGAAAGTATATGTATGTACCAGCTTATTGCATGTGCTCAAATAAGCTACCTTTCCAAAGCTAATGTCAGTTCAGGGGGCATGTAAAAAAGGCAGAAAGCAGGAGGGCTCCAGAATAGATCTTGCTAATTAATTTCTTTCTTTTTTTTTAGATATGAACTGTGAAAATTGGCTGTAGAACTCCCTATGATTATAGCGTTACCTACTACAAATTTTGTTGATATTTAGTTGAGAGAGAAATAGCAATTATGCAACATGCAGGTGCCCTGATAGCACTTAAAGGTGTGTTGATGAAGTAAACAGCCCTGCAGGATCAGTTTTCCCATGTTTCAAAGCAGAGCATGTATTCCCTAAATCTGCTGATGCTGAAAGATGCGTCTCTTCACATGTCCAAATCTCGGTGCCAAACAACTACAGAGAATACCAGTAAAGGAGTGACCTTGTAATATATCTTGGAGGTTGGGCTCTAAAGTGTCACGCAAAGGTAAACAAACACCACACCTTGATATAAAAAGTGCTCCATGCTCCGCATTAGTGCAAGGATTTAGACTGTTGATAAGGTGAATATGAGGGATTTTCATTAACGTTTTATCTGTGGATCTAAGTGGAAACTGTTACAAAAGAGAGTACAGCATGGCAATGGGGGAAGGTAATGATATTCTCTGTGCTGCTTCTGCATTACCTTCTTAATAGGTAGAGAATGCAGAAACATTTTGGGGCCAGTTTGTGCAATTTAAATATTACACTAACTACCACATATTTGTGTGAAATACTTGCATAGTGAAATATCCCCTCCCTACAGAAAATTGATCTCCGCTTTATCAAATGCAACCTAAAGACAACAGAGAGGCTACCTTCTGTTGTTCGTCGTGCACCCTCTGAAAAAGTCCCGATCTGTTTCTTTGTCATGCAGTCTTTGTTGGTTTATATCTAACATCTCAGACACATTACTATTGCATGCCGCTCTAGATCTTTATGAATCTCTTGTACTCTGCGTCTATGTCTGTAAGAACTTACTATTACTTTCCTTCTCTTTGGTGGTGAAAATGCTTCAGTCTTGAAGAGCATAATCAGACCTACCAAGTAACACAGCTGAAATTCTGGTGCGACCAGAATCAAATGAATCCCTAAGGAGCACTTCAACACACAGACCTCAGCTAGATTCAATAGTTTCAAGTAAGTATTTCAGCCGAGAACTGATACCAGTAATACCTTTAGAAGGTCAAAAAAGGCTAATTCCCAAGTGTGTAAGTTAAATTGTTGTAGTTTCTGTTCTGAAATAATATAGCTATCTGATTTTTTTTTTAAGTGGTATAATTAACCTCCCCAAACATAGATCTTTTATCACAAACAAATTCACTTCAACTCATTTTCTACTCTGTTTTTTGTCCAGAAAAATAAAGCTATTGTTGAAATCTGGGGTGGGTGGGGGGGTATGTTTTGGGTTTTCTGCTAAGTGATATAAGTTCTGTCTTTGGGTGGGATTTCAATTTAAAGACAGAAATTCAATTTGGATTTCAATTCAAATATCTGAAGGGACAGCTCTTTACTGCATGAAAGCCTTCATTGCTTTTCCCAGACCATTGTTTCATTGCAGGTGGCAGGTGGACCTTCCCTTTCTGTGCTGTCCATAAACTACCTTGATCAACTTGTTATCTTCCATCTTCAAAGATGTACAACCACAGCCTCACTGCAAGGTATCACACAGCCTGGAAGCTGTGACAGACCCATGTGGTACGTGGTGGAGTTTGGCTTGATATCACTATTCTAAGTCAGGCAGAAATTAAAGGAGATTTCAGGCCGAATCCATTTGGCATGACTTAAAGTAGTGTGAGAAGGAAGGACAATGTACCCATGATATTGGTGTTGTGAACTTACTGACTCCTGCTACTATACAGTGCTAGTTAATTAATTTAATTTGAATTTAAACCAGCTGAATTTCAAGACAATATGTTTTATAGGTGAAAAACAACTTGGAGAGTGAATGAGAGAATCCCTTCTAATATCTTCATTCTGAACATTTGAAAGGCACTTCTGTAACTTAATTGTAATTCAGCCTTGGATGTATCTCTGTTAAATTTAGGTCTCTAAATAGTAATCAGCACACATTTTCTCACAAAATTTCACTTTCTGTACCCTGAGATTTTGAATATTTGCAGGAAAATTGTACCACAAAGAGACTGTCTAACTACACAATGGCAGATTTCCTTGGGCTGGCAATGATGCAGGGAGAACTTTGTAGTTGGGGAGACAGGACACCCCCTCCCCCAAAAACACACATGCAGACCCACCCCCCAAAAAAAACCCAAAACCAAACTGTCCTCTTCAGAGGGAGAGCTCTTCAGGAGGCTTTTTGTAGGAGACCTTAAGCAAAAGGTGTTGTGAAAGCCCAGGGTCTGGCATGCAACTGGCTTTTACCTAAAGTGAATAGGAGAACTGTGGAAGGCGAGGCAAAGCAAGCCTGGAGCCAGGCAAGCATGACAGGGAGCCTTGCCACAAAGGGAGTTAAGAGGTATAGATGAAGAACAACTTCTGACTGGAATAGCTTTGAGAAGATAATGTAGGTGCATTTGGAAAGAAATGGTAACTGTATTTACTTAAGATCCTAAGCTGGCACTTTGTTTTGTGGAGGGTGGAAGGTGTTCCCCTTTTGACTGACATTTGCTAAGAAAAATGACTGAGCTTCTGGGTGAGCCTCACTTGTGGGTGTGGAAGAATATAAAGTGGAAAAAAAATGATGAGGTGCTGTTTGCTTAACTGTGGAAGGCTAAGGAAAATTAGTGGGTGTTTGTTCATTGGACCTCCATCCCCCTTTAGAAGAGGAGAATGTCTCTGAAGGTAAACTGGCTGTCATGGGGAAGCATACAATCTGACTTATGTTTTTTGTGAGGATTAATTTTGTTTGAAATGTTTGATGCAGCAAATCTGTATGAAAGTCTCATTCAAGTGAATTTTCACGAGTAGAGACTTTCTTTTCCAAAAAGCAGTATTTTGGCAAATACACCACAGCTGTCATGAGATACATCTAATGAACACGGAATTGCTGTCTCTGCCCCATCAGTTGCTTTCCAAGTGGAAGAATAGGAAATTTGAATTGTTTGGGCTCCTGCCGCTAAGCTTCCCAGGTAGCCTTCATGCTTTAACGAAATCTTTACTTCACAAAACGTGAGATCTTGTTCTGAAGCCATTAATGATCATTCCCAAGATGGTACTTCTAGTTTGCTGATTTCTTTTTCACTTTTTTTTTTTTGCTTGCCTCCTAGGAGGCAGGCACCTCATCTGGGCTCAAAACCATGCTATTCTGGCTGTGCTACTTCTGGATTGGCCATGGCTCATGTCTGGCTAGCTCCAGGTCATTGCGAGTCCTCTGCGCAAGCACATGAATTCTGCCCTGTCAGACTAATTCATCTGAGAACAAGCACTGCAACAAAGATGTCTGAGTTTGAAAAGTAGTTCTCATATGATTGTTGGAGGATGTGAAAGGAGAATGGGATTTGGAGTCATCATGGCTCAAGAAAGCCAGGACTAGCTTATTATTATTATTATTATTATTATTTCATCTGTATTGCACATCTGGTGCAGACAATATTTTTAAAGTAAAACAATAAGCTACCATCAAGGGAATTGATTGTGGGTTTTTGTCTCTTCCTCCCCATCCAACCTCGGCATGCACTATCAATGTCTATGAAAAGTTGGAGTTGCTTTGTGTTTTGTTTTGCTTTTCCTTAAATGGCGATGTTCTATTTACTCTCTTCTCAAGCCTGATCAAGCTTTTTATTTGATCCCACATAGTCCATGTCTTTAGCTTATAGAATTATGAATAAAGTCTTCATATGCCATTTAAGATACAGGTTCCTTCTCATTCAGAAGTGTTTGGCATTTACACTTCTTATTTAGACATGTTAAAGCGCTTCCATTACTAAATACTGCTTGAGGGAATCGGAGTGGGAGAAGAAATTTGGCATAAATCCCAGTGCAATTTGGAGGCGAAGGACGGAGGATGCTCACTATCCTATAGAATGACAGTAATTAAAATTAATGAAAAATCACTGCATAACACCCACCACTTGACATATTTCCTCAGGTGGTTTTTGCAAAAATCTGAGACCTGTGGCTTGGAGCTTTGAAGTTCCTCTGCCCCTCCTCAGTCTCACCTCTGCTTTCATAAATATAGATAGTTGAACAAATATTCTGAAAGAAGTTTATTACTTATGACTCTTCTGTCTTAAGTAACTTAAGTTCTGCCTTAAGATGACTTCATAAAATTGCAGTTTTGCAGAGGTAGAAGAATCAGTATTTGAGGAACTGCTAAGCCCAGTGGCAGGGATACAGCTCTTCAGTGGCCTTGTAGAGTCTACAGCCTCCTGTGGCTCAGCTGTGTGCACCCCCGGAGAGTTAGCAAGAGGACACAACAGGGCTTGTAGAAGATTGGAGTGTGAAGGGGGAAAAAAAAAAAACCTAAAAAGGCAAAATTTTTGTGTGAAGATAAAGTGGTTTGATGGCTGAACAGAAATAGGCTCTTGGTAATTCAAATGCAAGAATCTATAGATTCTCGAATCATCTGTAGTTCTTCAAATCATCAAATCATGACGGTTTAAGAACTACCTTAAGAAGGCATTGTCTATGGATAAATCCTTTGATAAATCCTATTTCTTTATTTATACGATTTCAAATATTGACTAAGTTGCTCAGAGCCAACAACCAGAAGTGGAAGTTCATCCCATAATCAAAAAGCTGGTTTTGTTGTTGTGTGTTAGACGCATAGATTTGGTTTCTTTCTATTGTGCATAGATTTTTTCCCTAGTTCATTTACCAAGGGTACTTTATTTTGAGGACCTTTCTCCCATCTGCAGCAAAGAAGGGTTTGGTGATGCACTTGTAACTCTTAGTATTTAGCCATAAAAAGAGATCTGTAGGATAAGGTTGTATCTGTGCTGGCTTAGGAGCCTGGCATGGAAGGATTCTTCTGGAATCAAGATTATCTAAATGGAAAGCTGTGTTTTGTATTTCCTTTTTCTTATATTTTGTGACTAATAGCAGAACTCTATGCAGTTCTTGTCCCACTGCTTAATAGAAACAGTTATTTCTTCTTGCACTTAAAACTTCTGTTTTTTTCCTTTTTTCCCTTAGATGTTAGAATCTTATAACAGAACACCAAAAGGCAAACTCACTGTTTGACAGACTTGGAGGGAGGAGGCCATCTTTTATGGTTTTTTGCCAGGTGAAACACCTGAAGAAATGGTGCTGAAGGAATCCTAATAGATTGTCTCTTATTGCCACCACACAGTGCCACCTACATGGGGCAATGGACTCCCTTTAAGACGAAGGAAACTTCCTGATCCTCCCACCCCCCCCAAAAAAATACACAATACACAGAGGAGAAAAATTCGCTCTATTTGTAAGGATTTAATTTTTTTTTTTCTGGGAAAAAATAAACATCAGACAGAAGAGTTTTCAGTGTCACTTGAACGTGACATTAAAAGATTCTTTTGAATCAGCAAAGCATCTAACATACAAAATCTTGATGCTTTATAGCCTCAGTGTTTAGTGAACAGTCAGTACACTTTATTACCCTAAGGAAAGAGACAGAAATTGTTTCTGTCTTGGTACTTCTTATTCGGAGTTATTCTTTGTTTTTTGTCATGTTGCAAATCGGCAATGAAGAAAACTCACTCAGCAAGCAGTAAAAACAGCAACAAATGTTTACCCCTTGGGATATGTACTCTGGAGAGAATTCCCCACCCAAAATGAGTAGACACTTCAAGGTCTATGCATACAAGTTTAGCTTGACTTGGAATACAGGCAGTCAGCCAATCAAGAAATCAGACAATCCAGTGTTTTTTTATTTGAGGTTAAAAAATTTTCTATATCACAGGTTAATAAGTTATCCATGAAGCTCAAGAAGCGTCAGAACTGCAGTTTGGAATATCTGATATTAAGTCTCTAAAATAAACGTTAAGAACTAGAGAAAAGAAATTGCTCTGCAAAAGAATTGAGTAATATTATGATTTTTCCCTCTTCCTAATTCTTTGAACATACTGCTTAATCTATTGTGAGACTGTAATTGCTGTCCTGAAGAAGAATATGCATGTAGGTACCTTTTGGGTTCCACTATATATTTTCCTTTTGGCAGCAATGAATTGCCTTTCTGTCTTTATTAGTCATCAATGTTTATTAATAAACCTGAATTTTGTGCAAGATTCTTACGCTACTTTCATGAGAATGAATCCTGGTTCTGGTGAAGTTGATACAAACTTTGTCACTGATTTAATGAAGCAATGCTTTTATCTTAGAAATGTATGCTTTCTTACAACATACAACAAAAAAATCATTTAAATATACCCCATTCAGTACTTTTTCTCACAAATGTTTGAGTTACAGGTCAGTTCCTTTGTACCTGTTCTATGATGGTTTTACAATCTGAATTAGAACAGGTTGAATAAGAACTTCTTCCAGCAGTTGCACATGTTTTTGCAAATATGGCATTTGTGTTGTAATTTATTGGGCCCCGTTATCCTCACTCAGGAGCTTTTGGAGAATGGTTAATTATTTATGTAGATGTTGACTAATGAAATATTGTTTGTTTAGGAGTCTATACCAGAAAGTGTCATACCTATGACAGCAGATGAAGACACTCTTAGGCTGTAAACTCTTCAGGGCAGGGACTCCTAGCTGTCATAGACGTGAACAAACCATAGCTTAGGACATATCTGCCTTTTTCAGAACATATGTATGACTGACAAGTGCTTCCAGGAAAAATTGTAGATTGCTTTCTTTCCCAGAACTATTCAGTGGAAAGTTTTCTTTTTCTTTAGTTAGTTCTGGAATTAAATTTTCAGCCTCTATTCTTGTTCGCTAGATTTTGTTTCTTCCTGTCTTGTCTTCTAGGTTTTATGACTACTTATTTATAGGTTTGTTTCTTCCAGGCGGTTAAATTGATCTTTAATTTTATTTCATGACCACAGAGGAAAACAGCACAAGCTTGAGCAAGTTGGGAGGCAGGCAGGTATTGTATGCACTATCCTGAGGCTAAACAGACCTTTGCTTTAGCATCTTGGCTGCTGAAGTGTGCTCTTCTAAGGAAGAGGATGTTGAAGGAAATCTAGGGAATTGGTTCTTTTATTAGATTAAATAGAATAAAGATATGTGGTCACTCAACCCTACGTGGCCAGTGCAGAGTCCAGATATGTGCGTAGTTACCAGTCTCAAATGAGTCAGCCTAAGAGTACATGTGTGGGTGTGGAAGAGCAGAAAAAAACAAAATGTCTTGGTAGCAGAAGAAATTATCACTGTGAGTCGGGGCTCTGGCCTCCGAAGTTGGTTTGGGCTTAGGAATCAAGGTAGTTATAAAGACATTTTATGTCAGTACCTAAGGCCTCGTTATTACCCAAAATGTGCCTTTTAGTCAAAAGACCGGTGGATTATAGCAATGGTGTTTGCATTCTACAGCTTCAAGCTGTTGAAGAGGAAAGCGAGGCTGACAGGCACCTGAATAGTGCCTGGTAGTACGGAAACAGGAACTGTCTTCACTTGCTGGGCAGCTGTTTTGTAGGTGCAGAGATGCAACATTCCTTTGGTTTTGCTAGTGATCCCAATACTTTAGGGATTAGGATTTGCCACTTTGTTCCTATGCCTTGAGCAATCGTCATGTTTTCAAAAGGAAATTGCGTTACTACACTTCTAATTTCTACTTCTTAAACACTGTTTCTCAACCTCACTTTCTCTTTGCTTTTATGTGATGGAGAAAATCATTACGTTGAAAAGATGCAGCAGTTTCTCCACAGACAAATGGGGCAAGGCATTCGGCAGTGTGACAAGTCCCTCGGCCAGGTTGCTTGGCGTGCTGGCAAGTGCCACACTGAACAGCTTAGATACTCACTTATGCATAGTAGGCCTCTGTAAGAATCCTAGTGCTTGACTCCGTGGTTTAGCGTTCATGCAAGGTATGTGTATTTTACACATAAGAGGATAACCCTTTATACTGCATTGCAGAGTTCAGTCTTAGTTGAAAGCTGTGGTGGCAGTGCTAGACGTCATTTTCTTTAATACTAGAATATGTAAAAATACATGTTGAATACTTCTTTTGGAACTGAAATTATCTTGTGTTCTCTAAATCATCCTAAACAGCAATGACTTCTGGGAACTGGCCTCTTGGTAGATTGTGATCACAGCTTCCACTGCATGTTACAGGACACAGGGAAACTTAAATATGTTTGTTTCCTGTGCTGGAACATCTTGTGGAATTAATATTGTGTATGACTTGGGCAGGGATCATAGGAGATCCTGTCACTTACATGTTCTGCTGCACTTCATTGGATTGTTTTGGGAGAGGTTTATCATTCCAGAAGGACATCCTGAATCATGATGGATGACCTAAGTGTGGAACTGTTCACCAAATTTTGCAACACAAGTGCTAGGAGCACCTGAAAAAAATGCTGTAAGACTTAAACTTAAAACAACGGAAAGGGGGAACACTTCTCTACACAGCAGGTAGCAAGTGACCTTCTGGAACTGGCTGCCCAAAGCAATGGTGGAGACAAACAGCATCAGCTGTTTTACAAAGGCAAAGACAAATTCATCAACAAGCCACTTGGGACATTGCAGGGATGTCTCCTTAACAGCCTTAATACAACAGTTGTTGATGTTGGGTATGTACAAGGGGAATGTTCTGTAGAAAGTGGCTGGGCTTGCACTTTTTGTCTAAATAACACTTCCTTTTGCCACAGTTGGAGAGAAAATACCAAACTAAACAGAATATTGGCCAGACCCACTGGGCATTTCATACCTTCTTTTAGAGGCTGTCTGCCAAGCTCAAGCCTGAATTTCTGTGGCTTTTGCCTGCCAGAGAGCAAAACTCTGTGACTAACAAGCACTGCAATATTACTTACATGTTATAGGATCAGTCAAGCATATGGCTAAACAGGACTTGCCTATACGCCTAAACACCAGGTGTTAACGAGTGCCAAACAAGGAGTTCACACTGAATTGTTATAGGCTATAATGGAAACTTGCAGATCCTCCTTTTAACCCAACAGAATAATATGAATTTGACCAGCAGTAAGCTGGTTTGCTCAAATGTCCCCTAATGTAACTCTTCAGCTTTGTTAGGAAAAAAAATTCAGAACTTTCTACCAAAACAAGTTGTTGCTTCTTTGCCTGGTTCAGGGGTCCTTGTTTATTTCAATTTTGAAAGCAGTTTTTGAAAAATATGTCAATGGAATTAAAATTTCTGCCGAGGTATCTAATAGGCACCCCCTTTCACTTTTCATAACGACAAGAAAACCATAAAGAGCAACTTCTACATATAAACCATCTGATTTTGGTGAAATAACTGGATGCGCAAATTTGGTATTTAATATCAGTCTTATTCATTGTTTTGTTGGGTTGTGCACTGTAATGAAGCATGGGATAAATTGTGTAAAATATTCTCTTTTTTTAGTTATTAATGTTGCCCAAGTTAAAGAAATAGAGCTTACGTAGTATTGACTTTTTCTTTGTTTCTCTCTTTCTTATCAAGTTTCAAGCATTTTTGAGGGTTTGGCAGGAGTCCCTAATCCCTGAAGCTCTAAATGATTTATCACCTCCCTGTACATGCATTGAAGCAATCGTGTGCCAGCTGCATTGCGTGATCTCCTGTGGCATTCTCAGTCTCAGTCCAAAACTACATGTGCATCATGTGCATAGGCAGAGGCACACTAATGCCTCCCCAGTCAGGTCACTTATCTCTGGGAAGTTTATTACTCTAAAAACTGTGGGTTTTAGATTGACATGTTCAGGAAACATGTTTGTAAGCATGGTTTTATCACTATTTTGCTGCCTCCAGAGGAGATAGATGTGGAGTGTTTCCTCCCAGGTTCTCTGTCTGGACCTCCTGATCCTTTACTTAACCAGTAGTAGCTCTGTCTTTTCTGTATCATCACGCCTTAAAACTATGGGGAAAATAGGCCTTTCTTTTTTGTTTAGCCATAAATCATTGTTTCCTGGATTTGATTTTTTTTTAATTATTAATTTTTTTTAATTAAACTGCCTCCCATCCTTTCCTCCTTTCCAGACAGTTTTTTATCTGGCAGCTCTCCAGTGAAGGTTCTGCCCCCAGTTGAAATCCTGCCTCAGTATTTGCTGGTTGTGCCTCAGCTTATTACATGTCTATGGAGTCATTCTGCACACAAATTAATTTCTCCTTATCTAGAAATTGTAGAAGTCTTTCATTTTGTCCTTCTCCAAAGTATGTTAAAACAAGTCTGTCTGAGGGGCTTTCAGGGCACTGTGTGCAGAAGTGCCAGGTGCATCTACAGATAAAATAAAAGCAAAAGAGGTTTGAAAAACATGAGAGACAGGAAAAGCAAACTGTTGTGGCGAGATAAAAAAAGTTGTTTGCTCTTGTACAAATGGGTTAAACTAAAAGGGTGCTGTTGCCCACACAGACAAAAAGCATGCCCCTTCTCCCACACCTTGGTTTGGAGAACGCTTCAGAAAATGCTATGTAAAGGGCATCTATCTGTCCCCTCCTTCATCTGGGTGCCGTGAAAAGTTATACCTTGTTTTCTTCCATGCCTCTTCTTCAGGCTTTAGCAGCGTATCTCAGCATGCTGTTGCCTACCAGCTTTGGAGAAGTTGCTTCTTTGCATCTTCAATGCAAATCTTCCATTGCAGATACTGAGAGAACTGCATTTTTGTTTTTCTTGAAGTCCAGTTCTTCACAGGGGATTTGGATGGTTGGAAAGCAAAGTGGCATCCTAAGGATCTGAGCATCCCTGTTCTCCTTTGGCAGCAAATGAGAATCTGTCGTCAGCTAAAAATCTTCCTCAGGTACCCAGGAAAAAAGCAGCAGATTTATTTAGTTGCCAAGCAAAGGGCTTGCTGGGTTTGTATGAGGTTTTGTACCTCTCTGAGCAAGTTTCTTACTGCAGAACACATTGGGGTTTTGCTGAGTTTTTGGAACTCTCTTGGGTTTGTGTTTTTTCCAGTCTCGCCTTACATGTAGCTAATCTCTTCTGATTTCTGAAATGTTAATATATGCTACACAATATCCTTTTTTCTTGCTACTGAATTCTGACCATACACCCAGCTCTGCATAAGACCACTATAGTTGAATAGGTGTGAAAAAGAGAGAGATATAACCAGCAGAAGGTTTATTGGCACAAAGGAATTTGATTTAAAAATAAAAAGTTCCTTCTAGCCTCAGTAGTTAACTCCAGTCTTTCATCAGATGGATTAATTTTCTAGTCTACTGGAACTGTGAAGAGATCAAAAGTTTAATGACCAGTGGGGCCTGGATTGTAATACATTATCTTGCTTCTCTTAAAAATATTGCAAAACCAGAAAATGTTTTTAACGTTATATGATGTACCATTAGTCAAAATGCAGCCCTTAATAAACTTGCACTCTGCAGGATTGAGTGGTAGTGGCAAAGGAAACATTACACTGCTCATGGCAAACACCCCCACACTAAAAGCTTGCAAGAAATCCTGGAGCTGATGGCATTAGGATCTCTGCCAGATTCATCCTAGTTTCTGCTCCTAGGTCTCTTATGTTAACTTACGTTGTTTCATCCTTTGAAAATTGTAAGCCTCCTTAGAATAAAAATTAAAAGCAAGCAAAATTTTACATTAAAATAAGGTGTTCCATGGCATGTTATTGGTACATACCATAGTTGATTGGTGATAGTTTTCATTGAAATTGCAGTTTAAATGCAAGAGTTTGAATGTGTGCTTGTAAGTCAGAGTTGTACCAAGTGTGTTTCTTTCATGATATTGTATACTCGTGGGACCGTGATCAAGATGCTCTTGTGAAAGGCAGGCATCTACACATACAGTTCAGACCAAGACTGTCACTTTCTCTGGGGGTGGCATTGTCTATGTTACACCCTTTGGGAGATCACAAGGCTAATACTGGAGCATGGTAACCAAAATTGTTGGTTCTCTTCCTCGTTCTGCTAATCGTATGCTCTATATAGGTCTTTCATATCTCTCTGTGTCAGTTAATTCTTCTCTAACTTGTCTTCCTATGACAGGGAAATGGAGCACATACACTGAATATTCATAGATACTGCTTGTGGAAGATCCTCTAAGTTAGCTTTTCAGGACAGGGTCTTGGTTTGTCTTGTACGAAGCTGTGTGAGTTTATGTACTTCATAAATTTTTAATAAGGAAAAGTGCAGTTTGTGGGAAGGATGTGCTGCTAATGCTGCACTGTCTATTTTTAGGAAGACATTTTTCTACTCATTTACAGTTGTTGCAATCAAGGACAAACAGTCTCAGTCAATGCACAAATTAGAAAAAAAGTTGATGTGTTGGTCTTGATTCTGATGTCATCTGGGCAGGTGCAACTCTGAAATAGGTCTATTGAAGTTAAAGAGTAAATGTGATCAAAGATGACATCAAAAGCAGTATAATCTATAAAGCAATTCTGTCTGCATGTAGAACATACTGATTTGCAATAAAAGGAGAGCGCTTTATTGAATTACGTTAAATTGTTGTCAGTATGTTAGTAGTAGAACCAAACTTCTTTTCTGCATTTTCTGAAGTGATGATGGGAGGGAAATGGATTGTAGTTCTAACAAGAAGAGCTGACTTTGAAATTTTTGACGGAGATTTTGCTACAGCAATGTCCCAATACGTGTCTGAGATTCTCGTGTTGTTAAGAATCGGAACTTGGTTATGAGTTTTATTGTTGGCAATTAGTCTTCATGGCTGACTCGCACTGCAGCTGGCACACTGAGGCAAATTTACATGTTTTGAGTGCAAAGAGATTAAAATACTGATATAAGGGGTAAGATAGCACTGATTTGGCATTCTCGGGGTATGTAAAATTATTATCCCTGAAGCCATGCATGATGAGTGTGAATATGGCAACTTTTACCTGGTGGATTTTCTTGCTCTGTTCCTACGCCCACTCTTGCACAATTACCTACTTTAATATATTAGTCTTTCTCACCTTTTTGACCATCTGCATGAGAGTTGAGTGAATCTCTGAGCCGAAGTAGACCTGCAGGTCTGGAGCATGGCGAGATCAGAATACCATGATGCTTCAGGCAATGTTTTTAGTTGTGAAAAGCACACAGTTAAAGAAGTCCTTTTCTGTTTCATCTAAAAGATCAATTTTCATTTGACAGTAAGCAGAAGGCGGAGGGGAGTCAGAAATGCAGAGTATTAGTACTGAGGTGGGGGAATGCTAACACTGCATATTGCCATCTAGTGGAGCTGGTTACGTTTCAGTATGCCTGCTCACACATCCTGTTCAAAGAGACTGATTTTAAATCTATTTGCATGCATTTCTCCATCTTTTCCATGCAATACCAACTGACTTTTGTTCTAATACAAAATTTGTAAGAGAATGGAGACACGTTGGTTGTGCATTTGCTATTTTTTTTAACTTACAGCACACATAATTATATTGGTTTTATTTCACACAGATCAGCAATCTTTATGATATGTAGGTTTGTGGGTTTTTGTTTCTGTGGGGAGTGGGAATCGGGAACATGCATCAGTGTCTGGATTAGTATCCTTATCAACTTTGAATAAGAAAGTTTGATTTCTCTGGCTCTGTATTTTATTCCTTCACAGAAGTAGAAAACTAATTTTTTTAAAATGCAGTGGGTGAACAGAACTGTGTTTGGATGGGGGGGTGGAGTTTTTTTCTTTGGGTTCTGCACTGGTTTTTGGTTTTGTTTTTTAAGACTAATGAAGCAGAAAGGAACTTGCTTGACATTTGTATGTTGTGTTGTCACAGAAAACCTGAGATATCTTGCATTGAGACAAAGTTCAAAATACATTGCTGTTACTGCATGTTTCTTCTGGTTACTTGTTCAGATTTAAGAAATCCAGTTCTGTAATAAACGTGTGGTAATTCTTGGGATAAGGCCCTGCTTCAAGGAAAGCAGGGAAGTTACCAATAGATATATTAAACTAATTTAAAATTTTTCATCCAGAACATTTGGTATTTCAGATCCAAATTGGCTCTTCTCAGATCCTGAGGAACAGAAGGACAAGCAGTGGCTAGTATTTTTTTTCTTTTCCATGTTTGCAGAATGAGAATTGTTATAGACAGAATATATATATGCAGCTTTGGGTTTCATCCTATGACAGCAATAGTTAGACTTTAGGGAATCTCTTTTATTTCATATTTTGTATGTGTTCTGTGTTCCAAGGCATATGATGACATTGAGGTAGCCATACATTTTTGAGGACAGTCTTTGGAGCAGCTTATCTGGCAAGGAATGCTTTAAATAACAATAAGACAGTGAACGATCATAAAATAATTCCTATTCAAAAGTATATTTAAAAATAAAACTTGCCTCTATGTTTAAAAAAGTATCCTTGTTGGAGATGCAGTCTTTGTAGAAAAAAACTAAATTCAATAAGTACTGGATATCGTTGAAGTTAGTACTTCTAAGTAAATACTATAAAGAATCAAAAGGTAAACTCAAGGAATAGAAATGAAAGTGCTTAATTGTGTCATCTACAGCCACGACACATTTAGGGTCGGGCCTCTCTCCATCTGATGCATATAACAAAACATTCATTAACATTTCAAAGCTAGTTTTGAATTCTTTAAGGACTTTTGTTCTTCCAAGGGTAGCTGCCTGCACACACAAAAGTCCCAGTGACTGGCAATACTAGATTTCAGAAATTCTTTTCAGGCAAGAAGATGTAGAAAAATAAATGTTCCTTAGAATACTGTAACTTCCCTGTCTCTGGGGACCCTTATGGAAGTTAGCTGAGACGCCTTGGTAACTTGTTAAACAGCTGTAAGCCTCGGCCGCGAATGCTTTTGGTTGTCAGCCTCTTTCTCTGGCTAGCAGATACTGCTATTGAGACATCATTTTCAGTTCATGGATTTGACATAACCATTGCAACTTTCTTCCAGTCTACTCTGTGTTTGCAGCAGCGTGGTTGTACTGTGAGAAGGCCCCGTGCCAGGTCCTTTGTTCCAAATGAAGGATCTAAATCATTTAACGTTTCAAAAACATGCCTAGAAATCAATAGAGGGGATTAGAAAATCAAATCTATTCAAGTTCAGTGCAGAACCATAAGGGTTGAAAAAAGTGTCAGAGTAATCTGTGAGTCCAACCTGGTGATGAAGGCCCAGAACAAACCTTCGTAAAAGCGCAAAGCGTGAGCTGGAGCCTATGCTGGTGTGAACCTGTTTTCTTCCAAGTTAGCTGAAGAATGCAAGCTAACACCAGCTGAAACTTGGGCAGAAAGGCTTTGCTTTCCAACATGACAGCCATGTTCCATTTATTAAGCTATAAACCCCAAATCTAACCAAACTTGCACCTCCATGCAGGAAATCAAACCAAAACTCTCTTTCTCTAGAATTTGTAACTGTCAGGTAGCTCTAGATTTGAACTTTCTCTTTACTCTCTTTATTCCTGCAACATAACTTGCTGGTAACAGAAGAGCAGGAGGGATGGTTTAGAAAAGCAGAAAGATGATTTAGAAAAGCAGAAAGAAAGCTCTCAGAGCAGAAACTGGGATGCCTTACCGAAGAGAAAGGGAACTTGACAAACAAAATTAGCCTGTTACTTTCCAGAATATTGATATCGAAAACAAGCCTGTCCTGTAAGCGGACACTATTGTAAAGGGACTGCATGAAGCTGGGCAAACCTGTTAGTAGTGGTAGAGTTGAACAGGTGAGGAGCTTCTCTTAACAAGTTGGAACAAGTTACTAACAGCATCCTCAAAGGAAAAATCAGACTTGGTTTCCAAATCTGAGCTCAGGTTTCTAAGGATGGGCAGGAGACGCCCAACGGAAATGGGAACTGGGAGAGGAAGGATGGTTTTCTTTATTTGTCCACTTGGATATCAATTGATCAAAATCTGTATTTATTATATTGCCTTTAATGCTAGTCAGAAATACCACTTCTTTCTGTCCCCTAAAAGAATCGCTGAACAGGAATTTGAAACAGCTTGGATATTTAAAATAAAGGTGGATGCTCTGTTGGGACTTCCCTTGGAAAAGTTTTCAGGGACACTTCTGCAGGGCTTTTCCACTGCTGTACTTGGAGCTTGAACCTTTATCACCCACCTTCCAGTGAAATGTGTAATAATAGGGATGCCCTTGGAGAAGAAAGGACTCTGCCAAGAGCCCCTCTGGGTTTTGGGGGTAAACAAAGTGGTGGGGGAGGCATGCTTTCTCACTGTTTTGTCTTAGGTATACTTCCAGAATACTACTTCTATTTTCGATCTAAGGAAAATGCAGAAGCACGCTAGAAATCCTTTTTCAGTTTTTTGCTGTGGTTTGGTGTTTGGTTTTTTTTCTTCCTCCCTTTCAGTTACTGTGTGGTCAACCTTGACAGGCTTTTAATGCTCTGCCAAATTCTCTGGGAGCTGCAGAGACCATCCTTCTAATGGATATATGATGTAATTATATTTCAGCATCCTCTAAATTGGTCCTTTCTACTACCATAGTGGTCACATGCGCATGCAGTTGAAAGTTTTGCTTTGTGCATATGTATTTTATGAGTATGTGGCCCTAAACTATCACAGAGGGCAAAGAGAACCAGCTGCATAAGAGCTTTTGGTACCCAAAGCTGACTGATGAACTACGAATGTTTTTGATTTGTCTTATTAAATAATTTCTCCAAGTTAGTAATCAAAACTTCTTGCTTTCGTTATTCTGTTACAGTACTAAGTGACCAGAAATATGAAGAAAAATCAGGGTTAAAAAAAAAAACAAAAACAACAAACCTTCAGGACTTTAAAAGTTGGCCTTTTAACCCATATTTTCAACACCTAGCTTTAGCAAGGCTTTGGTGCACAAAGGCTGACGACTGATCCTTGTGCTGTCGCACTGTGTGGTGCTGATCTCGGGGCCCGTCAGCAAGCTACTGCTTAGAGAAAAGCAAAAGAGCTCTGCAGCCTTGTTTGTTTTTTGAAAGTAGAAGCATGCTCTTTTGACTCTTGGTTTACAAACTGCAGCTCAGCATTAGTCACAGCGTTAAGGGGGGGTATGTGGAGCACTTGACACTGCAAATTGCAAGTAAGAACTGGAAGCTGTATTTCTATTGGAAGTGTTACTGCATTTTCCTCATCTGACCTCATGGAGGTTTTTATGTAGAGATTGGCTGGAAAGCAGGAGTCAGGGGTGGATGCTAACTTGGGTTTGGATGCTTTCTAGTAGTATTTTGTGTTGCTGCATGTGCTTGAATCACAGTGTTTGGATTCCCAAAACTCAGGGAATCAGTGTTCTGGGCTTACGCTCTGTCTGCCTTCCTGCTTCTGAGTCAATTTACAGTTCATCACTTGCCCTGATTTAGAAATGTTTTTTAGAACCTCCATATGGGCAGTTGACCAGACAAAAAAACACAAAGTGTTATTTTGAACAAACAAGGCATTTTCTTTGAGAATGTATTCTCTTCATTAAGAAGTAGCATTACTGTAGGAAAGAAGTCAGCTGGGTACAAAATGGTTCAATAATCTCTCTGGCTGTTACTGAATGTAAATGCTCACCTGTAACAGAGTTGGTTCCACGTATTGTAAAATCCCCTGTTAACTTAATCTGCTTGCCTAAATAAATCTCATTTAAGGTCACTGGTGATTTTCCTTGGACAAAGATCATAGAAAACCCAGGTCTTAAATGGTAGCTTTAAAGAAATTGTTTAAATGTTGCATAATGATGCTCTCTTACTCTATACTTCATTCTGCAATTAGTATGCTCAGAATAGCAGAATTTCCAGCAGTAGCAATTATGGAATAGACCACTAGAACGTGACTCCAGGCAGAGATAGTGACAGTGGATAAAGGAACACAGGCAGTTTTAGTTTGATCAGTCCCTGAGCAGGTTATGAGAAACTTCTCTGCAGGAGCAACAAGGCAGGCTCTGTGGTGCTGGGGCTCCTTTGTCCTATGGCTTTGAACAGAGAAGTTGCAAACACCCATGTGTTAAACTCAGATGCCAGAGTCACCTGCAAAGAACTCTGTTCCCTCCTGTTGTGGGCTGATGCCAGCAGGCAGTTAAGCACCGACAGTCAGTTGCTCACAGTTGTGCTGTATGTTTTTGTTTTCTTTTCAAAATAGCTTCCTGTATTTTGGTCATATAGAATTACACACAGTTTAAAGCCTAGGTTGAGCTGTTTGGGTATGCCGCAGTTCAAAGAAATACAGAACTTTAAAATGATGACCAAATACATATCGCTTCTATACACACTTTCTACGCTACCTTTCAAATTTTGTGATAACTTAGTACAAAAAGACTCTTAAAATCGCTGCAAATTCACATAATTAAAAAAAAAAAAATCCTGCGAATTGTCTCTTGTGATTAAAGAGGCTATAAATCAAAGCGTGTAGGTAACTTTCTAAATCTTGGCTTTCTGCGTAAGTTCTTTGATCTTTAAATGCAGATGTTCAGCCCGGTGCCACAGTAGAGTCCAGCATCAGCTGACACCTGAGCCCCAGTGTCACCTTTTTTTAAGTCTGTTCAGTGCCCTGCACCCTCCGCCCGCAGCACCCGCCTCCTGCGGCCTCTTCACAAGCTGGCTTGAGAAAACTGTGTGTCTATGGGCTTAGGGTTCTGTGTGACTTCTGTGGCTGCTTACTCTCTTTGAGCTGGTTTTCTCTCTTGAGGTGTAATAATCTCTCTGATCTTAGAAAAATCGATTAGACCAGGGAAGCAGTTGTTAAGTTTCAGCTAGAAAACATATCAAGCATTTTAATCAAATCGCTCCCACTGACTGGAGTGCCTATTGTTGCTTATAACAAAATAATAGAAACAGAGTAGTGCTGAACACTCACATTATGTTTTGTGCTGCACCAAAGTAAAATAAATGACACGTACCGTGTAAGCAGGTAATAACATCTCCCAAACAGAAGAGTTCCTGTGTTAATCATATTTGACTTCTCTAACTGGCTTGCTTCCTTCTCCCAACCAAGAAAGCAGGTTGCTGAAATTGTGACAAATGCTTGCACACTTTATGAAATAAAAATTGTATTCAATCTTTTCTCCCTGTCTGCTTGTGCCAAGAATGCTTCAAATGAATTGTATGGCCATGTTTGTAGGTTTCCTCAATCTAAACTTTTTAATGGAATTCCATTTAAACTCATCTCTAATATATGTCTTGTTCATGCTCTTTCCTTTGCACAGTATAATGGATTCTTTAAGCTTTGAAAGTGAGTTGTTGTGGCCTAAAGTAACAAATCAGTTTTGGAATGCATGCTGTCTGTTGTAAATGATTTGGGGGTAATAAATTTTCTGGTACAAAGCAATAGGCAGAGTTTTCATAATGTTGAACAGTTTAGACTTGTCTTGAAGGGAACAATGTCACTAAAGCAATGCGCTGGTTCCAACTATTTGTTATTACAAAAGACAATTTTTTTTCCTTAAGGTAGAATCCTCATCAGATTTCATGCTTTGCTGTAACTTGTTTTATTTCATATGTTAGACAAATAAAAATATTTGAGCATAGCTGTGTATCTGTTACATCTTTTAATGTAACTTTTTTTTTAGGCTGCTTAGGAAAGCTTATACATGTTACCCTTTACACTAAAAGCCCATTAAAGTGGATTTGATTACTCTCACAACTTTTTATTATACTACATTTGAACCTTGGAAACTGAAAATTAAGGCAACAGTGCAGAAGATGTATGTGATACCTTAAATTTAACATGATAGTTTTTTTCAACACTCCTTAGGTTCTCTCCTTGAAATGTACACAGATGGTGATTTCTAGAACTCTGTCTTCCACACACAAGTATGGGAAACTAGCTGTTGGGTACTCCAGACAGCTCTCAAGTTAGAACTGGATTTTGGTAAGACTAGATGTGCAGTAGCTATCAATAGACAAGAGTCTTCCACTTTTCCATGCCAGTAGCTGTCTGTTTGGTTCTGGGTGTTATGCAAGCTACATGAAGCCTGGGGTCTTTAACTGAGTATCCAGTTTTAGTGACTGCAATGCAGGAAAAATGATCCTCCTCATATCCAGCAGCCATGAAAGCGAGTAACTTTCCTTTACTAACACTTTCCCTTCCTCGCAACCCCTTTCTTGCTGCAATACCGGAGGGTGCCAATCTAGAGGGAGACAGTCAAGGTGCCTCCTTTTTGCAAACAAGACAAAATGAGTTTGAAGTTCTCTTGTGTTAGGTGCTTGCATTTTGAGTCTGTGTTTTTCCTGCTTACCTGCATTCTTGGTCTTCTAATTTCCCTTCTGCATCAAAAACATTAATGGGGTTGACTCCACAAAATTAATAGTAACCGTAAACCAAATACTTTGGGTGAAAGCAAGCATTTGACACACACACACAGAGTTGTTTAATAATGCTTTAACATGTTTACAAAGCCACTAAGTTGTTGTTGAGAGAAAAGAATGAGATGAGCTGATTTTTTCCCTTTAAAGTGAAGAGAAATCCTAAGTTGAAAGGGAAATGAAAGTGGCTGCAAAGAGGCTGATGTTAGTGAATACTCTTTGGATGACTGCCGGGGGCAGCAAAAGGAGGCAAGGAGCAATATGGGGCCAGTGAAAATAAAGACAATTCCCTTTTCCCTGAGAGCAATAGGAACAAACTTAATTCTGACAGGTAGGTCATAATTCCCAGCAGGAAAAATAGACAATGTGTTCGTGTAGTGGGCCAGTGCAGTACTTGCTTTTCTAACAGGAAACACCAATGGTGCTAAAACGCAAGTATAACATAGTGTCTTTAGATGCTAGACA
Source organism: Phaethon aethereus (assembly GCF_964289735.1). Classification (NCBI taxonomy): domain Eukaryota; kingdom Metazoa; phylum Chordata; class Aves; order Phaethontiformes; family Phaethontidae; genus Phaethon; species Phaethon aethereus. The sequence goes on from NC_138587.1 coordinate 23,441,921, forward strand.
TCCAAAAGCTTTCAAAAAGTTAAGTAAGGAAGTTATGTAAGGAACTGTTATTACTGGGGAAAAGGATGTAGTTTCCTGATTCTCACACCCTCCCCAGCTCTGGGAAAACTGGGAAGTTCTGGAGTTGCACTAGGGCTTTACATTAAAAATACACAAACTGACAAAAGAAACTGTAGACCTGCTAGACAGAGCATGTCACACACAAAATACTTGATTTATGTATTTCAACAGATGAATGCTTATGTGTCAGCCAATCAACGTGGCTTCAGGGAAAATAACACCTAGGTATAAGCTTTTTATGCCATAACAAGCTTTGTTAATCAGGTATCTAGTAGGAAATACCAGTTCGTTTTGGGTAGGGTGTTCCTTGGTTAAATTGGGACAATGGAAGGAATTTGTGCGTTAAAGATGGATTAAGAGCTGCTCAATTGAGACCTCTGACTATGAACTAGGAAGTAATCATTGAGTGAATGGGTTTCTAAAGCAATCTTACTAGACTTGACCCGTGCTACTTTGTTTTTATCGTTAATCTGGAAAGAAAAGGAGTGATGCTGAGAAACGTTTGATGCAGAGGATAGAGCTGGTTGCCCAAAGCCATCTGAACGAATTTGAGACCAAACCTCTAACTGTGAACTGTAGCTAACAGTTTACTGGCAGTTGCATTAGATTCCCTGTAATAGACAATTTTAAAGAAAATATTGCTAGTATGACATTATAGCTTTTACTGAACATGAAACTGAAATTTGTATGGGAAACTTGCTGATTAAATGCAATAGTGAGACCTCCGTTAGCCACAGTAGCAATTCTGCAACTGATTTCTTCTATCTGGTGATAGCTGTGTATGCAAGAGAACAGCGATAGCGTAGACATGTTGAAGACTGACAGTAAAAGCACTTCAGCTGTACAAGCTTTTTGTTACGGCCATTGCGATTTGTAGTGCACGCAGGGCTGCCCTCCCCTGAGCCAAGAGGGTCACCGAACAGATAGGCAGGAGATATTGGTGAGTCACGCAAGAGGTGTTGTTTTCTTCTGTCTGAGAACAGCGCTGAGATCACAAGCGGGGATGTGCTGGCAGCAATCTGCAGTTGGTCTTATTTCAGCTCTCAAGTGAGCAGGACCCAGCTGGAGCTTGTGATTTAAAGGTTGCATAAGCAGGCTTTTAGCGGGGGATGGAGAAGAGGAGCTGGTTTTGTAGGGATGGGAAAGCTCAGGAATATCTTCATAAAAAGGATTTAACAGTCTTCCCAGTTTCTAGTGCACTTCCCTGTGTGCACCTGTTTGCCATCCTCGTGCTGAACCACGAAGTGACTGCTCACCAGAGTGAGCTTTCCCTTTCTCTATGATTAGTTTTATTTTCTCCATGGCCTGTTATTCCTAGGAGTGAAAATAAGTGTCCATGAGGGCAGAAGTAGTCAGTCTGAACAGGAGGTATGTGGCTGCTCTGTGGTACAGGTGATGCCCTAGGCTGTGCCATGGGGAGGTGGGAGGCAAAACCCTCATAGATGCCTCTTCCTCACTTGCTGCCTTTCTCTCTTTTTTTCCCCCCTCATCTCCACCACAGGTCCCAAAAGATGCTACCCCAGGAATGGGACACTTACTTCTTATTTCTGAGATGCACATGTGTCTTAGTATGAAGGGAGAAGGGATTCTACCTAGCATGAACATCACCGGTGTCTATATTTGCAGGGAATCAGATTTGCTGCTAGACCCGTCTCTCCCTGGGCCCATATTTCTGTGTCCTTTAGTCCTTTTTTTCTCTCTCACAAACCAGGAGCTGTATGGCCACTCAGGAAATTAGCTTACTTATTGATCTTTCTGAGGGCCAGGGATGTAATTCTGTCTTTATTGCATCAGATTTTAGAAGATATTTTTGAACAGTGACAAAAGCATAAAAGTCACAGGAAAAAGAAAAGCCCACATAAAAAGAGGAAAGAAGCAGCAATCTCTTATGTCTCAGACCCAGGTTTATAGAGATAATCAAATCCAGTACCCATGCATGAGGAAGAGAGGGAAGATTTTTAGCAACTTGTGTACTTTAGGGACTTTATATCAGCAAATCTAACACGAGCATCAATTTACAGTCTTTAATTTTTCCTTATTTTAACTCATAGGAAGAAGTACAGGGTTTATTGTGCAGGTTGTTTATCTCTGCAGCATATTTGCAGAACTAATAATCTTTATCATTCCCCTCAGTAGCTTAAAACTTGCCTTGGCAGCTCATGAGGTTTTCCATGAAATTGGTTAAAGTGTTCCCATAACAGCCTGCACTAATTTTCATACAGCAAATGTTATCCTCTTTTCCTAAGAATGCCAGTGCCATGTGTGACTTCCATGAACAACCTCAGCAAAATGTGCCCTGAATCTACAATTATGAAATCTAATACAATTAAGATGGATCAGTTGGGTTACATCATAAGAAAACTGAGTAATGCTGATATGTTCATTGCAATTTATGCTCTTGACTTTTTTTTTCCCAAGTTTCCAGTATCTTGTAGTGAGAATTTTTAATATTTAAAGTAAATGTTCATATATACTACAGATGTATGAATTTGCTGGGACAAATTTGCTGGTATGCTATTAAAAGTAGCTATTTGTCAGTTAAACTGATTTGATGAGTTAAAAATGAGAGAAGCAATTAATAAAAAAAGTGAATGAGTGCTCTACTTGGATTTCCTACATAGAAGTCAGTAAACTCAGATAATCATTTAATCGGATAAAAAGATCAAGACTTAAAACTGAATTATCTTGAGGATTTTGTTTTCAAAACTTATTCTAGTTTTCTTACAATACCTTCTTCTATGTACAGGAACTGAAGTTAGGTCTGGCTCAAAGAAAGGTAGCATCATAAAAATTTTCATCATGAAGCAAATAAATTTACTTTGACAAGACAGAAAATGTTGATGAGGCTCACAAGAAATGAAAGAACAAGATGCAGTGTTGATGATGAGTTGGGTTTTGTGGTTGGGGGGTTTTTTCCTTATTAAAGCACCAGCAAATCCTACATACCCAACAGGTAAAGAATTCCAACCTTATTGTAATGTAGCTTTAATTTGAAGCTGTCAGATCTCATGACTGAGAAAAGCAGAAGACAGTCTGTCACACTGGCGTTTCTGTTTCCACATTTTCCTTATCACCAAGTAAAGAATGTATTTTTTTCATTTACACCTACCTGTAACTTTATGTAGCACAACCAACCTTTCATGCATTTAAAAGGAGTAGAGGTGTCATGCTAATGATATGTTCCTTTTTCTGTCTTTTGAAGGGCAATTTAAATTGTCTTCCTGAAGCATGGTTTGCATTAGTGATGCTAAAATGTGTGCATGTAAGTACTGTAAATGGATACAGTGTAGGAGTGAAGGTATTTCTTTCCTCAAGACTGAACAGTGATTTTTTTTTTTCTTATTGAAATACAAATTGCCGTGTCTGTTTAAATCTGAAGTGTGGGGTGTTCTTATTAGCACCTCTAGCCTGAAGTCTTTTCATATTCAAATGACTGTTAAGTGTTACTAGGATTACACATCAGTCGCATTTTAAAAGAATGGGCTGAAGAGCTTGTTTCAGCTGTTTATTGTTCATTTGAGAGTATATTAACTATGTTCATTTTTAAACCATATTTCATAATCTTCTGATATTTTGGAAGTTTAATAGGAAAAGGCAGATAAATTTAAGCCTTGCGTTTAGCGTATATTGATTATCCTGTATTTTGATCTTGCCTTCCTCCTACATTGGCTAAATATTTAAAGAATTGAGCAGGAATGGCTACTTCATTTAAGGATTTTTAAATTTTTTTTTTATTGATACCATCCACTTGGCTTTAGAAAAGAGACTATCTGCAAATAGATATTTGATGCCTGACTGGCATCTTTATTGATTTTTCTAAGTGTATATTCACATACTAAAGAAGATTTTTTTCCTCTTCTCAAAATACACACAGTGCAGCTTTAGAAGACCGTATTCTTAAACCACATTCAGCATGCGATTCAGGAGGCCATCAGCAGTGCTTGGACTAACTATTTGATTAAATGCTTTCAAGAAAGCTTTTGAATGTGCAATAGCTTCATGCATTACATTGATACGTAGTCTACACACAGTTCAGAGAATGTTGTGGTTACGAAAGCCCCTAAAAATGGCAGATTACCTGAAATTTTTGGATGAAGCATATCATCAGGACCCCATGATTTAAGGATCTTTGAATACCAGAACTTCTTCAGAGGTTTTAGGATTTAGAGCATTGAGAGAGCAACAGTACAACGTGAGCTGCAGATAGTTTCCAAAGCTGACATGAAGATCAGTATGCCTGTGATATAGGACCAGCTTTCGTACTCCCATATTACTGAGCTGTTTTGTGCATCTGCAAAGTATCTAAACTGCTTATGGAGACTTTAGGTGGCCAAATAAAGCCCTGTCAACACCATGTTCCACTCCCATTTGGTTTCTTATTCTTTCTGAGATGAGCAGATAATACATTTTCCAGAGGCAGGCTTTACCAGGCAGAGGGCTCCCAATTGTGTCTTTTTCCTACCTAAATTTCTTTAATGTTCATCCATCTTTAATCTTCATATTTCAAAATTAGTGTATGTGCTAGAAATGTTTTTAAGGAATCGCTTTTCTTGCATTAGTGCTGAGCTTCTTGTCCTGCCAAAACTTTTGAAAAAGAAGCTCTGTCTTGCTAATAGTATTCACTATAAAGCAGCCAAAGAAAACTAGGTGAATTAGAAGGGAAACTTCATCAAATGCTGTGATTTCCTTTATACATGCAAGATATTTTTTTCCAAATAAAGCAATGTTAGGGTGAGGTGGCTGCTGCTTTCCTGTAGGTGTTACTGAAACAAAATTCTATTGGAAATGAGTTTCCCTGTTAGTGGATTGTTTCTTTGCCAATGCTTGAAATATTTCACCAAATACCTTTCAAGGAACCATAAGACATCATTTTACCATAATGACTCTGAGCCAAGATGAAGAACGGAGATATAAACCTTTGAAATATCAGCACGCATTATTACCATGTTCCCATTTAATGGACTCTTATTTCTTTTCTCCTGGGAAAATCTTTATCATTCATGGTGACATCCCCACTGATGACTCTTCATTGCTCCCGTCAGCTTTATCAGCTTATGCAGGTAGCTCTAACAGCTGCTGCTGTTCTTGTCCCACAACCCTACTTTAGTTGCATGGTGGTACTGCCCGTGTCCTGTTTTCTCTGGCCAGGGGGATAAGGAGCAGAAGGCTGGAATCCTGTACAACGGACTGGTTTGCAACATAGAAAAACTGAGATGATAAAGATACAATAGTATTTTTCTAACAGACAAGTGATGTGTCTTGGGAAGATCGGGAGCAGAGTCGACAGAGTTGGTAGATAGACTCCTGAATGGTGTGTCCACTTTGGGTACTTTAAACAGGGCAATATAGACGACACTTTTGACACAGGGAATCACAAAAATGTGGGTTCCAGAGATGTGGATCTATCAGATAACCATCTTAAACTAATTGTTTATTCCTAGGATATCTCCTCCTGAAACTACTTAATGCCTGCTGCTGGCTACTTTCAGAGACTGAATATTGTGCTACATGGAGTTATGGTTTGACAAAGTATGGTCAGAAAGTAATAGGAGTATGAGGACAGATCCACTTTGTCTATTGATGGCACTGCGTTAACTGAGAGAACGGATTTGCAGGAGCAATATGATGCTTTTCTAAGTCATTGGGGGGAAAATAGCCTGACAAATGTTCTTGATATTCTGAGAACAATTATGCAGTTTAAGTACTGAAAAATGTCATCACTTTGCCAAGAGCATGTGCTGTAATATCACAAAACTGGTGGTAGTCGGACTTTTCACATGTGTAAACATTTTGCTTCTTAAAGGATGGGCAGCTTGTACAGAATATTGGAAGCAGAGAACGAGAAAAAAAAAAGCCTATGGCTGGCAACAGCAACCGTGTGACAACAGGAAAAATCCATCCCTTAGCTGGCTTGCTTGTCACAGTGTGCTGCCCATGGAGAGCAAGAGCAGTGGTGCTGTGTGTGTACACACACGAAGCAGCTGATGTCAAAATGACTTCTTATCTGATATTGTCCGGATCTTCTCTTGAATATGTTTTGAAAACCTTTCTTTTTTCCCCATTTATGTTATGCAGTAAACTTATCCAAAGATTCCTTGGTGATAAAGTCTGAAGTATCACTAGGTGGCTACAGAAGAAGCAGAAGATGAGATAGAGGTGGCATTGTGATTTGGGACCAGCAATTTCTAGTAATGTGACTAAGCTCTTTTCTCAGCCAAATCTCTCAAATCTGGAAAATCAGAAGACTGGAAAGGAGCTACAGGATTTACAGGACTGTGAAATTGAAGAAAAAGGTTCTTTGGGATGCAAGATCCCAGCACATCTCCTGATTTCACCAGGAATGGAAAAGAGCAGGTTTTGGAAAAGAGGGAGCAAGGTAAAAAGGGAAGGAGAAAAACTACCTCCTAATATTGATTTTTAAAAGTAAGCCTCGGGTTCAAACCTTGGGCAGAGGTTCAAGTCAGTTCTTTATCTAAACCAGTTCACCTAATCCTAGTTATCAACTTTCTCCGCTCTTGTAGGCATGAGTAGTTATATAGCCAAAGGGAAGAATCTTCCCAGTTAAGAAATACCAGGGAACTTGCCTCAGCTAGCTACAGTAGTTCAAGGAATTTTTTCCTCTATTTCGGATTTCATGACACTTTTCACTGAAGCTTGCTTTTTTTAATATGCCTCTCTCAGTTTTTATGGGACTCTTTTTAGTCTTTCAGTTTTGGACCCTCAAGGCTTTAAACTTTCCTAGTTGCTTCTTTGCAAGCAGGACTCCCACAGCTTGTGCTTAGTGCTGTATATATTCTGTGGAAAGGGATGTACTGTGAATGTTTTAGTGACCTTGCAATTTATTCATGGACTGTGGTAAACTCTTATTTGTATAATTCATGGGAAGCACTAAATGAAAAGGGTGTTATAGATTACTTCTTTCCAGTACAGCACCCTGCCCTGAAAAAAACAATATAAGTAAAATGAAGCATTTATAGAAAAACTAACCATCTGTCCAAACACTGCTCAGCTTTTTGTCCATAGGCTATTTTACGGAATTTGGTGTTGAGTGTTTTTCTGTGCACCTGTGGTTGCACACAAGGACACTTTTTCTTCCTTAGGTAAATATTTATACAGGAGATACTTGCATTTAATGGTGCTTATTTTCATTTTGTTTTAGTGAAAATATTCCTATTAAAATAGACCAGGACAGAAATATGATGCAGTTCATCTACACATAGCAGGTCCATCTGCTTCTTGAGATTTAACATGTTTCATTGATTATTCACTGTAGAGCTTCACTAATAGCAACAATCTAGAGGAGCTTGTAGCTTTAGGCTGCTGGCACAATGTTACGGTGGGAGAGGGTTGGCCTCAGGGGACCTATGAAACCACAAGGATTTTGCCTCTGCTTTCTGGGGAGGTCAGGCACGCAGCAGCCCTTGCTCTTCAGCCTCGCTCAGTACATTTGTTGCACTTGAACCACTTGATGGATTTGAATGGGCTTGAATTCTTGGAGGTCAGACATATTTCAGCCCAGACACCTCGTGATGTCACACACCTCTGCAATCACTTACCTGCTGGGCAATCCAAAATGGGTACTGAAGTGGCAGGGCTTGGTTTAGGCTCTTGCATCCTCGTGCTGCGACGAGCTCTGCTGGGGCTTGCTCGTGCGCTTTGCTGTTCGCTCCAGCTGCGCCGCAGTGAGAACGTACCGCTCGCAGCCTTACCCGGCTCTGGCTGCGTGACTGCTCCTCACTGGCTCTTCCTTCAGCACTGCCACGGTGTAGAAAATTAGAAATCAGAAAATCTTTATTCCTTTGGTTGTTTTAATTACAGAAATTATATTAGATCCCTTCTAGGGATTAAAGGGCACATCCTTAAAGCGAATGAGCTGTAGATGGAGTTTGGCCCACTTTGTTATGAGAACTGATTTAACAACCAGGTGAAATTTGGATAAACTTCAGTTCAGTGTTTTAAAATTGAATTGCTGAACTAAAAGAAAAGATGTACTAGAAGAAACTTTAAAGTCTGCAGTCTGTTTTTTTGCAGTTTAGAAAGTTCTGTCTCATTTGCAATTTCTCTACAATATGATTTATCAGAACATAGGTGAATTTTCTTGCACTGCTTTGCTCTATGAATTTGGTGATTCACTGGTTCTGCAGAATTAAGTGTATTGCAAATAATTTAAGTCCTCTTGTAGTGCAGTGTTAATTCTTGCAAATGCAAAACAAATGCATATCTAACGGTATAATATTTGTACTAGGAATAAAACAACCTCTGTAACATCATAAAGTATCAATGCTTAACGATTTTTTTGTTCCATGAATTTCTAATTTTTTTGTTGCTGCTCAAGGAATAAAATTTTTTGTTGCTGCTCAAATCCAGTTTACGGGAATAGCAGGTTGCATATTTGGAGTATAGTAGCCTGCTTATAAGAAATTCTTAATCTTTCCTTTTCTCTTGCTGTCATCTCTAAGTGCTCTTCCTGCAATGATTAGAAACCTTCTTCACCCTTTAAGAATGGCACACAGTCACAAACAATATATTCAGATGAAAGGGAAATACTTGACCAGCATGTTTTAGCAGCTCTTTGATCTCCTTGCAGAAGGCTGGTGCATCTTCCAGCCACCCCTTTTGGAAGGTGAACAAGTGAAACATTGTCTTGTTGGGGCAGAGAGGTCTGCATACTTCACATAGAAAGGAAAACACTGATCACCTTCTGTATGGTGTGCTGGACAAAAAATTTAGAAAATAAGATGTGCTAGGGGAAGAAAAAAAAAAGGTATGTTAACCAAGCAGCTGTTAATTAATTGGCCAGCCAGATGCATGTGAGTGTGGAGGGTATTTGCATGTGTGTGTGCAAAAGAGATTTTTTTGACAAGAAAAACATTATTTTTCTTGAACTACACTATCAGAAAACAGAACAGTCAGTGTAACTTGAGAAAGCAATAAACAGCAAAATGATGGAAAGGCTTCAGCTCGGGGAGATACCTGGCTTAATTTTTGAAACATGTTGTATGTATGAGTTTAGATTTAGGTAACTAATTGAGAAATGTCACTTGAAGACACAGCAGAAGTTCCTAGTGGTCAGCCTGCCCAAAAGACACACATCTATTGGCTCAGATGATGCTGAATTCATGCTGTCATAGCTTGTGTATTAAGTGATTCTAAAGTATTTTATGAACATTTGGGTGGTTTGTGTGTTTAAGATGTGTGACATGTCAAGAAGGACAAAGACATTGTTTCACTTGGCAGCTGGGTGTCAGCACTAAGGTCTGGGGTCTTGTCAAAGCCTCCCAAAATTGAAAACCTTCAAATTATTGGACTTTACATTTAAGCCTGAGTAGACCGTGAGGTCCAGGATCCTCATCTAAAATGCCAGTTTACATTGCTTTGAGAGAGACCTATAATTATCATACTTAAAAATTGCAACTGGCCAAATGCATGAACAAAACAGACCTGTCAAAAGCATTTGACAGGCAATGCGCCAACTTCCCTTTCTGTTGTCCCCTATAATATGGGGAAAAAACAGGTTGTTCCCTTTTATATGGGAGAAAACATCCCTGGACTGCAAGCTTCTCAGTCTTGTCTTGTGTTGAAGGGAGGCAGAATTCTTGGTTTTTTTCCCCTAAACTTACGATGCCTATTTGATAGAGGCTGTTTAATTTCTATAGATTGTGAAGTGCTGGTTATGCTGGTAGTGAGCAAATAATAATTTTAGTGTAATGAATACATGCTGATAGACAGAAAAATCTTTTTCTTGGATTTTTGCATACTTAAGAGTCTGGATCCACTCCCATTCCATTGCAAGCAGATGAGATGCCTGTAAGATTAGTTCCATATTAATGACTACAGAACATTATGTCATATAGAAGTATAACAAAAGGTTGTGTCATATCGGTACTAAAAAAAACACGGTTACCTTCCTAAGGCTGTGTTTAAAAACCTGTTGGTTCAGCAGATCTTACACTAGCATAAACAACTTTTTCTGCTCTTTAAAATGTTTGCATTACTGAAATGCTGATTGATTTCTGCTATGCTATTGTCCGAAGTACGACCTTCTGAAAATACCGTGTGATATTGTTTTCCCTCTGCTTCTTTTGAAGTAGTTACAAAATGTAGAGATGAAACAAGATCATGTAAAATGCAATTTAGATAGATTCTGCCTGATCCACGGGTAATGAAAGGGATGCAGTTTATGGTCTCAGGGGAGACAGAAACATTTGGGCGGTATGTCTGACACAGTTTGTAAGCAATATCCCAAGCATCAGATACCCAAAAGCTAGTCAAGAATGACTCAGCTGATCAGTGGTTATTCCAGCTCGACATACAACAGATATCCTAAAGCAAAGTGGTTTTGTATAAATGTTTATGTTGACATTTTATGTGCACTTAGGCACACAAAAGAGAAGATTGATTTCGAGAAAGGCTTCAGTGTATAGTTATATATAAGATTAGTATTCACAATGGATGTCTTTAGAACATTGATATCGCGTTACTTTCCCCATAAATCAGATCATTTTTGCAACTACTTTGAAAACTAAGGTCTACCAATTAAAATGACAAATAGAGGGTAAACAAGTCTTAGGGGAAGTTCCTGTAGAGCTGATCAGGTGAGAGCAGCTGCCATTAAGTTTGTATCCATTGTGTTGCTCTAGAACCAGGGTTTCTGCTGTATGGGCACCGTCCTGACTGCAGATGCATCCAGCAGAGAGCCGCCAGCATGGAGACTGGAAGTAGGGGGGCTCTTCTGTTGAGTTTAAGACACGACATCCATGAACTAAGCATCAAGCAGGAAAAAGGAGAGACTTCCTTGGTTGCAAACCTTTAGGCCACTATTTCAGAATATGTTTTGAAATACCAAGCCGTTTAATTTTTGCAATAAATTATCTCAAATCAAATCCTGTTTACCTCCTTTCTTGTGGAAATGATCAGGGACTGCCTTATTGGAATCATCCAAACAGCTGCTAGCAATTGCCAATCATCTCTTGCAAAGTTAATATTAGCAAGAAATAATTGAATTTCATATCTTTTACTACATAATTGGAACAAAAACCCCTCAACACCCTACCTTAAAAGGTGGGGGAGGGCAGAGAAGGGTGCGTAATTGAAGAGATAATCCTTGTCTCACACATGTAGTGACAAGCTTTACGTGATTTTTTTTTTTTTGCAATAATTACTGTATCCTGCTGATCAAGAATAATTATCATCACCATAGCAACTTCATATGGAAAATGTGATGGGGGTGGGACAGAGTAGAATGGTTCCTTGAGAGCAGCATTCAACATGCTCATTTAGTGTGGGTTTTTTGTGTGTCTGTGTGCGTCTTGAAATATTAATGTTCACCCTCCACGTTTGTTTTGGCTTCCATATCAAGTAAGGAAATGGAGGATGTTGCACCAGCATAAGAGCCCAACTGTTGTGAACGCACTTGTACTTTAATGCAGGTCATTCTTTGATTTAGAGTTTGGAAGTCTGGAGCCTGAAGCATCTGGGTTCACAGAATAGCATCTCTGTGCACATGCTACCCTTCATCTCATCAAGGTAGACAAAATGGCATTCTGTGTGTATTCCTAATTAAGGGGGTGGGGGACACTTAGCTGACTTTTTGCTTGCTGTGCATCTATACTAGATGCCTCGGTAATGACATACGTGTACATTTAGTTATGTATTTGGCCAGTGTTTGGTGTTTCAAAACCTTCTGTCCTCGTGATTTCTTGCAACATTCAGCGCATGTTGATTTTTTCCATTTCTTCTTTCAATGGCATTTCACCTGTGCAGAGAGGATGCTGTTCCAAAAACACTTTTTAGACTATTTTAAAATGAAAAATAACACTTTGAGGAATACCAGGTGACCTGGACATCTGTGATCCATTTTCAAAAACTACTCTCTGGTTTTAATCTTGTCATATAACACACACAACAGCCATATTAATGGTTTAAATAGAAGATGAAAATAATTCATAAAGTTAAGATTATGCTATATTAGTTCATAAAGAGGACTTATGATATTCCAAAACATCAATATATCTTCACTGAAGTTTCTAAATTCCTCAAAGCAAGAGTTCAGGTAACACAGACCCAATGTTTTGGAGAAACTAGAAAAATAAACTTAAGATACATGGCAAGTTTTCAACACGATGCTAAGTCTTTCCAGTCTGCAGGGCATAGTCAGTTGGACTAATTCACTTTGGGCATTGTCAAAATAACTACTTGTGAGGAAGGACTGAGATTAAGACATCGTTTGGCATTCTGAAAGTCTGAATTCCAATATTTTGTCCACATGGTTTCCAGGTTTCTGACGCTTCCTTAGTGACACCATGTTGCATGGTGGAGCGATTTGGTGGTAGTGATGAAGGAGCTTTTTCCCTTTTGGTCTGAGAAGGGCTTTCCCTTTTTGTGCCGAGATATATGTTCTCCCGGTCCCAAATTAAATTGGGTCAGTTAAGACTTGCCATCCATGGCAAGTCTTATGAGTAGATAATGGATGGTATTGCCAGTCTGCAAATGAGGACCATTTGTAGATAGCTCTTGTTAAGTAGGCTGGTCATTGCAATCTGCTATGGCTAGAGAGATGACCCTGTCCTTTAGGGCTTCTGAGTCCTGTTCAAAAGCGTCTGTTTGCAAGAGTAGAGTGTGAGCAATGTATCTGCTGTGTCAAGGCGTGCTTGAAGGGAAGAATTAGGGCAGCACTGCAGGAATTGCTTTAGTCTAAGAGTTTTTTTTCTTTTCTGCCTTGTTTCTTCACTCTCTCAATCTTGTAAAGTAAGATGTGGTTTGAGGTACACATCTACCCTGAGAGATCAAGTGTATCTTGTTTCAGAACTGACTTTCATAGCCTGTCTCATGAAAGGCAAAATAGAGTATGTAGCTCTTAGCCCACTACGTGATAAGTGAAGGGAATGTTTTAGAAGGATTTTTGGAAGCAATAACTTTTGGTAAGTCTGCAGTAAGAACAGGCCTTTAGTAAGAACATGCCATGGGTCAGTGGTCCTTCTTTATTATGCTGCCATGAATGTGACTCTGAGCTCCCATGTCTGAAGTGCTTGGAAGACAGAGTATTTCTAGTCAGCCCATTGGAACATTGTGTTATGTATTGCCTTTTTCCTTGTCTTAATTTTAAAGCACCTGTGTACATATGGCCCAGTATTCTCCTCTGCTTCCTCTGGTTCCTTGGCAATGCGCGTATCTATGAAAGGAGAGGCTTAGTATACAGCATTCTTTCACTGCTTGCATCCTTGCTGTCTCCAGTCTCTCTCTGCTTGTTTAAGGGCAAGTTCCCTTTTCCCTAAGAAAAGGGGAGGCATTAGCAAGGACTCACACAAGCTGAGAGTTGGACAGAGGACGCAGGCACTGAGAGGGATGTCCCCAGGAGCATGAATGTGGTAAAGCTCTGATAAAAGTGAAGGGGCAGAGCTTCTGTATCCATCATTTCTTCACTTTTGATTCCTTCCACCCCCACGTTCCCTCCTTTCCTACTCTCTCATGAAAAGCAACAGTCCACAGAGTGAAGACTACTAAAAAGATGGCAATGCCCTTCAGCACCTTATGTCCACATGCACTTTCACCCCTGCTGTTGCCAGCCCACCTCCCCGTGCTCTGCTTCCAGAGATTTATTTGCAAATGCTAGGGGTGTGATGGACATCTGGGATTCAGGCACTTGGTTCTTTCTGGCACTCAGCTCCATGGCCAAGAAATGACTGGTGTGACTGATTCAAAATTTTACTGCTCTCAATCTTTATTAAAGTATTTCATCTCCTACTCGTTTAATTTTCATTGTATTGCTTCCAAGTTTGTGTGTGGCCTCTGTAAGTTTGATTTTTGGGGGTAGAACTGCCACATGAGTCCCTGGTGGTGCTAGAGCAGACAGCAAGTTGCAGTGTGCAGCTCGGTGTCATCTGCAAGCTGTCAAGAGGAGGGGTTGGGCTGTGATACTCACACTCTTCTGAGAAATGCTTTTTGCAGCCCGGAGGGGCTGTTGGTAGGACAGCAGGCTTCCTGCAGCCCTCCCGCTGGGCACAAGGATCCTGAGCATCCTAGTGATGGCATGCTGCTGCTCTTGGTTATCCAACTCTTAAGAATGAGTATCTATAGTAGTGCTCTCTTTTAATGCTTAAAATGGGAAACAGCTCTCGGGTTCCATTGTGATACAGGTTGCTATGAAATGTGAGTTTTACCAGCTTGAAAAACTTGAGACAAACACAGTTTTCATCAGAAAATTTGAAAGAAGTTGCTTCTTCAAACAGCTATTTTCCTGTCAAAATATAAGCATGTAGCTACTGGGGAAGGTAAAGTCAGCCTAGGGCTGTTTTCTTCGTATTAAGGGTCTTATTCGTCTATGAAACACTGTCCTAAGGAAGTTTGGATGCTCTGAAAAGCAAAACAAGTGCTCCCTTCAGTTTTGATAAAACAATAGTTATTATACATAAGACTGTTCTCTCTGCAGTCCAGGAAAATATCTATGAGAACAAAGTTAGGACCACTTATTTTGCCTATTATTAATTACAGGAGAATCTACTCTTTAATACATCAAGTTTGACGTAAAAGCATTTATGCTCACCAATGCTGATATTACATCACTGGAGCAGTCTATCATGCTGGGCTGGAGTAGTTTCTATGGCAAATGAGGTTACTTAATGAAGTTTGGATGGCTTGGAAGTGAGCTGTGAAAACACAGCCAGAAATCGTGGGCTGCAGGCAGACACAATGGGGTGGAGTTCAGGGCCCAGGGGAAGCTGGAGATCGCGATATGAGATCAGAACGGGCCCTCCTGCTCTTAGCCTAGTAATCACGGAAGCAGTTCCTAGTTTTAGCTACTGTGACTCTGACAAATCATTAACGATTTTGCTTCTGGTTTTTGTAAGTAATGCGGTTATGAACTGATACAGTTTTGAATTGAAATAATTCTCATTTCTGCACTTTGTCTTGGTTTTCTGTTTGTTGTTCTAACTACTGGGCACTAGAATGACAGCAAGAAACTTGTACAGAGTGTGACCAAATATCACATAATTAAGCAATTTGACATTGGAATGCAGAAAACAAAATGTAACAGTAAGAGACTGGTCTAGATTTCATCTGCTCAAAGTAATAATAAAGACATCAGCAGGGAAATCAGTCATGCACATATATTATTTGTGTGCACTTAAGTTGGACAGATAGGATAATGGATGTGGTATACACCAGATGTTACATTTCCTGAAAATAGATATGTTAAAGGAGCTCACAAGTGGTTGTCAATGCCCCTTTCATTACCCCATCAGTCTAAATTTATCCAGTTGAAATAAACATCTTAGTTTGTCTGAACTTGGGCTTCACCTTTAAATTTTCTGTGCTGCTTTTATGTGCACAAGATAATAGTTAATAAACTCTGCCATGCCATGTTACACAGTTTCTTAAATCCTCTCACAGATTAAAAAGATAGCAACTTTCTTGATGTCTCATTTTAAAACAAGAGCAACAGCCAGGTAGGCACAGCGGTGTTAAAACATAAAAAATGTGTCAAGGCCCACATTTCCATAATAATTTTATCTTGTGCATCACAACATGCAGAGATAACATTCTCAACTGCATGTATGCCCAGCTTGTAGGTGTAGTTATGTCACTGCACAGAAATGGCTGTTACAAGTAAGTATTTTACATGTATATTCACAGTAGGAATTTCTATATCTGTAGCAGTTAGATTTTCATAGGATGTTTTGTTTTTCTGTGGAGTTTGCACTGGAAAATTTCACAAGGTCTTTGATACTGTGTACTAGAATAAATCTCCTGCCGAGTTGTTTTTTTAGGTACCTTTTATGTTTTGTAAATCAAGTGCAGACCTCTCAGTGGAGTCGGGATAAAAGAGGAGCTGAAATGGGCTTTAGCACTGGCTGGCATGGTATGTCATGTTCATGAGACTAGACAGTCCCTTCCCGTTCCAGCTAGCTGTGGCTGCATCTGCCTTGTTCAGTGTAGTCATCAGAGAACATAACATGATGTTAATGTGTTATCTTCTCTGGCTCTTTATATAAAGCTAGTTTCTACATAGATAAGCTCTTAGAGAAAAATGGACAAAAAGAGGTAATCTTCCTTCTTAGAAGGAAGTGTAGAAGGGAAGTCCCCAGAAGGGACCAAGTTGGAGAGCAACAGGGCATTCAGATAAGTACATTTTTGAGGAAAATTTTCTTTTAGAGTCCATTAATAAAGAATTTTGGTATAGTATTCTGTAATGTAGCACTGTTGGGACAGTTGAGAAAGGCATCTTTATAGAATAGAATCATTTAGGCTAGAAAACACCTTTAAGATCAAGTCCAACCATTAATGAACTATGAAACTATACAATCTTTTGTTGAAGTTTAGCACACACCCAAAAAAAAAAAAAAAAAAAAAGGACTTGTGTTTAGAGATAATTTCTTAACAGGAAAGCTAATAAATTCTACTGAAAGGACAGACAAACTCAAAGGTAAAAAGCACTCTGTAATGTATGTGATAGTTACCAAGGTAGTAGTTGGCCATGCTTTTGCATACAATTAAATAAAAAAATCCATGCAATTGAAGAAGAAATAATAAGGTGTGCATACCTTCAGCAGTCTTGTGAAAATGGCTGCTCAGCAACCCAGTGTGTAGAGTGCTGGAAGCATACACTGGTGTTTACACAGGATGTTGTGGAAAAAGATGTCTTAAACTATGTCATTGCTGCTTTATATAATTTAACAATTCTGTGAAAGTAAGTATCAAGCTTTCACAACTGAACATTCTTATTTCCTATGGTGACTATTACCCCAATGAACATAGTGGGAGCATATTCATTTCTGTGACACAATGTCCGACCTCAAATGTAGAGACCCTTGCAGTCTTATCTGGGGGAGGAAAGGAATTTGTGTTTCTGTTGACTATTGTTTTCAACACCAGGAATCCTTTATTAAAAATGCCAGCCAAGGGGGGCAATAAGATTAGGTTATTTGACCTTGTGAGCAATCGTCTTCTCAGTTTAGCATTTAATCTGATAAGGAATAGCCTGCTGTTGACATCGGATTGATAGGCGATGCAGTACTTGGACATTATTTCCATGTGTTTGATGTCTGGATGGCATTCAAGCCTAGTCCAAGGGAAAAGGTGCCTGTAGCAGCTGAACACTATTGATGTTGGTGTTATCAGGGTCTTTTTTAGGATGCTGAGAAGTACTTCACTGAAATAAGGAATAGGATCTGAATAAAGGAGAACTCTGAAAAAGGAAGTACATTTGAGCTGGACAGGGCCTTTGGAGTGTGTGGAATGCACTTGTCAGCAGTTATTTTTGTGCCAATAGGTTAGATAAGTGTTACTGTTTACATACCAATTTGCTCTGTTATTGAATAATTTCTGTAGTAACCAGGGAAACAGTTCCATCGTGTGATAAATTCATTACTCCAGAGATACACATCTTCAGAAAGGAACTTTATATCATCAAGTTACATAGAAGCTTGGAAAATTTACAGCATTTCTTAGACAGGAGATAGGTCCAGTAAATAAACAAAATTGTCCCAGACTTAAGGCTTGGCCACAACCTGTGCATGGTATAAGAAGTCTTACCCCTGACTAGACTGGGCTTTGGATCTAGTTTTAAGATCTGCTTAATAAAGCCAAGCTCTTGAATTTCTTTTCTGCTGCTTCCATATATATATCTGAACAGAAGCATACAGGCAAGATAAAATTTTGCAGGAGAGGGGCATAATGAATGAGATGAAGATTTTTCTTTTAGTCCGTTATAAAGTCCATGGTACAAGATGAAGGGAAAGACAGAGGCACTTCTGAACTTTGGCTTCTCATGGTGATTTTTCATGGAATACATGAACTCCAATGCCAGTAGAAGCGAACTTTGGTTACTTGCCCTTGAAGCATCTGATTGTATAGAGGAATGGTGGCTTCCAGAAATACATGTTGAATCAGGAGATTACAATCTCCTGAAAGTGCTGGAGATTTTAGCTCTGATTCATTTCTACAGCAAAACCTGGAAGTTTGTTATTTCGACGGTTTTGAAAGGGGAAAGAAAAGCCAAAAACATGGCAGAAGAGCAGAAGATTTGACCTGAGGAGTATTAGTAAAGATCAGTGACTGTAGTTGGAATGAAATGGTCTGTGCACGTCAGGGTGAGAAGTGCTACAGCTGGAGAAGTTTATATGTCAGATTTAATTTATCGTAATTCAAGGAGGCAATAAATGGGGGACATACAACTGTCAAGTTAGGTAGGAAAGACCTAGCAAAAGGAGTTGCAGGTCTTCAGCACTGATAGATCTTTCAGTCATGGTGCAATGCTTTTCTATAAACTGTATTTGAAAGGCAAATGCAAGCTATTTGGCTCAGTGCAAGAATTGGTAAAAATCTGTAAGTCCTGCCTAATAAACGGCTTTACTATATTACTGTATGCTCCTACTTAGATTTTGAGCTGTAGCTTTTGTGTTGATGGGCGACCTGACTAAAAGTGTGTGCTATGGCAGCTATAGTTAAGTTTGCAGATTCTTGTTAAATAACTTGCTGACATACCATAGATGGATATCTCCCAGGCAGTTAAAACTTGATTTCAGTATATCAAAGCAAATTAGCTAGCTACTTATATAAAAGAGATAAGCCACTTAACAGGTCTAAACTTTTTTTTTTCCCCCCCTTTTGCTATGTGTGATAATTCTGGAAGTCAAAAGCTTTTATAAAATTAGTGGAAGAACTTCTTAATGACTGAAAGTGAGGACTTTCTGTAGCAGGTACAATGCATAGCATGATGGGATGCTGAGACGTTGCAATACGTTTCCTCACATACAGTAATATAGACAATATTCTGTCCAAGTGAAGGAAAGGTAGGAAAAAGGAACATAAAAGCTAAAATCAAGACATTCAGGATGCTAAGTTCTATGCAATCTGTGAAGAAATATGTCTTCAAAATCTTCAGAGCAAAAAAGAAAGAGGAAGCAACTCTATAATTACTCCAATCAGATAGTATGCCAACAAAAAAGGAACAATTAGTGATGTTTCCCAGTCAGTAGATATTTCTCCTTAACTGAGTGATCTATTGCAGAGATATGTAATTAGGACCACATAATAATAGGTTTGGTAACTCTGTCCCTGTCAAAAAGGGAAGAAAATCCATCCTATTGATAATTGCAGGTTTCTCTGTGTCTCACTTCTTTCCATCCTCCTTTTCTCCTCATCAGATTCTTTAAACATGCCTGGCTTTTGGCTCGCCATATTTTAGTTTGAGTCAGTGAACATGTTTATAGAAGGCACTCAATGAGTTAATAAAAAAATAAGAGAGTGTTAGCCATATCATTCAGAGAGAGAAGCTCCCACTTTGTAAAGTGCGAATGAGTAGAAGCTCAAAAAACTCTACCTGTGGTTATTTTAAAAGTACTGTTTGGTGTCCTTTAATTTTTTCTTTTTTTTTTAATATAGACATTACTTTTTGAGAATCCAGTGGTACTATAGGAAACAATGTGGTCTGATGGAAGAAATACTTCATCCTAGCCATTGCTCTGTGTGCTGTATAGGGAATATCATTGGGAAACAGTACCAGGTTTCAGACTGCAAGTTGTCTTGCTTATATAAAGAAAACATTTTCTCTGATCTCTTGCCATATTACCAAATGCTTTGGTCAAAGACAAAATACTACCAGTGAAATATTCCTTCTGCAAAAATACAACAAGATTTCAAGTAGAAGGACACTGGACCCAGTTGAAGCATAGCCAAAGACTCCATAATTTGCATGTAAATTATGCAAATGATATGATGGCAGGTATTTCCTTGCTTAAAAAAAAAAATCCTGAATGACAGGTGACATTGAACATACAAGAAGTGTCTTGAAGCTAGAAAGAACCCTGTACATCACTTTTACAGGCTAGACATCATAACAACCGACAACTTTAGCAACTGAATGTGTCAGCTTGTAACAACTTATAAATGCTGGGATAAAAGTGAGGCAGGTCTTTTAAGTTGTTGACTTCAGTAAAACTTGAGCATTATATCTAGGACTCTGTCTGTGATGGGATTTCAAAATTAAATCTTCAGGTTAAAAACACAAAAAGATGATGCCAATTCCTGGGCAAAGAGCTTAACTTAAGAATGGTTAAGAATAACCATTTTGCTGTGCTAGATCTGATGACAGGGAGGAACTGTGTGGCACCTTGAGTCATTCTTGAGGTCAGCCAGACACACTATTGAAAAACTTTGCTTAAGAAAGAAAATTTTATCTTCTCACTGCAAAAATACCTCCCCCCACAGAAAGTAACACAGCCTGGCACTAACTCTTACTCTTTTGGAGGAAATTGTTCCTGCTGCAAGTTGCTGGGTACTTGATGGGCGTCAGTTATAAGTAGGCAGGTTTACTGATTGCTTATGTTGGAGTTCTTGGCATCAACTTGGTGTTGGTTCTTGCTTCTTGTTGGAGGAGCTCAGCTAATGTTGCCCATTATGGGCCTGAAATGCACCAGTTTCACACCTGAATTCATCCAGTACCGATAGCATGCAACAGGTGAACTGTGATGAGTTGTTCATGCCTTTTAGTGACACCCCTGTATGCATGTTGGCCGCAACTCCACCTCGCCCCAAACCACTCTTTTCGTGGCACTTTGTTTTAGTAGTTTGCAGTAGTTGCCAGTTTGTTTCAATAATCTTGATCTTAATAATCAGCTGAGACCCATGTACAACCTAGGTAGGTAGCACCATGACCTGAGTAGTAGGAGGTGCTCCTAGGTGTGAACCTGGATAGTTTTAATGGTGAGGGTGGGCTACTGACCAAACTTTGTCCACTCTAATGCTGGTGAAACAATAACTGTGCACTTCTCTTAGCAGTCATGAAAAAGGGTGGCGGAGGAAACCATTTGTGGTGCAAAGGTTGTATTAGTCCTACAAATCCCCTGAACTGTGCTGCATATTCTTGAGCACCATCTACTGGTGCTGTTATTGGAATATTAATGGATATTTGTGGAGTGTACGTTGTTTGCCTCCATCTAAAACCTTAACCATGTGGCATGTGCAGCTTTCCTAAGTAAAGCCAGGTTAGTGAAACTAAAATCTGCAGCTGTTTACACTGTAAACTAGAAATCTGACTTTGTTACTTGAAAGGAAGACCCTCCCTTTGTATTATTTTTAGCAGCAAGTTCCTTCCTTGTTCAGAAATAACATCTCACTTTTGCTTTATGAGGATAACATGAAGCTGTCTTTAAATAAATAAATAAAAACGTCAAGCAATGTCACATTTGGAACAAAAGTCAATTTTCATTTTTGTAGTTCCACAGACAACTTGTAATGCAAGGGACCTCAGGAAGACGACGTACTTCAGTCTCTCCTTTCAGAGTAGGATTGATCTTCATTTTCAGTCTGGCTGCAAGATCATGAACAAAACAAGCAAGGAGTTTCACGCATGACCTACTGTGATTAGAAGCCAAAGCAAGCTGTTATAGCACCTACAACTTCTGCCTTTTGGGTGCTGTAAATGCATCGCATGTTACTACTACTTCCATAAAAGTCCTTCTGTAGCACTGATTGCAACACGTGTTGGAGATTCTGTATTCCCCATTGTATTTATTCACATCGCCTAGTCCATTTTACATCTCTTGTGCAATCTTTTTACTAAAGAGTAACAACTGAGATTACATTTTTCTATATAGAAAACAGATATGAGATATAGGCTGATTTATCTAAATGATATTATTGGCCAGTTATGACTTGCTTCCCTTTTTTTAATGTGACGGTAATAACAATATGTAGTGAAAGCGAACGGATATTTTCAGTCTTCTAATTTGCCATTGACTTGGGTTTATCCCAATATGTTCTTTTAACCAGAAGTGTCATCTATCAACATCTGAAGTATTTTTTCACTTTACAGAACTAGCAAATGAGCAAGTCTGTTTTCTAATGCTAATATAGGAGAGCTTGTTAAACAAGATGCAGAGTTATGCTAGCATTAAAACAAAAATCAGCTTTCCAAAAATGTAAAGAACAAGACAGACTTCCAACTACGTGAAATATCTATTACCAATAAAGATTTTTTACAGTGGCTTCTGAAATAAATTATGCAAAGCTAACAAAAACTGTATGAAAGTTACACAAAGTGGCAGATAAAAATAGAGAGAAGGGATTTTTATTCACAAATTATTTTGCAGTTTGATTGTCTTAGCTTACCTTTACATTAGCTGTTAGAAGTCCAAAGCTAGTAGATGCCAACTGTTTCCAGGAGGGATACTAGACCTCCTGTTATATGACCCAGCAGCAAGGATTTTCGTTTGAGGGGTACACCATTCCCAGAGAAGTGCATGGTTGTGTTGGGCATCTTAAAAACATGATTTCAAATAAGTATAGCAATGGAGACTCAACTGTACTCTAATATCCAATAGCATGGTGATCTTAGCTGCCTGAAAGCAGTTCAGGACTTCCTAAATTTGTTCAAATAAGTAAGCATCATCTTTCAGAAAATTACCTACAGAATTCAATATAGATAATTAGAAGACAGATCATATAAACAGTATAATAGTTTACCTTTCATCCCCATAATCTTTGTCCCTCCGGTGTTCTTAGATAACTGACTCAAAACAACCATAACTTGACTCAAATCTTTTTGGAGAAAACCAGGATCTTTGTTCCTAGGGCTGTTTCTTCCTTTTTCCTTCTGTCATTAAAAACTGTAAGCCAAGAATATTATTCTTCTGAATTCCCAAACTTCTTGCCACAAATGTAATTCCTTCCATTATGTTGTGGTTTAACCCTAGCCAGCAACTAAGCACCGCACAGCCGCTTGCTCACTCTCCTCCATAGCTGGATGAGAGAGAGTATCAGAAGAGTAAAAGTGAGAAAACTCATAGGTTGAGATAAAGACAGTTTAATAGGTAAAGCAAAAGCTGCACATGCAAGAAAAGCAACATAAGGAATTAATTTACCACTTCCCATCGGCAGGCAGGTGTTCAGCTGTCTTCAGGAAAGCAGGGCTCCATCACGCATAACAATTGCTTGGGAAGGCAAACACCATCACTCCAAATGCACCCGCCTGTCCTTCTCCCCCCAGCTTTACATGTTGAGCATGATGTCATATGGTATGGAATATGCCTTTGGTCAGTTGGGATCAGCTGTCCCAGTTGTGTCCCGTCCCAACTTGTGCAGCCCCAGCCTCCCCACTGGTATAGTGAGGAGCAAAAAGGTCTTGACGCTGTGTAAGCACTGCTCAACAATGATGGAAACATCTCTGTATTATCAATGTTGTTTTCAGCACAAATCCAAAACTTAGCCCCATACTGGCTACTGTGAAGAAAATTAATTTTGTCCCAGCCATAAACCAGCACACATTACTACAAAGATAACACACTATACTTGCTCTCTACTATCAGCAGTAATGCTCGCCTCTGAAGTGCTGCAGCTTGCGGAAATGAAACTTCGCCATCTTGCTCCACAATTCATATTTTGTTTCTCAAAACAGTGAAATGTTGGAGCAAAATCTCCAAATATCATTTGAAGATGAGAACCCGCTTTCAAGTGTGTTCATTTTGGTGTAGAACTTCTTCCTTCTGAATTATTTGTGATCTAACAAAAACAATCAGACTAGTAGTTCTGCTTGCAACCTCAGTTCCACCTAATGACATTTTGATTTTTACCGTTCTGTGTATATCCACATGTTTAACTAGTATAAAATTTAGCCCATTGTGCCCTCTAACTTTGGGATTACATTTAGTAGGTTAATTCCAGTTGTTGTTCTTGACTAGAGGGTCTTGCACCGACTGTGTCTCCTAACAGCTAGTCAGCTTTATAGTGAAATTCTGGGAATAATATTTGCCAATGCATACAGCATGAAAAGGAGTGGAAATATCCAGCAGAATTCAAAGAAAGAATAAAGTGGTTACAGTTCATTCAAGTTCAGATTTAACTCTCTGGCAGCTTCTGGTACTGTTTGTTGTGTACTATCTTCCTTTTTTCCCCCTTTTTCCCCCTTTTTCCCTCTTTTTCCCCCCTTTTTCCCCCCTTTTTCCCCCCTTTTTCCCCCCTTTTTCCCCCCTTTTCCCCCCCTTTTCCCCCCCTTTTCCCCCCCTTTTCCCCCCCTTTTCCCCCCCTTTTCCCCCCCTTTTCCCCCCCTTTTTCCCCCTTTTTCCCCCTTTTTCCCCCTTTTTCCCCCTTTTTCCCCCTTTTTCCCCCTTTTTCCTTACATACAGAAAATCATGGAGAGGTATTTATAGAGAAGGTGCTTTGATAAGAATCTAATCAACAGTTTATGTCATCATTCCCTTCAGCTGTTACTTAAGCTTTACAAGTACACTACTCCAAATAAAACATGCTGTGTAAAGTTCTTCTGACATACCATCATAATGTTTTGTTAATTGTAACACAATAAGGAAATCTTTAAGAAATCTGTAGGACAACATATAATCTTGGAGTACTGGGGAAAACTTTTTAACACCCAGTTGGAGAAAGGCATTTCTAATCTGTTTTCACGTCTGACATATTAGCTCAGTTTCTGCTTGTACAAATGTTGCTTTTTAAAATGAAGCACATGCATCAAATGTCTCTTCTCCCAAATAACTAGTGACAGAACGAGAGGAAATGGCCTCAAGTTGTGCCAGGGGAGGTTTAGATTGGATATTAGGAAAAATTTCTTTACTGAGAGAGTGGTCAAGCATTGGAACAGGCTGCCCAGGGAGGTGGGGTCACCATCACTGGAAGTGTTCAAAAAATGTGTAGACGTGGCACTTCAGGACATGGTTTAGGGGGCATGGTGGTGTTGGGTTGACGGTTGGACTTGATGATCTTAAAGGTCTTTTCCAACCTTAATCATTCTGTGATTCTGTGAAATCTCACCATGGCATAAAGAAAAGCATCTTCCAACTGAAATGGATATTTCATGCTTGTAGCCAGCTGAGTTTAGTTGGGTGGTGAAGTGTTCATGTTCATTGAATGTTTCTAGGAAGAAATAGAGGAGAAAAATGCTAACTTTACAGATAAAGAACTAATGCAAAGTAATGCTGAAAGCTTCAAGGCAAACAGCAGTTGTCAAAAGTCTGTGAGCTTGCTGGCTTTTTGGTTTTTTTATGTAGGGTCTTGCACTCATACATTTTTATTTTTGACATCCCAAGACAAACTCTGGAAGGACCCTGTACATTTTGTGGCTGGAACTGATTTTTTGTGCATGCCAAAAACATGTGTATGGAATGACTTGCAACACAGTAAGAAACCCATCGGTGTGGTTGTGAGCTGTAGAGAAAGCTGCTGAGATAAAAGAGTTTCTAGACTGCAAGTGTTCACAGGTTAGGCACTTTTCTGCAGTTGCTTCTGGGTATTACTTACTGAAGTTCACCAGAAATGGCTGCCTGCTCTGTGAAACATCCCCAGATACTCGTGTCTTGTCTGAACTGCAGAGTGAATGTGCTTGCATTCATTGTGGTATCATTACAGCACATGTGTTGAGGCTCAAGAATTGGGTGTACTCCCTACTACTTCTCTATAAAAGAGGTCCTGTAGCTATTGATAGTCTTCTCTAGCTATTGATAGGCATTGGAAGATGCTCTCCTCTTTCCTGACCTCTACAATATTACTTTTTAAACTAACCTTCACAGCTCCTAGGGGAACAAGATGTGCTTCTTGGGATACACGTACTGAGAAGCTGGACCCTTGTTAAAATGTAGGTACACTTTATATTGCACCTTACCTTATGAAAATGAGTGCTTGTGTGTCAGCTTACATTAGGGGTAGCTGTATTAGTAGATGGCCTTTAGGCATCAAAGAATAATTACTTATAAACATAAATATGCAAAGAAGCTATAAGAAGAAATAAGTCTCTTGGATCACATTGGAATCTCCTTATAACCTCAAGCTGGAGTTCTTGTTTTATGACTGTCTACTGCTCCCCTATGGAAAAGCAAAAACTTTCTTGCTATCCCACGTTCAGCCTAGTCTTGGTCACTGCAGTTCAATGAGACAGGGATTTTACTTCTATGCGCTTATTCTTCTCTAGTCCTTTATTAACATTTCCATTGCGTTTCTTAATTAACACATGCTTGAGTTCAGTCTGTGCATCTCTGCTAGTCTTTTGGTATTGTTCTTGCAAAGTCCTATGTAGCAAATTATGCACCTGCGTGCATTACATGATCCTCATGTGTGTTTTTGTTCGGCATTTTTCCTGTCAGTTTTCTGTAAAGACCAGTGCTGTTCTTGCACGTGGTGAATTTGAGAAAATTGAGAAATCTTAGCTTCGTTCCTGGCCTGATTTACATTACGGTTAGACCCAGTTGGGTGGGAAGTGCCACATCCTGGTGCAGAAGGCTGTAATGTACAGCCGGACTGGAATTATTGGCAGTATCAGAGCCCTTTGTCGGGATTAGGCATGCTGGCAACCCTTGAGCTTTAACCAGCACCACCTGCCACGGTGGGTTACCTGGCCTGGGTTCAGAGCACCACTTCACTTGAGCTAGAAAATCCTGTCTGCAGACAGTGTCATAGTAAGGTAATGCCTGCGTACTTCACTGGACTAAACCTACTGTGAGACCTTTATGAGAAATAGTGACCTATGATCTGCCTCCACGTGAGGAAGGAGTATACATGACCACCATGTACAAAGTACTCCAGGCCACTGAAGTTTTTAGATCACAGCCCTTATTGTGCAATGGGCATTAACTGTTTGTAATCCAGAGTGGGGTCAGGAAGTAAAACCCAACCATTTGGTAGGAACCAACTTTCTCATTTTAGGCAGAAGATGGTAGTTGGAGTGAGTTGTGGCTGCTTTCAGTAATAGAAATCTCCAGCACACCCACTAAGGAGTAAAAAAAGACAACTGGTATTGCTCTTGCTGCCCCAACATTTCTTAAAGGTGAAAGCATTTACTGCAAAGTGAGCATAATTTTAGGTCCTCTCCCACCACCTATAAGCAACTATAAACAAAATAACTGCAAGTGAAATAACTAGCTGCCTGTGTACTGCAGGTTGTCAGGTGCCAGCTATGAAGTTTTGTCAATGCCAAACTCTTTGTTTACACACAAAAAAAAGACAATAAATAAAAGAAATATTTGTGTGAATTTTAAACCGAACCTCTGAAACAATTAAGTGGAGCTGAACAAGTTCATAAAACAAAGGCTAATGACATGTCCCCCACAATGCTTGGCTATGTGCCCCCATTAATGGACTTGTAGAACGTTACAGGCGTTAAGCTGGTATTTTTCATTAGTTGTGATGAAATATGAGAATTTCTTAATATTCCCTCTGTTCAGTTCTGCTTTATTCTTGTAACTAAAGCTACCCAATCATTACAAGAAATTCTTATTTATTTGTGTACAGGAAAGAGTCAAAGCTACTTCACAAATTCTAGTCCAACAGCTTAATTCCTTTTACCATTCACCTTTTCAGTATATATTACTGGCGTTTGTCTTAACCATACAGGAAAGGCTAATCATGTCATAATGCACTTGTAGGCAAGAAGAAAATACCAGCTTTGTTTGCAACAAAAGTGTTTCATGAATTGCTTCTCGCTGTTTTCCTTCACCGTGTGAATCAAATGTAGATTGTGTGCATGTACCGGTTATAGCGTTAGGTTTTAGGAAAGCCCATTCTCATGTCCACCTTAAATTTTATTTAGAATAACATGAAACAATGCTGTGGATATAACCCTGAAGGCAACTACATGTGAAGTCATTTATCACCAAAAAAAATGTGAGGAATGTTGAAAATAAAGTTAACGTTCATAGTCATATTTTCATTTTTTTAACCTATAGTGCTAAAGGCATTTTTCTTTGTTGTCTAATCATTTTCCTTTCTTTTTATTCTTTATTTGTTTGATAGCAAAACCACTCGTGTATCAAAAAGCAACTTGAAATTATTCCTCAAAACACGAGAAATGCATAAACTTAAGAATATAAAGAACCATCTTCCCACTTTTCCCTCGCCTTCTTCCAGCTAGAGGATTTGTTGCTGCCTCGTGATACATCAAAAACAAACTCCTATGCCAAGGTCTAAATTACCAGAGCCCAGTCTTGTTACTTGTCATAGCATAAATGCAGACAGTGGTGTGTGTACGCAGTTACGGTAGACTAAAGGAGAGACACAATGGGACAGTAATGCAGCTTTAGATTAAATACTGCGACAGCAGTCTGGTATCCACAGCTGGCAGCCAGCTCAACAGTCTGTAGGTTTTCTTGTGGTGGTATTATTATTAGCACAAATAATGGGAGAATCCCTCCAGGGCAAGGAGGGCTTTGGGTTGTTTTTTTTTTCATGTGGTTCTGCTTACAAGAATTCCTGCTGTAAGTGGCTAATTGTTAATATGAACTAAATTCTCTGGGTGTGTACATGTGTCTAGTTGTGCATCCTAGCTTACTGATAAAACACTTTCTTTCCTTTAACCTCCCAAATCCTCTTTTAGCTAAATGGAGAACTGCGTTTGAATCTGCTCTCTCTCTATATGTATAGTTGCCAAGTATATTCTCAACTGCATGTGTAGAGGTAGCATGGACGCAAGTAAAATCGATGGTAGGAGGTGGTGTAATATCAAGCTGAGTGCAGCATGAAAGAGAAGGGGTGGGGGGGAAGCTTGAAACTTTGTGAAACTGCAGTGATTTGATTTGGAATAAGTGTGAAGAGTAACCACAGGCACCGAGCCGCTTTTCAAAAGCGATGGCTCTTCCAACCAGGCACACCATTTTCAAGTGAAGATTCCGTCATGTGTACCCTGCTTGCTGCGTGGCTGGTGTGGAAAGATATTGCAGCCTAGGGCTGTACTGCAGCGGCTGAAGAATGGAAAATTGGTTGCGCAGCCGTGAAGGTGGAATTACAAATCAGAAAGCCTCGGGATTAAGATTCCGAAGGAGTAGAGTTTAATTACAACAAGCTCTCTCAAGCATTACTACACAACTTGCAGCAATGTACACAATACTAATATATGCTCACAGGCTGCTATACAAGTTGTTCTACCATTTGGCAATGCAATTTTAGAAACACATTTTACTGACTGTGCTATCTCTTAAAGAACCAGCTGAGAACAAACTTTGTGTGGCTCAGAGCAGACTGTGATTGCATCTTGTCTGTGACTAGGGATTTTAATCATGGTGGTAATAGAGCTCACTAATAGGAGACGTGGAAAAACTGTTTTATTGTTTCTGTTTAGAATTGCTCGGTGTATCTGAAGAGTGCAAAAGCAGTAGCTGAAAAACTGGTGGCTTATAGAAAGCTTAAACTGACTGTGTTCCAAGTCAAACACAATGAGCGGTAAACCCAATGGAATGTGAAAGAAATTCATACCTTAGTGAACCATAAACAGAATCACTGATGATAAAATTTAATCAAAATGTAGCATTGCCTTCGGGATTCAGATTCAGCGTCTTTTGATGATTAGCAGGATTATCAAATGTAGATGCTCAGCTGAATACCATAATGTTGTAATGTTGCACTCTATGGAACATCAATGCCAGAAATAATTTAACACCTGCACATAAATCATTTTGCAATTATCTTTTGGGAATTATTTTATCTTAATCTTTTTATTTTGTTCCAAATAAAATTAGAGAGGAACACTGAAAGATGACACTAGGTGAAACAGAGGAAGGATAGGAGCACTGTCAGGTTATATAAACTAAACTAAATGTCTGTTTTCCATTATTTCATTTTTAGTTTGACATGCAGCTTTGGCTAAGGATTGTAAAACAGAATTGGTTTGTGTGTATGTGCATATAGTTAATTAAATGAAACTTTTAGCAACAGCAATATTGAAAATATATGTTCTGCACTCTTTAGCATTAAGAAGGAGGATATTAAGGGTGGAAAACCTTGAGCCCGTTGATCCTCCTTTCCCTAAAGCAAAACAGCCATTTAAGTTTGGGACTTAGAAAATTATCAGTCAGAAGTTACAAAAAACTATTCTCTGATCAGGGAACAGAAAAGAGACAAACTTAATTCTTCCTAACATTAAGAGGAGCGGGGTGTATAAAACCCCCTGTGCAATAAGAGAAGGATAACCGCCCGGGGTAACCTTTCAAAGTGGTGCTGAGTGAGTCATTGATGTTAATGGAAACTTTGTGGCTAAATCCCCTACGTAGTCCTTTGAAAGCCTAACCCCCGTTTTTGGAAGGATATAATGGTGGACTGTATTTACAGAACTATATAAGATAGAAATAAATTATTGTATTTCTGTGCACTTTGGTTATGTTTTAATATTTCATCGGCTTTGTTTCAGCAGTGTTTTGAAAGCTATTTCTTGAAACTCTGTTGCAAACAACTTTATTTTCTGCTCTGAATAATCACTTCGTAGTAAAAATCTACAAGTGTTTAATAGTCACATTAATGATAAGAAAGCAAACTGTAAAAGCAACAATGTAGATGTCACTTTATATTAGGTCAAAAGAGTGACAAAATGCCTCACTCAGAAAGTGTCAATGAATAGCAGGCCAAGCTCTGTCCCAATATATTTTCATGCGTGCTCATACAGACCAGCAACTAGCCTTTGCATTTATATAAATTCCCTGTAACTTTCTGTACCTGTTTTTCATAGCAAAGTTTTCCCCTTAGCGCAGAAGAGAGTGTAAGAAGGCAGCACACAGGGAAGGGTACTGGCTCACCTTCCTATTTGCAAACAGGAAGTAAAAAATGAGTTTTCGTGATGATTGCCGCCTTCTGAGAAAAGGAGAAAAAGTTTTCTGACCTATTTACTAATTTTCAAATAGTGGGATGGTGAAGTTAAGTTAGTTGTGTAAGAAATACTGTGAGTTCTTTGACTGAAATGTTCTCTCTGGAGGTAAAGAGGAATAATCTTCAGTGGCTAGTACAGCCTTTATCTCAAGACTGTGTTTTCAGCTGTCAAAATTTGACCAAAGTTAGAAATTCTCTAAGGTGGAAATAACTATGCAACTCTTGTGCCATTCAGTGACTTATTTTATTATTTTTTTCTTCCTAGAATACTTCTATACAAATACCTCAGTCTTGTCTGGGAAGAATTAAATATTTCTGCCCATGTTAAAAGCTTAAATTGAGACATTTCAGTATGTCTGAACTTTGAAGCAGAGACTTTTGAAAGTGAAGGAGAAGAAAAGTTTTGGTGTAAAAATTCACCAGGCTTGACAATGTTGTGTTTGGAAAACATACACTTAGCATGTCTCTGTTGCGTCTACACAGAGTTCTAGCAAGGCCACACACTGAGCAATCAAATTTTTAAAAATCATAGAATCTTTGGGTTGAAAAGGACCCTTAAAGGCCATCTAGTCCAACCCCCTGCAGTGAGCAGGGACATCTTCAACTAGACCAGGTTGCTCAGAGCCCCATCCAGCCTGACCTGGGATATTTCCAGGTATGGGGCATCCGCCACCTCTCTGGGCAACCTGGGACAGGACTTCACCACCCTCCATGGTGAAAAATTTCTTCCTTACACCTACCCTAAATCTGCCCTCTTTAAAACTGTTACCCCTTGTCCTATCGCAACAGGCCCTGCTAGAAAGTCTGGCCCCATCTTTCTTCTAAGCCCCCAGTCCTGGCAGCTGCAATAAGGTCTCCCTGGAGCCTTCTCTTCTCCAGGCTGAACAGCCCTGACTCTCTCAGCCTTTCCCACAGTAAGCCTTTCCACACCCTTCATGGGAAGGGGAAACTGTAGATTGAAGCATCTATTGAGCACTTTTCCTGAACGCTGGACTACTTCAAGTGTTGGATCCCTCATAGAAATGTTATATCACTGAGAACTAAAGATAGGGTGACCTCCTTACATAGAAAATTCAATATACGCCTAGTTTACTTTCATTATCTTTGCCTTCACTATAAAATACAATGTATGTGGCAGTAAAATTCAACGTAAGAAGAGGGGAGAACATATTAATATAGCTCATAATAGTGATACTCTGTGATCAGTTATAGATTTTAAAATGAAGAATGTAACATCAACCTAACTACTATTAACATAGCTTATGCAAATCTATGATCAGTGAAGGAAACATTATACCGCACTCAGTATAAAGAGCAGAGAAAAGCCGTTTTAATTTGAAATGGAGATTAAATTGAAGAATACTGCTGAAGAGAAAGATGCTCTATGCCCATGGGATTTCTTCACAGCATTAGTACACGAGTTAAAAGATTGCTTAAATTTTCCTATATCTTGCTAGGATTTTGCCTATTTCTTAATTTAGTACAAAAATGCTTATACTGGACTTCTAGCGTGGGTTTCATTGTCAAAATCTGCTTTCCACACCATCGTTTACATTTTCACTAAACTTTAGAGTCATTGTAGTATGGAAAAATTGTAGTTTAGTTTGAAGGATGTATGACTGACCTCTGAAACATCTTTGAACAGTACTTGAGGGGGGCAGCGAAGGGTGTTGAGAACAGAACCGAAATTCCCTGAATTCCTCTCATTTGCCACTTTCTCGAGTCAGTCACTTTTGATGTACATTTTATCCAAGTGTTTGCATGACTTCAGTTTTAGGTACACAATTTAGGGCTCTGACAGAGCGGTTATGGCAATTCTTGCATTGCAGTATAAGGCAATACCAACCCCAGCTGTACCCCTGCCCTGTCTGGGGTGAACTACTACTTCAGTTCACAGTCCAACAACTTGGTATGAATGGCTGATGAAGTAGACTTGTGAAACTGGAACATCGGAGGCAGTAGTACATGTTGTCTTAATTATGGCATGGCGGTAGTCAGTTTTGATGAATGGGTAGCAACAAATAACTGAGGGCTTCTCTTGAGCTCGCAGTTTGCAGAACTGTAGTCTTGATTCAAGTTTTCCATTGTTAAGGATTCAGACACTTCTCATGGTGACTGTGGCTAGAACCACGTATGTTCCACCCACTGGAAAGAAATTAAAAGGGAGGCGGGGAGAGAAAAAAAATAGAAAATAAATCCCTCTTTATAACGAAGTGAAGTTTTAAAATTTAAAGCCAATTCTGAAAACATTGTTTGTCTAAGAAGTGGTCATAATACACAACTGATTCATGAGATGTTCTGTAAGTGATCACATAGTCTCCCAGGTAGCTATTGTATGGTGTGTTTGGGTTTTTTTATTAGGTTGGGAGTTTTTTTGGTCTGTTATAATAACAAAGTAAATTATACAGAAAAATAATGTAAAATTGTGACTATCCTGTTTCTGCTTTTAAGTAGTTCTTGAAAGAAGTTCTAGTCAAATAATGTCTAAGTTAGTTGCCACGACTCCAGACAAATAAGCAATTTACTCTGTTTTGGGCTAGTATGTGCCTGTTTTATTGCTTAATTATTTTTTCCAATTAAATAGCAGACAAACTTGTACTGAAATAATATTATGAAACAATGCAGAAAGGTTTCAGCTAGTTAAGCTTGCAAAGTTTCAGCAGCAATTAGACTCTGTTATCACTTTCAGGGTGTAGTGGTAGGTCAGTAGTGGTAGCAACTTCTTAAAGTACTCTGTGAAGTTTCAGATGCCTTGAGGTTTGTTGGAAATGATAAGATGTCACTTTAAAGCTTTTCACAGAGATGATATTCCTGTAGCTGGTGATCTACGACATCTTTTGTTGAAATCGGCACACAGAGGGAATCTGGGGCTGCTCTTTGAGAGGTTGTTATTCAAGACTGGATATTTCAGCATGCTTATGAATGCAGCAATATTTCTGACACCAATATCAAAGTTCAGAGTTAGGGAAAGTTTCTCAGCACCTGTTTAGATTTTGTTGACTTTAATATACAAATTATTCTTATTTTATAGGTGGAAATGAAGGCATAGGAATATCACTAAGTATCATTCTTGGAAGTTACTGTTGCTGAACAGAAAGGATAGTAAGGAAGAGAAGTTGCCTACTGAATCAAAAGCAGAACTCCCTGTGCCTGCATGTATGTGTGTGCCTGAA
Organism: Phaethon aethereus; assembly: GCF_964289735.1. Lineage (NCBI taxonomy): Eukaryota > Metazoa > Chordata > Aves > Phaethontiformes > Phaethontidae > Phaethon > Phaethon aethereus. The sequence goes on from NC_138587.1 coordinate 23,475,727, forward strand.
TGTGTGTTCATGGGATGCAGTTGGATTCAGCCGGCTGTTTGTGGCTCAGGCTCATAGGTTTATGAAACGCGACAGTTTGTTCTTACTCTGCTTTCTGCAATGTGACAAAAGGCAGCAGGGCTCCTCTTGAAATACCAGCCCTTCGAAGGGATGTACTTGGGCAGCACTGGAGTATGTTTATACTGATTTAGCAAGTATGTGAGGCAGCAGCATAGCAGTGAAGAGCTCTACAGAGAGCTAAAGTGTTGTACAGAGGGGAGATGGAGTCACCTTACTTCAGAGTTCACCTGTATACCATGCTGAACACAGAGTTGTCTTTTCAGACTTCCTAGAAAACCTGTTGGGAGCCTACCAGACAGGAGGGACTTGTTTTGTGGCTGCTACTCTGCCCCTTGAGACCACTGTCCAAATTCTTCCCTACTTTATCATAGGACAGTGTCTACTGTCAACTCATCCCAGCTCCTCGAGCCTAAGATTTTTGCTGGGAATGTAAAAGGGGGAACTGAAAAGATCATGTAACACATTCACTGCATTAATTGAAAGCTTTAAAATAATAATGATCCTCTCCCTGTGATATCTGGTCTCTAAACAAAGTTATACCAGCATGCACACAGGCCATGAAAATTAGCTATAAAATATTGCTATCTCGGCTTCGGTTTTTCATATGTATTCTGTTTGAGGCAAATGGGTACATTAAGAGAACCACAGAAAGTTATACATGGTAGATAGGATACGTTAGGTTCTTGAATCATTAACGCTAAAGACATTTTAAAGCGTTAGCTTCCAACTTAAGGAAAAGTTTAAGTAAATTGCATGTGAAATATCCCTGTGTTTACACTAGAGTGAAGTGTTGCCTCACTTGACTCTGTAAAAATACGCTTCTTGAAACATAAAGCTGAACTGAACTGGTTTCGTTTATCTTATCTGTGAAAATGTATCACATTTCTTTCTTTCTTTCTTTCTCTCTTCCTAGGAGAAAACAGAAGGAAAAACCTTGATTGCAGGTTAAATAGCGTGTATCCTCTAACTGTTGCACCAAATTGTTTCTTATGTGCTTAATGCATTTACTTTGAATCCAAAGCCTGGAGGTTTAACTTCGGATGCCTTGAAATGAAAGTACACTTTGGTGATGAAGAAGGCATTTGCCTTCAGGTTGGGAAAAACTTAAACTAACGTCATCTCGGCATGATTAGAGCTCGTATGTACTGCTGACCTAGGGGCATGCATCAACAGGCAAGAGTCGGCAAAGACAATAAATTCATTCTCTTGCTTTGGAGAATGCAGTTATAACAAGGTGAAAATCCCTCCAACAAGAATAATAAAGGTCATACTTATTAAGAAACCGAAGTATAAAAATATTTGGGAGTGTCATTACAGCACTTACAGTATTCTGAGTATGAGGTGTGTGCAATGACATAAAAAGAAATTATTTTTAATCAACACAAAATTAAAGGTCAGTCTTAGGAGTGAGACTCAGTTTAAGGAAATTATACCATGCTTATAGGCTTGTGGAGGTTGCATTTCAATTAACCAGTATAAATCTGAAGGATTTTAAACTGCAGTATCTATATCCTTCTGCCAGTTATTAAAGCTGGTCAGTTCAGACATCAGCTTTTCAAGAAGGGATCATCTTTCTGTCTTGTGGTTGTGTAGTGTTAACACATTGGCCCTCTACCTAGCTAGGCTAGTTAGCAAAATAATAACATTGTGCTACTTCCACAGTAGAAATAACTGTAATAATTTCTAGGCCTGGTTTCATTATTATACTGAAAACATATCTATGTACCACTCATTCTTTTGCAGTTCCTTCCCCTTTCTTTCCTTCCCAGTAGTTTCTAGCAAGTATTAGAACAGATGTGGTTGGATGGCAATGCATTTCTTTCCTATAGGTAGGGTGAGGGTGACTCCTTGGCTTCCAAATATCTACTATACCAGCTACACCGTCTAGTGAGCTCCTATAAAAATACTACACTTCATATGCAAACTTACACTGGTTTTCCTGTATCTAGTTTCTGTAGGTGTATGTTGGAGTATTTCCTTTTTGTGCGCGTAAGATGTGTATAGATCTCCATCATGACTGCTGCCGTGAAATGCATTTGTGTCCACAGAGGAGTTTCTAAAGAGTGCCCCTAGCATAGAAGTGGCCAGGAAACTCTGAGGTTTAGGAGGGGTGGAGCAGGGAGACTGGCTCCCTAGTGGAGTTTAGGCATCTGCGACTCTGGTCGCCTGCTGAAAAGCCATTGCAGAGCTTGCATAATTCACAGCAGTGCTGTGTTCCCTCTGTAGCTGGCACAGGGGTCAACGGGTGGTGTCAGCAGATTCAACAGGACCTTTTCTCTTTGTAATATAGGCTGCTCCTGCTTTCACGAACTTGGCAATTAACAGGCATCACGTCTGCAAGGCATCGGGCTACCTCTCTTGGCAACGTTCTCGCCCATCAGTTACTCCACGTTTCTCAGCTTGTCTCCTGCAAAACTGCCTCGAACCAGGAACTGCAAGACTTGTCCCCAGACAAACAGTGTTTAATCTCTTTAGGCTCTTTTAAGGGCATGGTACAATAAGCACTCCTTAAGTCATTATACCAAACTCTTTTAGAATATGTTTTGGGATTGAGAAGGTGCTATACAGAAAGAATGCAATTCTCACTGTTGCAATTAAGGAATGGCTGCATGATTCCATGTATAAGGATGCTAACGTGCCTACATAATGCCTTCAACACATGTATGTTTTTATGCTCAGTGATTAGCAATTGACCTTTTTATTTTAGGTGCCTCTATAAATGAGAACATACAGTTTATAACTTCTGAAACTTCCTTAAACACAATTTAAGGATGCCTTATCAACAACTTCACAAATTTTACAAATAAGAAAATAGATCATGCATTTGATCTGCTGTTTAAAAACTCAGGAGCTGGCCTTTCTACCAGAAGAATAATGGGGATAACTCCCCGTCCCCCACCCCGCTGCCGAAATTAATGCAATGGGACACATCCATACCTTTCAACAAATTGGAATAGACCAGACTTCAAGTACATCTGTGTAAAGTCAGTAAAGATGATAGTCCAGTGCTTTTTATGGTAACATAAATACTTCTACAGCTTGTTCTTTGTGTGTGGAAGACTGACAGTGAAACAGTGGCAGCCTGAAGAGTGAAGGCATGATGACTCAGCAGAAAACTTCACAAGATGCAACAAATGAGAACAATAATGCTGATCCTTTCTACTCCAGACTTAAAATTTCCAAAACAAGTGAATATTTGAGGCTTGAAACCCTTTTTAAACTATCATACTATTGTCCTAGCAATATTGCCTTACTGAATTTCCATTGAAAATATCTTTATATACTTCATCATTGAGAGCTAAATGGGCTGTAGTAAAAGGTTTCACCATGCTTTGTCCTGGAGGATCAATGTGGAAAAATTGCATAACGCTATTAATGTTGCTGAACACAAATTGGACTTAGGTTCGTTGGCAGTCTGTCTACTCCTTCTTCATCAGGCTCCTCTTCTGTTAGCTCCAGAAGCAGAGGTGTGTGCAAGCGCGGTGCAGAGGCATCTCAATAGCGAAGTCACCTCAAGGCTCATTAGCTCCAGTGCCAAACGCAGACTGCGTGCTTTGCAGTGCTGTGGCAGTCGATGGATGTGGGGATCTCCAGAGCCCTCCCCAAGCTCCTTTTCAATGGAGGGGGAAAGAAATACCAATTAGAGGCTCTACAAATACTTTGTCTGGGTTAAAGCTAGGGTAACCTGTGCACATCTGCACTTGTGGGTTGCCTAGTTAGCATTTACAAAGGCATAAGTGAGCTGAAGTTAATTAGTAGTAATTTAACATGAGCTCAAACTCAAGCCTAGCAATACCTTTGAAGTGATGAAAAGGGAATAAGTCTTGAATCTTTCATGGGGAAAAATATCACCAGAGGAGGAGGATCGTGAAATTTGAGAGCTTAAAAGTTCTCTGTAGAAGAAATAGCTTCACTGTAGCAAATAATGCTCCGTTCAGAGAAAAATGCAACAGTAGTTGTGCAGTCCCCCAGTAATTGGTAGTCTCGGGGTTAATTTCCGTGAAAAATACATTTATATATTTTACTGTGGACAATTTTGCCATTAAAATCTGTCTCATCTGTCTTTGTCTTGTTACAGCGTTGGCCTTAGCAGGACCATGTGCTGAGCTCTGCTCTCCCGTGTGCTACACCAGCAAGTGGTGGGTTTTACATCTTTAGATCAGTGCTGTGTATGTATTTAGCTGTGAGAGCATCTGCCAAGCTACAGGGCTGTTCAAATGTCAGCTGGCTTCTTATCTGGCTAGGCTTCAGACACACTTGCTTCCAGGGTATATTAATTTCTAAAGTCAGATTTTTGCCCTCTGTTTTGAGGTTCTATCCTTTGGAATTCCTGAACCCTTTCCAAAAATTTCAACTCCACCCCAGGCAGACCTATCTTTTAGGTTCCTTTCTCCATACAGGATTGTGAAACCCTGTCATAAACCAGGAGTGGATTTTGTTTCCTCTGCATTTTGCTATGAGACTACATAGATGATAGCCAGCTCCGCAAGACTTTTTCCTGGATTTTCTTACCAATACAGGCAGGCTTGCTGTCACTGCAGATGTCTCATTCTGCAGATACAGAAGGCAGTGATTTTCTTGCAGGCGCAATAGATTGCCTAAGTTTATACCACATAGCTGTCTTTGAAAGATGCCTAACCTCTTGACTCTAGGAGACCACGTCAAATAAACCAGCGTACCTCGCCAAAATCCTGGGTGTTTTGGTACCCTGTTCTGCTGATCAGCTGCCTGGCGCTGCAGCTCACTTACCAGTGGTGCTGTGTCCATTCTCTGCTGTGAAGAGCCGTCTTTGTTTCAAGAGGATATGTTTAGCTCTTGTTCTTACCAGCTGAAGGAAACCTTTGAGAACTGTGTACAATTAAGTTTGGTTAGACATGTAAAAATAAAAATATGCTTCTGCTTTACCTTCACTGGGACTTTACAATGGGTGACCTACATCAAATGCAGCGTATAGTACCTTTATTGGAGCAAATCAAATGAGTGTTTTCTTCTGCTGGCAAGAATGACCTGATGCAGAGCTTTCTCCTTCACACGTTTCTTACTTCCGTAACTTATCCAAGAGTCTTTAAAGTGCCCCCTGCTATTTTTCCTTCAGTTCAGCATCATGGGGAGCTCCCTCACCCAAGTAGTTGTTCTTGGTCCCGTGTGATGTAGCAGCATCCTGTGGCACAGACCACCCCTGCTGAGGGGCCATGTTTTCTGGAAGTAACACTAGTGCAGGCCATGGAAATAATGACCACGATCTGTAAAATCAAGGTTGAAAATAAATCCCATAAATGTGAAAGCTTTCTGTTACAAGTACATCAGGTGGAACCTGAGGTATAAATCTTGTTGCTATACTTGTATTTCTTGTGTATTTCTTTGGAGTTTTTATTTGTGCCCTGGGAAGATTAATGGCATATGTCTGTCTCTGTGAAGGTTAGGAACTCTAAATGAGCTGCAGAAATAAATAGCGGAGTTGTGGAGAAAAGGTGGGTTTTGGTGGCCTCTTGCTGGTTCTGCTCAGATAGCCCAATGTGCTCATACGGGGACTTTCACTGATTATTCTGCCAGCCTTTGACATAATAAGTGTTTCTTGTAATGGAGAAAATTATGTTTTGCCCCCATCTTAGCCAAATACAAAAAATTGCCAGCAGGTGGCATGCAAAGGGTGCTATTTCTGATGGCTTTTTACTTTGGTGGGGTTTTCCCTTAAAAGTAAAATAAAATAGAAATAAGAGCTTAAAAGACAGCGAGGAGTGCCCTTTTTTGCTGACAGACTGGTGATTACTGCTTCACCGTGAATAAGAAAAATAGGTCTTCCTTACTTCTCCCTCCAAAAGAGTTTTACAAAACATTTTTGCGTTTTGGGATCTCATCGCGGAACTCGGGAGCCAGCCTCGTCTGTCCCTGAGGAGTCTGAACCGCACCATGCCGTCAGGGTGCTGGCCCTCGCCTTTTCAACGCCCTGGGTATTGACAGCAGCGCTTGATTTCTGCACGATGGCTGGCGAGAATGACAGAAAATACAAGGCGCTTTGTTTTGTGGTGCCATTCCAAATTTTTCCTGTGACAACAGGTCAACAGGCTGGCCTACTGCCATTGGGAAAGTACGTTTGGATGAAAGAAATACTATTTTTTGTTTGTGGCCTTATTTTCAAATGTCTGGGTTTAAGAAAGTTCTGCTTCTCCCACATTAGCCCTCTAGACAAATCTTGAACTACCTTTGTGGCAAGGCCTAACAAACGCTGTCACTTTGACCTAATCCACTTTTCTGCACAGCTGTGCTAAAGTCACCTTTAGTTTTATCACATTTTAATGCAAACAAGGCCGGAAGGGTGCTTGTTTGGATTGAAGAAGCTGTGACAATTCATCTGAATGGGAACTTCAGTAACTGGGAAGAAAAATGTGACAGGGAGCTTTATCACTGCATTGTACACAACAATCTGAAAATTATTGCTTCTTTAGGGGCCTATTCTCTTCTTGAGGCCTAGCACAGTCTATGCTAAGCAGCTAGACAGAACTTTGAATGGTTTGCCAGTCCTAAAGACAGATTTTAATTCTATTGTTTGTGGGTATCCCTGACTTTCCTAAGAGGATTCAAAGACAGCCGCAGAACAAGGCGGCTGACATAAGACTTTGGCCAATCTTTAAAAATCAAATAGCAAAGACGACTTTCCCTGGTGCTCTGAAATTGGTCAAACTCCAATGATGTTTGCTTTCAAAATTTGTCAAGTTCATTCAAAATTAAATGAACTTGCAAAACATGCTTTGTTTAAGCCTTTTTTAAAAAGCTTGCTTAAACGCTAATTTCTTGTAACAGTGAGAATAAAGCAGAGAGGAAAGATCCTTTTTTCTTTTTAAAACCTTGAAATTGCCATAGTAAGAGGAGCTTTTCAGAAATTATATATATGAACATTTACCAAATATGGGCAAATATTTATATAGGCACAGGTCATGTTTGTACTAATTCTTTTTTTATACTTCAAGTAAATTCCAAGTATAAACGGACGAGTGCTTAAATATTGAAAAGCTTTATCACAGACTTCGATAAAGCTATTACAAACCGAATATTTGAAGTATTTGTGGAACAGCATTGAAGGAATCCTTCTGGAAGCTACAGAGTAAAACGTAGGTACCGGGAAACAAGGCATTCGATCTCCTAGGAGACAGCGAACTGTGGCTCAGTGGGATCTCGGACGCTCGGAGCTGCTTGACAGGCTGACTCTGCTGTCCCATAGCTGTGAGCCGCGCTGGCGAAGCGGCGCACAACGCGAGGAGCCTGCTGCTTGCTGCTGCAGCAAAGAGTGCCTCTCCGGGAGCTCACATACCTGCCTGTCCCGCTGGAAGACATGAAGGGAAATTTGTTCAGGAGCTGCACTTCTTCAGCTTGTGGTGTGAAACGTTTTATACGGATATTAAAATACAACTTTGGCACAAATATTGGCAATATAATTGTACTTATCTAATACTCACTTCTCGCAGGTGGAAACAGATTGGGGATGCTTTATAACAGTGCAGGCAAATGCATATATTTGAGGTGTGCCTCCCTCTTTTAATGCAAGCACCTGCAAGCAGACATGAGGTCAATGACCAAAAAGTCCACTGTTCCCATGGCAGTTCAGCACTTGCTGTGGAAAAAATTGCTGAAGGATAAGATTTGTGCAGTCTTTTCTCTCCTCCCCCCCACCCCCGGTTGCTAAGATTGCAAACCATGGTGAACAGTGGCAGCACCAAAAGCCAAAAGTAATCTGGGAAATTCTGCTGTCAAACAGAAAGGGTGGCATCTGCCCAAGCTGGCTGTGGTGACCACATCTGCTTGAAGATAAATAGCTCTCAGATTCTGCCACTTTTCTTTAAAGAGACTCTGCAGATTATGCAGTGACTGGCAAATATTTCACTGTGAAAAGGTCATTTCATTTTTTAAAGGAATATGTGTTTTGAACTTTTATAGTCTCTAATAACAGCAACACTTTACAGCAGCATGATTATCCCGGTTGTTTTCAGAAGCCATGTACTTTCTGGGAAGCACAAGAGGCAGTGGGCTGGTAATGAAGACCTTGGAGGACAGCTCCCGTTCTCATTGGGAACTACAGAGTGAAACCCAGCAGTTTCTTTTCTAACAGAAACCTGTGGGGTTTATCATGTGGGCTTGAGGAAACAGCAGGGTGTTGCTGGGGAGAAGAGCTACGTCCGTAGCTCCCGTTCAGCAGCTCGACGTGTGCGGGCAGCCCAGGACCACTTCTCGCCGCCTCTGCCGTGGACAGCTCCTCGACAGGCTCCCGGCGCGGACGGGGGCATTTCTGACCTCGCTGAAAACTCCTCTGTTCGTAAAGACAGTCTCTCCTACAGCAAGCGGTGGCTGTGGAGGGGCTGAGATCTCTAGGCTGCCACCCTTGGGCTGACTGGCACCCTGGGTGTGCATATCTAACTAGTTTTATCAAGCAGCGGTATTGCCACACAACTTTGCATTAGAAATGGGTCACTTCTGCCTGGGCCCTTTGAATTTTGCCCAGGTGATAGCTAAGCACGTTTGCCAAAGGAACCCGCTGCCCTGCAGAGGTTGCCTCTGCAGGGAATTGCATGCACTTCAGTCCTACCTAATAAGTATGTTAAATTGCAAGACTGTTTTCAATATATTTGAAATGCAATTAGAATTATCTCTAATTGTTATGACTTCTATGCCAAGACTTGTCTGCAGTGTTGCAATTGCTGCTTCATAAATACCTTTCAGTTCTTTCCATTGTATTCTTTGCATCTTCTTACCGCTTTCCCTAGCTCATCACCTTTCTGAAACAGCACATCCTTAACTTTTCGCCTCTTGCAAAAAAACCCTGACCTTAAACTGTCCACTAATTACTTGCAGGTTAGCTCAAGTATTTATTAAGTGGCAAACATGATGGAGAAATTGAAGACTGGGAATCTACAAAACCCTATCTACTTATACAAGACTTTCAGGTTGTTCTCACCTTAGCACTGCCATCCATTTATAATCAGGCACTTTCCAGGGAAAGAAAAAAAAAAAAAATATTATTATTCTCTTCCTCCTTCCATACCTGCCTGCCTCATGCTGACAGTAATTATACTGAGTGAGCTGGTAAATTCTTAAGCTTAGGTCTCCTCCTGTACTCAGTGAGACTCTAATGGATCTGGTTATACCCACAATAGCTCTATGCTCAAACCACTGTCATGGACTCCAGTGCAAGATAATTAACCACAAAGTGACTTATATGTCCCAGGCTGAAAACATAATGAAAATCAAGGTCAGTTACCCTGTTGTAGGAGACTAGGAGGAGTCTTCTGCATGGGAGCCCATATTAAGCTTCCCCCTCCCTTTAAGACTGCAGTTTTTAATGCTTAGTAGAATTACTTCTTTTAAAAGAAGTTATGAAGTAATGAGTGGTCTTCATGATCATTTTTAATGCACTATATAAAAAAAAAATTGTTTAGAGCCCACTGGAGCTAAGCTGCAGAAGAAGAGAAGAAAATTCTTCTAATTCATTACTAGCCAGTATTTCAGCAACTGGGGTTTATTCCCAGGATCCTAAGGCTGTGGAGGTAATTTCTGGCAAATCTCACAATTTATGGGAATCGGCTTTGAAGAACCAGATCTTTGGGCAGTGCCAGAGCTGCTGTTCTAGAAGGTCTTTCTTTGATTTCTTGTAAGGCAGGCCTGTGGGTTTTGGCCAAAAGCAGAGGATAACAAAAGTCACATCCAATGATACTTGTGTTTGAGGCAGACCAGATGAGAGAAGCATCTGTACGTGTTGTATCAACAAGAAAATTCCATTCAATTAAAGATCATGATCTTTTTATTTGTGTTTTGTTAGGGGTTATGTTTTAGATTTCATTGCATTAATATTATCAAAGGGAAAAAATAGACACTGCCTACATATTTACAATCTAATATATATATAAACACATTATTTGTCAAATTGCTAGTCCTGTCTATAGGTCAGGTCATTATATTCATGAAGATGAGTGATGGGATCTAAAACTTCCACTGGAATACCAGAAAGCAACTATCTTGCTTGGGGTCGGGCAAGATGAAGTTTTTGGTTAGCGGCTGAAATATTCTCTTAGTCCTATGCTCTGTGCAATTACAAATCGATGTCCCAGAAACTTATCTGCTGAGGGTGGAAGAAGACCATCATTAGTTTCTGTCAGAAAAGACTGTGTCGGCCACTCCTGTTTTAACAAATAAAAAATCAAAAGCAGTACGACAGGTAACTTGGGGAATTGTAGCAACACTGATTTTTTGAAACACCTCTGCAGTAGTGCCATAAAACAACTCTTTCATCATCCTACTATCAGTATTGAGGGTGGCTGAGACCTCGTTAGCTTTCTGCAAAGCACATGTGGTACCTTTTGTAATGTCAGTTTTGTGCTAGCTGGTGTGTGAAACTCTGGCAAAACATGATTTTTCTGAAATACTGGCGATATTGTATCACACCATGTTTATCTGCACACCGTTGCATGCCTAAGACGTGCTCTGATTATCTGAATCATCTTTCTTTGGAAGATAACTGCATTCAGTCAGCATCCTCTTGGATGCTGATAAGCCTCCCAATCGCTGGACTTCTTACGCACATCTGATTGTGTATAGCCCTTTGCCTCTTGCTTCTAAACTACATTTTAGTTATAGGTTTTCTTTCTTTTCATAGTCTTCATGCTTCTTCCATTGTCATAGATCTTTCCTCCACCAGATTAAAATGAGGTATATCTTAGCTTCATTGGCCATGGCTGGAGAGGAGCATGAAAGAAAATTAGTAATTTTTTTGACATCTCTCTCCAGAAGCTGCAGTTCTAAGGGAATCCTCTCAAAGGAACTGCAGAGGTTGGCCTGTCTGAGACCAGCCACCAATCTAAGAGGCTTTTTATCTGAAACATATGATTTGAAGTAGTTATTTCTTGAATAAGTCCATAAAAGCACATTGTGATAGCCCTGCTTAGTAGGAGAAGCTCTCAGTAATTTTTACTTCTCTGCTGCCTCGGTATGCTCAAGTGGTGCTCTGCAGTTTCTAATTGTTCCTGGGTTTGTGCATCACGTTTGGTGATGAGCTCTGCCAACAGCTATGCTTGTGCTGCTCCACTCCTCCCACCTGGTGCCCTTGTACAAGTATAAATGGGGGTAAAACTTGGATCTCCTGTTCAAGCTTGCATAGCATTTTGGTTGCTAAGAACAAGCTAGAAATAAAATCCCACTTGCTTTCTTAATTTTGTGAGCTGCCCGGAGGGAAGTGTGGGTTATTTCAGCAAAATGAGATGTGAGTTTTCTGTGCACTGGAATACATTGCTTTTCAAAATAAGCATTAGTTTATAGTATCATTCTGTCTGCATATTTCCATTGTGCATGAAACTCCATTGCAGAGCAGAGTGGAGATGGAGTACACGTGTGTAGTGGCAGAATGCCAAATTAATAGACAGGGCAGTAAGAGGAACAAACATTATTCGGGTTGTTAATCCATCGCGTACAATCTCTGAGAGGACTGTAGTGAGCAGCACCCTATACCTAAGGGAAAATGTACAGTTAAAACCTCTCATGTCATAGGTCTTGTGTGCTTTTACCAGTGTGTTAAAGATGCTATGAACAAAATGGAACAGCCTGAACATAATAAAGGATATAACAGAATTGTAAAATGGGACAGGCTAATAGGGCAAGAAAGAGTTTCGTTTGGATTGCGGAACTCACTACTGTGCCCGTTAGTGCATTTTCAACTTTCTTCCTTCCTAGCAGATGAAGAACCATGAGCAATGTCTTGGCTCGTGGTTACGCTTCTCTTACTGTTATGGTAATTGCTTCACTCTGAGTTTTATGCCATCGTCTTTTCATCTCTCACAGCCTATCTCACTAATTCTGCTTTATCTCCAGCATCGCCTTCCTTCGCTGCTATGCTACTAGAAAGAGTTAGCAAATTTGCTTTGCTGATTGCTTCCTTTCCTCTGTCCAAGGTAGGTAGGTTATCTTTCTCCTTAAACTTTCCCAGTTGTCTGCTGAGACATTCCCACCCCCAGTCAGTCAGATCACGTCCCTCACTCACTATCTACACGCTGGCTCTTGTTAATTTTCCCCTGCCAGGATCCAATGTTACAGCCTTACTGTGCTGGCTTACCTGTCAAGCCCTCGCTTTTTACTGTCTGACCTTCCTTATCTATTTCATATTCTCCCTATCTCCAAATGTATCGGCTGATTCTGTCTCTTCCTGCCCACTTTTGCATTGTTCATATTTTACATTTCCCATGCTCCCTATCTCCTTTTCGCAGCTGGAATATACACTTTTCTCTGTTACTGTAAAGCAATCTACCTTTGACTTCCTTTTGCTTTGAAATGCTTCCATTATATCCTCGTTTTCTCCAATGCCTCAATTTCAAGCTAGTAATGTAACAACTGAAGTGATCAAACAAAACTCATCTTTTTGACCCAGCATCACTGTTGCTTTCCATCCACAACCTGGCTGTTTCTTCCATAAGCCTCTCTGTACCTCTCCACTCTTTACTGGGAAACACATTACGTGCACAAGTGACACAGCTTGTTGTCTCCTAGGACCCTCTTTCCAACCCTTCTACAGAGAGATCTGTAATAAGATGCCAATTTGAAGAGCGTTAGGCAGGTAGCTGACTAAGAACATATAGACTGTTAGTCATAAATGTGGCATAAACATGTGTCTAGGTATTTAATTCAATCCTTCCATGCACTTACACATGACTGAGATTTAAAACTGTCCTGAGTGGAAACTATGACCACATGTGTTTAGGAAAATGGAGCTGTTGGTTGCATTGTCACATACATAAAAGCCTGTTGGCTTATTCTGTGGAGTTTTGTTGTACGAAATATTTTACAATATATAAGCAGCTGGAAATAGATGTTCTAGTCCGCTTTTCCTTCAGCTTTAGTTCAGTTTGGGGCCACCGTGGTAGTCTGTCAGCTGTAGGAACTCGTACTAAATGAAACATTCTCTACACGTGCAATAGATTGCTCCCTGGAGAGTAAGGAAATAAACTCAGTAGCTGCTGGACTGTAGGATTTTCTTGGCTCATCTCTCACGTGACTGCAAAGTTCAGGGAAACAAGGGAGTATTTTGAATAGAAATGAAACTGTGACTGTGCATATTACCTTAGCTCCGTATTTGACTTTTACAGATGAAAGTGTGAAGCTGCTGTAGTTGAGGTGATCCTGGATATTCAGTGACAAATACTGCACTGGCAGGTAGCTAAATGGTAATCAAGGAGCTTTTTGGAAATGTCTTTTCAGAAGTATTTGAGAAACCAGACACAAACTCTTCACTGAATTGGCCAGGAGTTCTTGTGGGAAACCTTCTTTTAATGAACTCTGTTCTGATGCTATTATGTAACTCTGGTGCTATTATACACACACTTACTTCAATTCTGTATGATTGTGTTGAAAATAAGAAATGTGTTTGTCCCACAGTTTGGAAATTTAGCTCCATCTAGTTCTTCTTACTATTACATTCCTATTATAGGAAATGGCCTCAAGTTGCGCCAGGGGAGGTTTAGATTGGATATTAGGAAAAATTTCTTTGCTGAGAGAGTGGTCAAGCATTGGAGCAGTCTACCCAGGGAGGTGGTGGAGTCACCATCACTGGAAGTGTTCAAAAAACACGTAGATGTGGCACTTCGGGACATGGCTTAGTGGGCATGGGGGTGTTGGGTTGATGGTTGGACTTAATGATCTTAATGCTCTTTTCCAACCTTAATGATTCTGTGATACTTCATTGATTTGTGGCCTGGAATCCATGGGCAAAAATTTTTCCATTCAATAAATGTAATGTTACAACATCAACAAATGATGTAATTTAGTTATCACCAAAAAAATGACAGACACAAAAAAAATGATAGATGCAAGTCACTGAGAGATATACACAAACATTCACAGATTTCTTTTGTTTAATTTGCTTAATACCTTTTAGCATGGTTAAACCTTCATACCATAGGACGTAACTAAACCATAGCTGAGGTGACTTATTATATGGTGTCCTGACAGGGTTTGTTTTTAAAACCCGGTGTTTAGTGGATTAACAAGTGTTTTAATAGATATACAACAGTGCAATCTCAGAAGGTGCTCATCTGTTCTTCAATTACCTGTTAGTTTAATTTCTTAAAGTACAGTTGTGATACATATGCTTCATTTAACGTTAAAAAGAAAAGGCTAGCATTCCTATGACTTCTAAGGAAAAGTGACGTTTCTATGGACACTATAAAAATTAATTTGAAATAGAAATAAATTCAGATGTTTCAATGTTTACATCATTTCATTAAATTATGTTTTCTCCATGTACTAAGAAATTGGAACGAAGATGTTTTGCTCAAGGTAGCCTATCTTAATAGGAGCCATACTATACCTGTCGTGTCCATTACAACAAGCAATTAGATTTGCGTTTCAAATTAAAGTTTATTTTAGAGTCATTTTTTCCATATAAAAATTATTCAGATAAAGTCTAGTAAGTAGAGCGAGAAGAACTGGATAATCTTCATCTCTTTTGGCCTTCCTGGGCTGAACTGTTATACTGTCTGTGCCAAGAGGGCACAGCGAAACTTGTTGTATTAACCTGTTCTTAGTTTGGTTTGTTCTTTTTATTTTTAACTTTTGAAAGCTCAGAGTAAAGCAGTATCTGGGGGGAGCTGGTCTTGTTCAAGGATTGTTGGAGGGGTTTTTTTCCTAGGGATCTGTCTGTCTCATGGCTGCACACTTGTGTGGTAGTTGCATAGCGTAACCGGAGATTAATATTCTGGAAACCACAATTTATGATAGCTGCGATCGCACAAGTATCAGCTGACGATACTGTGTCACGTTTTATTTCAAAGAAGTAGCGGTAACAATGGCTTATAGTAATAACAGTAATGCTCCTTCCCCTGGGGGAAAGGCAGAGAATGCTATCTTGCCACATGATCTCATTTCTTTTAAGCTTTGCACTAACCGCTGACATATCGCATAAATGCCTCCTTTATTACCTGCCAGTGATTGTCTTCTGTGTTGGGAATAGCCTCCGGAACCCACGTCCACATGCCAGCAAAGTGCTTCGCTTACTCCATGTGAATTTGTCTCTGTCTGGCGCTCCGTGAGGCCCCTCTATACACCTGAGCATCCTGACTAACTCGGGTAGCCTAAATTACACCGCCTGTGAAAGGCCTTTGTTCAGGTGCCTCAGCGGGGCTGGGGCTGGGAGCTGGCACAAGCCAGGGCTATGTTTCTGTATATGCCAAGTAAGTAATTTGCCATTTTAGTTAGGGGTTGGGTTTTTCAAGTTGCGTCCAGCTAGTAATGTAGCCCGGCCACACATCTCTGCAGGGATTCTGGTTCTTATCTTTTCGGTTGCTTTTAAACAAAAGCAGCATTCAGTCACATCACTTCCCTTATCAGCTTGCTAGCAGATAAAATAGGTATTTTTCAAATTGCCTCTCTCTTTCCAGTTTTAAACAGACCTATATAGGTGCTTCTTAGTCATTTTAGTCTGCAGATACTTGTTTCACATAAACAAGAATACACATTCTATTTTATACAACTATTCATTCAAACTCCATTTCCATTTGGACAAAGCACATTCTCTGTCTCTCATTATATTATGCTTTAATCTCTTCTGTCCAGCCCTGCTTAAATTAAACGCGGGGGAAGAAGGTAGCACACAAGTCAGAGTGACCCTGTTTGCCCAGTGGTGAATTACAGCCTACTACACACACACACCTATTCAGACTAGTACGTCACTGACGGAATTGGTAGATGGTACCTTTACCTTCAGTCTTTTCCCTTTATTTTTCTGCAATGTACTATTTTGAAAAGGCTGGTAATTTTTAGGTACTTGGAGTACAGCAAAGGACTAAGCCCTTCTATATATTTGCACTTTGCAGATAAATATTTTGATCAATGGTAATAAATATAGCAGTGGTAATAGCAAACTGTGGTGTCTGTTAACTGTTCCCGTTTGCTGCGCTCTGGGCCATGCAGCTCTGCAGCTTTCTCCCTAATGCCACTCCTCCAGGTCTCTAAAGGTCCACAAGTCCTTCTCTCTGTTCATGCTCTTCCAGTCAAGCCCAGATTCGGATTTGCCAGAGTCCCTTCCTGCAGTTTCCCAGGCCCCCGGGAGAGAAGTTGATCGTTCACCACGGGGTCTCAGTTTCAATCCCTTTGGGGCTCCTACCAGCTTTGCCTCTGGCTTGCGTGCCACCCGTACGGGACCACGCCGATCCCTGTTGGTGGTTCAATGGAACGTCTTCCAGGCCCAAGTCCCAGAGCTGCTTCGCAGGTATGTGATTCACGCGCAGATCCTCACTGCTTTGCCGACAGCGGAGTGCAAACGTTTCCAAATGTCACCCTATTTCTTCATGCCACACGCACATACATGTAGTAACTAACAAGTAGGCCCTTTGCAGGCCGATGTCAAAATATGCTGTGAGCAGGACTGGAGCTCCACAGTCTTTTCTCCAAGGCGTAATTTTGTGTGAGCTGTTTGGGCTCTGGCTGGCAAACCATGCAACCTAAACCGTGAGGTACCACTACAAGAATACATTGTCCAACTGCTACTTTTCAACATTTTGGGACAAAGCTTTCAAGGACTTATTTTTCCCTCAACATTATATCCCTTTTAACTCTCTCTGTATAATCTCTTCCTGCTGAAATTAGGACCAAAGATGCACTTGTATGCTATAGTTTCAACTGCATAAATATCTACTTCACTTCTGTTGCCACTGCTCAAGCTGTCTAAACAACGGCTGTGGATGATGGTAACAACTAACATGGAATAGCCCTGGGAAAGTATAATAATGCAAACTTAGAATGGGGGCGAGGGAAATTGTCTTATTTTCTTTTCTTCAGAAACATGAACTTACTTCCCACATTTGTTTGCTTTAGTTTGCTGATTTGCCAGGTGCACGGATCCAGTAGGCCAGGGCGCACCCAAGACATTTGCTTGGATGGTTTTCTTTCCTTTTACTTTGCCCTTCAGATCCTGTTGCATAAATTAACACGTCATTTTCCCACATTTGGTAATATAGGATTAGTGGTTAAACGTGGTTTCATTTGCGCTTGTGTTGATTCAACAGTGTACAGTGTTGGGTAGGAAGCGGGTCTAAAGTATGATGAGTTTCATCAGTGAGCAACTGCATTTTCATGTGCTGGTGTGTGTGAAACAATCTCTATTTCTTACTTTTTACTCCCAACCGTGATGGTAGAGAATTCTTAAGTCTGCAATCGGTACTCTAGTTTGGTATTTCCATAAACTTTTAAGTAAAACGTTTGTATGCTCTTAACAAATCTCAGCTTTGCACTGACCAACTAGTAAGCTTTTTATTTGGCCTGAGTCCTGTGGAGAGAAAAATACCACAAATATGGGAATTGTTCTGTCCTTCAGCCTGCGCAGAAATAGATGTGAGCGTAAATCTTTAAGAACGGTACCTCCAAACCTAGTATCAGCAGGGCCAGCCATAGCAGGGAAGTTTTGGTTCAGTGATTAAAGAGAGGAGCCGAAAGTCAGGACTTCTGACTGGTGTGCTAAGCCGTTGTTGGAAAAGGGACTGAAGCTCTCTTTGGTTTATCTAAAATTCTGTTAATTTGCACACTGAAGCGCATGGAAGGGGTAGCTGATTTTTATGCAGCTGAATTTTATGGCTTCGGTCCCTAGTGGTTCTTTGCATTTATAAATGCTGTAACCCATGTAAATATTGTCAGCATCACCATTTAAAATGATCGCAAAGCAGTCCTCCCTTAGCTGAGGAACGCATTCCTTCCCTGAGCCTTGCAAAGTGCCTTTTGGTTGGCTTGCAGTGGAGGATGAAGAGCTGGAAGATTAGAGTGTCTGTCCCTTCTGCTTTCAAAACGAATTTTCATTCAGTAGTGGCTAAAGCTGGTGGACAGATGGCTTCAAAAAGCCCTTTAACTAATACGTGTTGCCAGCCCTACATCCTCTCTTCTGTTAAACATTTCATTCATTATGCAGTTTCAAGAAACGGTGAGAGCCAACTCTTTCTGCCAGTGTCACCCCTGCACGTAACTCCCCCTTCATTCCAAAGAGCTGTCAAGAGGCATTTTTCTTCGAAAGGGGTAGCAATCTAAGTCTTGCCACAATCAGCTTCTGAAGAGGAAGGGCCTTGCATTCAGCCAGAGCACTAGCGATTGCTGAGATGGAATTAAAAAAGAGAAGGAATAAGAGGAGAGAAAATCTCAAAGGGTGTCAGGGGGCTATTTACTTCAAACAGCTTCGTTAGATGGAGTGTGTTGTACAGACTTTGTTTTACAGATCCAGCTCAGCGTGCACAAAGAGGCCGCCTCAGATGCTGTGTAGGCTACCAACAAGGGAAAAGAGAAATGAAAATAACACCGCAGCTTTTCCATTCTACAAGAGCTTCTTAATGGCTTTGAGTAATTAGAGGCTGCAGAGCAAAAGTGGCTATTTTTCATTCCAAGTCCCATTTTAATTCAGCTCAAAGTCACCTGTTCGTAGAAGAGAAGAGGAGAAACAACCAACTGTTGGTTCTGCCTCTGTTAAGTGTCAGAATTTCTTCCCTTAAAAATGCAAGGAATGAGAGCTCCTCTGGGGACTGCGATCTCAGCCTCAGCAAACAGCTCGGATGTTGGACCGAAGGTACGGCCGTGCCGAGGGAAGAGCACGCTGTACTCCAGCACGCTGCCTCACCAAAGCAAGTGCACTTAGTGCCGTGGGGCGAGGCTTCCCAGATGCTCTAAATAGCTTGGATGTACTTACGTTATATTTCTCTTAGTTGTAAAGTATTCGGGAAAACTTTTAATGAGGATGTGTTAATTTAAACTGAAATGCTAAAAGATTTTCCTGGTCTGTTCAACTCTGAATAACCATATATGTGGGACAAAAGGTGGGGCTGTGAAAATACTAATTTTGTGGCTTTGTCCTCCAAGTCCAGCACACAGCCCCGTGAAAGTGGGTGCCTCAGTTTCTTGGTGAGAGTCACCATGTTCACCAAGGCTGTGTGTCCCTAGGAAGGGAAAAATTCCTGGGTTTACCCCAAGAAGGAATGAGAACCATTTTTCCTCTCATATGTTCCTTCTCCGTTCCCGTATGCATACACCTGCAAGACTGGTGTGATTTGGACTTTCTTCATAACATGATGGCCCCGCTTCCTTTCTTTTAACTGGCATAAAAGCAGCTGCGGAGAGACAATAAAAACAGACTGACTTCTGAAATTCTCTGTGTTTGATCTGTTTGCTGTTAATTTTTCATTTAAAAATAAAACATTTTTAGAGTAACTTCAGCCATTCAGGGTAAATGAAAATTGAGACAGGAAGAGGAAATACATTTCTCATTTCAAAGCACATCTCAAACTGTTTTAAATTAAAGGAATTTAAAGCATCCTAGTTTTCTGACTGCCTAGTATGAGGAAGAAAGGATAGGAATTTTCACCAATCATAATAAGATTTCCTTAAGTTGCAAGAATTTTTTAAAGTGTTTACAAATCCCAGACAGTTAACAACCGCTCACATGAAGAGCTCTGAACAGTTTGATATCACTAGCGCACAGACTGTGAATACATGTGAAAAGTAGTTCAACAGATTAATTTTAACTCCAGCCATGACTCACAATTAACTTCACTGAAATTTTGACACATGGGACTCTGCAGATAGAATGAACGTATTTTCTGTGGAACTCCTTTGCTTTGCCTGGTGTGAACATTTCCCTTCGAGTAATCAGCGTTCAGTCCTTGAGCACCAAATGCTTCTGTAGGTTTCATGAAAACGTAGAACTTAAATCTCAGGCTTCATACATCATTCATTTTAGAGGAGATGTATGTATATATATTCTTCACTGACAAACTAAATTTATCCATCTTTTTTAGTTTTAGTGGAACTATACAAAATATGACCGACCCCTTGTCCCAAACAGAACAAACCTTGATTAGTGTTTGTATACTCGGGGAAATAAATAGCCAGACTATGCAAACTACCTGTTCATCATGAAGAAGGGCAAGCCTGTCTAGAAGTTTTCTGATCAAGCAATCTGTGAACATCAGCGGCAGTTGAATAGCAGGCTAGAATACAGCAGTGTGATTTCAATGGATCAGCCGCCAAAGAGGGTTTCTCTGCCCAATCCTTTAGGTAGGGAAACTACAGAATTTTGAGGGAGAGTCTGGGAGGCAGGAGATGAATGGATGCCAGAAGAGAAAGTTCGGAGGGAAGACAGAAAGGAGGGAGAACCTGAGATAGTCCAAGGGGACCCCAACATCCTGTACCATGATTTGGGGTGATCTTTCCAGCACCAAGAGAACAAGGAGAACCCAAGGTAACGCACAACCCTGCATGGGGACTGCTGGTACCACTACACTGACCTGCCAGACTCTTTTACTGAACCACATTGCCTCTCCCATGGGAAAGGGAAATAGTATAATTCATAAAATTGCATATATCTGTGATTAGATTAGATTGTTTTGGTATCCAAATCCATTGAATTTCCACACTTTAATTTGGTCTTAAACAGTGACAAGACAGAAGTGACAAACCAACAGAATAATTCCATGGAGACTGTAAGTAGCACCTTGGACATCTCTCAGATGCTATTGTGATTAGACAGTTGCTGATTACTGGTTAACGACTTCAGCAAAACCAGTAAGGATGTGCTATGGGGAAAATTTGAAGATATTTAAGAAATTTGAAAAAAGAGTAGCAACCCATACAACCCATGAGATTCAAGAAAGGCTACTCTGTTTTGTCACAAACTGTAATTTTTTTTTTGTCTCTGCTGGAAAACAGAATTGTCAGTGTGATCTGTGAAGTCGCAATATATCCATTCCTCCTGTCTCTGAGAATCTTCTGAACTGCAAACCAGCTTAAGTCTGGGTGTAAGATGCAATATGGGGAACAAGCAGAAGGCGGTGCCTGTTATTGAAATGCATGTAGCCAGTGAGATCAAAAGGCGTTTTTAATGGTTTCACAAAGTGACAGAGTGAATAGGGAGTGATGTGGCAAAGAAGCCATCAGAAGGGGCAGTTCGAAAGGTCCCTATTCCTGGATTAAATCACAACAAATGAAAGATAATTAAATCCAAGAAAAGACTGAAATGTTTAAATGTTGGAAGATAATCTGTTCTGAGCTAAATCCTGCATTTCAAAACACCCTGACAGAATCTGAATTTACTTTGGTTCACAACAGCATTAGTCAAGGACTTCATCTGTGTTTTAAAGGACAGCCTCAGAATTTGTGCTGAAATGGCTCGGAAAGCTCAGTTTTGGGACATATGGTAACTGTGACATGACTATGTGCCAATTTGGTCTGCAAAAATTGGGTTGGAAAATTTAAAGAGCTTCTTATCCTGTTCAAATATTTTGGCTTCTATACTCAAACTCACAAACACAGAAGGAAAGTTAAATGCAGGTTTTTTTAGGCTTCAGTGTGATACATCATCAAATACATGGGTCTACGTCATAGCAGATTGCTGTTCATTAATTAGAAAATGAGACTACGGCACATCTCTATGACAAGGCGTACCAGAATTAAGTGGTCTAGTATGAGTCTCCTGCCAGCAGTTACTAAGACATGTTTAGATAAACACAAGGGACTCGCAGAATGAAAGCCCTGCACTTTGTCGTGATGTGGTCATGGTTCTTCAGTGCTCATCAGGTATGACCTTAGCCACTGTAGAGAATACTAATAATTTTCCCATGCAGTCTTACATTATGGGTGCATTTCACTGAGGAGGGGTTTGTTTGTTTCTTTGTTTTCAGGGAGTGCCTTTCTACTAAAGAATTCTGTAACCTGAATAAGTACTCTAACAGGAGCCAGCTGATCATGGTTATGCTGTACTTGTTTCCACTCTTCCCACATAAATGTACAGATCTTCATTTTACTTGCTTCATAGCAAGGTTTTCATTTAAAAACCGAAGCATCCACCCTGCAAATTCTATTTGTAATGCTTTATAGCTTAGAGAATGAGACAGTGTGCTCTAAATCATGAAATAATAGGCCCCCCACAAAATGCAAACCTAAGTAGTATAATTATCATGTAATGGCATTTGACTATGTGAATTCAGCTGTCCTGAACAATACACGCCTTGATGTCTCTACATGGTATAATGTAGTTTTTAATGCCATGTGTTTTGTAAGGATCTGGGTTTTCGCAGTTTATTTTTCCACTGTTGCGTCATTAAATGTAGCGCACTGTCGCTTGATTGCGTTCCTTAGTTCACACACGTGTGTGATTTCAGTCTACTTAGTTGAGTTGAACTACGTGTGCTTTAATAACCAATTGTAAGAATGGACTATGAAGTTATTCCAAATAACCCACAGAAGAAAGGAATAAATGTGTTTTCTCTCCTATGTTGATATGAATACTACTCTTGAAGGAAGAAAATTCTCTTATTACATTAGAATCTAATAGGAGAAAGTGCTCAATGTAATGCATTAATGCACATTATAATAGTTACTCTTCAAAGCTGAAGGATAATTTAAAGTACAATATACTTGTAAACATTCAGTCATTCAGTAAACCTACCGATCTTTGACTTTGTTAGTTAATGCTTTTTAATTGCTAAAGCAGTAACTGAAAAAGGAGGGTATCAATCTGAAGTAATTACCTCAAAATACTATGTTACTAATATCAATCCAAGAAGGAACCTTTCATATTTGAGACTGCTGTGGAAAGGAAATGGAGCTAGTCTAGAGAGAGTTCAAGGTGCTTTGGCATTCAAGGTGGAGAAGGGAAGCAATGTGCATGGGAGAAGGAGCTGTTTGGGTCTGCCATGAATTATGAATGCCAAGGCAAGGGGCCTGTAGCTCGAGGATTGCTTCAGAACAGTACACAGTTGCAATATTGCACGCAGCTGCATAAAATACAAAGGTTAGTGACGTTGCCTACACCACATAACTGAGTGGGCTGCCTTCAAACCAGCCTTGCACTACGTGCAGTTCATGGAAGCCAGCAGATATCTCTCTCTCCCTCTCTGCTGAGGTCTAGAAATGGAGTGACACTTGGCACTGAGCATTCAGGAGAAGACCCTCTGCTCTTCTGTTAATTGTCAGTTTTTAAGACCTCTCTATCTTACTGGTTGCTGTATCTTGCTCATCACCTTTAGTGACGGGGCGAAAAGGGAAACCGAGTTGCATAACTCATCCCCAGTGGATGGCTCCTGTGTTTGTAAACTGCGGCAATTCTGCACTTCTCATGTCCTGTAGCACAGGACTAAATATAGACTTGACTTCTTCTGTGTCTTACTGCACCCAATTACGCTGTTTACCGGAAGCATAATCTGACCTCGCATGTTTAAAAGCAGAATGCTTTCCTTAACTATATTGAATTGATGATAAATATTTCCAGGAAGTACAAAAAGGAGAAAGATCTTTTCCAGGAGTATCGCTTGTTTAAGAGTGCGCATGCTGCAGTGTAGGTGCATTGCTGTGTGGGTTTAAACGTTGTTTTAGATATGTCAGGTGCTGGCATCTCCATCATATGCTAGTGCCTTATTTTAGTAATAAGGAGAAGATATATAATTTGCATAATCATAAATCTCACTGGAAGGACTAAAAGGTATTTGGATGCTCAGGCTTACTATGACATAGTGAAATTATAGTATTTCTTTACTTGAGATGTACAGGAACAATTACATATGTTGTAGAAATTATCTTAATTAATTGTCTCATTTAAGCAAGTATGAAATGCTAATATATGAAATGACTTAATCCCCATTCATCATATCATAAAGTATAAATCCAGTTTATAACCTTCAACAAGATGCAAGTCAGACAACAGAACAGAATTTCAGCAGTCTTGTCCCTGGCAAACCAAAGACAAATCTTCGTAACAAAAGCAAGCTGGTTAATGATAAACTTCTAATAATTAACATTCTTGAACAAACTATTGAGGAATTAGATAAATGAGCAGATCTGTAGCAAATTCAATAATGACTTTTTGTTTATGTTTTGTTTACGTTTATGTTTACATCATCTTTTAGAAGGTCTAAGACAATCTTGGCACATGATTGACTCTGATGCGATATATTGGAAACAAGGAGCAGGTTTGCCTTACTGGATTGAATTTACCTGGTTCTGTATAATGAAGCAGTGAATGGGGAGATGGTACTAGTGGGAATAAAGAAATAAGAGTATTGGCTCATGAAAGATGAAGGTACTGTGATGGAGAACAGAAGGGAATGGATAAGAATCACAGTTGTAAATGAAATCTACCTGCATAGATTGGTACCCATTAATTTTGTTCTCTGTTTTTCAGAGGGAGAAACTTACTTTCAGTAGCTTTTTTGCTTGTTAGACTCTTCTACATGTCTTTAAACGAGGTAAATGATCTACAACTGACTGGACTGAAAAAGAACAACCTTGTTTAAACTCCCGCTATTGTTAAAGTTTGGAACCCACTAGTTTTTCCATCCTTTCCGATTTTTAGACTTCTGTCATTGCCTGTATACTATGTGCTTACACAGATTCACGGTCATAGAATTGTAGAATCATGGAATAGTTTGGGTTGGAAGGGACCTTTCAAGGTCATCTAGTCCAACCCTCTGCAGCGAGCAGGGATATCTTCAACTAGAGCAGGTTGCTCAGAGCCCCGTCCAGCCTGGGATGTTCCCTGGGATGGGGCATCGACCACCTCTCTGGGCAACCTGGGCCAGTGCTTCACCACCCTCATGGTGAAACATTTCTTCCTTAGATCTAGTCTGAATCTCCCCTCTTTTAGTTTAAAACCATTGCCCCTTGTCCTATTGCAACAGGCCCTGCTAAAAAGTCTGTCCCCATCTTTCTTACCAGTCCCCTCTCAGCCCTGGCAGCTGCAGGAAGGTCTCCCTGGAGCCTTCTCTGCTCCAGGCTGAACCCCCCAGCTCTCCCAGCCTGTCCTCCCAGCAGAGCTGTTCCAGCCCTCGGAGTGTTGCTGGGGCCTCCTCTGGCCCCGCTCCAGCAGGTCCATGTCTCTCCTGTGCCGAGGGCTCCGGAGCTGGACGCAGCACTGCAGGGGGGTCTCCCCGGAGTGGGGCAGAGGGGCAGAATCCCCTCCCTCGCCCTGCTGGCCACGCGGCTTTGAGGGCAGCCCGGGATCCTGAAACACTGTTGTAATCTGACAGCTGTACATGCATTTGATGTAAACTTTATCACTACATACTGCGGATCCTGCTGTGCTGTATCTCAGAAGAATGATAACTTCCCGATACCTAGAGCCGTGGATTCAACCGCAATGTGGAATAGGGTTTCTGTGATGAAGATGATACCATTCTTAATGTACAAGCTAAAGGGTGTACAACATACAGGGCTAAATTTCCTATGGATTCACACCACCACTAGTAGTAAAACAAAAATTTTGTTGTCCGCTGAAATCCTGTGTAGATTTTTAGACCGTTATAGGTTAAAAGTAGCTATAGACATGATATAGCCATATAAAGTCAAATTTAAGAGTTACTGAATATTTTGTTCTGGTATTGAATGCCCTTCTGAGAAGCAGAAAAATCTGTATAACTCTATTTTGACATTTGCTTTTGGTTGAAACTCACCCTCCTTCGAAGGTGACTAAAAGCCCGTGCAAGTATGAAGCTCTGGTCAGAAGTACACTTTGTGGATGCTACAAGCTTTGTTCTTGAGAGTACCATTTTTGAGCAAATATCCATAGAAAAAGTTGACTGAAATGTCAATGACAGCAAGAACTCACATGGATTAACTGCTGCATCCAGTTTCACATCTAGGGCTGAAGGAGAAGCGGTATATACAGCCTGTGGTAGCTGCCTTGCTCCACTGGTGAAAGTAAGTCACTACTCCATTGCTGGGAAATAGAGGAGGCGAAGAAATTATGATTTGGTTTTCTTGTGAAAATTATTATTGTTGATCAAGGTAGATCCACCTGGGTTAATAGGAAATAGGCTTTTGGGCGTAGGACTGGAGAACGGTGTGTCCTAAGCTTTTACACAGTGGAAAGTATTGCAAGTTTTGGTTTGATCATCCACATGTCCCTTATCCAGAAGAAAGCGTGGTATTTTTGGTTCTGCAGCTTATTAAGATACACTAATGGGACATGGCTTGCTTTCTAGTAACCCAAACTCTGCACTCTCATTGCTTTCCTATTATTTGATTAGATTCATAGAAAAAGATCGGCTTTTACTCCATAAGAAAGAAAATCATAATATTATAATATAATAATAATAATAATAATAGAGGGAAGTGTGTTAGCTTTAAGAGTGGAAGAGCTACCGAAGGACCCTGTCCAAGTCTTTCCAGAAATGTTAGGCGTTTTATCTCCTTGTTGGCTCTCTTGCTGCTTCTAGACTCTCAGGCAGTTTGGTCTGCAGCTTTCCCCAGAAGCTGAAATGCCGTCACCACTTTGTGACTGCTCTCAGGGAGACTTCGTGGTGCTTAGTTGCTGGCTGGGGTTAAAACACAACAGTTGCCACTAGGCATTCATTCTCCCCTCAAGTCAACAGAGAAGTAACGCATATATAATGTGTTTCCTGACACGTGGTTGCTGGTTACTACTCCATGATGTGGGTTCCTAAGGGTGTTCTTGCAGAGAGCTACTGCATGCTCCGCTAACGCAGCTGGGAGCAGCTAGCGTGTTCATGCTAATGATTGACAGCAGTGAGTTTTCAAGGGTTCTGGCAGAGGTTTCTTGGTGTCAGGCACTGAATGTGTGTACACGTGTGTGAGGAAATTGGATTCTGACTACAAAATGCGACACTACTCAACTCCCACGAAATACAAGAGGAGCTGGGTTTCACAGATTTTCTTCGTGAGGTAGCTGCGTCGTGTGTTTTTGAAGACAAAAATCCTGCCCCCAGTCCCATTCTCTTGTTAGTCATCTTTATTTATCCAGTGGTCCCACTGGATGTGGTGAGCCAGACTGGATTTTATATGGTGATTCTGTCCGCAAATCCTTTCAGAGGATTTGAAAGTGATAGCAGCAATAATAGTTACTACAGAGTGCATCCAATTTTGAAAGCATTTTGCCAGAATACCTGTCCTAATGCAGTGTTAATGTCTTCATTGCTGCTGGTGTTTCAGAGCATTTGTAATGCACGGCCTGGCTAAAACAGAAGCTCAGTGCAGGAAGCTGCTCACAAGAAAGAGCTTGTTGGCTAGATTTCCCTGCGAGAAACTCCAAGGTGCCTTTGTACTGTAACCCTTTATTAATGATAGAAATTGAGTCAAAGTATTGCAAGCCACTGAGGTTAACCAATATGCCACTTAAATATAACTGGACTTTGTGTTATCTGTAACTGAAGAAGGTCATGGGATCTATCGTTTGCCGTGGGAGTCTGCAGTGCCAACAAATTAGCATGAAAAGCTCTGGCTTGGCATACAGAACAGGGCAATAACTACAGCCTCTGAAAACTTCTCAAGAGAGCTGCGAACGGAGAGGAACAAGCTCCCTCAAGCTTGTGATCCTACTGTCATTTATTACAACAGCCCCGCTCTTGTTGCCAGCCTTAATGTGCTTGAGAAACTGTCAGCTGAGCCTTAGAAAGCAAACGGCAGAGATGGCAATGCCAAGGAAGCCAGTGGGAAACTGAACCCACATGAAGTGCACATCTCGGTGGAGCAGCGCTACGGCCATTCACGGGGCAGACACGGCTCTGGGGGCAAGCAGACATCTCGCCTCTTTTTGCTTTGAGGATGAGGAAGGCAACAACGGGATAAGCCTGGAAGAAAAAGGACTTCTGAGAGGGTAGAAAAGAAAACCAATTTACTTTAAGAGCAATGAATTTAAGTGCTTTTGCCCTTTCTTAACAAGACTGGCCAAGAAGGAGAAAAAAGGGAGAAAGCAGTCTCCTTCTTCCCCTCCCCCTTGCAAAATCCTACATGCCCTTTTGGCAGAGATCCATCATTCACTTAATGTGTCCTGCTGAAATCAATTCATGTGTCAAGATTTGGAGAGCTAGAACAAAATTTGTTTGCTGATCCCATCCACAGATCACTCAAGAGGATTCATAAAGGTTAGTAAAAAAAAAAAAAAACACCCACATTCCATTTACTATGTAATGCATTAGAAAATTACAGATTCCAATAGGGAGGAGAAAAAGTCTGATTGTACAAACCAGTTGGCTCAAAGTCCATGAGCACCTTCAAGCACATGCAATTACACGAAAGGGATGGAGAGCAGCCCTGACGACAAGGACTTGGGGGTACTGCTGGATGAGAAGCTGGACAGGAGCCGGCAACGTGCGCTCGCAGCCCAGAAGGCCAACTTATCCCGGGCTGCCCCCAAAGCCACATGGCCAGCAGGGCGAGGGAGGGGGTTCTGCCCCTCTGCCCCGCTCCGGGGAGACCCCCCTGCAGTGCTGCGTCCAGCTCTGGAGCCCTCGGCACAGGAGAGACATGGACCTGTTGGAGTGGGGCCAGAGGAGGCCCCAGCAATGCTCCGAGGGCTGGAACAGCTCTGCTGGGAGGACAGGCTGGGAGAGCTGGGGGGGCTCAGCCTGGAGCAGAGAAGGCTCCGGGGAGACCTTACGCAGCGGCCAGGGCTGAGAGGGGCTGATGAGAAAGATGGGGAGAGACTTTTTAGCAGGGCCTGTTGCAATAGGACAAAGGGTAACGGTTTTAAACTAAAAGAGGGTGGGTTTAGACTAGATCTAAGGAAGAAATGTTTCACCACGAGGGTGGTGAAGCACTGGCCCAGGTTGCTCAGAGAGGTGGTCGATGCCCCATCCCTGGAAACATCCCAGGTCAGGCTAGACGGGACTCTGAGCAACCTGGTCTTGTTGAAGATGTCCCTGCTCACACCTGGGGGCTTGGACTAGATGGCCTTTAAAAGTCTCTTCCAACCCAAAGTATTCTACGATTCTATGACAGGAGCAGTTCCCTCTGCCTCTGCCACTGGGCTGGTGCTCTGAGACAGAGCCAGCTCCATCTCCCTCTTGTCTGCAGGCTTTGGGATTGCTCCTATGTCCAGATTTCTTCTGGGGCATGTGTGGAGGAAGTGTCCCATTGCATACCCCATTCAGGGCAGGTGGGGAATTTTGTCCTCCAGCTGCTTGTCCTCACAGACCTTAGGCAACCTGTGAAATGACCCCTGTTTTAGGATTCCCTGGTGTCGGTCTGCACTGACACATTCAACTAATGTAAAACATACTGGCGCAAAACTAACCTTTTGTGTGGTAAAACTTCAAGGGCAATGTGTGGTACAAAGAAAAACAAAGATGCAGTCCCAGTGTCCATAACTGTCTGCTAATGAGAAGTTCTCAAGATATAGGCATGAGCTGACTTGGCCACAGCATGCCGTTTTGTCTGCTGATGTGCTGAGAGGGTTCACTTCATGCTGTTGCAACAGATACAAGTAGGACCTTGCTTTTTTAAATTATTCTTAATTAAAATACAATTAAATGCATTATATAGAAAGCGGTTTTCTCTAACCTTGCATTTGAATTAAAAGGATTGCTATAAATGTTAGTCAGCAGAGCGCTCAGGAATGTGTAAGCTCGACTAACAACCCTCTTGCTCTCCTAGGTTCACACAGTTGCAGCTTAATAAAGGATATTAGATTGGTAGAGTAGGATTACACTTATTCTAACTGAAGATCACACCAACTACATTAACGTACTCACGGACTGATGAGCTATTTTATAGCCTCACTGTATGTAGTTCCTCTGGTAAATAGTGTGGGGCATGATGTCACACTTGCTTAAAGCAATTTGTTGAGTTGTAAATATCACTGATCAATTCCTATGACTGAATCCTGTGACCTTGGGTGTAATCCGTGACAGCGCTGACTTTAATGTATCTTCTAGCCCCAGCAGAAGTACTTTTAGCTGCCCTTTCCCATTAGCTTCCCATCTCACTAATAAAATACGGAGAGAATTATATTCACCACTTCTGCCAATTTTAACCGGAAACAATTCTGACTAAGGAATAGTACATGTTGCACATTGGCAAATTTGATCTGCTGCTAGCCCTTGGGAGGATCGGCAGCCACCTCCTCGGCCTTTTCTTAAAGCCAGACATACTTTGCAGCACAGGGTCACTTGACCAGGGTGTCAAACTTAAATTTAAGGGGCTTTTTATTTATGCCTAAAGCAGCACAGGGTACGTGATCTCTGTCTGCGTGAGAGGTTTTATTGTGAGACTCTTCCGACTTGAAAACTTCCTTCGCTGAGTCCAGAGTCTCCTTCCTGCTTCTCCTCCCCTCCGCCAAGCTTGCATGCAGACACCTTTGAAAATGGTTGGTATTTGTTTCCACTTTATCGTCTCCTAAAGTGGGGAAAATACTTTACAGAGTGATTTTTTTTTTTTTTTTTTTTTAAAAAGGTTTTTGAAGGGTAGTTTTGGGGAGGATGATTGAGCACAGGACATAGCAACTATCTGACAGGAAGGCTATTTGCATTCAGAGGGGTTTTTTTTAAACATCTGAGACTATTCCAGTAGCACAGGCCCACATCCTATCAACTGAATTGCCTTCACACTATAGATCACAGGTCAAAAATTGGTGCAGAGCAGCTGACCTGGCCGGGTTTCTCTGACTCAGGGCTGCTGAGCTCTGACGCTATTGCAACGCCACGCACACGCAGCGTGTGTTTGAAATAAGGGCGAGAGCTCAGGAGCAGAATGTGATCTGCCAAAATCACTCTCCCTGTCTTTCCGTAATGACATGAGAAATCTCCGCGTATCCGTTTTTCTTCTAGGCTTGTGATAGGAGCGTAGGCATGCTCAGTAGCAGACACAGCCTTGTGGGGCTCTCGATCTCTGTAGTCACCATGCAGATTTTACACCTGTAATTCTCAGTTCTGGGCTTTAACTGTCTTGCTGGCTACAGCAAAAATCCTCATTGCTTCACAACATCTTGGTGAAAACTTGATGCTGCAAACTCGTCTTTCATGTTTCCCTGTACTGCTGCACTACCTTCAGCATCTCCAGGCCTCCCGGCAATTTAATTTCAAGGGTCTTGGCACTGTAGGTTTCGGCAGATGCGTCAGGCTCGCTTTTGTGTTGTGAACACGATGGGCAAATCTGCAGCTCTGAGGGTCACTGTGCTGAGTGACGTGGGCGTGTGGGTGGCAAGGAACTGCAAGCAAAGGCTGACAAAGTTGTTGGAAAGTCTGGTCCCTAGAATCTGAACTTCGGATAAATCGTACATGCTGGCTGTAATTTAAATTCAATCAATATTCAGTTAAAAAATAAATAGAAAGCTTTTTAGATCAGTGATGTAAGGGAATGTTGGTTCAAGGAAGTAATTACATATTATGCAGAAAAAGTCAATTTAAGTTCTCAATAATTTACTTAAGTGATTTACTTGACTGATGTGTTGTCTTGACCCAGTAGGGCAGAGTAACAGACACTAAGTTATGGCATAGTTCCAGCAAAAACAGCCGTTGTTACTGTCCAACATAAATCATTAGCTACTGTCTTGTTCCAGGTGTACACAGGTGCTATTTAAAAAAAAAAAAAAAAGGTGATAAATTTTATGTTTGTAAACATAACTCTGTCAAAACTAATCCTGTTTCTGGCAGATGAAGATGTTATCCATACCTCTTGGTAAGGCAATACACATTTTCAGGAAATAAAGTTCCTAGTGTATAATTAGCTTAAAATGGCCGTCCATAGGGCAGCAGGGTTATGTGCTGGTTTTTAGCTGGATAGCTGTGAAAGAAGCCGCCCTCTTTGCTAACGGTGCACGTAAACATGGGGGACAGCTGAAAGAACGGCTCTTGGTGTGGGCCGGCGGTGGCCGAGGGAGCGTGGCACCCGCCGGCGCTGCTTCGCTGGCCACGACGGCTCCGGGGCCGAGCGGGCACAACCGCCGCCGCTTCTCGCTCCGGGCTCTGGGCTGCGATCAGGTGTTAGTGACTTTTTAAGGATGCTCTTTGGACTTTTCCTGGATTACAGACCGTGCATGTGGAAGATAGAGATTTCAATTTGTAGTCACGACAACGATGCTAGCGAATACTGCCTTTCTCTTTGCTAGCCGTACCTGTGATACACAGAGTCCTTTTAAAAACTACCTTTTGTGTTGTGTTCTTTCTTTAAAGTTGAGAGTGAGCTTCAGCCGTGGAAAAGATGAAACCCTGAGTGAATCGCCGGTGCGTTGGGTAGATGTGCTGAGCTGCTGAGCTTAGTCTTGAGCTGCATTAAGTCTAAAAGAACGGCACCGAGTCCCATATGCTCATTCCAAATATTATGTGAGACCAACCAAAATCTGAGTTCAATCCACCGCTCAGTTACACTAGAATGTCTGCTGGTATGCCTGGGTAAAGTTGGGAAGGTATGATCCAAAGTGTTAAAAAGCTTCAAGCAACCCATTAGTCACCCGTTACACACCTGTTTCCCCGTTCTATACTTATTCTCGTGAGTGCTTATAGCAGCAGTGCTAGGGATATGTCTCCTCTCGTGCTTCAGAAGTGCCTTCCCCGCGCGATGGGGACAGGCAGTGCTCAGAACAGCGGGCGTCGGGCATGGCTTCCTGCAGCCATCAGCTTCTGAACACAGTTTTCCACTGGCAATTCTGAAGCTCTGACTGTACGATGAACTAAAACAAAAACAAAAAATACCCAACCAAACAAACAAAAAACCCCAAGCAAGAACCAAAACCAAACCCAAAACCTACTTCCTTGAATATTAACATTCCATGGGTAAATAATTCAACTAGTGCTAATTCAGCATTAGCGCTAGTATTCATGATCTCCCTTTAGTTCCCACGGACTGAAGGTCAGCAGCTCTAGGAAGAATCTCTGGAAGAAGCAGAAAGCTCAGGACTGCGGAGGAAAAACAGATATATGGTAGTTAGACATGATGGTGGTGAGCAGAAAATACAGGTGCACTCTTCATTTAAAAATATGATTTTGCAATCATAACATGAAAATGTCTGTTAAAAATAATCCAGCTGGCGACACGTAAACCCAGGAAGCCGCTTTGGGGGGGGAGGGCACTAAAACAAATGTTTAGAATGTAGCAAAAATGGCTACTGACGATTTTCCACACATATTCTTCCAGTAATCAGTAGCTTAAAATTTCTGGAGCTTGGTTATGTAACTAGATCATAAAATTAACGTTTGGGACCCATTTACTGTGACAGAAAAACAATACACCTATGATCTCCCACGGGCTGGTTTTAGATTTCGAACTCCAACGGTAAATGTGGTTGATAAAGTTGCAGTTAAATTAACATGATAGCCCTGAAATAGTAGTACTATTTTGTGTTTTACAGATAAGAATAGGTGTTGAAATTAGTTCTTAAGCAATTCACCTGCACTTCAGTCCTTTCAGGTCTTCAGTCTCTTCATAAAGCCTATAAATACCACAGTCAGGGCTTATGTCATTAGTCTCTTAATGTTATAAACATTTAATGAAGTTAAATTTGAAGTACAACACATCGTAAAATCGATCTGATCTTGCTGGGGAGACAAAGGGAAGAAAATTGTTTGAGTCATTTGGAAAACAAATCAAGAATTATATTCACTTAACTTTGAGGTGGATGAAAAACTATGACCAAGACAGATAGACCCATTCTATTTGAAAAGAAAGCAGGGATCGGGAGCAGGGGAAACCTCTCCCGTGTTAGATGCCATCCGACATTTGTTACCACCACCGTCAGTGGCCGGCAGCCAGCCGCGAATCCCCTGGGAGGCTACAAGCAGCGCTTCCCCAGAAACCGGGGGAATTTCACGCTAAACATTGCAGCTTGGACGCATCTTCCCCAAAGTAGCTACTTTAGCAGCTGGAGATCTCGGTGCTTTTTGACCGTTACGTCTTCGCTATGCCAGTTAACTTACCGGGGGACAATCACCTGCTCCCAGCATTGCTCCTGTCCCCTCAGGCATGGCGTGCCCTGTTTGGCTCTCAAAGACGATGCTGCTTTCTTTGGCTGGAGGACAAAGCTATTCCTCCTGCAAATGCTTTCCTGCAATTGGCTTTCTGAGGAGTATGTTGGAGTCTGAGGTTCCCTCACCTTC
Source organism: Phaethon aethereus (assembly GCF_964289735.1). Taxonomy (NCBI): domain Eukaryota; kingdom Metazoa; phylum Chordata; class Aves; order Phaethontiformes; family Phaethontidae; genus Phaethon; species Phaethon aethereus. Next base: position 23,509,605 of record NC_138587.1, read on the forward strand.
TACTGAAGTGGGAGCAAGGGACTTTACTGGCAGGCAAATCAGTCTCCTAGCATGGTTTAACAGCACCTAGTGTCTCCTCAAAGCACTAAGTGGGAAGAAAAGAAATAAATAAAAATAAATAAAACCCTATTAGCAAAGGATTACTGTGTAAAAATCTAAGACAATGAACAGGAAAAGTGAAAGGGCAACGGACGTGTTAAAATGCTGCAGACAACAAGCTGCTCAGAGGAAAGTGTATTTGTTCTTTCTTTTTAAAACTCGTTATTTATTTTCTCTGTTCTTCAGGCCTAATGTCTCACTAATGAATTCCAGGGGGATTTTTGAATCATGGTGATATCATGGGTTAAACCCCTCCTCTACTTTTTGAATGTAAATTCTTTTTGACGTTCTTACTTATTGCGGAGCACTGACTTCTTTCCTACAACAAAACCAAACCCTATTTGGTTTTGCATAGTTAACATTTTGCTAATGGGTAGCCAAGATTCTCTCAGCAGCTCAACAACATTTTCTAAAGCACACTGGCGTTGTTGTAGCAACTGGTGGCTGATCTGTGAATAAAGCAGATGTCATTGTGGCAGGATAAAGAGAGAATAATCTATCACCCAGCCACTACCACTCCTGCCCAAACAAGTCATCAAAATGACAACTTTGGTGTGCAGTCATTAATTAAGGTCTGTGTATCACCTTATCTCATCTTGTTGTTATATAAACCAATGTTATGTTATAACCGCTGAGAATTTCTCAGCCCCTCACCGTGGCCTTTCTCATGGAAGAAGCGCGGTTAGGATGTGCTGAGGCACTGACAGTTTGCCAGCTTCCTTTTAGGCTTTGATTGATTTTGCACTTTCGTCCAAGTTGGTCTGGCCTAAATAAACACAATATATATTCTGGGAAGTTTTTTTTTTCTTTACTGTTTAATCTGAATTCAGCACCTGTGGCTTGCAACTAAAGACAGGCAGGCATCAAAATATTCTGACTGGTACCCAAGCTGAGTACAAAAGGAGAGACAGAAGCAGATAAATTGCCTTTCTAACTTCTCAGAAAGGCTTTAATCCATTTATTTTTTTTTTTAGCTTCTATTCCAACTCTCACAATTTGTACTTGGTACAACTCATTGACCCACGTGAGCCACCTCACATTCCCCTCCTTTGGTGGCAGAAAACACAGCGTGGTTTAGCACTGTGCTATTAAACGCTTTCCATTAGAATATTTGACAACTTTTTATATGTTTTCAGTGATGAAAGCATCACAGCAACTTGTCCCTGCTTTATGGAGACCCGCAGACTTTGCACCGAGTTCCAGCTTGCCAGAGGCTATTTGTTCCCCCTGCAGAACTGCTGTCCACATCTTCTGACTTCAAAAGCCTACGCTCTGCCACCTCCTTTGCCTCACATCTTTGTTAACCATTTGACCTAAGGAGACAAAACAGGAGACCAGGTTTCTACAGTTTTCCTGGTGCATGACTCATGCTAAATGTGGAGGCTATATTAATTACTGAATGCTTAGCATTTAATGAGGGTGAGAAGAAGCATTCCCCTCACTTCAGCTATACACAACACGCAATGAGCCTGCTACATGCAGTGAATACATTTCCAAAACACTAAAATCTCGATATGTATTTTATAAAAAGGAGGCAAATCAGGCATTGCTCAAGTTCCTTAAAAGGAGATGGCAAAAGCTGAGAAATCTGGGCTGGAGTCCTAACTCTCTCACAGACTTCCTTTGTGCCCACTGGCCAACCCTCTTGTGCTTTGTGTCTCCCCATTTCCTGTCTGCTTATGGGGACAATAGTGCCTGACTTAGGCCAGGCTCGGTGCAGAACATTTGTACTACTTGTCACCACAGCATTATAGAAGGCCAAAAGGAATTTTCATGATTTTTTTAAAAATCTAGGAAAAAACTTCTTTTTTGTAGTGATAAATTATATATCTTTCAGTCATGCGTGATGGCATTATGGTCTAACGCTACCACCTGTACCGCATCTTCTCTGCCCCTCTTCGATAACTTCTTTCTCAAGATGTCAGGTATTTAATACCCTCTGTAGTTTAAAACAGTTCCCATCAAATTTAAGTAATTTCCAAAATAAGCTATATGTGTAGCATATACAGATGTGTTGCCCATAGCGCATCTTTCCTTGGCCCCACGTGCAAAAGAAAAGTTGCTAGGAAAGAAATTAAGTGCGAGAAACAACTCACAAAACAGGTTTCTTGCTGGTTCAGTGGAATAGATGTTTGGATTTGGCTTGAGCCAAAAAAAAATTGCACTATGAGTGTGTAACAACTAGGCAGCTTTAGCCTGGGCTAAAATCTGTCCGTTTAGTCAAGCCCTTGCTGTGTTCCCTGGTACACTCGGTCGTGTGCCTTCCATGCATTGAATTTTTCAGGGCTTTTCCTCCTTATGTGTATTTTCCTCTGTTTTCCAAAGCATTTCTGGGCTGCACCCTACCTAACGTAATGGGCCATTGGCTTCTTTATCTTTCAAGTTTCTTTATCTGTCACCTAGTTAGACTAGTTCTGGTCTGAGGAACTGCTTTTCTCTGACCACACTAAAATGCAGTCTGATGGATTTTGGTAGAAATTACTTTTCTGCAAGATACTGTTGCTGTCGCTTCGAGAATCTCTATGCTCCACTGCTGAAAATGACTCAAAGTATGTGATAGTAAAATGTAACCCTTGGGACAATACCAGAAACCTCTCTAATGGATTTTTATTTAATTTATTCTGTAAGTTCTACAGGGCCAAAAATAAGTTTTGGGGGGTTTTGTCATTGAAGTGCTGGGAGCGTTATAGCTTTTATGGCCTCTTACTGTGTAAAAGGCTTTCAGGGTAAAAGTAGAAATGGCATAAAGGATCTAGGAGGGAATCTGCCAAACTAATTTGTAAAACGTAATAGTTAAAGCAGTGTTTGCTGACATCGTGTGAGTGAAGCAAGCTCAGTAACATTAAGAGAACAAGAAACATCAGTGACTGGAAAAGGGCTGTGAACAACGAGTAAATGTGATTAACCAATAATATTAAGCACTACGTATGGTGCAGTTCATGTGAAGTCCCATTTGAACTGATGAGGCTGCCCGAGGAAGAACAAAACTCAGCACTGTCTCTTTACAGGTTTTGCTACAATTTCTTGTGCAAGCTTAGCTGATTAGAGAACACCTCGTCTGGTACCCCGCTCTTTAACTTTGTTTTGAAAAAAACATCAATGCAGCTTTCTCAATAATAAACACTGCTCAGCAACAACCCAAAACATCAGCACGTTATCAACAGTTTCTCATCCCAAATCCAAAACACAGTCTCACACTGGCTTCTGTGAAGAAAACCAGCTCTGTCCTGGCTGAAACCAGGACAATAGGTTTTTGTATGCTGGTGGTATCGGGCTTGTGATGTACCGCTAGTGAATGCTGTTTGTGTCAGCAACCACAAAATCAGCCGTGGATCTGGTATGATATATACAACAGGTATTTTGGGGTATGGGGAAAGGATGCAAGCTAGCAGAGGAAACACAAAAACTAGGGTTACGTTTTCTGTGCTGAGAGTCTGGCTATGTGTTAATAATCACAGGTAAGTGGTGCAATTCTTATACCATCCTCTTTACATAATTTTGGGGGTTTTTGTGCACACACAACCCCGGAAACATTTCTCTAAGGTAAATATAATCTCATCTTCTCCCAACCTCTTTACAAAGCAGGCATCTTTCCTAACAGGAGCGTGATGCAGTGGCTTTGCTAACAAAAATACAAGATGAAAGTAAGGAATTATGTGAACCTGAGAGCACCTTGAGTAAATATATTGTGCGACACTTAGAAGTGAGATTTCTTTGGGACTTGTTTCTGACCGCCCAGTTGCAAATTACATGATACGTGCTATTGATGAATCTATGAATATGTAATAACAACGAAATGGAAAAACTAATAATTTCATAAAACTCCAAAGCATCAAAACAAGCCTTTAGTGTTTTACAGCACCACCTCTGAACAAGAGAATCATGAAGTTCTGGTATCCTTTTTCAAACACCTGGGGTCCTTTAGATCCAACTACATCTCTCCATCATTTTGACTGAATCATATGTTATTGATCGTTTGGTTCCAGAGGAAAAATTCCCTTAATTTTTGTTCAGGAATAAAATGCCTGCCTTTGAGGAATTATTGGTATGATTTAGACCAGAAGAACATGAACTGGGTTAGCAGATTAGGTCACTTGCCATAGTGACAACTATCTGAGATAACTGTGAATTAAAGGGGGATGTTTTGGAATCTAAATGAGCTTCATCATCTGAGGTTCTGCTGTGTGATAAAATCCCTGTACTTGGTTCAATTTTGGGCAGTTTTGGGACATTCAAGCCTGACTTGGACTGTATCCCTGTCGGTTGACAGCAGCAGCATCTTCCAGATTTGACCAGCCCTGTCTAGGCATGTCAGTCACTGCATCTCCAGTTTAGTCCTTCTACCAACAGCAGAGTTGGAGAGCTGCTTGCTCAGCTGACTTCTTGGGGTTAAAGTTGGGGGCGGGGGGCTGTATTCGTTAATACACTCATTCTGGACGTTCATAGCGCATATTTCCTGATATTTATTATGGTAACAAATGTAAAAATGCTGTCAGAGATACTTATGCCAAGTCTTCATTTGAATATGTGCGCTCTGACTACAGCCTGCAATGTTTCTGCATTCAGCAAATTGATTTTTAAGTGTGGTCAGTTAAAAAGAGTTTTCTAACCCACAAGATCCACAAGTTCATTAAGAGCCTTGTGTAATATGGTCTGTGTCCATTATTTTCCTTTTCTAAGTAACTATATACCCTTACAATAACTTTACCAAATGAGCCACTTAAGAGTGTGTTTTAAGGATGTTTTCAGTTTAATTATCACTGTTAAAAGACATATCTCCATTAGGTTTGTGCATACATGGCAAAGAAAACTTAATCATTGACTGATTCATGTTCTATGTAGGTACATTGAGTATTCAAGCTAATTTTATTCAGGTTAGTTGTCCTTTTAAAAAGGCCAAGAGGTAAAATCCTTAAAACTTGCTTAGGAATTCCAAGGCAGAACTGCTTCATTTCCATGAATCAGGGTTCCGCTATCAAACGAGGAAGTGAGATTTCATTAATAATAGCTTCCCAGCTTGCAGTTACGCTTGTTCTCTTATGCTTTCTACCTTGCTACTCCTCTTACTCTTCCTGCTTCTTGAATGTATGTTTTGTTTAAAAGCCCCAGCCAGATTATTAATGGGGACATCTTCCCTTGGTTAGTAGAGATGAAAAGATGTATTTCTTTTGCGAGCTGTATTGTTCTGCAGTTGTGTGCATTTCACTCCCATTGTGTGGTTCTTCACCAAGTAAAAACAGAGCTCTTCGATCCCTGAGGACAAAGAAAAAACTGTTGTTGGGGGGAGGAATATGTACAAAATCGTCTTTCTCCTTCTCCTGCTTGTTCTTCATGCCATTCAAGTCCATTTAGAGAATGACCAATTAACTCCAGACTCATGGCAGATTCTGTTGGGCCAGATTTGTCCTATCTAAGATGACACAGCCAAATTCCCAAATACTTTCTAGTTGAATGCAGCGTTTGGTTTTCTTTGCTCTTTAATTCCCAAACTGTTATTCCATTTATCAAACACATGGACATTTTCTCTAATTAACGCACTGATCATCAGCAATACTGTACAATATAGGGAAAATGTGTACCAAATTCATTTCATTGTGCATCCAGTTCTTTATTATTGTGAGTAAAACTGTTTAAAGATGTTTGTCCTTCAATAACTAATCTGCTAGCTGTACATTGCACATCACTGCATACTGGAATACACAGGAAGCAGGAGTTTTACAGATTCCTTTTCTATGGTAAAACATACTGCAAAAATAATAATTTGTAAAATAACTCTAGTCAGTGAAGAAAACACACTTTTGACTATGATATGGTATCCACTAAGTAAAAAAACCAACACAAATTGGGGAGGAGGGGGAAGATTCCAAAATTAAATGTTAGATCTGAATTATTTAAATATAATAATATAGCGTTGTAACTAACATCCATACTGCATGTACTTCATTGCATTTTGTGTCTTATCAATTCTTGATGTGTGGAATTTAAAAGGACTAAAAGCAGTGACTCAATTACTCAAAAAATAGTTTTCATATTGCTTTATATTGACAAGTCATAAGTGTGAAAGTAAAGTATGTTAATCATTTTTCTTTGATATCTCATGCTGGTGTCTGAATTCCATACAAGTTCTATTTTGTGTTAAGTGGCAGGTCTGCAAAGAAACTGTATCCTAGTTGTACGCTGCTAGGATCAGGTACTGCATGGGCTTGTGTTCTTACATAAATAACGAATGCACAAGAAGTGAGTTTAAAAAAATCACCGTGCCACATTCAGACAAGTTCTAAGGTTTTTGCAGTCTTAGGTGGGAGTTTTGCCTCAGAAAGACCAATGGACACAGATAGATCTGTACCATCTGCTCCTTGTAACACGTGCTCTTATCGAGAGGAGTCAGTGAAACGCGTGTTGGGTGGTGGTTTTTTCGTTTATTGATGCCGCTCTTCACCTCATTAAAGGCACGAGACCCTGTAGTCTGGCAGCAGGGAAGAATCTGGCCTGTCCCAGACAGCGCACGCAATATCATCGGTAGCACTGGGGCGTGTTTCTTACCCAATCTAAAACAACACACAAATTGGATTACTTTTTCATCGGTCACAAGCGAGGCAAGCAGGAGGAGCAGAATGGTTCTAAAAACAGAGAGATGTTTGCCACTCAAATATCTGAAGAAATTAGCAGTGATAAAAAGGAAATACTGTAAGGGGAACGCAAAATGGCCTAGCTGGGCTCTGAAAAACAAGTGAGCGGTCTTTAACTTTGCCTAGATGTTTTTCTGGATTTTTGAGCTCTCTGGCCTTTTGGGGGGAAAGAATAATGTAAATGCCAAAAAGAGTTGGACAAAAAGTAAGCTTTGTATCCTATCTATGAGAATCAGATGATGTGTGGCATGCTAGTTTTTACAGTCATAGTCTACAGTCTTCCACTGATTAAAATCAAATTTGACAGTAACACAATATAGAGGTTTAACTGAGAGCACACACAGCACATTTGCTAGTCATAACGCCACAGTTTAATGACTGACGCATGTGGGAAGCTAATGCGGATTTTTTTTTCTTGAATGGGATAAATGAGCATCCAGTTAATACCAATCATGAATTCAAGCCATGTGACAAAATTGATGCTACATACCCTGTTCTTGTTTTGCACATTCTGCAAATTGAGCTGCAGGAAAAGAGCCAGTTTGTACACGCATCCGGAGAGAAAGTTCATTCTGCTTTCTGACACATCCACCAATTGCAGCTGAATGTATCCAGCTTGCTGCTGTTGTGTCCACAAACTAATTACCCTTTCTCCGTTAAATAGCCTAAGAATTACAAACTGTATGCCTGTTTTGAGAAAAAGTACAGGTTGAACAAGCAGACGTAGTATAAATAAAATATTTATATAAAAATAGTCTCTTACAAAATATACTCTCTTATCCTATGGTTGATTTTTTCCAAAAGATGGAAGTTTGTCTGGATTTTTTTATTTTTAGGCATATTCCAAACAGGATTTTATTAATGTTTCTTTCTTTAATTGAAGAAAAAATCCCAAAACCTGGTAAAGATTTGTAACCCCTACCACTTGACTTTTGTTCCAGACAACTAGCAGCAAACAGGAGAAAAAAAACCCAAAAACAAAACAAAACAAAAAACCAAAAACAAACAAACAAAAAACAAACAAACAAAAGAAAAACAACAGTGTGTGTTTGTGTATGTACATATATATAAAGATGCCAGCTTTTGTACTTAAACATCTAGTACTGTAGAACATATCCTGCAAGTCCAACTAATAGAAATATCCTAGTTAAGAATTATATATACAGCTCCAGTTTTTCCTTACTCTTTCTACAAAATTATTCCACAAAGAAAGCCAGCTATCTACTTTAATTGCAGAATAGTTCCAAAAATGTTGGTAGAGTTCTTTTTAATTAAATAAATTAATATTAGTTTTATCTGAATAAATTGTTAAATATTGCTATTATTATGTCCAAGTGTCCCAAATCCCTGTGCTAAAATCTGCAGCACACACACACAAAAAAAGCAGATAAAGCAGTGTCTACAGAAAATTTCAACAGTTCTACTCGCTGTAGCAAATGGTATGAAGTGGCAAGAGGGGCAAGACCAGCAGAAGCTTTTCACAAGTGTAGAAGCCTAAATCTGTGTCATCCTCACTCACACGGGCAATTCACGATGGGGCACTGTCCATCCCATCCCATGGAAAGCCCTTTTTGGAGGATTTCTCCCCTACCCCTCTCTGCTCCTTATACACTGAAGTTTTTGACCATCTTTCTTCCAAACCAAGAGTTAGTTGCCATGCTCAGAGATTTTTCTATGACTGGTGTCTTCTCACAAGGCAGTCAATGCTTCTTGCTTTAGAGGTGCAGATTAACGGAGATGATCTTTTTCTCCCTGTTTTGTGTGTCAGGTGGCTCGGGGTGGGGTTTGCTCGGTTTTGTTTCTTGGCTGACTTTCATAAGAGTCTGAAATGTGTATCCACATAAGCAACGAAACATGAGAAGAAAAGAGAGGGCTCCATTCATCAGCATTTCTTCTGGGAGAGCAGGTCTTTCCTACAGTCTTGTGTAGGTTTGTTGAGTGCATGTGCAAATGTATTCGTGGCCAGGGACAGAGCCTGCCCAGCCACGTACTCACTTACAGGTATATACTTCTGTTCTTTCACTGCACGTGTTGCATTTTACATAGCAGCACCAATGAAATTTGCAGTTGCACTGCCACACTCTTGAGTACTGGTGTGTGTTGTAACCTCGGCCACAGCACATCAGATCGCAGCCATTGGACTGCTGGGCTGTCTTGTTGCACATCCTTCCCTGTGTTCCCACACTGCCGGTGACAGGGTCTTCTTCACAATAATTGGGAGATTTTTCTATGTACACTAAATCTGTATCCATGGGTTTGCGATAGGAAAGTGGCTTCTTTATTTTGAGGAAGGTTGGACGCTTGTTACGACTTGCTCTCACCGGTTCGACTTGAACTGCTTCGTTGTACTTGTCCTTAAGGATGTAGCCCAGCTCACGGAATTTAGGCAGGGTTGTCCAGCATGTTTTAGTGGTACAGGATCCCGAGACCCCATGGCACTTGCACTCTAACTTCATGTTTTCTTCCAGAATCTGTATTTGGAAGAACAAAGAATGATGCATCAATACAAGCTAGAGTATCTTAAAAAAAAAAACAAACCAGGATTATTTGATGCCTATTGAATGACAGCCGTGGAGGGGTTTGCTCTCCAGCATGAGTTGCCACCAGACATAAGCCACGTTCCCATCAAAGCCGGGGGCTTTGCTTGCCTGGTGATGCTGTTGTCCCAGGTAGCAAATGCTCACCAGTGACAACTGCGTCCTGCCTGCAAAGTTAATTCCCCACTTGCACTTGGCGGTAAGCAGGGAAGACAACTTTGCCTGATTTCACAGTCCACAGACCAAAGGTAAAACGGGACCCTCCTTAACCACAGCTTGTCCTCACTTTCATTTGCCATGTGATCGTACAGTGCTTCAGATTTGTCTGTTGTTGCAATTTTTGGCATACGGCTGTGAAATCAGGAACTGGCAGAAAATCACACCTTTGCATGAATGAGCCACGTGCAGGGTGCCTTGAAAGTTCAACAACAGGTACTAGAACTTGATTGTTGTAAACAGAGGTTCAAAAATAACCTGCATTTCAGTTCTTGCACCTGAAAAATGATGTAAGCTGGTGCAATGCGTGAACAAGCTGATAAACTCTGTCAATTCTTACCCTCCTGTTGGTCAACAGAGTAGAGCAGATGACAATTTATTCATAGGCATCACCTGTTCTAAATGCAAGTTAATGCTCCAATTTGGAAATCTAAGTGTTATTTTGATATACCATAGTCTTAAGTTCGTTGCACTTTCTGGAGGGTTTGAAGTGTTCTGTCTCCCCTCACGTGGATACTGGAGCATACAAAATGCCCCAGATACTTTCCAAGAAAACTAGGTCTGTCTTAGAGCATAAAGGCTAAGAGTAAAGATGAGGAATTGGTGTCGCTGTTTGTCATAAATTCTTGTTAAAAGTTTTCTACCTCCTTAATACTGTAAAAGCATCTCAAATACCTAAACATCAAGGCTTGCTCCACCCTGTCTCATGTTCTCTTCTTCGCAGGGGTCTCTCATGCTTATGCGTGAGTTGTTACTACTTTCCTTTTGAAGATAACAAGCTTCATCTTCCCTTCAACCTTCACATCCCTTGAAATTTTATCCTTGCGTCTTCTCCCTCTTGCCGTTTGTTTACCAACCCAGTCTTTGCCAAAAAAAAATGGAGACCAGCTTAGCCCCTGCTGTCTGTCCTGAGCCCTATAAGTGAGCTCACTTAGCAGCTACATTGGGTTAATGCTAGAAAACATACCTAATTCCAGCAATTAATTTCCCACTGGTCTTTGCTTGAAAGAGAACATAATAATTTTGATGATTAAATTCTGCCTAACCTGGCAGATACCAGCAGTGGAAAGCCCAGCCAGAGGGATTATCTGGGTTCAGGGAGTGGCCACATAATTTTTCCCCTGAGAATCCCCAGCTGATCTGTGCCGCCCCAAGCCTAGGCAGCCTAGAAGGCTGGAGGGAGGTCAGTGATATAGAAATTTGAATTAACCCTTTGCAGTAACCCCCCACTTCAGTTCTGGGCTTTTGGAATTCTTACCATGCAGACACTGTCTGTCTTTCCACTGGCTGCTGCTGGAAGTGGCAGCCTGCACTGAAGGAACCAAGTCCCGCTCAAAGGCTTGACTTGTGTGCTGGGATTTCAAGCCTAAAATCTCAGCACACACTGGGGGTGGCAAGGAGAAAGAGCACGTCTTAATTTGTGCAGCCAGTAAATCGTTAAGTAGTGCGCTAACACTGGCGAATATAGCTCAGTCCTCTTCTTGGCAGCCTTAAAACAAGCACTTTAAAGACTGCATGTAGTAGCTTATTATTCTCATACCTTTTGGTCTTGAGGCTGTTCCCATGTCACCTCGGCACAGTAATTGCTATCGCCTAGCCTTAGGGTAGTTTGTAGTTGCTTCTTTACTCACTGTTCTTCCTCTGCCCCTTTTCAGTGAAGACTGGGATTTCAAAGGCATTAGAATAGCTTTATTTTTATTATATTCTATGAGTGAAGCGTCAGCATGTGTGGTCTGAAAACTGGATTTAAACCCCTAGAAAGTATAGGTCCAAGATTTTGACAGGTGTTAACTTAGCATATTTTCTTAGTCATTTTTCGTGCTACTGATTTTAAATTAGTTTTTCATGCAAACTATCTAATGACTGCCCTAAAATTCAGATGTGAGAAACTTTTATATTCGGATCTACATCTTAACTTGCAGCTTGCTCAAGCTTTGGCTTACGTTTTGCATTATCTTGTTATCTTGAGTTTCTCTCTCAGCCACTGCATACTTCTTTTATTGCTCACTCATTCATAAGGTAGTACACTTAGAAGATAGATGAGGAGACGGAAAAGGAGTTATAGCACAGAAACCGGAAAAATAACATAAATTCTTTTAGCCTCATTTGTACCTTTTTAAAAGCTCTCTTTTTTTAATTTGAAACTAGCCAGGGATACATTTCTCAGTCCTAATTCACTCACCGCTCTTGTTCAAGTGGCTGGCCTTATATCCTGGTACGATGTTCAAACTTGCAACAAAATATTTCTAACTCGCCTTCCATCAGGATCCACCAAATTGACTTGAAACATTAATACAAAATACATCACGGCTTAGTGTCATCTATCCAGGTAGGGCTTTTTTTGCTGAAGTGTAGTTAAATAGCCTAAATTGCCTTTTGGTTTATTTCATTAACATCCCATTTACAGCCAACAATCTCTGACAGAATGAGTAGTGCCACCGGAAAGAGCTGAGCAAGCGGCTGGAGCAGCTCAGCAGCCGGGCGGCCTCGTGTCACGTGTTGGTCTCCTGCTCCGAGTGACACGATGCCAACCAGGACGACCTTCTGCTTTTCAGGTCTCGGCTAAGCCTGGGCACGAGCGGTTAGGATAAAAAGGTCTGGTTTTGTCTGAACATGAGAACTAGTTCAGCCAAAGTGCTAAGGGTCCTTCTTAGATAACCAAAAATGCTTGGAGAGGGATGGGTGCGGGCAGAGGGATGAGAAAGAGTTCTGTCTCTGTATTGTTCTCTTCTTTTTTTTTTTGTTTTTTAGATAGCACTTCCTAAGACTTACTGGCTAACCCTCCCTTACCTCTTTGGACTTATTGCGGGCGCGTTTCCGATACGCTGTGCTAAAATCACTCGCAATACGTCTGCCTGATTTGGGTCCACTGTACTCTGCAGTTGAACTTTCCCTTCCAGTTCTGCCTTTTCTAACCCAGCCTCTCCACCTTTCGCCCACAAACCCTTTTGTTGGTTCTGTGCTTGTACATATATCCTTCTCGCTGGTGCTGTCTTTCAGTGCGGTGTTTTGCAAATTCAGCCAGAGATGAATTGACTCTATAGCCTTTGGAAAATAGACTACATGTAACTTGAACCATCTGTCCTCAGCAAAAGCAAAAGCCTGCGATGGCGATTTGATAGTTTTATTGTACTGTGATATCAGGTGCTTGGACTATTTGTTTTGCATTAAAATATGTGGACAGTGATATTTTAATACCGTTACATTATTCTACTAGTCTCTGAAAAATCAGTGCCTTTATAAAGTCAAAACGAGAGTTGAAAAGAGAAGGACGAAAATAAAATGGGGCGTTCTTTGGGTAGGGACAGGAGTCCTCGGTCTTTCCCTTGGTTTCTGTGAGCCAAAAGAAGTGCTCTACCCCTGAAAAACTTGGTCTGTGTTAAAACCAGAAAGCGTTCTTCACCTTTCAAGGCCAGGATTTGTTTCTTTGAAGGTATTAGCCAGCAGCTCACACTTTTTACATTAGATTAAAACTTTATATACGTTATAGACTGACTTTTCATAAAATGTAAGAGCCTGAAGGGCACAAAATTTAAATTCTAGATCCTCTGTTTCTTACCAAATGACCATATCCAGCTCCGTCAGCCATGGAAAGTAAATCTGCATGCACCAGTGAATGCTCTGAACTGGATTAAATGTGAACAAAGAGCTGGAGTTCTTTTAGCTTTGTCCACTTTTTCTTTGAGCTCCTACAGTAAACTGTCAGTACTTGTTTTTCTCTCTCTCTCCCCCTTGCCTCTGGGAAATAGTTTGTGTGAAGAGAACTTGCGCTGGCTCTCTCTCTTGATGTTATCTTCAGATATAGTACCTTTGGGCACTGCCATTAGGAACCTAACATGTTTTTTCTTCGCCTTTATTTTTGCAGAGAATGCGTAGGGTGCGTCCTGTGAGGGTGGCAAGCTGTAGCTCTGGAGAGCCCTGCAGCCCAGGAGCTGCATGGGCTGGTACCAGCACCGCGGTCCTGCTGCGGGCAGCGTCGGGCAGGGGTGTCTGGTAATGGTACCCTGGCCGGGGCCCAGCTGAGCCAACGCTCCTGGTTCCCAGTGCAACCAACAGAAATTGCCGACCAGTGCGACCTTGCGCTGGAGCGGCATTTGCTTAAGAGTGCTGCCGCTGCCGGAGGTGTGCCCGCGGGGTGGTGGGACGCGTGCTGCAGGTGCTCAGGTCTGGGCAAACAGAGAGGCTGTTATGTGGCTGGTGTGCTCAGAAACACTGGACACCCTCGTGTAGAGGGTTTTCTCAGCTCAGTGCCTCCGCTCCCTGAGTTAGTGGTCTCCAGCACCCACAGCCAGCTGACTTTCCAGACACATCTGCCAGGGCAGCCTGGGACCCCACATGCCCACTCACGTGGGCTCAGGTACCTCACAGCCCTGGGTCTGGCCACCAGAACGCTAAAGCACTTGATGCCAAAGCCGTCCTGAAGGACTTGCAGCAGAGCATTGCACCTCCTGTGCGTTCTCCTTCACCAGCAGGACTTCCCATAGAAACGAAATCCGGCCTCGCAGCCAGCACGCTGCCAATACCGCAGTGCCCGAGGCCTCCACTGCTTCATCAGAAATAACTCATACTCCAGTCTGCCTGCGAAGCTGATGTAATTAGTGAGACAACAGACACCAATGCCTATCCCGCCAAGGCCATGATCTTTCCTAATTTTTTTCTGACATCAGATCATCTGGGTCAGGAAATACCTGTCTCCTACAAGTGCCTGCACATATACTTTTACTATAGGTCAAAGAAAACACAACTACTGGCAAAGCAAGAGTGAATTTTTCACTCCAGAGAAGAACATGGCTGGGCTTAGAGAGTGGTCACGACATTTCTGCGGGCTGGAGGGGCCAACGGGCAGATGCAAACCTGCCCCTTTTGGCTTGTGGCACATGAGGACTTAAGACTTATATTCCTTTCAGAGGCAATTGTACCTAGAAGACGGAGGCCCTCAAACTTCAGAAATAAGGTTAGAGAGATGTATTTTGCTTTTGAAGAAGGATTCATTGAGTAAAGATACTGTTTTAAGCAAATACAATAAAGCCATGTCATATTTAGTCTTTCAACAAATTATTTGGGAACGAAATCATATCTAGAGCAACTGACAGTGAGGTCTAGAGTGAGACTAGACATTGAAAAGGGCAGTGGATGTATATGTAGGACTGATCTGTAAAAGGACTATGTCTAATTAAAAGGACGAGGAAATTACTCTGCCACTTGCTTTATTCAAGTGTGACAGTAATCTCAAAGGGATACTTGTAGGACTGTCTTTAACACCAGAGCTCTGAAACTTGAGGAAAGTTATAAAAGCACCAAATAATACTTGCTGCTTTTTCATTGGGGAACAAAAATGTACATGAGAAAGCATAAAAGAAGGGACACTGCTGTTAAAGGCAAACCGTATGAAATCTTTAAGAAATGCGAGAAACAGCGTAATAAAAAAGTACCCAAATGCAAGTGTAAAGTTAGTAAAAGCATATTTAAACAGAAAAGATTATTTCCCATCAGTGGATGTTCACTAACTATATTAATAGAGCTGTTGTAACATGTGTTCTGTAGAAACATAACATATTTCGCATTGATATCCTATGGCAAACTAACTGTGGATGAGTTTGGAACCGATTGTGTCCCATATTAAGGGTGACTCATTCCAGACAGTCTTTCATACTTCAGTTGAACATATTATGAAGACCTTATTAAGCACAGCCAAAAGATTTTTTTTTCTCATGTTTTTGATTAGTAAATCTGTGCAAAAGAATAATATTTGAAGTCGATATCAAACAAATTTGTTGCACTGAACACTGTGAGCCGTGAAATACTGCTACCCCTGGCAGGTTGAGCTGTTTTTCTCATTACAAGAAATTTTTTGTTTCAAATAAAAAATGGCTGGGAAATCACCACAGCATGTGACCTACATCGATCAAATCACCACTGCACTTTCCTCAGAATAGAAGTCTAAAGAAAATCAGGCAACATGCTGGTCTGAGGACTAATTATGAAGAGAGCCAAAAGAATGCTGATAAATGACATAATGCTAGAAACATCACAGATGGGTGGTATTTCCCAATACCACCATCTACCTTCAATAACGGATATCCTATTTTAAAGAGCAGAAACACTTTTTCCAGATTCTAACTCATTATACCCTTAAAAAGGAAGACCTCAGAAGTTTTGCGATCTCATATGTTTAATCTTTTGTGTACTATTTCTGACTTTTCTCTATGCTGCCACAAAGCAGGAGGTTCCTTACATTTCTTACATCCACTTTAAAGGGTTTCATAATTATTTTTATACTTCCCACCCTGGAATATTAGTTGCCTTTTACTGTGGCTTTATAAAAAAAAAGTTGACCATGTGCAGCAGCTGTTTTCTAAATGCAGCTTCTATTTCCACAATATATCAAAAGAGTAAAGAAAAAAATATTTGTTAATCTTGCGGTTTGGTCACAGTACTCATGCACTGTTGTCAGCACAGACAAACTGAATGAGATGTTCTTCTCTTTCCCTGGGTAAATTGTGTAGTTTAAATTGGAGGACAGAAGACCTGGTACCCTTCATTCAATGACTGGCGCTGTGCAGAATAGCAGATGAACGTGGAAGTCCGAGAGCAAGGCCAGTAAAAGCTGAGTGGAATGCAGCAAAAAATATTTTCCCCTACATATTTTTTCTTATACTCCCGATAACCTTCATGGCTTGCCATGTATTAAATCAATTTATCAGCACTTCTGGGACCAAAAACCAAAAGAGCAGTGGAAAATAAATGTCACAGGATTCATAATTGTTATTTTTGAAGAATAGTTGGACTTAGGATAAAAAGGACATCACTGTTTTTAAAAAAAGAGATGTAGTGAGACAGATTCTCACAGAACCTAATAATGCTCTTCTCAAATTAAACCATAAGGCATGGCCTTTGCCTTTTTTCAAGCTGCTATGTGAAGTAAAACAAAGTCTCACAATACTTCAGCTTTCTGTCACTGAGGGGTCCTTCTAGGAGAACACCTTATATCCTACCACAGCTGCTCCCAGAATAAACTTCTGCCAAAGCCCTCTCAGTTTTGCAAAAGTAGCTACGAAAGTGGTTTCCATGTATGTGGCTCAGAGTTTGTATCTAGCTTGCTCATTCCTCAATATTTTTCTCTGACAGCTCTGCAAATCTAATCATGGCCCATGAAAGTCAAATAAGGTTCTTAAGTTTTTATTTATCTTCATCAAGGTACTGCTTGCAGAGATAGCGGGCATGATGTGGCAACACCTGACGCTAATAGCTCAGCAAAATCTGATGCGGATTTGAGAGGAATGATACAAGCAGCAATCCGCACTGCCACGTCAGACAGTCCCTCCTCGGAGCAGGTCTCATGCCAGGTATTCTCTTCTCCCTCACCCCCTCCCTCTTCCCTCATATCTGATAACAGCTGCAAGCTCGTCTGTGGGATTCCTTGCCTTTTTACATCTCTCATGAACACATTCCAGTTTTCCCCAAAGAGAAAGTACCTGCACCCTCCTCTCTCTCTGGTCATCAAAATGTAAATCGAAACCATTAATTCACGAGCTGGAACTGTGAGCTTGAGGTTGGATTTCGCACGCTCTTAAGGGACGTGGTGGGTGACAAAGTCTTCTCTGTAATATCAAATACAAAACCTTCTTACCCGCCCTTCCTTCTGTTGGCAGGAAGTCCCCTTTGTAAAAGTTTTTCTCAACTACAAATTGCCAAACTAATGCTTAGGTAAGTTTTATATCAGGAAATAGACTGAAAGAAGGATGTTCCTACTGTCTGTTGGCAAATAGGCTGCGAGACGGGGGTTTCCTGGTGTAGGACTTTCTGTTTTCTGAGTTGCTAATGACAAAAGACCAGTACTTGAAAGTCGGCTTGACAGTTTTTTGAGGAGTTACTGCTGTGACGGCTTCTTCGTACATCTGTCTGCAATACTGGTCTGCCTTGCATCTTGTTTTTGTGGATTTTTCTATTGAAAAGCAAAGCAAATATTTCAACAGAAAAAAATGGAAATAATTTGAAACCATAACTGTCAATGTGTTTGATAAACTACTTGTTTTTAAAAAATAACTCTTGGGAGACCCATTATCACCTAGATTAGACTGGATCAATGCAGTGCCAAGTAAGTGTCATCATGTAGGAAGTTTAAAGATCGGTCATAAAAAGGAACTCAGAAAAAATAGTTCTGAAAAAAAATTGGTTTCTTTTAATGTGCTTTCCAATAACCCACTGTTATTGGAATATAGCAGAATTGTCTTAAAGACATTCAACATGTTATTTTATATTCTAGATTTGTTTAAGTGAAAGTGTGACTTCCTAGCCCCTTACTGAAATGGGATTGTGAGATTAAGGGAAAATTTATCTCGGATCATTATTTACTGCTTTCCAAGCAAAACTGACGCTGTGGGCATGATGGATTTTAGCTTGTGAAATACTGAATAGTCTTGTTGTCTGGCCTACCTGGGCACTTTGTACAGTGAAGCTAAAATAGACTGAAAAGGGGGATGATGTTACAGAATTACAGATAGAGTTGTTGGTTATATTACCTAATTTACCTTCCTATCACTACATAAGTTTTCTACAGTACATATCTTCCTCTCCAAAAAGCTAATGGATAGCATGCTCATGCCAAAAGTGAATAAAAGATGATGATCAAGGAGTTCTGAAAATGAAGAAACAACATGGCGTTCACTGACACTAAGGCAATTTACAAGGAAAATGAGACAGCAATTTTTCTGGATTTGGACATGTTACCAACATAACATTTCTTCTTAAATCATATCTATCTTCCTTAAGTTCTGGTCACAAATTAAAAATCACTCCAAAATACTGCTACATCTAAAAGGCCTCTCTAAAATAGTGATCTGTGCAGTATTTTGCCATGCATTAAAAAGATTACAAACGTCCATTGTTAAAAATGCCATTTTCCCTAATCCCTACTTCAGTCTAGGAGCTCAGTCCTACAGTCAATGTATGGATCAGAGTAATGAAGTCAATGAAATCTTAACTGCGTGAAGTCTGCCAACCTGGACCTCTTCGAAGTCAATATAATTCTTCTAGAATCCTACGTCTAGTATGTCTATTTTTAGTTTTGATCTTGGGACAGTAATCTTCATCCATACTCTGGGTTTCTAAATGTCAGTGCATCAAGTTGTCATTAAAATGTAGGATGGACTGGGTTTTTTTAAAAAAGAAAGAAATTAATTGTGTTTATAGTTTATATTTTAGCATGCTATTTCTGAAGAAACTGGAAGTACTCCCAGATAAGATGAATTAAAACTTATTTATGCTCCTTGGTTTGGGAACATAATGAGTTAAAGCCTTGGGGTTATTCAGGCAGGGATGTCATTGCTGCCTGTCACTTTGGGCTATGTCATGGAGCCTGAGTCATTCTTCACATTAAAAAAAAAGTAGGGAAAAGAGGAAATGACACAACTGGAATTCATCCTCATCACAGCTAATGTACACAGAGAGAGGAACGGTACAGGGTTGACTCAAACTTCATCTTCCGTGTAAGTCTCCCCACTGGTAGTGAAGCACTCAGATGAAGTGGTGCTGGCATTGTATAGTAAAGAATTGGGAGCAACCAGGTAGAGCATTTTGACAAACGCTTAAGCTGTTGAGAGAAAAGTTTCCAAGGAGTGATAGAAACCAAAATAACAGTCTTACTTGTTCCAGACAACTCATCAGAAAACACCTCTTGTGCTGAACTAATAAAGCCAGGTACTGGCAGGAGTACTAGTTGCAAAATAATATCACTTCATATTGCTTCCAAACATTTTTAACCAATAGCCACACACAGTTAATTATAGGTTCATTTAGTTGCATACCAAACTATGAGAGTTAACCCTTAGGTACTTGGCAGATAATATGATGCAAGGCATATATCTCGTCCTGAAAAACTTACCTAAATTTTAGTTCTCAAAGCCAGCAGTTCTAGTAAACAAAGGATGTTTTTCCTTTCTACCAAGCTTTTCAGGTGATTTCAAAGTACTTGTACACTAATTTTTCAGTACTGCCTTTATAAAAATGCTATATTTCTTAGCTTAACTTCTTTGTTAAGTCCTTTGGTCTAGAAAGAAGCACCAGGTATCTTCATGTTTGATTCAGAGAGAAACATCTTTAAGCTTCAGTCCTAATACCTAACATACTTTTCACAACTTGGTAGATGACACTGGAGGTGTACCCATTGCCCGCTCTGCCTACCTACCATTTATTCAGCAGGAAAGAGCACCTGAGCTATCTCAGGCTCACTTCCATTCCCTTCAGTCACACTGTTTTGCAGAGATTACACGACCTAGACTGTGGCAGAGGCTTCAAGCCCATTGCCAAGGACGGTTGTACCCTGGGTGGGATACCACCATGCTGGCCTGTCAAGCACCAGCTGCTCAGGAAAGTGATAGCTGTTCTTGTCATTTTAAGAGAAATTTCGCATTACTCCTCCAGCTAATCAGCATGCAATTATTTTAGTTATCATAAGGCAGAAACTTGATCACAATAACACATTGTGTTTTGTGAACATATATCCACACCCTGTGTGTTTATAATTAAAAATATTCACATTATCATAAAGTAATATGATTTTGGTGTTAATTGTAATATTCTTGTGAGAATAATTATTCCACAAAGATGACTTTCAAATTAAGTTTTATACACAAGAGTTTTCCCCCTCCAGTTGCAGTTGGGACAATAGATCCACACTTCCATGTTTTCAAATAGCTTGCACTTATCAGAGATAAGATCCTACCACCAGAGCCTATCTCTTCAGCCTAGCAGCTGCCAAGATCAGCATGCCCGTATCCACGCCAAGAATTTTAACAAGGATCTTCTGGCCTGTTGTCAATGAAAATTTCCTCCTATACAGAAGAAAGTGGAATTTCCTAATTTTATGCATAATGCCTAGTGCGGCCTAAGCAAACCTCTTTGGCTTTCTGTCTGGCTTACCTGGCTTATTAGATTTTCTCCTTTTCATTCTAACGGGTATTTTAAGCAACAGTTGAAGCTTTTGTCTTACAGGTGAGCAATCACGTATTGACAGAAATTTGCCTTTAAGGTGCACCACATTGATGCAGGTAATTCCCCTCACTCAGCTCACCCTCCAGACCAGACATAGCTGTTGCTCTTTGTTAATAGATCTACCTGTTTACTACTTATAGGTGAGTTAAGTAACAAGATCCAACAACAACCATTAATAGTTCTTCTTTATAAGCCATGTATAAATGAGTCTTGACATCACGACTGATGTTTTTAACAAAGGGTTAACCAATTGCTCTAGGTCTTTAGTTCAGAAGGTCATGGGATGCCTGTAACAATAGCTTCTAAGCATCAGTTTCACCAGTACGTAAAACCCATCAATAAAAGAAACCGTGCATGTCTGTAGCACACGTTTAATGTATTAATCAGATACTAATTTTATAAATCCCTATTTAAAAGGAACCTTAACATAGAGTATAATTCTGTTAAATAGAATTACAAAAAGAATCTTAATGCTAAGGTGTTCCTTAGCATAGTTATTTAAATCTATAATGTTCTGGAACATATTTTAAGACTTTGATTACACCTTTTAGCCTAAATTTGCTCCAGCTATAGCAAGGCAGACTTCTCAGGTTGATTTCCTGAGAAAATGAAGCCTCAGTGCTTACTTGGTATCTGTCTCCCTTCTGCCTTCCTATCTTCTCATGTCCCATTAGTAATGGCCACACCTTTTTAGTAATTTCAACCAAATATGACAAAGGGTAGACATTTTGAAGAAAATTCTGTGAAATAAAGGACCACAGGGAGGATACTCCAGGTAGCAGTGTGAACACTAGTGCTGTTAGGTCCTGGGCAATTCACAGAGTTTGCTATCGCCTGTAAGACATGCTTTTGCAGGAGAGCATCTCCACTGTTTACATTTCCCAGAGCTTTTCTTTTTTAACAATGTCTTAATCCAAGCCTTTCGGACACATATTCTTGACTCCTTATTGAACTTCTTTACACGCTAACTATTGTGCCACCTCAATAGTTAATTGTTCTATGACTGCAGGATTTATGTACCCAAAGATAACTGCATGTGCCATGACTCAATTAAAATCTCATGTGGGAACAGCCCTGCAAGAGAATACATGGTTGTACTCATAATTGTGTATGGTCTTATAGTTAGTATAAGACCTCATATGCTTAAAGCAAGGCTAGTTTCCTTAGTGTAGGTCACCAGCTGATGCTACCACGAGAACCTATTCCTGGAGCACTAGCAAGAGATGTTGGCCTGATTTAGGGTCTGTGAATACTGACACTTCCCTTCTGTTTGTCCCATGGGACCAAATGTAGCCCATTAGGTGCAGCTCACTTTTAAGTACCAGAAGGCTCAGGGTCATTTCAATAATCAGTTCTAATACAAATTAATACTAGTGCCTTTTGGCACTAATGGGGTATGCAGAGCCAGACATCCTCTCTGCAATTACCTGAGACCCTTATCCTTTAATAGATCCATTTTACATTCTTCCAGTACCAAAACAGGCCTTGTTTGTGTCCTTGGACTAAAAGGTTGGTCTCTTCATTTAATTGATTTTTTAATTGTTTACTTCAAAATACCTGGAAATTCTTTCCATTACAGCAAAAGTCTGTTCCAGTTGTACAGCAGATGCTAGCAATTATTGCTTTTGGTGAATGTTCAGGGCTTCATGACTTCAGAGTTTTCTGCCACTAAGTGTATAATAAAGCATTTGAATCAAACCTTGGTTTAACTTTCATCTTTACCAAAACCTCTATCACCTCTTGTTCCAAACATCTCTACTTAGACCAAGTAACTGAGTTCACGTTACTGACTCATCATGCAAGGCTTTTGAAAAAGTTCCTGGAGATACTTTCAGCTCAGACTCTAGCGGTTCGGGTTGTAACTGCAGAAGATTGCAGTTTCTGTCCCCGTTGACACAGCACGGTAGCAGAGATTCAACCCCGCAAACCTAGAGTTACATAATGAATGGGATTGTCAGAGATGTAATGAATGAGAGTGCACAGTGCTAGATCTCCAGCGTAATTCAGTGTAAACTTTATGTGTAGTATAAACACTGCCTGTTTGTGTATTAAAAACGTCTTCAGTAAATAGCTTGGCCTAACCATTAGTTTCCTGCTAACTTGACCAGTACCTGTCTTCTGTAGTTTTTTGCTAAAATTGCTAAAATATGGGGACAGAAATGTCTACCTTCATGCATGTAAATCAGTCTTAGGTTTGGAAACCTAGATTTGAAGTGTGACAAATGTCATCTGGGGAACACAGGATAAGCAGAACTGTACTCATCAGCCATTTCTGCAAATTTTGCAATGACTTAGGCCTAAATTTAGATATGAAGCTCAAAAATTTTGGATTCTGATTTAATTTCTCAATAAAACATCAAAAAAAGGTTAAGAGAAATAATTCAAAGCAAAACAGACAGGCTCATAAGTCAGTTAAGGTGCCATGCTTTCTCTTTCTTACAACTTTTAGCACATGATCAGCGTAAGTTTTACAATACCCAAACATAGCACGTATTTGCTTTGAAGTGATTAAGTTTTTGTGGTAGCTACATTTGTTTCAAATTAGTAATGTTTGTTTAGAAATGAGGGCTTTTGTTCTGTAACAGGAGAGACACTGGAGGCTCTACCAAGGGTCCCACGCAAAGGTGCTGAAAACAGTGGGAGAACTGAATAATCTATGCAGCAACTATCTTCATGTAGGTGATGGTCCCCTCCGAGTACAGAACGACAAGTGTATGCCCTGTGGGAGATGTCGTTAACTGTCTAAAGAGAAAGACTAAATTAAATTAGAAAATGTCCAAAAATGAGTGACCCAACCAGTGGCTTTGCTGAGCAAATTAATCGTTATAGCAAGTATGTGATTATTTCAGTTATAAAAGGTGCATGATATTAAATTC
This sequence comes from Phaethon aethereus, assembly GCF_964289735.1. Lineage (NCBI taxonomy): Eukaryota > Metazoa > Chordata > Aves > Phaethontiformes > Phaethontidae > Phaethon > Phaethon aethereus. Next base: position 23,532,954 of record NC_138587.1, read on the forward strand.
GGACTATGAGATCTTTGTTATTTATTAACAGACCCTGGCCCTCAGTCTCAGCTATCTTTGTCAGCAGCATGACAGATTGTCAGCTCTAGTAATCATATACATGAAATGCATGTTTTGCTCATAATGCCAGAATCCTCTAAAATTGCGACTGCAGGTAAGTGATAGCATTTATCATGCCCTAATCTTCAGCGTAAATCAGGAATTCAGTTTTCAACCACATAAGATATAGGAGGGAGTTGAAAGCCAAAATACAAGTAGGACCATGTATCACAATTTCTGATTAGCTGAAAGTGGAGGACAAGTGGAATGAAAATTCATTCTTGCGGATTACAGTTCTTGTGCAGTCCAATTCCCTCTCATAATTTAGACTAACATTAATGTTCCCTTTATCTTTACTCTGGGCTGTTGAGAAGATGCAGAGCTTGTCTGTCAAGTTTGGACTTGTTTTAAGACTATTATCTAAAAAAAGTAGGAAAGCCATAAAATAGAACTTTGATCCTTTCAAATACAAACAAAATACTGTAAGAGTGCACAGGATGTATTTTTTGGTTTTTCACACCTAGGAAATTTGTCCAGCAGAGTCTGGTTGTGCACTGCAAACACTCAGTGGGGATGGGGTTTTGGGAAGCACTCAGCTATGTCCTCTGGTCCCACCAACCTCAATGGGAGTTTTCCCATTCAGTGAATTGGACTTCCTCCAAATTCAGTGCTTGGCCTTTCTGGAAATCCTGCTGCCCCCCAACAAACCTGTGATGACGAAGTTGCCGGGAAAGACTTTGTTGCATCTAACGCTCCTTTTCTAGTTGCATTGAACTACAGCTGTGGTGCCAGGCCTTGAGGCTGGATTACTCGGTGAGAAGGGAGGTACTCTGAGCAGGAGGGCTGTGAAGCACAGGAACTGTAGGGTGGGACAGGACTGGGTTTACCTCGGATAATGTGCTATAACGGGACCCGGGTCTGTGGGCAGACACTCCTTCTCTCTGCCTGTACCTTACAGCTACGTCAGTGAGATTGGTCAGTCACGTTTTTCCCATGTTCCATCTGGTCACAGTGAGGAACAAGCCACATGTATAAACCTTCTCCTAAACCTTCTCGGTCTGTCTGGTTTAATCTAGGCAAAATATTGTACAGCTTAATTGAGCAAGCCAGCTACCAAGACATTCTACATAGGCCTATTTGGTGAACCTAATACCAGATTTTCTAGATGTTACATGGCGTTTTAGCAGTGGAGGTGCATTTTTGATTCGTTAAGACTACTGTTGCTTCTTCAGTGGAAGTGCTGTGTGCTGCTTTGGCTTTGGAAGATAGTTTGCGCAGTTATCTCCATTACAGTTGTGCCACTGCTCTGCCCCATTCTCCACTGCCAGGCTTCATGTTAACATGTCTACCAACCTCATCTGTCAGGGCCTAAACAGCTAGAGTTGAAGTCTGTCAGAATTGGTACTGCCACTATCTACAAGGGGCACCTATTTGCCAACAGATTGAGCTCCCCAACTTCCTATGGGAATGGACGCATAGGCGGCCTTTTCCTGGTCTCTTATCAGCCAGGAAAGAAACCTCAGAAAGGGCTCAGTCAGCTGTGTGTTGCAGCTGCAGCGCAGGGCTAAGCATTGTGTTTAGTTGCTCTTATGCACTCAGCACCTCTGTTGACAATGGAGGTCCAAGTGAGGGAGTAGTAAGGGGAGCTGGATGTAAATGAACAAGCTCTTGAGCAAGCGGGCATCACCACTAGTCCTGGGTATGCTTCTCTCTTCAGGATCCCTCACAGGAACTTGTAACTACAAGTGGAAAGTTACTTCTGAAAAATGCTTTCCAATTTCAAGCCACTCTAAATCAGCAACATACCACAGCTATGATCGTTTCACAAGTAGTCAGTACCTACCAGTAAAGAGGAAAATCATTCATCAGCTTTGTATTTAAGGAGCATCCCTAACATTAAGAACTAGAAGCTTCTGAATACAAAAATCAAGAACATTTCTGTGCCCATGCCAAAAAAAAAAAAAAAAAAAGTGAAAACCCATTCGAAAACGTTAAGTGCAACTGCAAGAGCACTGTTAAGTTCTGAACTCCAAGAAACTCGTGGCTGTGCTGCTGATACTATAATACCACTTGATTGCTGGTGCCAGGAGTATCAGGGCAGCCTCACCCAGTTCTGTTCTGCTCCAAGCTGGTCTCCTAGACTCTCTGGAGTCTATGGTAATTTTCAGCAGCTCCAGACACAGGCGAGCTTTTTTCTGGTGTGCGTATGCCATCAGAGACACACTTTACGAAGGAGCTGAGAGACAGCTGAATGCAGAAGTGCATGGCTTTGTTACTATGAGCCAGTTGCGCTGTGTGCAGAGATTGCTTAGGGCCAGATTACAGCTGGTACCTCTACGTGGGAAGGAATCTTTTGGCTCCACTATGGGTCCTGTGTCCTCCTGGCACGTCGACTGTACCCTGCTAGCACTGCGCTTGCCAGGCAGTATGCATCCCTGGTCACCTTCTGGAACAGAGCTCCCACCAGGAGCCGCTGGACTGCTGGGGTCCCCCGGAAGGTTGTGGTCTTCCTCGGGCAGGGCCACCCCGCAAGCCCACAAGCTGCACTCCCTCTCCACTGCAGGCAGCTGAACTGAACCGCGGGTGCAAGCAGGAATAGTGCCGTGTTTTCACATGCTTTCAGACATAGTTTGGGCAGCTTATTAAATCTCCAGAATTTCATGCCTATATTCAGAAAAATTATAAATGTTAAATTGTTTGGCAGCCTCTTATGAGTCTTGTCTTTTTTCTAGCAACGCGCTAGAGGTTTACAACCTGTCAAGTGGTTCATCTGCAAGAGCTTGTGTTCTGTGCTGCTTCTCACAGTCAGGCTAACAGGCTAGTTAAAGTAAAAGGTATCTTGAAAGAAGTAGAGATAGCTGTCTCCTCTAGAGGACAGTTAAACTCTTGCAGTGGTGTGGTGATTGCACAATGCAAGAACTGGAAGAAGTTCAGGAAAGTTATACGGCAGCAATCTCCTTCTGAGGTCAGAGATGCTAGCAAGTAAAGGGGATGAGTGTCATAAGCGTAGGCTTTACAGGAGGGCTTGGGAGGGCTCCTGAGCTCCATGCTTTCCAAATGCTGGTGTTTCACCTCAACATTGCTACAGTTTTCCCTTAAGGATGAAAATACTAAACACGTCAGTCTATTATGAATATTGCATGATCCACTTCAGAAACACCTGGTTTCTCATAGCTTTGCTTGATATTTGCAGCAGCTCTGTTAGGCACGTACTGCACTTCTCCTGCGAGCCTTAGAGCTGAAGGGGAAAACTGAAACGCTACTGATTCGGAGGGTGAAGATACATTGCAAAGTTAGTGCACCTAGGTATGCCTCCAAAGAGAAAAGCTGAATAAAAATCCACCTTGATGTGCTCTTGAATTGCAAAAGCCTTCTAATGCAGCCTGTGCCCATGATTTATAACAATGACTCATAATATTGCATTATACTTAATATGATGTAACGCTGATGCAAGATGCCATTCGTGGAATTTCAATGTCACAGAGAAAAAGAGAGGAGAGAGCAATCTGGTCATGTACTTTGCCGTGCTGTCAAAATGAAAAGTTTACAGCCAAAATATGTAGCACCTTTCAGTACCTACTTTGCTATTTTTTAGCAGGCTAACTCGGAGGATAACTTTTTTATTTCCTGGAGCATAAGTATCTCTCAGACATACCATACACTTGCAGTAATTTAATTAACTTTGTACTTGAGAAGACAAATTTGCTAACAGACAATTCAGCCTTGCAATTATAACCCCTCACAAGGAAGTTTGCAGGGCAGATCAGGATTATGCTTTTAAATTAATTCATGCTTTATCTCTCTTTTCTGACCCAGCTGTTACGAATTCTCCTCCTGTTCTCTCTGTACTGCTTGCTTCTTCCTGCAGTGAATCAGCATTTCAGGAAATACTAATACAAAGAGGAAAGACACCCTAAACTCTGTTTCTGGAGGTCAGAAATAGTGGCTCTCCAATAGGTTCGACAAATCATGTGAGGCTTCTCGGGCTGCTTGGGGCCAGCCTTGTAGGGTGGATGCGACCCGTGTTCTGAACTCTGCCCCTTACCCTCCGAGTAGCCTGGGAACTTTGACGTTGTGCCTCTGTGCTACAGAACTGAGTCCTGTGGTTCGTGGCCAAGACGGAGGGAGAAACACGGAGTTAGCCCTGTCCTTTAACAGCAAGGAAAACTGTTCCTCGCTCCACCCCGGCCGCGGAGGCATCACGGGCGCTCATTCCGCAGGAACCGCTCCATCGTCTGCAGTGTGGGAGCCGCTGGAAACGGAGACGTTCCGCGCGTGCTGATCTCAGGTGGGATGCGCTGCTGCGTATGCACAGGGATATTTTTCAAGCATTGCACTAGCAAGGCTGTTCAGGAAAGGAAATAGCAGCTTGGATTTTCTCCACCTATGACCTCTAAAATCCTCCACGTTTGACACAGTCAATTCTTATTTGCTTCTAGAAAGAGCTGCCAGATGCTCGTACTATTGCTCTGACAGATTCATGCGTTCAGTAGGTTCACTGAGACTGTTGTTGGCACCGCAGGCAGCAGAGAGACGTCTGCCTAGGTAAGACAAGATTACGAGAAGGTGGAAAGTCTTGAAATTAGATCTCAAAAAAAGTTTGGATCAGGCTTTTCCTGGTGGTCCTCTGTTGGTTTGTACCCCGCAGTCCCACCTGTGCTCAGTTTCCCCGGTAAGCCCCGCAGGCCTGCCCACTGCAGTGTAAAGTCTGTCATGTCTTGCTCACCAAGATGGAACAGATTCATTTACTAGTGATTCTTGAGAAGACAACTAGATAATAATATATGTATGATTTACTAGAGTGCATCCTGAATCATCTGCAGCTCGCGCCATCCTAAAGAAGGACCTTTTCACAGATCATTCGTGAGCACGCAGGGGAGTGGGCATAGCACACGGTGCGGTTTCACCTTGCAAGACCAGAGAAGTAGAGGGGACTGACTTTTGAACAGCATAGCGGTGCCTAGAGGTGAAGATAACAAATCAGTAAGAATTGAACATCTAGTTTATTTTTGGAAGCCCCATAGGTGCCAGTCTGTCTCCTAAGTGCATAAATATCATCAAAAACCTAGCCATGGGCGAGTAAAGCTAGACAAGAATTTGTAGCCCAGAGGAAAGCCACCAAGAATAGATTGTGTAGAGGCCGATAAGATCCTTATTGCTCCAAAAGGGAGAGTACCACCTCAAAACAAGACAGTCTTTGTTGTGAAAGGGTTAGGTTGTGAGAGACCTAGCTTGCCAAATACCCATAATGGCCTCCCTCTGCCAATTGTCTTTAAATACTGTGATCTTTCACATAAGAGCAAAGCCTGAAAGGAATCTCTCTAGCAAAAACATCATTTATTCATTCTCTACAGGATGGTGGAGCAACGTGCCTCTTCTCAGTCGTCTTACTCTTTCTTTCCCCTAAAGATTTCAAACAGAGATTTGTTCAAACAAAGATCAGTAATTTTGCTCTGTAAGGGATGCAGGAAGAAGCGTAGAAATATCTCTAGATCAGAACAGTTCCTGAGCCTGCTGGAGAAATGGCCGATCGCCAGAGATAGCACGCACCACTGTTCTCCCAGATAACAATGCGTAGAGCTGATCTTCCAGGCATAATCTTTTAGGACAGCAAATTGTGCAAGTATAGGTGAGAAACACAAGGAGCTCATGTCCTCAAGGAGAGGCTGATGAATGCTTTGCCTTCCCACAAGCCAGCTCCAGGACTAGTATCGCTCCTCCGCTACCCTAGGACCATATCTGGGTGATAACAGATCCAAGAAATGCAACTTCTGGTTTTTGTCTATATCTTCGAGCTTTGTAATTGAAAAAAATTTCTGAGGTAGTGGGCAGTTCCATCTATGTCTGCAGTCCTCTATAGGCTGCTGTGTTGTTTCTTGGGAATGTTTTACTGCCAGCGCCTATCGAATAAAAACAGACCTTTCAGGGAAGTAGCTTTCCCACAAAGGTGAAACTCCTCTGCTATTTTTTATTTCAGAGGACTTGTGCTTGTCTGTGCAGACTGTGGACCTCGGTGTTTTACCAGGCTTTTCAGTATGTGCCTTCATGCTACCAGAAGCCAAGTACTAAAGATACTGAATCTCAGATCATTTGATTAGCAAATATCACTGGTTAGTCGCTGAGATATTCTCAGCATGCTGTGTTAATTTTGCTAGTGTTTTGAAGTACCATGTTTGCACTAGAGAGCCAGACACAGGCATTTGCGATACTAAGCAGAGTAAAAGCCATACTCCAACCTATGAAACTCCTACAGCAGCATTAAATAAAAGTTAGGCTTCTGTTTCGGGTGGAAACGGCTTTTCTTCAATGCCATCTGCTTGGCTCCAGCGTAAGTGGAGATGTCTCAGAGCCTACAGGTAATTGCCACAACAAATACAGTATCCACAAATTACCTGCTGTTCCTGACTTCCTTCTCCCATTTGCTTGTAAGTCACACTAGCACAAGGCTAAAATCAGTACTAGCGCGCGGGCTTGCAAACGGTGGAGGAGGTAAAAGAGAGAGCTAGGAAAGCAAGAGGATTTACACTCGTTCTGTAAGACACGATCAGCAAAACGGTGTCTCCCGCAGGGAAAGCAGCGCTGGCCTGTACCCGCACACGGCTGGATGAGGAACCCCCGGCCGGAGCATCTGCAGCGGCTGCCACCGGCGATCAGAAAACCGGCCGAGCGCAGCCAACGGCAACGGTGGCAAATCTGGGGCAGCCCCCGAGCCCCCGAGCCCCCGAGCCCCTGCCTTCCCCGGCGCTGGCTCTGCAGCAGCTGCTTTCAGCCACCCGGTCCCAAACTGCGGGGAGGGAGCGGGAACCTCGCTGTGCGAAACGACAAACCAAACCCACGGGATGGGGTAGCAGCGCGTCAGCCTGTGGCCTTTCTGCTAAAGGCTTTTTCTCCTTGTGGAGGCAGCCCTCGCACAAAGGGCAAGGTTTAAACAGTTGGGTGAAAACGATCCCTTTTCAAACGAGTGAGAGGTTCATGTCTGAACCTGACGAGAATCCCATTCACCCGCACAGTAGCAAGCAAGCTTTTTATCCTAAGTACCGTCTGGCTTTCCAAACAAAATGTTTGTTTCCTTTCTTCTTTTTACAACGAAGTTACAAGAGTAACGTGGAAACGAGTATTGGGTGGACAGATGGTCCAACGAGCTTGTATAACTTGCAAAGGTGCCCGCTTGTCTACTTCGAAACGAGGTGAGCGTCAAAGCGCGCTGTCGTTCCCACGCACTGCACGCGACCTAACCCCATCCCTGTTCCCGGCCGGAGGCGGCCGCGCCTGGGGGGACCAGAGGTACCTACCTTCCGCCCGGCCTCGTTGTTGTGCAGGTTCATGAGCGTCCTTGCGTTTTGCTTAATCTCCCGGGCGTCCACAAACACTTTGGCGAATCCTATTCCGTATCTGATGTCAGCGGAGCAGCCTCCCCACTTCCATCCTTCCTCCTTATGGTACTGCCCTTGTTTTTCTTTGTCACAACCACAGTCGCTCAGGTTGCCCTGCGTGCAGGCAGCCGTGATGGCATGTGCTACTCCTGCGGCAATGATGGCGTACGTGAACGCTGCTTCTCTGCTACCTGGAATTAAAACAGCGCCGTAAGTACGCGATGCAGCCTGGCGACGTTAGTTAGGAAAGGACGGGCAAGTTCCTGCGGCGCAAACAGCAGAAGGCTATTATTAGAAGTGCCGTAAATCTGCAGGCATAAGCAGGTCTCTACTTCTCTAAGTATTAATTTTTGTGGATGTTCGCTCTCTAAAATGATAGCTTTCCATGAGGTAGTAGGAGATAAAGTATTATTTAAGCCACTTCATATATATATTTTTCCAGATGCTATTAGAAGTAGTCAAACTAAACTTTATATAGCAGAAGGGTGGGGTGGCACATGCTCTAGCTCAAAAAGAAAGAAAAAAAAAAGAAAATAGTGGAATTGGGGGTGAAATTGCTATAACATACCTATTCAACTTTTTAAAAATCAGCTCAGAAATGGGATTTTGTTTAGAAATTTAATTCTACACTAAAAAGTATTTTTACAGGAAAGCAGCCTCTGTTAAAAATCTTGTTCTGAAAATATTCTAGCTGAACTGGAACATTTTTTCACATGGTAGGTGTCACAAAGTTTCCAACATGGACATTTGTGCAAACTCAGTGAAATAGGTTTTGATTTTAATTTCAAAATTTCTCATAGGATGGCAAAAAATATCCTGGCCTGTTGTAGGTACCATGACAAAAAGCAAGGCAAAGTAACAGCCTCACCAGAGGGCTGTGAGGAAGTGGCTACGCCAACATTATTTTGTGCAACATGGCTATAATGACAGGCTTCTGTTCGTTTGGGGGGTTATCACTTTCAATCTATGATTTAATTTATCGTCTTGGAGCTTTCTTGCATTCTGGTGTGTCAATTTTTCATGTGTGGATCCTATGGGATCTGCAAGGCTTTTGGAACCAATTCTGCTGAGAGAGGGCCTCTTCAAAATGTCAGGAGGTTTGCAGAGGTTCATACAGGTTGTCCATGTATTTCAAACAGCCCTTTAAAAATTCTTGGATGTCCCAGACCAAGAACCTACCCCTATTCTTATCTCTCCAATGACAAAATGTATTCTTGCATCAATAGGATCAGAATCAGGCTCTTAATTAGGAGAGGGCAGATGGGAAGATCAGCTTCCCTTCTCCAAACACCACCAGTTAGGTTCTGGCAGACCCCAGCGGCTGGCAATAGTTTATTATACATGAAACAAGCACATTTCTGCTGTTTATTGGATTTCACAAAAAAATAATCACTTGGGAAAGAAATCTCACAAGCACATCGTTCTCAGCTACATCACTTTCACATACATGATCTGGATTTCTGTACTTGTCACTAAATGGTTCTTTTAAAGAAAAATACTCACTTCCTGATGGCAAGGAAGTAAAATGGAAAACAAGGTGACATAATCAAAATCAGTTAATGGGCAACCTTGTGCCCTTTTATTAACATAGGCAGTATTCCCATTGATACTGCTATGCACTGTGTTTATCGAGGAACTTGTAGTCAAATATCAGGCTTCCTTCTTGCCTTCCCCTATTTAAAAAAAGAAAAATCATAGAATGTTAAATCGTTATGACTGTGGACTTTGCTGATGAGGCTTTCTAGAGCCTTTTATGAAAATCTGAATGTTGGATAGAAATCCCAGGATTTAGGTGTATTTGGAGTTGTGCTCTCAGTGCCTCTGTGTGGCTGTGTGGGGGCCAGAGGAGGCAGGTGAAAGTGGGGTCCCACTCCAGAGTGAACCCGCAAGGACCAGCCAGGGCACCTTTCTAGTTCCTCCTCCAGTTTATCCTCAACAATATCCTCACTATTTTAAGCACAACGCTATGAAAGATGCGCTGATAACCAGGGGAAGGTGCAGTAAGAGGTCCCGGGTTCTCCGCTCAGAGGGGAGCAATGCATTACGCCAGACTTGTGTTTCATGACGCAGCAAATGAGACATCATCAAAAAAATATTTTCAGCTGAAACTGGCATCTGGTTGTGTTTTCCCTTTGGTTGGATGGGTTTTTTTAATCTAGCACAAGTTGTTTTCACGATCTAGAATAAAAAACAGTGGGAGATCATTTTAATCTGACACACTCAACATTGTAAAGAGTGAGCAGCTCTTTTGCTTCTTAGAGGGGAGAAAAATGCAACGCAGAGAGCATAAAACTAGCACAAGCAGAATCAGAATCCAATGTCGGGTTTGATCATAAAATATGTTAGAGAAATTAAGTTATTTTACAAGTTTGTTTTGTTTGGGGGAAAAGTTTAGCAGCTTTTAAAAACTAAAAGTTAGGAGATTTCAAGGTAAACAAAGCAAGGGTCTGGAGGAATCGATTTAGGTAGGAAGCACCTTGGCACTTGTGAAGTATTGAAAAAGTGGCACGGGCTTGTCATGTCTTCATCAGACTATCCCTCTTTTCCATAAATGATTCACTTTTTCAAGCTTCATTACCCTCATCTGGCTCATAGAAATGTCAGCATACGGGCTAGGGGTAAGCGCAGCCCATTTTGAGCCTCTTCAGTGACAAGGCAGTAGCTACCAAAACAGTGCAATCGGGTTTTTGTAACCAAATGGGATAACGTGACTACCCGTGTTTTCCTGCCACTTTTAAGTAGCAAATACTAGTCCTCTACTTCTCCTTTCAGCAGGCAGTTGAAATGCCTGGAGGATCTCAGGAAACGCTGCTTTAATGACGTACGCTGGGGCAGCTCCTGCTCCTTGCAGGCAATGGTTTGTTTCCTCCGAGCTTCTGCTGATGCTCTAGAGCAGGCTGACCTAGGAAGTACTGCTCCATATTCAGTCTAATCTCAAAATACGGGTAGGTTGAAACCTCATCACTTCTCGATTCCCAAAGATGAGCAATTTGGGAAATGACTTGATACAATCCTCCTTTATTTTCTTTCTTGTTTATTTTTCAGCCTACGCTTTTTGTGTGCATCTGACAACCAACTTAGACCTGTGCCTTACTTTCTCTCTGAAAATCTACTAGTAAAAAATTCAGGATCTTAGTGTTACAAAAAGGTCAGGCTTTGATATCAACACAATACCAAGACTCTCTCATATTTACTTTAAGCTGCAGGTGATGGTGACTGTAGCATCACAACTTCTGGTTCAGCAGGAGACAGAAAGTTAGCAAAGCAGGAGGTATGGTACAAAACATAGAGTAAGGAAAGAACAGAACTGGCAGCAATGCATCACACCATATGAGAGGCAGACCCCGCTTCGGCTAATGACCAGAATAAGCAAAACACTTCTTTCCTAGAAAAAATAGGTAGTTTAGTAGGCTGATGGTAACATCAAGGGTTTCACTCTTCTGTGTAACTAAAAGAGTGTGGAAAAACCTAATCTGCAGTCACTACCTTCTCTAGATGGCTAGGGAGATCAGACAGTAGCTGGAAGAATAAACTAGTATGTTTTCAGCAGTGAGATCAGAGAAGACCTTTTGGAGAGAGTTTAAATAAAATGTACTCATTGGCACGAGCTACTCAAACTGTCTCTTGAACAATTTTCTGACCCGTTCGCTAGATGCGTTGGGTGGAGACCCAGGAATTAAATCTTCTGGCAGTCAGTTCCCGCTGAACCCATCCTTAAACTGCAACTGGTCTTAAATCTGTGATTTTTTTAAAAAATATTTGGAAAAAAAGTTAAAATTTAATTTAAAAATTCATACAATGAACAAATCAGTTGATCTTTGTAGGAGGATTGGTCCACATCCTGATCCCAGGTGCTGGGCCAACTTATGAGGTTTTTGTGGAGGCTTTTCCACCCAGTGACTTGCAAGGGTGCACATAGAACCACTTGCGATGAGTAAACTGGCAGAAGAAAGAATGACGGACGCCCGAGACCTACAGGAGTTGTGGAGAAAGGTGGAGATAGCTACATGTGTACAAGAACTGTCCCTTCAGCTCTCGAATGACACGTTCTTCTCATTGGGCCGGGCAAGCGAAGGCCGAACGCACACCAGAGCCCAACTCTGAGCACTAGAAACTTCAGAAAAGGACCTGGCCGTCTCTCGGAGGCTGCTCCGGCCATTTACAAGGTTTCTCGCCGTGGCAGCATTTCCAGGTGTAACCGCTGTATTACCATAAGCTATGCTCAAGCTCAGTGCAGACGCGCTGGGGCTGGTGGGGAGGGGGCAGGCACCCCCGTGCCCGAGCCCAGCAGTGCCCCCATCGCCCGGCAGCGGGGTGTGGGCTCCCCCCACCCAGACCCGGGGCTGTCCTCAGCCTAAACAAGTGCTTCAGTGCTGCACGAACACAGAGGCCTTTCTTCACGTGTCGGACGTAAGTATCTCCCCGCTCTTTCTGTCTCTTTCTGGACCTCAGGAAGGTTCGCGGCGTGTCGCAGCTCCGTTTGCTTTGATGGCAGGTAGCTTGGCCTCCAATGTTTCTGCAGCTCCACCCTCTTGGTGCAAATCGTCCTCCAAAGCACCGGAGCCCTGTCTTTAGACCCTTCATTGGGTGGCATGTCAAACCACGACACACAGGTAAGTGCAAACATAACTGTTTACCGGCACGGGCGGCTCTCCTGACGCCGCGCACAACTCTACGTGCAACTCGTGCGCACCTCGGAGCGCTACTCCTGCACTCACGTGCGTTTCGTTGCTCTCGCGCATAAACGTCGGTGAGACCGGGCTTTGGCTGAGCAGCAAGTGCCTGCCCGTGTATCAGCTGCAGAGAGTGGTCTGCATTCTGGTTTTAATTTAGCTAACTTAATATTTTTTAAGTTTAATCTTAAAATTCGGACACTTGGTAAAAAAGCTTCATTCACACCGATTAGAAATGAGAACTTAGTTTTAAAAAGAAGCACAATACCTTGATGTTGCATGGGAAACAGGACCTAAGCCTGCAAGACACAGAGTGGATTTACCTGCAGGAACAGCAGTTCGGTACCTCTCGGGATCTAAGTGTGTTTCTAAATAGCTTGGCCCGCCCTAGCAGTCCCCCTCATAAATTGACTAAGCTGTGAAATAAAAAAGACAAATTTCTATTTATCTCACTGGAATACATGGGTTGTATTTTCTGCTATTTAAAGCCAAAGGGTCAGAGAGGGAGTTATCTGCAGTGACATGAGCTGAAATATGATTGTGAAAATATAAAGATGGAAAATACAACATACTTTGCCAATTATGTGCCATAGCTAACATTACTTCACATCTCTCTATAGAGGTCATAACTCACAGCTAGGAAAAAACGAAGAACAGAACTCATCCCCTGCCTACTTTGGGGTGTGCCTCCTCCTTCCTTGGTGGACTATGTATGGTCTGGTGGTTTTTTTATTTTTATCTTTCTTTAACCTATCATGTGTGATTAATAAAAATAGTAGCTTAAAAAAAAACACTGAAGTATCCCCTTCCTATTTTTCTTCCCCTTTCTGTAATGGTTCAAACTTTCGAGGGGTTTGGTGCTTTTAAATATTGTACCGACTTGAAATGAAAATGACAGTTCCCTATAAATTGGGAGCACGTTCTTTGCAAAGATTAGTACCAATAAACAGAATAAGCGGAGTTGCTCTAAGAGACATTTGAGATCTGGGGGCTTTAGTCACTGCCCACTTTCACGAGCTGAAGTTTGTTTCATCAACGTCATGAAATTCTTGGAGAGGATACACTCCAGGTATAGTGCTTATTTTTGAAAATACCCTGTTTAAACTTACAGTTACTACTCAAGGTATGCACATTACAAAAATCGCAGCCAGTATTTTGGAGTTCAAACAACGGTTTCCCCTTTTCAGACTGCTCTCATGCCTCCACGCCGCTGCCTTACTTTAGAAAACCCCACGTACTGACCCTGCGACAGGAGATAGCTCTTCTACCTGTCTAATGAAATGTAGTCTTTTTGTTTCTCTGAAACATGTACTCACAAGACACATCTGAGGGCAGGTATGAAAACCTCCTGATGGGAATTCCAACTGCGGTGACCTTGGGGCAATGTTTTATCTTACTGTGACAGTCCCTGCTGAAAAAGATTGACTTTTTGGCATAAAGCAGCATAGTGGCTTTTGGATGTTCAGGCCGTATTTCAGCCTGCCCTCTGTTTTGCCTGCAAATAACTGTTCTCTGCCATTAAAAACTGGTTGTAAGGGCTGGAAACTTAGCACAGAAATGCAGATCCTGACCCTGCTTGAGTAGATAGCAAGACTCGTGTTAATACAGTAATATTTCTTTTCTGTGTATCTATCTCAGGGGTTTTGTAACACCACTGGTTCAGAAAACAGAGTATTTATCAATCCTTCTTCTAAATATTGACCACACTGAATAGTGCAGCAGCACTTGGAACCTAGTTTCCCACAGACTTGCACAGGTAATCTACCATGCAATATAAAAAAAGCAAGCATTTTCATGATGACCTAACTGTGGTTGCTTACTTGGTCTGTTATTTTGTAATTCAAAGAATCAGACTTTAAGACCTGACACAAGAGACCATACCAGAATTTAAAATCAAAAAGCTCTAGAAAACGGTTGAAGAGTAAACCCTTCCTTGAACACACCTGTACCGGGATGTTTTCAGAAGTGTTTGTCTTTAAGTCAGTGACAAAATGAAGTTTTACTGTATTATTTTTCTTTTAACTCTTAACTGTTTGTCCACCTTTTAACCAGGTACAAAAATGAGCTAGGTCTTGTTCTCTGTTGCATCCTAGCAAAAGTGATAGTTCCTGACAGTTACTGAACAAGCTAGTTGGAGTTTGGCTTGTAGGATAGCTGTCCTCTTTCACTAGGCAAGAGTGGGAACGTCCCCTCTCCCTTTCAGCTGTTGAAGCCGTAGAAGAAAAGTTTCTTTCAATACATGGGAAATAAATCACTGCTAAATTCAGTCCAGCGAGCAGTCTAGAGCTAACAGTGTACTGTATAAAGGCAAGCTAACGGCCTCTCCTGTTTTTAGCGTGTACATCTGGGTACATCTGTAATGATCCCTGAGTCAAAGGCACTGTGCACGATGTTCATGGGTGCTGACTTGGCCCGCTACGCTCAAACGTTTTAAGACTCGGTTGTCCATGTAGATTCTTGTTTTGATTTCAGCTTTCCTTATTCACATGAGTAACGTCAGATGGATGACGGTGATTATATTTTTTATATATATATAAAATATATTTTATATATACAGTTTTGTATTTTTGGCCTGTGATGCCGATATGGTGCTGTCCTCTAGATACCATGCAATGTATGCATATCCTAAGGCAATTACTTGAGATAGATAGTTACTCCTTGGCTTGTGATTACCACAAACAGCAAAGCTACCCTTGCCTACCCGTTCACAAGGTTGCACACTGCAAAATGTGCCTGATGAAATGCCTTTGCCATAGCACCTGCTCTTGCTGTGATCCATCAGAGCTCAAATCTGATTTTCAGATTCCACCAAAGGCATCTCCGGTTGCTCAAATGTTTAGGCTGGAACCGCATTTCACCTGAAGAGAGGTGGGCAGGAGTTTTTTGCCCTATCCTGCTTTAAAACCTTGGTTTTGATTGTGGCTGTCTTCAGGAACAGAACTGCTGACCACTGTAACGAATATGTTTGTTTTACAAAGTGTCCATAATTGCAGCGTTGCATCATCTCCATGGTTATTTTAAAAATTCTCTTTGTGACTTTACATTATTAATAAGGTGTCTACAGAATTGTCGAGAAAAAAAATCCTTGTGTTGGTCTTGGTTGCAACTGTATCATCTCCTGTTGTAATTGGACCAAGTCCGCAGCTGGAGTAAACTGATGTCACTTTTACTCTGTTATTTCTCTTCATGTTATTGGCACTATTGTCACCAGCTGTCACGATAAGATAGCCCCAGTGTGTCAGTAGGGAAGAATCTCTCTTTTGAAGGACAAACTAGATAAAATGACACAAGAAACGGAGAGTATATGCTGTGCGCCGGTTGGAAGCATGCTATAATGAGCTGGAAAGGCAAGTCTGAGATCACAAATATGCCATATGAAACATGGGTGAATTTAAATGGTTGCTAACTATAACTCTGCAACTAACTTATTACTGCAAGACAGATTATATGTGAATTTGCCAAAAAGCAGATATACACATGCTGCAGATTAGAACAGGACAGTTTTGTTTGATGCTTTCCTTCTACAGACTTCAAAGTGCGTCTCCAAGGCTGGTGTCCCTGTTGCCATGTTAAAAATAGGAAAAGAGAAGACAGCGGAGGAGAGCACCCAGGATCCCTCAGCCACACAACAGCAGAGCCACGAGGAGAACTCGGGCCTCCTGAATCACCCTGCAGTGTCAACAAGAGGATTTAAATAATGAATTTAAATTGCGAATAACATTCAAAAAACAGATTACCCAGTAAAAGTGAAAATAATGAAACCTGTTTTTGAAGAGATTTAGCTTGCTGTGCCATCAAAATCATGGGTCGGGAAACAGTTCACAAGAATCTGTGCTATCCAAGGGAACTTATTTATATGGAATAAGACACGCAAATCCTATTAGCACAAGAGTTATTTAAGCACATCCTCCCAAATTGATATTAGACTTTGCTCGCTGCACGCGTTCAGCAGTGCAGTGGCAAGGCGAGCCACATTACTGTCATTCTGAAGTCATATCCTAATCATAGAGCAAGTACATCAATGCCACTCCAGAGGCAGAGCGAAGCCTCTAACCGAGAAAGCGGAATGAGGTCATGTGTGGCCCACTGACTTTACTAGAGGTAATAACTTTGAGGATGCAACTGGCCGAGAAAAATAATCAGTCTTTGAATGCTACAGAAGGTACTAATGTGTTCATTGCTGTTTGAATAGTATTTTGTAATACACTCTGTGTCAAAAGACTGAGAGTCTAGAGCTGCTAATTAAAAAAGCTGCAAGGATACAGTACCTTTGCCCTAATGTTAAAGATTAATGTAAAACGCCCTGGATTGTTCTTGTGCGTAGTAACCTTAAAATATGTCCTGTAGGGTATACGGTCCTTCATGTCACACCTCTCTCTCTCTCTCTTTCCTGTTTAGGGTAGGGCACGCAGGCCTGATCTCCTCCTCTTTGTGGGCATCAAATTTGGCTTAGGGCTTTAGGTTTTACCCTTTTTAACCAGAGTGAAATATTAGCCTCTATTTCTCTGAATGGTAACCTAGAGCACACGCCGACACAGAGATCTTAGGGAAAGAGGGAAAATGCAGGAAACTGATGCTTTTTCCTTATAGCCGTAGAAAGATGAGCTGTGTCAGATATTCTAGGTTTCTATCCACGCTGATAGGGAAGAATTGGAAGAGCAAGGAGACAACCTGAACAGGAGTAGTTACATTATATAATATCTCATGGTGTTTGAGGGTCTGAGTATATCCTTGAGACACCATGCATGTCTTGTGCGCACGTAAAATTCACCATTGCAGACTTCAAACCTGTGTGACTTTGATAAAAGTTTATTTTCAAATGTTAACGTATAACCCCTTTGAATTTGAAGTTTTTGCATATTCTTTAAATGAGTTTTATAAATTTGGATGCCATTCAACACTTGACTGTGTTCCGAAACCAACGATGAATTTGCCTTATCCATCTTAACCTCGTAATGGATAGATAGAACGTATTAAAAGTTATCACCTCAAAGACAGATCAAAGTCTACTTCCTTTAATATTGACTTTCTTTAAAAGGACCTAAATATAACCCTCCAGCTAAATAATTCAATTTTGGGAGGCGGGGAGGAACTGAGCGCATGTTTATACAACAGACCACAATAACTCCGCAGTTTTATGATTTGTTGGAGACGAAGAAATCCTTCTCACGTTTTCTGTTTAAGGAAATGTTACTCTTAGACTAAATGAGCCCAAACCTGTCAGCCATCCAAATGGGCTCTTCACGGGCATAAGTGGCAAACACTTGCATGGATCACTGACAGGAACAGCTCAGCTCAAGGAATAGAAACAATGAGCTAATCTGAATAAATGGTCCATTTTCAGATGTTTCACAACGTCGTGCAGGGTGGTTTTTACATTCCCTACTTGACTCACTCTGTTTGATTATCAAAGGTGTTGAAAGATCGGTAACTCACACGGGGCTTTCAAGTTTAGTCGTCTTGTTCCCTTTCTGTTCTTTCCTTAAATATCTCTCAGTTTTGGAAAATACACATATCAGTGTGCGCACATGTGATAAAATATATGTTCAGTTAATTCCAGGCATTCTCGGGAGTTCCAGAGCTGAGTGGCAAGGCTGTATCTCTGCATTTCATGAGAATGCAAAGAATGAGGTACTAGGGCCATATCCTGCCATTTGTCCATATCTGACTAAACGATGCCTGGAGCCAGTCCAGTCCAGAGGGTTTCCCAGTAAGCTGGAAGCCAGGGCACAGCTGCCATACGGCCGCTCGGGGCTCTCCTGTCTTCAGCCACTTCCTCCGTTCTCGTGAAACACCTGTGTTTTCTATCATGCTAGGCATCGTTTGACTGGTTTGCTTGTTTTTGGCATCTGCATTTTGGATGGGGAGGAGGCAGAAAGACCTGAAGGCTGGAAACCACAGATCCCAACTTCGACTTCTAGATGCAGAATGCCATACTGTGAGTTATTAGTTTTCAATGTAGGCTCTAAAAATGGCTAATACCTGTATTTGGAAAAGGCTTTTCCTTGCTCTCTGTATTTTAAGTGCTGTGGAATCAACAAACATTGAGTAAGCTCCGCTACTATGTGTTTTGCAGTACAGGGGTATGAGAGTTTTAACCTCTGCTCTGGTTCCTCAGGTATTTGTGTTTGTCATTATTACTGCTGTTTTAGTTAAGAATCACGGAGTATTTTGTACTGTTGCAATAACTGAAAAAAATGGAAACTGGAGATGGGATCTTCTGCCTGCTGATTGGAACAGTTTTTGAAAACACCCTGACATCTCAAACCAGAACACACCCATGCTTTCTGGTGGGAGTGAGGCCACTAGCTAGAGTTGCCATAGAATAAGCATTTTATGTGGTAGAAACTTCTTATAATGAGACTGATTACTAGACCTTAGTCCCAACAGGTAGAAATATCAAGCCAGTATCACTGGTGAGGTGCCCGCACCCCGGAAGCGCGATTCTAACCCCGCTCAGCATCCCGTCTCTGACGACTACCTTTAACCAGAACCAAGGACTTTTTCCTCATCCTTAAGTACCTGAAGAAGGCTGCTGTCCTGTGCGCACACACGGAAAATCTTTCAGAAAGGATTTGAGAGCAGGACAGTGAAATACCACGCTGGAAGCCAACGCATGTGGAAGTGCTTTCCTGAACTGCGGCAAGGGCCACGGCAGGTGCCCTGCCAGGAGGAAGCAGGGATGTCAGTCACGTTGGTGACAACAGCCACAGCGTCCAGGTGAACGCGCTCGAGGCGACAGCCCTGCCCTGGCTGGCACAAGTGGTGCGAGCTAGCTGGCCTTTCCCTGCGCCAACAGCTCTGCCCCCCGACACTCCCCACGCGCCCCTCTTTTGGAGTCACGCGGGCGGGAGCCGGTCAGCAGCGAGCGGAGAGACAACGTACCCACTTTCAGCTCCTTCCCGAAGACAGTTCTCTCTCCCAGGGCAGAGCAGTTCCAGCGCCCGTTGCGAAACTGGAACTGGCACTCGTTGATGCCCATCTGGGACCCTTCCCCGATGACGATAATAGCGTCGGGCCTGCTCTGGCAGATCGCCCGCTGCCGGGGGGCAAGGCCGGGGATCTTGTTGCAGATGATGCTGGCTCCCAGGGCCACCACAGAGGAGAAACCCCTGCAACGACAAGACACCAGGGGTGGCTGGGGGGAGGCTCATCCCGCAGGCGGGCGCAGCACCCCGCCGCCTTCCCGCGCTGCGGGGCCCGGCTTTGGCAGGTGTCCCCGGAAAACAGCCGCCTGTTCCCCCCGCTCCCTCTCTCCAGGGCCAAAGCCGAGATAAGGAGCCGGTGGGCTCCGGCCAAAACGGGACCCGACTTCCTCCTTCCTAAATTAAAGCGCTTGCAGCGGGCGGTGCAGGGTTCTCCCTCTCCCCTGTCGGACCGTGGGAGGGGGTTGCCCCTGCTCCCTGCCCCCGGGCCGGGGACGCTGCAGAGCCGGGCAGACGCTGCCCGCCCCGTCCCCGCTCCTCCGGCTGCGGCCGCCGAGGGGCTTCGGCGCCGGGAAGCGGGGCCGCAGGTAGCGGCGGGGCCGGGCGGGGACCGGAGAACGGCGCGGGGGTCCTCGCGCATCGCCGGGGCCGCCGCCAACCTCGTCCTGCTGGAGGCTGCGCCCCCGGGGCTCGCTAGAAGGTGCGGGGGACTCTACCTTCTCTTTTAAGACATAATCGTGATCACCACCATCATCACGGGGGGGTTTTGCGTCTTCCCGAGTTAAATAGTAACAGGTCTGGGCAGGTTAGGCGGAGAGCGAGAGAGCGCGCAGTTGTTAGAAAGGGAAGGGAGAAAAAAAAAAAAAAAAAGAAGTTACTCACCCGATCTTGATATAGACAATCCCCAGGCTCAGGAAGATGTGGAAGATCCAGCGCCTTGTTTTCCTGTTCATATTCCTTGCTTGCCGTGTCTCAGATCCACACGCGAAACGACGGCCGCCGCGGGTCAGGGCAGCGCGGCCGGGAGGGGCAGCCCCCGCCGGCGGGCACTCGGCATGGCCCCGCTCCGCCGCCGGCGGGCTGCGGGCTCCTGCCGGGCGCTGCCCCCAGGCTCCACGTTAACTACCGCTTTCTCTCTCTCTTTTTTTTTCCCCCCTCTTTTCCTCCCTTTCGCTCTTCTTCAGCTACTTGGGCGTGTTCTCCAAAGGAGGGAGTTGTCCAGCGGGGGGGGGGGGTGGGACGAAGGCGGCAGGCGGATCACCTGCCTGCACGGAGGCTCAGGGCGGCCCTGCTGGGGCGGGGAGTGCGGCCCGCGGGGACGCGGCAGGGGCTGCGGGGGGTGTCACCGGGGGGCGCCCCCGGGGCTGGCCCCGGCCCGCCGGGCGGCATGGGGCCGCCG
This sequence comes from Phaethon aethereus, assembly GCF_964289735.1. Classification (NCBI taxonomy): domain Eukaryota; kingdom Metazoa; phylum Chordata; class Aves; order Phaethontiformes; family Phaethontidae; genus Phaethon; species Phaethon aethereus. The sequence goes on from NC_138587.1 coordinate 23,553,364, forward strand.
CGCTCGGCCCGCGCCCCGCGCCCCGCACCGGCCGGCACCGGGGAAGGGGGGGGGGGCGGGAGCTGAAGTTTTTACTCCGCGATAGCCGCCGGTTCGCCGGGGCTGCCGAGCACCTGGGGCCGGTTTTATGCCTTTGCCCCGGTCCCGACGCTCCTCCCCTCGCTCTGCCTCCCCGCCCGCAACGTGCTGCCGCTGTCCCGCCCGGCGTCCGAGCCTAGATGAGCCGGCGCGGCGGGGTGAGCCCCGGGCAGCCCGCAGCCTCCCCGCTTCCTCCCGCACCCGGCCGGGTGAGGTGGTACCGGCAGGTACGGAGAGGCGGCCCGTCCCCGCCACCGGGCAAGGGAGCAGCCCCGGTGCCGGCCAAACGCCCGCAGTGCCCTCCCCGCTCGTTTTTCGGTTCAACCCTCTAACGACAGGGACAGGGACCAGGACAGGGACCGCTTCGCCGCCCGCAGCCGGGCGTCCCGCCGGACCCCTGCGTGGCAGCGGGCTCACGTCGGGTGTCTGTGGGGCTTGGCCGCCACGGGTGCGACCCCACGGGGGAAGCAGACGGCTGTGCGGCTGCCGGGGCCTTCCTGCCGCGGGGCGGGGGGCGCGGCCCGGCCGAGAGGAGTATCCCGGCTCCTCGTTGCGGGAATTCACGCGGATATGGTGACTATTTTATTATCCGCTTAAAATATTTCAAACAGGGAGGTTACCTAAATGATAACAGGGGTGTGGTGCGGGAATTGTTCTGCTGATAGCATTTTTCTGAAAACAAATAAAATAATAAAAAAAAAAAGTGAAAGGCCCTCGGACCCGCGCTGGGAAGCCCCTCTCGCAGGACAGCGAGCGAAGCGGGGCGGCCCGACACGCCGGAGCCCTCGCACGGCCCCGCCGCTCCCCCACACCGCCCCAGAAGGGGGGTCCGAGAGAGGGGGCAGCCGGCCATGGCGGGGGGGGGGGGCAGCCCTGCCCAGCCGGGCCCCGCTGGGATGCCCGGGGAAGGGAGGGGGCTCTTCCCCGCCGCCCCTTCTCCCGCCTCACCGCTCGGCCTCTCCCGGCGCGGCAGGTGCTTCCGCATCCCCTTCACGCCCGGCAGCCCCCCCCGGCGGGCCGCGCTGCCCTTCCCCCGCGCCGCCCCAGGCCCCGCGCGGGGAACGGGACGGGGCGCGGGGCGCTGCCGCGGGGCAGCCGCGGCGGAGCGCGCCCGCAGCCAACTCTTTGTCAGGGCGCCACCTGGCGGGCGCGGCGGGCGGCAGCCGCGGGCAGCGCCGGCAGAGCGGGCAGTGCGGGCAGCGCCGGCGGAGAGGGCAGCCGCCGGCAGTGCGGGCAACGTCGGTAGAACGGGCAGCGCCGGCAGTGAGGGCAGGTCCGGCAGAGCGGGCAGCGCGCGCAGGGCCGGTAGAGCGGGCAGCGCCGGCAGTGCGGGCAGCGCGAGCAGCGCCGGTAGAGCGAGCAGAGCCGGCAGCGCTGGCAGGACCGGCAGAGCGGGCAGCGCCGGCAGAGCGCGCAGAGCCGGCAGTGCGGGCAGCGCGGGCAGGGCCGGCAGCCCCTGGCGCCAGCAGGGCGTTTGGGGGCGGCGGGGGTCGCTGCCGCAGGGCTTTTGCAGCCGCAGGTGGAATCAAGCAGGCGCCCAGCCCCGCAGCGCGCCCAGCGCCAAGCACAGGCCAGCGGGCGGGGCGCACACCCGACGCGCGTGAATATAAGGCCGCGTATGTTCACGAGAAGTAAATTCAAGGCTTGGGGCATATCTTCTTTGGGTGGGAGGGAAACCCCCAGAAAAGGAACGTGCCATAAGAGATGGGCAGAAAGGCGTTACTCCAGTTTGCTTCGGCTGTCATCGCCTCAGCCCAGCACGGGACGCGCCGCGTCGGTGCGAACAGTGAGCCCAGCCGTCGTGCTGGGACAGGCACGCCGCGCTGCGCACCGGCACGAGCGCCGGCTGCGTGTCTGGGGAAGGAGTGGGAACAACCGTGTGACAACCAGAGGATTCTGGAGGAGTGGGGCACCCTGCGCACAACCCGCGCTCCTAGAGCAAATACATACAGCGATGTTCACCTGGCTCTTGCGAGGGATATAGGCCAGCGAGTTTAGGCAAGTTGGGATGGTCCTGCGTGAAGCAGCGATATAGCGTTAAGTTTTATCAGTTCTGAAAGGAAACGGGGATGTGCTCAGCGCACTGTCCCCTATCAAGCAGAAGTTTCCCAGGTGTCAGAATGTGCCCTGTCACTGCAGCCAGTCACCAAAGCCATGGATTCTGCCTGTGTGGATTTGTGAATGAAGGTTTCTATTTTTTTGCTCCATGCATCTGTACAATGACCTCCTGATCCACCACTTGGGCTCCTAAGGGTCAGGGCAATCCAAAACAACTGCAGGTGAGCAACAGACCTGCTGCTGAAGAGGACTCTGGGACACACGGTGGAGGTGGGGTTTGTTGCTTTTTTTTGTTGGTTGAATAGTCCTTGAGCAGAAAGGGGGCACAAACAGTCTCAGGAGTCTCATCCTGAAACTAAACCTGCTTTCCAAAGAACAAATCTACCCCAGAGGGAACCTCTGAAAAAACTGGGATTTTGAATTTGCTTCAGAGTTTCAGTCCAGGGGGTTGGACTAGGTGACCTTTAAAGGTCCCCCCAAAGATTCTATGATTCTACGATAGCGATCTGGCACCTAAATATGGCCCAGGAGCTCTTTTGGCTTTTTTTTTTTTTTTTTTTTTTTGCTTCTTTTGTATTTCTGATGCTGGAGATAGATATGTTTTGTCTAATTCAACCCCAGCAAGTCGGCTCTTTAACACAGCCCAGGGGTATGGGATAGGTCAAGGCTGAGTAAATTGTTGTCTTAGGGTTCAGTAAGAGCGGAAAGTGGCAAAGCCTCCCAGAAAATGAAGATAAATAATTTACTGGACTAATCAATGACTTTCTCTTAACACTGTTTGTCCCTAAAAAAATTGCGACCTAGATATAATGTGAGCGTGTGTGCATGTGTGCGTGCGCATGTGAAGCATACATAAAATAACATTCCTGCGCAGATTACAGAAGGGTAGTTTGTCTTGTTTGGCAAAGTTTCTCAAACATTTTAATCACCGCTTAAAATGTCGTAGACCTTAAATGGTCCTTCCAACCATGTGGTCTTTCCAGTGGTCTGTAGTAACTAATCTTTACCTACCACCTGTTTTATGGTGCATGAATATCCAGCTTCCTTTTTTACACTGTATCTTTATTACTTTCTAATCTCAGCGTAATAAAAGCAATATGAGGCATTACGATAAATCATTCTATTGGTCTTAACAGAGCGCAGCAGCAAGTTGTAGGCAAATCGGTAAATTAACACAAAACTTGGAACAACGATTAGAAATTAATGACAGAAAAGCAGGAGTCGGGAAACCGCCTGTGGCAATAGAACCGCACTTGAAATCCTGTTCTTAACAGGGTTACAGAGAAATCCTGGCTCGTAGGAAGATGTCTGCAGGTGAAAATCCAGCTCTCCGGATTCTCCGCTCGGAAGCCCCCCGCCGCCCCTTTGCAGGACCTTCACTAGGCGGCTGTCGCGGCCGCGGGAAGCGCAGTCGTCCGCGTCGTCGGAACGTGGCAGAGCTGCTCCAAACAAACGCCTTCGCCCGGCTGCCCGAGGGAGCGAGCGGGAGGCGGCGGGGGGAGCCAGGCTCTCCCCGCCGCGGGGGTCGCGCCCCGGCCCGCGGCCGGCAGCCCTCGGCGCAGGGCGGCCACCCCAGCCCGCCGCCCGGCCCGCAGGCAAGCGGACGCCGTGCTTCACCCGCAGCCGAAGAGGAGAAACCTCGAGAGGCTGTTTCATCCCGGGCTATGGCAGAAGGAGGGTGGGTGCGCGGCAGCTCCTGACTCGCAGCCCGCCCTGGGCCGTGGGGCTCGCCTGCCTTTGCCGAGATGCTGGCTGCTATGAGGAAACATACCCTCAAGCAGAGCGAATCGTTTTATTCCAGATATGATCTGTTCGCTCTCACCTTTTACTACCCATTTCTTTATTTAGCAGCAGCAGCTTTCTTCTGAACAAAGACTGGGCCCGAGCTACACCCTTGAGCCATCCATCACTTGTTGCCACAATGGTGTTTCTATTGTTAATTGTTTGTCAGGGTTGCTTTTTAGGGTTAGGCAGTGCAATGATTTAGTGCCCTAGCTAATCAGCTCTGAAAATGTATTCTCGAAATAAATTAGATCGAAAAAAGACGCTTGAAAAGCCTGTTGGTCTCAGCACAGCCCTCCCGGACTCCCTCAAAAAACCACAACTGGATCCAATAGTTCCTTCCAGTCGCAGAGGTCCACCGCTGCCGCTGGTCTCCGCGCTGAGGTGGGTTAGCGAAGCTGAGGAAGGAAGGTTGCACCGTGCCTGTCAGCTCACTGTGTGCTTCTGGTCAAGGTTATTAGCATCTCGTTTTTCATAAACATAAAGAAATGCAAGAAACATACCCACGTAAAATGAAAAAGAAAGGTCGTCTGTCTCTTTTTTTTTTTTAAGAGGGCCTCTGATAACAAGGGAGAATGTGGTTAAAAGCCCATTTTGTAACTAGATCCTAGATGCGCATACCATGGGTACTCCAACCCTGGCTCCCTTTTATCAGGCTAATCATAGCTGCCCTGTTTTGTTGTCAAAACATCTCCTGTAAACATCAGGCTAGAGAGTCCTTTCAGTAGCAAAAAGGTGAGGTTAATATACCGTCACTGGCTGTATTAAGAATCTCCTACCTCCTAAAAGGGTGTTTAAAAAAATGCAATAAAAAAATAACATTCGCCAAGCCGGTTAATTTCCTGGGCTCTTCTTGGCCCACTCCCGCAATATGTCGTATCATCGGCAACCGCAGTAACCTCTCACTTTACAGATGTATTCACGGGACTGCAAAACGAGCGATAAATAGCCTGCCGCAGGGTTTCTCTCTGCAGGGAGTAAATTACGTTAGGCGCTGCGGCGGGTCAGAGCCTTGTCTGGTTTTGGACGTTTGTGGCAACGTAAAGGTGACGCACGCCTCGTTGTGACCATCCGCCTCGCCATCGCGCCGCTCGGGGATTTAAACCGGTGTCCGGCAGAGAAACCCAGAGGGGGTTTGCACCCGTTCAGAGGGAAGCTCAGACCCCCAGGTCCCGCCGAGGTGGGCTCCAGGTGGGGCCCGTCCAGCGAGGCGGATGGTGACCTCAGCAGTTAATGAAAGTAGTTTGGGCAAGCGCGGGTGCCTGGGAGCTAATTACCTGCAGCTTCATCTAGTTGGTAACTGGTGGGCGCAGAGTGCTACAGGAGCTAGACGAGGAGAGAGGGGGACGGCTGGAAGCCACGAGAAGATGTGACGCAAGGAAAGAGTTGTTCTGTCTGGATGAACCGGGTGGCTACTGGCTCTCCAGCGACTTGGGAGGTGCAGCTGTTTTATGCCCGTCTGGCGCGGCGCCGTGCCCGTGCGCGAGCACCCCGGCGGGCGTCCCTCTGCCACAGCCTCTAACGTGTCTCCTGGCTTCTGGAGCCGGATGCAGCCTGAGGAGCTCCTGAAACCAAGGTCTGTGAGTCCGGGGGCTCTCTGGGTTTGGGTTTGCCCAGGCTTTTTTCATCTAAATACGGAGGAAGGAATGCTTTACATTAAAGATAAAGTAACGGGTTGATGAAGCTGCCCCAAGCCTCAACTCGTGAATTCAGCCTAGCCTTGTTTCCGGGGCAAAATTGTAGGTTTTGGGTCTCGGAGTTGAGAAGGTGTCCTCATGAGAAGACATGATTATTGATCCTATTGAGTGTTAAAAAAACACAGGCAGGAGAACTTGGAGGTTGTTCATGTGCTGTTTTGAAAATGCCTTGATTTTATTTTTTTTTTTTAATTTTCTGTGCTGTCTCAAAGATTAGGTACTTGCTGTTGTTGCACTCTTGAGTGGTTTCCCATGCTCCCCTAGGCACGTGCACGCGCACACCAGGCCTGGTGTTGGGGCTGTATTCCAAAACGTGATGGGGCTTAACGCTGCCTACGGCTGCAGCTTGTGCCCCCCTGGGTACCGTCTCAGCTGCTTGGAGTTTGGACCCTGCAGTTGCTGCACATGCCAGAGAAGGAGATAATGATTAATGCACATAAAGTAAACTGCTCTCTCAAACAGTAATCCTTAACATCTATAGCAGAATCCGAGAAACAGACCTTTTTTTGTCGTTTTGCACGAAGAACATGAGTCCCACTGGTCTGCATCTCCTATTCCCTCAAGCAATGCGCAGGTGCCACCAGGTACCCGTTGCACATCTCACAGAGACCTCCAGATCTACAAGAGCTCAGGGTTTTTTTCCTCTTTTTACCTTTTGTCCCGAACAGGTATAAACACAGCTATTTATTCACAGGGATGCTGCTCATCCAGGCTGCTTCCCCCCCCCACAGGTTCTCTGGAAGACTTTTCTGATTCCAGCCCATAACAAATTACTCATTACAAACACACTGGGGAATATGTTGCATTTGCAAAAAATAATATTGCTCAGTTATCACAACATGCGCTTAAGCAAATACTATTTTTGCCTTTTTTTTAAAAAAAACAAACAAACAAACTGACATTTCCTTTACACGTTTATTAATGGACGCAGAGGTGAAAAGATGAACTGTCAAAGCAGATTATTTGTTGCCAGAGAAAGGTCTTAAACACCATGGATCTCATCCAGCAAATACGACACAGTCTTCCAGGCAGCGTTAAGAACCAGAGAGCTACAGATGCTGTTAAAAGAAGGTATTTCCAAAACTCTCAGATCCCCCCACCAAGTCTACGGAGAGGCGGAGTAGCAATAGCACGCGCGGATGCGCGAGCGGGATGTCAAAGGCGCATCTTTGTTAGCCGTGGCCGGCTGGCGTGTCCTTTGGCTACCGGCGATCCGTGACAGAACACGCTGCGCTCCGACAGTCGTGGCGGCCGGCGCTGGGGCAGCGAGGGAGGGGAAGGAGGCCGCCGAGCTGCGCCGGACGCCGTCGCCGCAGCAGCAACGCGCGCGCTTTGTTGGACGGCTGGACCGCCAGCGCGGCGATGCGCCACGCGGCCGGCGCGCGTGGCGGGGTGGAGAGCGGCGGCGTGGACAACGCGGGTGTTGTGGGTCCCCTGAACGTGCGCAGGGCGGTGTCACAAAATCGTGCGTGGGAAGGGGTAACAAATAGCATGAGGAAATCGTGTGGCGATCAGGGGAAGCGAGCTCATGTTCGCGGCAGGAAGGAGAGAAGGGATGGAGAAGGCGGAGTGGCGGGGAGGAAGGCGCAGAAAGACACGGGTCTACTTTTTGTTCAGACGAAGACTGACCGTGGGCTAACACATGTTTACAAACCTGACAATCAGCAGGAGACATTTTGAGACCGTTAGTGCTAGTGACGAGATTAATGTCGCTGCAATTATAGCTATAGTTAAAACAACAGGACTCGAAACCTGCCTCTCGCCAAAACGAAGCTTCCCTTGTTTTCCCCTCTTCAAAGGTCTGAGATGCGCTTTTGCAAGGCTGATGTCAAGGTGTCACTAGAAATGCACGAGGCCATGGTGATGTCATGGTGCGAGAGTGAGTGATGAGCAAGCCACATACGCTTTATGAAATATTGTAACTTTTTTCCCTTCCGTTTTAGCTATTGCCTAAACTGTAACCATAAAACTGGCCTTAAAATAGCACTGCAGGTTTAAAAAAAAAAAAAAAAGAAAGAGAGAGAAGGAAAATTACTGAACTAGATTTTGTTTTCCAGCCAAGTTTGTTCAAACAGCCTTTGCTAATAGCAGAGCTTTGGGGGAATTCTGTGAACCCTAGGAAAGGGTATAGTATTGCAGATATCAGGGTTCTTATCAATAATTTCCTATCTCCTTGCAACACCAGGAACTTTTTCCTATCTACCTAGGCAGAGACATGTTTTATGTCAAGATGTAAGGCAAAATAGGCTTGCATTCAATATTTAGTTTAAAATTATGTAAACAATATTAACTGATCTGTCAAAAATGCATTCGTGGGAAACGCTTGACTAGGCTAATTTGCGTTTTTGGAAAGGTTGCTTGCACAGACACTTAAAGCACATCTGTTTACCACGGGCCTGGTAATGTCTTCTGAGCGAGCCACGCAGCCCTCCAGCTATATATTTCCTGACAGTAATTGTGGAGTAAAGAAATTGAGGTTATCCAACATATAACTGTAAACTGTTGGGGGTCTAATGGTACAGAAGACGGCGTGATTGAGTCCTAGCAAGGTTGAGAAGATGTAGCATGGAGGCAAATCAGTACCAGGCCACAAGGGCTAGGGGTTGTCTGGGGAGTGGGTGTCTAGGCCAGGGTTTTGGTGGCCTCACTGACTTCAGCAGAGCTTGCTGGCTTAAGCCAGACGAACCGAGTCGGCATCAGGAAACCCAAGTTTCTTCATGCTGCGCTAGCGAGGCTGCCCTGTCCTCCTGCCACAGCTCCTGCGCAGGATGTCACCGAGACCAGGGCTAGAGGTAGGGTCAGCAGGTGAGGGTACTCAGCAGCTTAATTATTGTTTCTAGCGTCCATCTGCCAAAACGGCCAGCTCTTCTAATGAGTTGCATGTGTTGGTCCAACACTGTCATGTAGTCACAGAGGATAAGCAAAATTCTTGGTGTCAGCTCTCTGAGCTAGGAGTGACTTCCAGACGTAACCTTTGACTTGTGGTTCAGGTTAAAATGGCTTTCCATCCCTGTCCTCGCTGGTCTGGTTCGCGTGAGTGCTCTCCTCAGTAAGGGAGGTTGCTGTGCTGCTCGTCAGAAGGGCAAGCCTGAAAAGACACCAACAAATTCAGCGATTACTGGGGTATTCCCGGGAAGCCTTTGGGAGCCGTGGCCAGGGGATGTGTAAGTGCACACACAAACCCTGTAGACATCTCGGAAGTCTATGCTCTTGTGAAGTTATTTTCTTGCGGAGCAGAGAGTGAGGGCCTTTTGAAAGGTGTGGAGTACAAGTACAAGCATTGTACTTGAACTGAGTAGAGGGCACAGAAAGGATCCCTGGGAGGATTTATACCTTTGATAAAGGATGTGTGGTAGGAGAAGACTGATAATTGCATCTGCCACAGATCACTGCGCTTTGCAAGCCAGCGTTTCTTGATAGTGAGTATAGCCCTACCTATTCAGCAGGTTGCCTTTCTGCAGTATCATCTGCAAATGCAGAAGAAAAAGAAAGGGTCCCACCCCCCCAAAAAAAGTTGTTATGCGAGTAGAAGATGAGGGTGGAAGACACGAGAGTAAAAAGGGAACCGTGCTCATCAGTGTGGTGAGCAGCTCCTGTGGCTGCAGGAGAGGGTGAAGGGCTTTGCAAGTATTCACAGGGAGCTCTAGGTGGGAATTCGGCACCCAGAAAGAAGAAAGATGCTTCCTTGGAAATACGACGGTGAGGAATAAAGACGACTGTAGTGGGCCAGCCATAGAGCAGCTTCTTATTAGTGAATGACAGTGTGTCGTGAAGGGCCCCGAAAGCACAGTCAAGTGACTTATGCTTGATGCTAAAGAGAAGTTGTCAGAAGAGGGATGCGAACGGAGGAGCGTATGACAAAAGGCCAGTGACAAACTAACTCTGCGGCAGAGCGTCGGGTTGCTGTGAGCAAAGCAAGAGTAAAGCTGGCAGGCTAATCGCCGTCAGGCAGTGAGAGCTCAAGCGAGGGGACCATTGGGAAAGGCTGCCAGGTCTTGGGACCCAATGCAGAAAAACTTCAAGAGAGTTAAACCTCATTCGGAGGAGAGGTTTCATAAACTGGGCATGAGGAGAGAGATTGGAGGCCGTGATGGGTTGTGGGGTGACTGACACACGTAGTCATACCGCCAGCAATGAAGGAAAGTGGGGTTATATGGAGGCGTGGGCAGGAGCTTTGCTTCAGCCAGGAGCAACCTGAGTTAAAAGCAGATCTAAATAAGAGATGACCTTACAGAAAGTTCTTTTGTTTTTATTACTTACTTTTTATTTGGATAGAAGGGAGAGGTCTGGAGTTGAGCAGTAAAACAGGAGGTGTCTCCAGAGGTGGCCATTGAGCTTGTGCACGGAGACAAGTTTGGGATTTTTGTTTTGTTTGGTGGGTGCTTTTCTCCTGGACATGAGATGATAGGAGGAAAGAGACCAAGACCTGTTCAAGGCTGGCAAAGAAGAGTACTTAACAAATGTGCTGAATGAGTGACAGGAGGCAGAGGATGAGGGGTGCCGAATGCAGAGAACAAGATATCAAGACGACTGTGGTCAACAGTGCTAAAAGTAAATAAAGATAAAAAGGAAGCGTCTGACTAAAATCTTGGTAAGACGAAGCTATGAGAGACCTCGAACAGAGAAGTTTCAGTAAGATATGAGGGGCAGAAACTGTTGGAGAAATACCAGAATACTATAAACAGCAATGAGCTATGAGATGGAACAGCATCTGGAAGGCCAAGAGGGAAATCAAAGACCTTTTGGTACATCTTTAAGGAGAGGCTAAAGGATGTTAGTGAAGAGGAAATTGCAGATTTCAAGGTTAAATGAGGAGAGTTAAGGATAATTAGAATTAAAAGGGATGAAAGAAATTGAGATGCCATGGAGATGGTGTTGGAAGGGAGAACAGACCAGTGCCATACCACAGAGACAAGGACAACCAGCCAGCTCCTAGCTCCTAGGAGAACAGGGGAGACGGGAGAAGAAAGTAGTTGAGGAGTGAGAAGTTGCATTAGCCGGAGATGCAGATATACTTCTTTAGATTCAGCTAGATCTTACAGCTGCTTAGCTGGGAAGGTGACAGTACGGAGAGGTAGAGAGAATGAATTTGCTGCTGTATTAATAGCTTCAGGAGAAAAAAAAAAAAAAAAGTGAAATGAAGTCAGTAGGCCAGACTCTGGGAAGGTAGTCTAGACTGGACTGAAATGAAGCTTGAAAGCAAATGAGCAATTTTCAAATTGAGAAAAGGACGGGGAGGGGGAGGTCTCCAAGCAGGGGAGGAAAGGAAAACTAATTGAATTACCTGGATGAGCAGTGACCAGAGGGGGAATCTGCACAGTGGAGAGGTGAGGAAGAGCGGTGCTAGGTGAAATACATAGCGGATTAACCATTTCAGAGCGACTGAGAGAGTCAAACAAGAGCTGCAGATCAACTGAAGGCACAAGGATACAGAGATACAGCAAGAAACCGGGTGGGTTGTCACCTGGGAACCCGACACCTCCAAGAGTGGTTGTGGGAATCTGGGAGGAAGAGAAATAACTTTGGATCAAGCATGGCGGAGGAGGAGGATGGGGAGAGGCTGGGCAAGAGAAAGAGCCTGGAAGCAGCAGGAACAGGAGGGATCCCCAACCATTTGCACCATGTCTGCTCCTGATCCAGGAAGCTCAGGGAAAGGAAGATGCCCAGAAGGGCAAGAGAGCACAGGTGAGGTGCTGAGAGCTGGAGGAGCTGTGGGTGCCTGGGGTGAGCACGCAGAGCCCAGAAACAGCCGGGAGGGGAAAGAAATGCAGTGGTGGCTCTGAAACGCAGGTGGAGCTGAGGGGTCGGTTGTAGCTGGGCGGAGAGGGTGGTACACCAGGAGGACAGGGACTCGATCCAGAGTTGTCAAAGGAAGGGATGAGGAGCATGGTGGGAAGAGGATAGGCTTGGCATGGAAAATGGGCAGGCGTAAGGAAGATAAGGGCCAGACGCTGCTGTGAACAAAGGGTGAGGTCAGAGCGATGGCTGAGTGGCAGATGGACGCATGTACAAAAACAGAAAACAAGAGGCAGCTCCTGCCTGTGGTTTCTAGGTACGGTGTTTGGCTGCCTGCAATCAGAAGTGATTGATTACAGAATTAGGCTTGTGCTATTTCGGCCCTGTGACTTCAGATGCTGTAATCTAAGCCCACTGTGTGCTTATCCTTGCAGCGAGGATAACTCTTTAGGCATAGGGATGCTTCTGGGGGAGACATGTCAGAAAGCTTTTCCCCAAACCGCGTCTGTAATCCTGCCACTCCTCTCATCAATCATCAAGCTAATATAAAACTGGCAGCGTGCTTCCTGTTAGAGTGTTGTGAATTTTCAAAGGCAAAGTGCACTATTGTTTAATAGCCAATTATTCACTGGCATTGATAAACAGGCTCTGCTTGTGATTACTGCAGCAATTACTCACTCTCCTAATTTAGACATGAGGAAAAATTAATTCAAGCTTCCAGTTGATCATTTATATCTTTGGCTTTTGTAATACACAGCACACTGAAAACAACCCCACCATAAAGGAAACTGATCTGTTCAAATTGATAACGTGTTTTACTCTCTCTCTGTCACCGAGAGGGGCATGACTGCGTCCAAGCTGACGGGCTGTGGCTGAAGGTGGGGTTTTCGGTTTTGTTGGGGTTTTTTTGCAGTTTGCGGACATAAAAATACGAAAATCATTTTGCTAAACCTTAAATTAAAAACAGAGGGGAGGGATGTTACTGTGGTCAGAAGGGAACTCCATGTACAGCTAGACAAGCAAATAAAACAGTAGGATGTTTAAGTAACTTGACCTCACCTTACCCTCAGACCACCCTTCAAGTGCTGATGGACCCATCTCCAAACAACGGGCATCCAAGGTGTTCAGGGAAGGCTTGCGGGGAGAAATGAGAGGATGCTGGCTGCCTAGTTCAGAAGGAGGTGGTGGCAGAGGTATATAGAACTTAACCGTTTCAGCAGTAGTAAGTTGCAACCACCATATTTACTCTTTCTCATAATTCAGGAGCAGTGAGATGGAAAGGCATCCACGTACCATTAAAACAGGGAAATGCTTTTATTTTTTCATTATTATTGTTAATGCAAAGGGCAAAAGAATTTTGTGGTAACTGTAGGCTCGAGCCCTCGATACCTGAGCGAAAGGGCAGCGCCTTGAGAAGCACCTTCTCCAGGTTTTCTCTCCCCCTCGGTGCTGTGGTTTCGCTTTCCGCGGCTATCGCTGCCTTTGCTGCTGGCAGGCGTTCAGCTGGTCTCGGAAGAGCCTTTCCCCGGCGTACGCCGGCGCGAGTCTGGCAGCGCATTCCTCGTAAGCGCAGAGTGCGTGCAAGGTAGAACCCCTTCCGTGTCTGCCAGGAACGCGCACGGGCAGGCACTCTGTATACGGCAACCTCTGCCCCCAGAGCAGGGCACGGATCGCCTGGCGTTTGTCTTCCAAATTCTGGTTTATTTACCCCAAACGGTGTCGCTGCAGCAAGGCTTTTCTGTCCAAGTGCAGTACAGAGCTTGAGTGAGCCCAGGTGGGTTTTTCGCTCCAGCTCTCGCCCCAGGACGCGCCTGCCAGGCATCGGCACCAGGCAGCGTTCGCAGAAGTGATGCCACCGCGTTTGCGGCGGACGGGGGTGAAGCGCAGGCGAAGCCGTGGCAGCTCTGATATTCGAAGCGGACAAGGCAGGTGACTGGTTGAAAAACTGAAAGGCAGCAAGATACTGTCCCCTCTCAAGAGATCAGCTCTGACTGACAACATGGTGGCTAGGACCACTTAGCTAAGGTAGCCAAGGCTGCACACAAGGTTGGCTCATTCACAAAAATCTGAATGTTTTTTCAATAGGGAGACAGAATTCATAGAATCGTTAAGGCTGGAAAAGACCTCTAAGATCATTGAGTCCAACCACCAACCCATCACCACCATGCCCACTAAACCATGTCCCGAAGTGCCACGTCCGCACGTTTTTTTGAACACCTCCAGTGATGGTGACTCCACCACCTCCCCGGGCCGCCTGTTCCAATGCTTGACCGCTCTCTCAGTGAGGAAATTTTTCTTAATATCCAGTCTAAGCCCGCCCCGGCACAACTTGAGGCCATTTCCTCAATTAGGCCTTTACTTTTTCCTCCTTCAGTGCAGTGAATGTTTGAGTAGCAGCAGATCATTGCTACTCATGGTTTGCCCGGGCAGACGTATCTGCCTGCCCCTGCTCCCCGCGCGCCGGCTCTGCAGCGGCCGGAGCTGCTGCCACCTCTCCCGTCCCAGGTGGGCGGCCGTGTCCTGTCCCTCTCGCTGCCACCGTGGCTCTGCCTGGCTTTGGGGTGCCCGAAGCTCCTCTGAGCAGTTTAAGTGTCGTGCGAGCAGAGCCATCCCGACGTCTTCAGGAGGGGGACACGGCTCTGGGGACGGGGAACAGGCACCGCGCTACAGCTACCGTTAACGGGCGCCAGCGGGGCCGTGCGTGACGCAGCCGTGGGAGACGCGTGCCAGAGACGCGGGCAGGGGCTGCGGCACCCTGAGATTCCTCTGCTGCGGGTGTGGAGCAGTCGCAAAGCACGGGCCGTTGCGTGATAACTGGGCTGGTTGGGGGAAAGAAAAGAAAACTATCATTTGGAGTTCATCTTATCTGAGACTATCATGCACGCTCAGGAACTGTGTAATTCAGTTGCCCTTGCTTAGCCAAAAGCTAAATAGTTTCTAAAGTTTATTTCCTGCCTTTATAGCAACTGTCTGTCCCTTTATTTATTTTCACTGAAAGCTACTGGTGCGCTAAAAATACTTTTGGGAGCAATTCTTGTGTCAGATTGTGTAACAATCGCAGGCTGAAGTTGGAGCAGCTGGGAAGCGAAGGATGCTTCCTTGACCAATCTCTTCTTATGAACTTCCATAATTTTTATTTTTGTGTTTTGTGCTGAAGCATTTTCTGTTCCTCATAGTTGAGAAGAGCTGACGGCTCGCATTGTTGTTACCTTGAAAGGGCAGTTATCACGGTTAATCCACCCTCCAAGGTTTTTCCTCAGGATAATTATTGTTTCGGTGATTCATCTTGCAGACCCTGCCCTTCCTTATTCGCACAAAATATCCTACTCCCTGCAATATTTCTGGGTCAGGCTTGTGCCACACATGTGATTTCCTCTTGGGCATGCAGACAAGACAAGATGGATTTAAAGGTCAGCCATCGCTGGTCTGGCCAACCTCGGCGCGCTACGCAGGCGGCCTCGTGTGTCACCTGTGGGTCGTTATCAGATGGGTGAAGGTTGGCAGATGGACGGGGTGGTAAGGTAGGTCTTGCCTGCGTTTGGCGTGGGGCGGGGGAACTGTGCCTCTCTTGTTATGCTGGAAAATTTCACTGCTCCTGTCTTCAGTGGAAAACATTATCACCAGCACATCCTGGCATGTAATTTTGCCTCATTTATTATTGTCTAGCATTGGCTTAATGCTTATGGTGCATTTCTAAGGTACTTAAGAGAGGGTTGTGGTTTTTCAAGGAAACATAACTCATGGGGGACAGGGGAGGGAGAATCCTGAAAGTTTTTGGCACAAATTGAGTCAAATTTTACTGAACATGAAAAATATAACCTGTGCAGGCTTTAACATGAGTTCTGCATGGCCCGGAGGCTACGGGGAAGGGAATATGCCCAACAGGCAGGATTACCACTCGGGAGACCTGGGCTCTGCTTTTCCTGCCAACCTGCTTGTCAGGGTCTGTTCGTACATCCTGTGCTTCCCAGCTTGGGTGCGAGCCACCACATCTTGCAGCAGGCAGATGTTACCCAACGCTTGTAGCTGTCTAATCTCAGGTTCCTTCTCGGAATACAGAAGGTGGATGAAACCCAGCGATGCCACCAAAAAAGCGCATCAGAAGCTTAGTTTGGGTTCGTTCGGGAGCTTCTATGAAGAAAATTAACTCTATCCCAGCTGGAACCAGGACACACCACGACACCCTCCAGCGCGGGGCTGAACTCAGGGTGCGCCCAGCTCTGCGGCCGCCCCTCGCCATGCTGAAACAGCCACCCCACGGCTCCACTGCTGGCTGCAAGATCACTGCAAAAGGCAGCTACTATGCCTCTCATCTCAGAGGCGTAGCAGCCGAATTGGTGAGATCGGTAAGGCAGCTTCAGGTCTGTAACTTCCAGGTAGGGTGGGAAATGCATCCTAGTAGGGAAATTTTTTGCAACGTTGCTGTTAGCGAAGACCAGCAGAACCTGATGGCAGTTTGGCAAGCTGCTACCACCACGTTCACTCAGTTTTACTTGGAGGAAATCAAAGTCTTGAGTGAAGCCCCTCGAGGGAGAGAAGAAATGAGGGAGAAAGAAACATAAGCTTTGGACTTCATTTCTTTGTACAGTGAGCATGTAAGATGAAGGTAGCAACACTTGGAACTCGTCCTGCTACCCTTTCAAAGGGTGTGAGTGAGTTCTAGCCGGTTCACAATACAGCAACGTGCTTGCTAATAGGAGCTGTGGTCTTACCAAACCCACCTCTTCTGCGCTAGTGGCCCGGCCAGCTGAGCTGGCCCTTTGCTCGCACCTTTCGGCCCCCGAGCGCCTGCGACGTCATCGCGCTGCTGGGACTGGGGCGCTTGCTGCTGGGTGTCTCCGGTAGCACGAAGCTGTGCCTGCGCCGGTTGCCTTCAGCGCGCGCCTGTTACACCTCCCCTGGCCAAATTCACCCGCTGGATTGTGTTCTGCCAAATTCACCTGGTGGATTGGCCGCGTATTTTAACGTCACCGTATCGGTACGCTCACGCAGCGGAATACTCTCCCTGTGAACCTTTCGCGTAGAGGTGGAGCACGACACCCAGCTCCAAACACGGGCGTATAACTGTCAGTGTCAAGAAGTGACAACCAGCGCACCCAGCGTTGACACACGCAACGTGAAAACCTGCACAAGCACCAGCCAAAACAGATCGGTAACGTGTTCCTTGGGGAGTCTGAATAGCCGTAGTCTTGCAGCCACTGCCGGCCAGTAAATCATGGGCGGTATGAAAAACCCGGAGCTGTTGTGTGAGGTGCCGTACCTAGTGACCAGCAGTCAGTTTATGGGATCTGTATGGGACAGAAGTGGTTCCTCGTGACTGATGTTCCTATCTTCAATACCAAATTAATTTTGTACGTGATGGTGGTCTTACTACCCTTCATTGCACAGGATATAGTTATGACGTCTTTCATTAAAAAAAAAAAAAAAAGTGGAGTATTATAGTGATTTTTATTCTCATGTTTCCTTGAGACAGTTAACATAAACAATGGTTTGTTTTGAAAATTCTCCCCCAAGCCTACGCTTACGTTTACAGTTTCTTTGCATGTGTAACACCAATGGTTCAAAGAACCGGGGCTTTCGTGGCAGAACAGAGATTCAACCTGTTACTGCTTCCTGGATAGCAAAAGATGTTAAATACTTTGAATCGTCTTTAGCACGTCTAAAATCTTTTTTGCCACAAGAGTTCTGGAGCAACGCTTCAGAGGGCCGTTCCCGTGGGCAAGTAAGGCTGCTTTCACTGCCCAAAGCCTCAAAATCAGTTTCATTTGGTTGTACAGTGCTAAAATGAAACCACTCATGTCGTACAGGTACATCTTGCATAGATTTGCTTAGGTTGATATTACTGTACAATAAAAAATACCCAGGTAGCATCCCTGATAGTAGGCTGGTGACTGGACAGACACACGCACTACCCAAGCAATAACAGGTCCAGTAAATGTCTCCACTAAAGAATCTAAAAATCTGAGGGAGGGGAACTGGAGGGGTATATTCACCCTGGTTTAGTCTTAGGCACTAGAGGAAATATTTTTTGTTACTTTTCTCACGGTAGGTAACACTTTTCAAAATGCTTAGTTGGAATTAATTGAGTTTTGATGAAGCTCTCGAAGATGCATAGTAAAAGAAGCTGCCTATTAATTTTAGGTTAGATATCAGATACAACACTTTGAAAGACTTATATGCAACTGTCGCATGAATTCAGGATGCAAACCCACGTTGGGGTTTCTTTTAAAAGCTTTGCTGACCGTAAGCAGAAATGTGGAAACTCAACCAATCACCTCTGGAAAAATGGCATCTGTGCGTTATATTCTCAGAAGACTAAAAATAGACCTCTGTCTGCTTGTTTTTCTTTATGAAGTGGCTAACTGTAACACTCCCTTACCAGCCCTAAAAAAGAATTTACATAAAAGACGGTGACGCAAAACCTTATCTCGTTAGGTCATCTATGGTGGTGAAGAAATGGCATAATTCCTAAAGTCTTGTTCCCATTTCCCCTGACCATGAACCAATTTGAGAAAATATTTATGTGCATGTCTGCTTGTTACCTACCTATTAATATTGCAAATCTGGTTCTTGAACCTACAGTAAAATCTCAATTGTTAATCATCCATAACACAACACTGCGAGAGGGAAACTTTCACACATGCAGTCATTTAATACTACTTAGTAATACGCTGTCTAAAGGGCACGGTATTTTTCCGGGTGTACTGAGCTCCACATCTTTAAACACTTTGCTGAACAAAGCTTGTGGAGAATCAAACCTTCCAGTTCTATTTAATTATGTTTTGTTTTCTAACTCGTGTTTTATTGTAGGAAAAACACTTGTCATGGCTTATCTGTCTGACAATGAACACGTTTGGTGCTGGAAAGTTACCGTCTGTCACTTGTACTGATGGCACAGTTACAGCCTGGAATGGGCGAGGGGTGAGAAAGTACACGAGTTCACAGATTTTTCTCTTCCCTTAAAAATGAAATGTAAGGCCCAAATCTATCCTGCAATACTTACGCCCTCGCCTTCGTTTTTTACAGAATCCTGCTCCGCTTAGGAAACAACTATCGCGACCCGAGCACGCTGGCTTTCAGCAGGTAGTATTTCACACCCTAAACTCATTCCGATTCAGATCTAGTGAACTCTGCTAGAAACAAAGACGGCACGGGGCAGTTGTATAAAAGCATGTAAAGATACCAGTCACTCAGTTTTTCTAATGTCTTCGTGTAACAAAATATTCTCTCTTACACAGAAATCTCTAGATATTTGGGTTGCTGATCACCATATTTTCTTCCAGGGCTCGTAGAAAAAAAAACAACGGTGCATCAAGGATGTACAAATATTTTATTGCTTCTTGATCTGTCTCAAAATAAAGACAGGAACAAAGAAATGTGGCAGTTTTTATGACAATCCACACTTCTCTTTGGCTGTTGAAGGCTTTTTGCACAGGAGAGGTCTAGTAGTCAGCTAGTCACAGAATTTGTACTGAAACTAAAAGCAGCATTTGATTATTTTCTGTTGCTGATTTTGATGGAGGAAACTCTGGATCAGAGAGCGACTACACAGTGATCAACCCGGTACTGCTACCGAGTGAAAGGCTGCGTTCGGTATCAAATTCGCTGCTCAGCACTTTGGACTTCTTAATTTTTAATTTCTGGCAATTCGTTCCTGAACACTGACATTGACGCTAGTCACCCTAAAACTAATAAACACTATTCAAGAGCAGCTTAGATTTGGCTACTGTCACAGCTGCATATAAATGCAGTCTTAAAATATCTGGGATATCCGCCTGTGAGTCAACAGTGAAATGAATTGGCAGAGAAGGTAGGAAGCTTTGTGTACAGCTGTGCTACACGTGGATCCAGAAATGGGACTCTGAATTTCACAGGACCACCATGCTGCCCCAAAAAACAAAGGAAAGGGAGTAGAAGGGGATTGGGGAGGGAATTTTAGTTTCTATATTTTAAGAGAAGTTGACAGGAAAACTCCTGTGTTGCCTCTACTTGGAATACAACAGTCTGCGGTCACTGAATGAGATTTGAAGGGCAAGCAATACAGGGGATATTTTTTCTTTAACAAGGTAATCTTTGGAAAGAAATTCTTGGCTGTGTGTCAGAATTTCTGAAACACAATGGAGTGCGCTGAGTCATGGCAATCCAGTGGGGACACGGGTCCAACCGGGGCTGAAATGTGAAACAGAAAACAGGTATTTTATTAAGAGTAAAAACTTCCTCACACACCTAAGAATATTTTTTTAAACGCCTTTGAGAATTTCATATGGTCTAATTCACTTCGGTATGAACAAACTAATTATTTTGCGATCTATAACTCTGTATTATGATGGTTACTAACTGGCATCTTCCAGTTCTCAGTTAGGGTAGGCAGACGTGGTCAAGCTCCTCAAAGGAAATGCCGCTTCTGAAAGTCATCGCAGTCCCGCAGCACCAGCGAGGGGCAATCGCCCACCGAGCGATCCAGGCCTGGCAGGGAGACTCTGGAGAAAAGCTTGCTGCATTTTCCACATCGCCATGTGGAAAAACTTCACGCAGCTTGGCTACCCACTCACTAAACAACAAGCCTTTCCTAGCTGTGAGTAGATTTAAAAAAAAACCACACAAAAAAAACCCACAACAAAACCAAACATAATGTTTATTACTCTCTTCTCTAATAATTATCTCAATATGTTGATTCACGTAATAATGAGTTAGCTGTTCACCTTAATCACTTGTTTAAAAAATGCACTTGGGCTTAAAGTGAAATCCTGCCCTGAGAATAAGGGAAGGATTTTCATTGACTGCAGCTGAAAAAGGCTTTAAACGTGTCTGTTCCTGTCCAAGGACAGCTTTCCAGAGCTGCTTCTTGGCAATCCATCCATTTAAAGTATCTCCACAGTAGAGTTTTACACACTTCATAGCAAATTTTTGTGACAAGTTAGCTGAAACTTTTTTAACAGCATCCTAACAAGAATCAAACTTCCTGCATTTGCATCCTTCAGATACTCGTATAATCTAGTTATTTCACGCTATTTATTCTCATGCCTAATGCTCCAACTGTTTTACTTACCGTTGGGTTTTTTTCCGTTGGTCTGATTAGGTTTGACCTCTTTCACCTATTAAAGCACCAGAAATACCATATACGAATCGGTGCTAGACTGTGGTATCGGGACGGCATCTCAGCAAGCACAGAAGTGGGATGGCGTGGAACAGGGAACAGTAAAAATACTGTTCTGTTCACCAGTGCCGCCACCGGAACAGAGGGGTTAGTCAGACGCGTTGGCTTCGCTTATTTGCGCTGCCGTGGTAGTGTCCACTGCTGGCTCTCCTCTGCTCTCCGCAGGAGCCGCATTTAACTTGAAGCAGTACCAGAAAAAGGAAATATGCTGCATTTGTTCAAAACTGAGGAAAATTTGCTTCGTACTGCCTGCGTATCCATTGGTTTTTGCAGCTATGCATCGCCCCTTTCGTTACAGCATGTAATAAGGCGATTGGGGCAGCATGCGCTAGCTGATGAAGAAACGATCAGGACAGTATTACATCAGCCTCTAAAAACAGCTTCAGTCCTACTTTTTTGTTAAAATATCGAGGAAAGTCTTTGTGCTTGTTTTGGCATAAGATACGCTTTAGTTTTATGTACAAGGTCCTAATAGCATGAGCCGCAGCTTAATTGGGCAGAGTGTTAGTCACGAGTTTTAGTTCTTTGACACTGATCAAATCTGTTTTTGTAGGAGTTGGGAAGCTCAAACTACACCCCTCTCTCCGTTTTACGGAGCTACTGCAGGAGGGGCCACTTACATGCTGAAGATTCCAGATGTGAATCAGGTTTCATGTGCGACAGCATTTTGGGGCTGACTTACTACTCCTTACTACTTTCACCTAGCAATTTCTGGGGACTTCTTGGGAGTAGAGAGACCAGAGATACCTCCAAAGGTAATGTATTACGGGGTGTATAATATATAAGGTAATGTATACAGGGAGTATTGAACTCCCTCACAGAACTGGGACCTGCAATTGCATGATTTGATTCTTCTCTCTGGTTTTATGCTGTGCTAGGTTTAACTAATCAGCTCCACATCATTTATATAGGACAGTTTTAATGTCAAAGGAAGTATTTTTTCAGTAACGTTCTCCCATTTCAGAAAGGACCTTTTCAGTCACCAAAAATACAGTCCTCAGTAGCATTATATGACTTGTAATAGCCTTATTTTGAAGATTGCTTTAATACAACAGGCTGAAATAGAACAGCGTCTTATTTTCCAATGAGTGTAAAGCCCTGTTCACTGTAGTGGTTTTAAGTGTCTGAAACAAACTAGTATAAAAATAAAATTCCAGTAAGACCATCTATGCAATAAGAAGAAATCTGATTTCTTGTGTCGCAACAAAACATACACTGACACCTGATGCTTCCGCTAGCTCCTGTCGTGACTTACTTACCTTTACAGAACTGTGTCATCAAATACACAACTAAGCTTGTTAGGTGAAATCTGCTTTCTTGACTAAATCCAACTATCTCATCTGCTGGACTCCTTAAAGCGTAGCAGAGGTCTGAAGGCCACACCATGCACTGATGCCGCTAGAATTGAGGGACTTCAGTTGTCTTTGTGATTCTCAGCTGAAACCACTAATACTCAGCTGAGCTTGTCACACTTGTCTGTTTTGGCCAGTGTGTCTGAGACTTTCCTTCCTCTCTCTCCCCTGCTCCCCCCCACCCCCGCCCCATATATATCAGGTATTTTATAGTTTGCTTGGTAAAGCCAAAAGAGGATGAACCACCTGTATGCACCTATTACTGAGTCCAGTCTGGTGGTCGCCGAAAGAGAGAGCAAGAGCTTTTTTGCGTAAGGATGACACGGCACTTCAAATGACCACAGTATTGGATCTAGCAACCAAGGAATCTAAATATAATGTGAAAATTCTAGGTGCGTGTTGCTAACATCTCCCCATATACACTTGATAGCTAAGGGTTAATTTCCTTGTATCTGTTCCCACAGGTTGGAAGGAGGCTGGATACAGAAGCACAAGGAAAAACTAATGGTTAAGAATGCAAATCCCCCAACCAACCTGGGAAACCCCAGTGGAGAACACCCTTTTGAGGTAGGGTAAAACTCCGCTGTACGTACCTACGGTGGCAGCTGCTCTCTAGGAGCTCCGTTACCTTCTGCGTAGCACAAAGTATAGAAAGAGCAGCAGCGATTCTTGCCTGCCACAATCCTAGCTCTCAGGGCAGCACAGGGGAGAGAATTTTTAACGCATGAAGTTCATACACTGTGAACATGGCACAAGTGCCCAGAGTCCCCTTGGGAAGCGGAAGAACGTTCATTTAGTAGCGTTTTCTCTGACAGAAAAAGCCCAACATGTCTTGCGTTTCACGGTACCAGGAAGATTGCAGCGCGCACCTTCCCGCGTGGAAGGGCACGGGACAGAAACAATTCTCCTGGGATGTGGATCTGCACTGAAACTGTATGCTGTTTTTGGAGCTTTACTGGAATGTTTCCAAGACCACCATGACACAATTACTTCAATATGGGTGGTAAACGTGTCTCTACTGTTACTGCAAACTTTTCTGCACTGTTTGCTGTGCATTCTTTAACTGCTGTTTCTTTATTGGAAGGATTCTTGCCATGTTGTCACTTCATCCTTGGACCCCTCTCTGAACATATGTGTGGGGAAAAAAAAGCAAACAAATCCCGTGCTTTGCTGAGCAGATACCATTTACTAGGCGGAGCCCACAGATAAGTCAAGGTAAGAAATAATCTGATGGGACTGCTAAACCACAGCGTGATTCCTTTCTAGTTTGAGCCTTATCACTTAATCAAGCTGCTTCCAATTACAAGGAAATAAATGCCTGTACCTGTTATAGGCAAGACAGAATCAGTAGTAGAAAGATGGGGGTCAAGGGTTAGCATCCTCAGATAAAGGTAAGACCTAATTAACCCTTTAAAAAAATTACCTGAGCAGTACTGCCTTCCTCTATGAAGACGTGACGAAGGCCACTTGGAGTATTGCACCAGAGAGGCTAGATTTGATGTGGCAGAACCGATACTGCAGTAGCTCTCTGCACTATCTGCTTATTGCAATACACTGAAAGCATATGGGGCCATTAATCCCAAAATTCAGGTACCTTTGCCTAAGAAACATATGGGACTCTGAAAAGGGGCTCTGTTCTTTTAAAAAAAAAAAAAAAAATCTGTAACATTGATATGTATGCAACTTCAGACAGAGGCTAAGAAATTAAAAGCTTCATCTACTGCTTGTTTTCTGAAGCATACTGTTAAAGCAACCCAACAGCACTGAGCTAATACCAAGTGTTATAGTAACAGAAGGGCAGAAATAGGCAATCAATCAAGCCTAAGACTTGCACACTAACCCAAACTTACCATAAAACAGATACTCACTTTCATCTAGGACCCATGTTCTACTTCTTTCTCTCACAAAAAGGCCTTTACAAATGTGTCAGGTACAACAGAAGTATTACAGTTGGAGTGGCTAGCACCGA
The DNA here is from genome assembly GCF_964289735.1 of Phaethon aethereus. NCBI lineage: Eukaryota > Metazoa > Chordata > Aves > Phaethontiformes > Phaethontidae > Phaethon > Phaethon aethereus. Next base: position 23,577,193 of record NC_138587.1, read on the forward strand.
TGATTTAAGTCTTTTATAAGCATACGCCTTATACTTACAAAATGCTTAGTAAAGCTTTTAAGGTGTTTTGTACTGCTAGAATCTAATTTATTGTTAGTTTCTTTGGTTGAATCTTATCTGTTGATACCTTAGCAGCTGCATTTATACAAAAACCAAGGTGCAAGAAAGACTAGTAGAGCCTGCTCTCTTGAAGTCTAGATTTTTGTGCAGCAATTTAAACTTGTGCTCAGAAACTAGCTCTAGAGTAAGCAGAGTTCCTGCACATTCATCAGTGATGTTGTAAATAAGGATTCCCCTCTCCCATCCAGTGAAGTCTTGTAGCAAAGCTCTTTAAAAGAAGGTCACAGTTAAGACTCGAAAAATTTTTAGTTAACACTCGAGTAATTGGTTAACACTAACTCTAGTTAACACTGTTAATTTTTGTAACACAGTCTTGACTTTATTTCAATAACGTGGGCATAGTTTTCCTGTAAAACACACTTCCTTGTTTTGGAAAAAGTAAAGTCTATTCACCACAGGAGTTGCACAAAATGCTGTATTTTATTAACTAAATCAAACATGTACAATCAAATTCATACAGGATGTTCAATATAAGCATACTTAACATGTTTATAATCTAGGATTCTGTCTCATTGTCAAACGTTTAAATAGCGGCTAGTGTAGGCATAACACGTTAATGTTACAAGATGCTCAGCAGTTAAAATAAAATCTCTGTATCCCATAGTATAGGGTGTCCAGCTGAAGCCCTACAAGAACTATGGCTGTAGCGCAGTGTAATTACAATAAAAAATTACGGACTACTTCTTAACATACAATTCCATGACAGACAAATGATGCAATTGCTCATTTTAACTGACTGAAAACTTCCCTCGTGCAAGACTGCAAATAATCCATGGTTGAGAGCTTGTTTTATTAGGAGTGCCTATACCTGTTGAGAAACCACCAGCTTTCAGGCAAGTTGTAAGCTGATCCTTCTGGGAAGGGAAACTTCAACTTGAAATGCACAAAGCCAAAGCAAGACATATTTTAGCTACCTGTTTAAGTACACGGTATTAGTACCTCAACTGAATGTTAAGAAGTGCATACGACCTCTATCCTAACTGTGGGGAACTCCGTCTTACTCTTGAAGGAGTTGCCTTCCAAACATAGCCTCTTACTTGCCAGGATATCACAACCCAATGTCAACAAAATGGCAAGTGCATCCTCACATGCAGCATTTCACCACACTGAGCTCTACCTAGCAGTACTGCACTTGAGTTTGGTACCAAGTTTGCTGATATACCGGCTTCGTTAAGCCTCAATATGCTTAGAAATAGCTTGTCATTTCTCTTCACGTACCAAAGCTGCAGACGTTGGAGCCAAAACGGTCCTGGTGTTATAATAAAGCCCTAAGAAAGGCAGCAGGTTGTATAGTTACCTCCTTGTGAGCAAAATCCCTGCCCTAAAACTATGCAACCTACTACCTCTTCCTAGGAGCCCAACGCTTCCTTTTTGCAGTTCTTCTCACTTAGCAGCTGCTCTGTGAAGTCAGTTTAGCTGACCAGCTGCTTTTGGTCTTCTGTCTGGGAACGTACTGCGAGTGTACACCGTTACCACTGCTTAGCAAGTGGTCAAACAGTTTTAACACTCCAGGCTTAAATACTCATGAATGGCTTCATTTTCACTTTGAACTACTATGCTAAACTTTCAGTCCCCAAAAGCATTTTCACGCTTTTGCTGCTATAGCAAGATGCTAGCTGGTCACTCTAGTGCAGAAGCAGTTAGACAGGGTACACCTAGGACAGCAGGAGGAAAAAGAATGCATTAAGCTTAAAATGTCTTTTAATAGAAACAGTAACCATCTTAGAGGAAAATTACAGTACTGGATCTTGGACGCTCAAACTTCATAGTTTTACACTCCCCCAAGAAGATGAGGGGTCAGTTTTGGCCATTCAACACTTTAATTTTGTATTACATCGTTTAGGTAAGTCTCACTTGCTAGAAAAGTTGGAGAAAAATAGAAAGTACCATTCTAAGTTTTTCCTCCAACTTTTACTAAGCAGTTGGAGTCATGGAATTTTAATGCATTATAGAAATTGGGGTCTCAAAACAGTTTAGGTCCCAATGTACAAGCTTGAGCCACCTGTATTTTACATTCAAAACCAGATTGCTTTAGAATAATTTCCACTCTATATCTAGTAGCATAAGCATTTTCGATATCCAGTCAGCACTGTGCTGCTCACCTTGAAAGAAAAGTCATATTAGTCAAATACATCATTTGGGGGTTGCACCATTCACACCGATTGTTAATCCTGCAAATTCTGTCCCTGATTAATCTGACACTTTACAACCCTAAATTTATCTGACAGATCTATTTTTACTCAATGCAGACACGAATGACTGCAAAGGACCGCAGTTTGTTTTACTCCTCAGGGAAGGCAATAGATTGTATAGTTATCTCCTGAACAGGGTAAAATAACTACCCTACAACTATACAATCTACTACCTCACTCTGACAGAGAAGCATATACTTCAGCAAAGAGCTTAAGCAGCTGACCATAGTTTCATTCTAAAGAATATTTGATACTTTAGTTAGCAACATTAAATAACACAACAACTGGAACATCAATAATTTGTATTTGATTACCCCACTATACACACATAGGAATCAATCCTTTTTTTTTTTTGTTAGAAGAGAAAAATTAATGTAGAATGATGACCTAGCCTTTCCAAGAATTAGAAAAATCTAAACACAATTACCCGTAGGTGTTACAGAAATATCTTCTCCTGTAATAAGCATTACAAGTACAGAAGTTCAGTAGAATTTGACATTTTCATTTAAAATTGAAAAGTGTCCTTTGATGACCTTCTGCTGCTTTAGGAAAGACAGTAGATTGTATAGTTATCTCCCAGTTGTGGGTATGACCCTAAAACTATACAACCTACTACCTCATCCCACAGTGCAGGCATCTTCAGAGTTGAGGTAGAAAGAGTGTCGCTTTAGCAAAAACAAGTTAGGCTAGCTGCAAACAGCATTTATAGTATAAAACATTGATAATAGAAAAAAACATTCCCCTTACTCTCCCCAGTCATGCAATAAAGTTATTTTAAAGATAAGATTCCTTAATTTCAAAATTGTACCAATTGCTTGGGTCTTAATACATTTGATCTTTAGACGGTTAGAAAGTTGTAGTAGTCACAGCAATTACAGTCATTAAATTTCTCAGTTAAAGTACAATTCAGAAGACAAGTCTGTTAGAAACGTCATATGCAGACCTAAATTTCTTCCTATTTAAAACTTAAAAATAATAAAACGTAGGACCACAGCTATGCAGCTAATTTACATGGATCAGTGTGAGGCCCTAATATTTATAATTCTGATTAAATAAGTATTATTACATATAGCAACTTTTTTCAGCTATCATAACAGTTAACAGCTCAAAATAATGTACCATCAGAAGTAGTATTTTGCGGTTCTTCTGTTGGTCTTAAATTACATAAAGTCCCATGCACAGGGACAGATATATCTTTTATTATAAACAATACTCATTACGATTACAGCCTATACCCTGGCATTTAGTTGTTGAACTGCCTTACCAGAAGGCCACTTAAAATATACATTATTTTCAGACCAGAAACAAGCGGGTTTCTCTAACTGCTCCTGATATAACCTTAATGCCAATTTCTACATTAACACAGCTCAACATCATCTTGAAATAAAAAGCCTTAAAATATTGAAATCAAAATACTTGCCAGACAGATGTGTGACTTACAATCCCCTTCTTAGCAAGGACATCTTGAACAGCACTGAAGAGGAAAACTGATTGTTTTGTCAATGTAATTTATAAGATAGTTGAAAATGTTTACACAAATGCAGCTTTTAAAACATTAAATGCGTGTTTTACTAGTACTTCATCCCAATTCTAAACTAAGGTTTTCAGACCACTCTTCAAACAAAGCCTTGATAGAACAAGAATGCCCTAACGCATGTTAATGTCCTTGCCAAAAAACACAACGCGTGATCCAATGCATTAATATACAAAGGGGTGACGTTATTCCTTGAACAGAGAAAAAATAAAAGTACTTTCCAACCCCCTCAATGCTTTACTCCAGAATCCCTTACAGAAATTTTGGTGAATCACTCTTAAAATCTTGCTTGTGAGTGGTATAAATAAATCCCATTATTTGCTTTTGCTAACTTACACGCCTACCAGAACATATACTTTAGCATGCACAGATGGACACAAGCAGTTGGTCTTAATGCCCAAAACAGAAATAAATTAGAATGGTAGCACTGGGACAAAGTCAAACCATTATGAAGCACTGGCACATATCACTTCCTTTTGAATTAGCTCAGGCAAAGGTCCTGCTGTCAAGTAGATACTCCGTAGGGAAGCTGACAGTCCTTTCAGATCCCTGTTCCTGCATCCAAACCTTCGGCAGCTGAGCAGAATCCATGTAAATAACCATTTCCCAGTGAGAGAGGCAGCCCTGCTGAGGCCTCTGGCCAGTAAGCCTAGCTGCAGGGAGCACCAGCTCGGCATCTTCACTTTGATACTTAGTGATTGTTAATCATGAAGTTAATGAAGTGACAGATGTTTAGTTTCAGAATGAACTTTAAGGTGAGGCCGATGATTCTCTGATGTACTGAAAATGTTTTAAGCACTTTGAAAAACTTAATAGCTCTTACCACACAAAAAGCTTAAGTCAAAAATATATAAAATACGTTAAGACACCACTTCTCCCTCTTTTTTTAAAATGAAGCCTGAAGGACACAAGGACTGTAATAAAGACAACTGATCTGTTGCCTTTCACCACCTTTAGGCAAAAGTTAGCTATAAACCTAACCAACTTGAGATGTATCAAGCAGCTTTTTTTTTTTTTTTATTTCCATAGACACTAGGACTTCCCAATCAAGTTCTGTTATGGGAAATTCTAAATGATTTTCCACTGCCACTAACAGATTTTTCTGTTAGGTACTTGCGGCTCATCAATCCTTAAGAAGCTGTCTCCTTTCAGCTTGCTGAAACAAGAGCCTTTCATCTAATACAGTCTGGATAGGCTGTTACTTAAGGTAAAAAAAAAAGTCCTTGAAGAAATATTACGAACTACTTCCAATCGCTATCCTCTGATTATATATAGTAGTCTGGCTTGAGATCATATAGTACACATAGGATATAAGGAAAACCTCATTCTGCAACAAATATACCTTATGAAAGATCATCAGGTATCCTGTCTTCGAACACTTGCAGAAAAGTAATTTTATTGAGGTTGCATCACTTGGGTATCATTTTTAATTCAGTTTAATACTAGAAGGGTATAAAATTAAAGTTTAGTCAAAATCTTCTTTTGGAAGCAATTCAGGCTACCTTTTGGGTTTTTTTTGTTTTACAGTGTATTCACACAAAGTCTAGCAAATTAGTGTTCTGCTTTATATTAATCCTGCAGTTTTGGGGCTTTCTAACTTGTGGGTTATTTCTAACAATTTTTAAAAACTGTATCACCTAAGCTGCAGCGTCCTTTTACGGAATGAGATCTGCCAGGTCTTCTTGGAGGCCTGTTGTACGCTGCTTCTCTGATATCATGCATTAAAGTTTTCTGGCATGCAGAGAAGCCTGATGTACAGCGTGCTTGATAAATTATGCTCCTGGCACAGCCTTTACTGATTTGGTATGTTCTCACCATCAAGTGAATCTGTTGTTGCACACACCCCTGCTACTGAAGTCACCGTGCTGATGATATCACACCTTAGTATAGCACAAGAGTTTCAGGATTATCTACCTGTATATTCTCTCCTTCAGCAATAAACAGACTATGATGAGACTTTATGCTTTTAAGAAATACATCGTTAATTTACTTTCCTTATTAACAGCTGAGTTCAAAGTGCTATTTTCCCAGTCACCATATGTTTGCATTTTAAAATCCCCAAAGCAGCTAAAGCGAATAAAATGACACTGTAATTGTGCAACTGTGTAACTGTCACATAGCACCGGCACAGATGAATGAGCTCACTGCCAAAGATGACTTCACTACTGCAGCCGAGCCTCCAGCCTGTGCACAGCTTTCGCCACGCGATGGAGCTCCAGGGTTTACAATACCAGCACCAACACCAATTCCTCACAGTTTTACCCCATGATTTCAGTAGCACCCCCCACGCCGGGGCCACGCTTCCTGACTCCCATAGACTCTTTTGCCGAGTGAATTCCTGCCACCTTCTCCAGTGGCGCCTGGAGTACCTGCACATCCCAAAAGACTACATGCAGACTTACAAACACAGGTTTGTTCATTCCATGGGTTGGCTGGTTTGTCTGGTGGGGATTGGAGGGGGAGAAAGGGAGCAGCGTGATTAACGCAAACTCAATTATCCTTCATATTGGTTCCCCTCACTTCACTTGACTACCCCTGCACTATCTGTCATCACGTGCTACGTGCATACCTCTCTTTCCAAGAGGCTTGGAAAGATTACATAGTTACTGACAGGAAAGTTTTAGTGTTAATTAAAAATTTTTCCTCTTCTATATTCACAGTTTTGGAATGTACCTTCCTTTCCTTTGTATTAATACAGCGCCTGTCTTGCTAGAGCCTTGCTCCTAATTTGTGTCCAAGAAAAGTGACAGTAGTAGAAACTAAATAGGCTCTAGCGCTCTGAAGTATGCTTTCCATGGTGTTCTTAAACTACCTGTAAGTTTAAAACCTCTGAAGTGATCCTAAGCTGTGTAGAAAAAAATCTCAGGAATCCACATGTTCTTATTTAGAAGCACATTGCAGAACATAAATAAGCACTCTTAACCTATTCTCCAACCTGTGAAAGAGAGGAAAAAAAAAGTTCAAATGATAGTTAGAATTTTTATTCATTACTCTGCTGAAGGAAGAAAATGTACATTTGTGGAAATAACAAGCCCTGTTTCCTCCAGTGTGATCGTGAAAGACAAATGCCTTTATTGTCCCAGTTATTTTGTCTACTTTACAGTACAGAAGAAACTACCTAAAGCTGAATGTGAGTTTGTAGAAGGAATAGTCCCTACACAAACTGTGCTTTACTGACACCTACTATATGCAGTGTGGAGGTAAACAGATACATTAACCTGAGGTATATAACACTGTAGTACATCCTTCTGTGAAAAGATCATTAGGAAATTGTAAATTTGTAAACAGCTTGTTATCTGAAAAGACTATTTTACTCTAGTGCTTAAATTCAACTTTAGAATTCAGCGGATAAAATTTAACAGCCAAAGCTGTATGTTAAAAACCTGTGTGAAGATTAAAACTAAACAGATTAGAGGGTTTTTTATTTGGTTGGGTGGGGTTTTTTTAACTTTGTGCCAAGCAAATTCACCTGCACTGAAAACAGGCACTGACGAAGAAAACAGAAGTTCTTTCATCAGACTGTAAAGATTGCCAGCAGATGTCCAGGCACCTTTTTTCAGAGCACCCCGCTTATGCCCAAAACATTAACATTTAATACATTTATTTGGACATGCTAGTCCATTTAGCAGCAATGCACTAGAGTAAGCGTAAATCATACCAGAATACTTGTTTGAACTAGCAAATTATACAAAAGGAAGAAAAGGAGTACAAGCAGTTTCAATGCACAGCACTATACAAATTTAATAGAGGTACTTTAACTCTAAGCACAGGCAGTACCAAAGTCCACACACCCACACAGGGATATGTGTCCACTACAGTATTTCTTGGAATTTTTCACACAACAGTGTAAGATTAATAACTTTGACTATCATCAATAATGTATTTATCTCGTGTCTCAATCGGAAATGCCAATTTTTTTTAAAAAATCCTATACCCCTTTTACATTTAATTACTTTAACAAAAAGCATTATGGTTTTAAGTAATTGTAACATGAAATGTTAGTGTTTTGCCACATTTTCAATTAGTGTGTTTGATTTTTACTTGTTTTTCTAACCATGTAGTTACTGACGGATTATAAATATCTAGAAACCACAGCTTGAAAGAAATTAGAAGTCACTATTTCCCACTCATGCACTGAATCAAGCACATCTTCTGTGGAAAAATAAAGTATGTGATCATAATTAATAATTTCTAATATGAACAAAGAACCAAAGTAATACAAATCCTAGCACCTTCCTGTACACGTACTTGATTTTACAATGTTAATATTAAACTAGCTGCGTGTAAGTGGTGCATGCATTACAGTACTGTACAATGCTGGCAAAAACCTCAGTGAAATTAGGTAACACGTTGTATTAAGGAAAATGACTACACTAAAATATCATTAGGTTTTTACAAATCCTTTTTGAATACATGTCTGCAAGTACACTGCCAGAAGAAATACATATATATGGGCACACTTCAGTTTAGCTACAGCTTCAAATGGCACAAAGGTCTCGGTGCACTTCTCAAAGGAAACCATCATTTTGGTTATTCGTTCCTGCTTCAAACAGGAATGCATACTTACTTATAAATATACAAATGTGTATTTATTCACTAGATTTGTGTGTCTTAGGACATGCTACTAGTAAGCACGCTAATTCTTTCAGCATAAAGTTTGCATGTTAATGTAATTACACAAATTCAGCAAATAACAAAGTTAGTGCACAAGAACAATGTTTTAAAGAATGCTGTGTTACATTAGTAATTGGCAACATAATTAAGCATATATTGCCCTTTGTAAGTCCTGGGAGCCTTTCACTATTTTGGAAATAAACTGATGTTTCTGCTACTAACAACAGAGGAAATACAGAAGGCATTTATCAAAAGGAAAGTGAAATAAGGATACAGCTTAGTAGTAGTAGTAGAAAAACCAAGCAAGCAATTTGATGTTTTATCTAAGCTTCCTTTTGCCAAGTCTCTAGTCTTATTATGCAAAATAACTTCCTAGCATGACCTGTATGAATTGAGGTTGCATTTAAGATATACAGAGTACAACCTGATGAAAAGCTCAGTGAAAAAATTACAATCAACAATTTTATATTAAAAAAAAATCATAATATGGATATTTAGTAAGTCCTTCATGAAGAAGTTAGCTATTACAGAGCAAAAAAATACCATTACATCTATTATCGCATGTTGACTACACTGGAAAAACCATAGCAAGTTTGAACAGCTACTGTAAATAACCCACTGGGTAAGTTCAGGCTGTTTAACATCTGCATGTTGCTGTGAACAGAACATGTCAAATGTGACAACAGGAGCCACACTAGCAAGTAACTGTTTTGGTGAAGCACCCTGGCAGTTGGGGATGCTTGCCTGCTTGAAGAATTAGGAAGAGGATGCCCTCATTCTTAAATATTGTTTAATTAAGTTAAGGAAATTACTGCTTTTGAAGGCACAGATTCATTTTCTCGTATGTTCTGTCACACATTAAATTTGAACGACTGCTATGATTAAGCATCGTTCTGCAGGATCTGTATGTACATTCTTACAGAAGCAATTTTTCTGTGCCAGTTAAGGCTTGCATGACTGTCAGAAAACTGTCTGTGCGAACTAGTACAATTAAAGACCAGCATAAACAATGTTAGAGAAGGCAAATCTATAAATGTGGATTATCATAACCTTGAACATCAGGTTGAATTTCTGCTCCAATGAGAAATAAATCATAAAAATATAGTTTGATGGAGCAATGACTTTGACTAAAACAGATCGCGCTGTACTAGAAGAAAGTCACCAGAAGCACGTTATTGCATATCGGGGGTGGATATTATACCATGCTAACAAACAGCAAAATGTAATGCAAGTGGTTAGTTATGGTCAGTACAGCACATACTGACAAGCGTTAAGGTTTAGTTTTCTGCAATCCCACCCCTTACTCTGCTCTACATACAGCGTGTTTAGCTGCCAAAGGATGTGTATTTCATAAAGGTATTTTCTTCAACTTCAGCCTCCTCGTTTTGCAATTTCACTCTCCTTACACCGCGTTGCGTTCTGCCTGCCCACCCCGTCTCTAACGCCCTTCCCGCAGCTGCCTGCGGCCCTGCCTGCCTGCCCGCCCGCCCGCCGCGCCGCAAGTTCCTTCGGCCTGTGCGCCCGGGGGCGCGGGCAGCCGCGGTACAGGCAGGGCAGGGCTGGGCCCCCGCACCCCCGGGGTCCCCCCGCCGCCCCGCTACCGGGGGGGGGCTCCCCCCTGCGGCCAAGGTCTCCCCTGCCCACACACTTGATAGCGGAAGTGACGTACCCAGGCGCTGACGGCATCCGCGGCCTATCCCCGGCGGGCGGCGGGGACAACCCGCCACTCAGGAGCGCCCGGGGGCGGCACTTCCGGGCCTTCAAGTTGGTCGGGGGGTGGGGGGGAAGCGGAGGAAAAGGGGAAAAAAAGGCTTCAGTGAGAAAAATAGCGACAATAAACGGAGACCCCGGCGGCATCGGGGGTGGCGGGGAGGCTCCGCCCAGCACGGACGGCCGTGCCCCCGCCTCTCGCCGGGGCAGGCGGCCGCAGCCACCACCTCCGCCCGCGGCCCGGACCGCTCCCCTCGCCAGGGACAGCGCCCACCCCGCGGGGCGGTGGCGCCGGGCGGAGGGGCCGGGCCGGGCCGAGGCCCGCGCGCCTGCCTGCGGCAGGGAGAGGGCCGGGCCCATCCGTCCCGCCCGCCGCGCCGCCCCACCCGCGCCCCGACCCCTGCGCCTAGGACCCAGCGGCCGTTTCCAGCGGGCTACCCCTATCTCACCGCCCACCACGCGGGCCATGGCGGCGCCCCACAGGGACCGCCGCCGCCGCCCTGTTACCTGCCGCAGGGTGACCCGGAGCCGCGCCGGGACCCGGATGGAGTCGCGGCCGCTCCTGCCGCCGTTCGCCGCGCGGCACCACGGGAAGGCGCGACGCGCCCCGCGCTGCCCACCCCATTGGCCGACGGGTGCCGAACCCCGCCCAGGAGCGCCGCTGGGCAGAGGGGGCTATCCGTCCATCATCCACCGCCGCTCACTTCCATTGGGTTTAGGGCCGTGCGGCACCGCCTCCACTCGGGACTCTCTCTCCTCACTGGATGTCTGGGAAAAGGACTCCGCCCCCTCCGCCATTTATTTTAGGCGTCGTCGGGTAGGCCAGCCCCGAAATGGCGCCCCCGGCGGCCGCCCTGCGGCACTCTCACCTGGTGAGGCTGAGGGGGCGCCTCTGCCGGTGCAGCAGCTGCCCAGAGGCCCGCGGTCTGGCTTCCTCTCCTCAGGAGAGAGCTGCGCGGCCTGGCTCGGGCAGCCCCACGTCCTCCAGCCTGGCATCTGTGTTCTCTAACTAGCGGGCTGCTCAGCTGTTTAGTTGATGGTGTTGGGGCCAGCAGTGGCTCAGCTTCTCGGGATAGCAGAGCTCAGCTCCTAGTCCCCACACCCATTGGCGCAGTTATCTGACTTAGGGGTTTTGGATCCCCTTTAGCCCGTTGCCACTGCCCTTGCAGCCACTTCTACGTTGTTTTTCCTAAACTGGTTAGACGGGAAGTTGGTCAAAAGACTGGCAATTAAGGTTAGAGACTAGTGATAATGTGTAAATCTATCCAGACTGTGGGGTGGTGTCAAGTGGTATGACACAGAGTAAATCACAACAGGTTAACCAGCATGGACAACTACAATGTCTTATCAAGCTCTCCTGAGGGGGTGAAGAGTAACAGTTCCAGATAAATATGCTATATCTACAGGCAGTTTTTATCCAGAGCTCTTGTTAGTCTCTTGGCATTGCAACAGTGGCTCTTCTCCTTAGCATTGACAGTTTTCATTGTATTTTTGTAGTCTATTTAAGTAGATTGTTGAATGAGCAACACAACTGGAGTTTTAATTGCTTTGCTGATAGCATTCTCTGGTAGATGACAATCTTATTTAATTGAGGAGCAACCACTGAAACACCTTCTCTTCCTTCATCGTTCCCTGCAATCCCAATGAGCTCTTGAAGTAATGAGTTTGTACTGTTCCTTGCTGGGAAGAAGAGTCTCTCTTCTACCAGCCACACTTGTAAGTGATTCCTGTTTTCAAGTTACTGCCCTTTGCAGTTGAATGAGATAAACAAGTAGCTCGCTGTTGATGCTCTATTTTGAATTGTGTATTTTTGGGAAAGTCAGTCAGTACTTTTCTCTCTGCCTCTGTATTTGGGTTTTATCCTTTTTTACTTCAGAAGCAATCTGACTCGGAAATGTTATGTTAGTGTGTTGTGTTGTTACTTGATGAAAATATTTTTTCTGGATATATTCCTGATTGATTTTTTTAACATTTTGGGGGTGTTCCTGGGCTATAAGGCACAGCAAAGTCTTTCAGAGGAGGACAGGTGGTCCTTCAGCTTGTAATGTATGCAATATCAGAGTCATCAGGACTAGTACAAGCTGAGGGAGGAAAATGCTATCTTTAAAAACAAACTTCAAACACAGATCTGTTTTTTGTTTCTGAATTTTCACAAGATCATTGGGATAGAGATACTTTAAAAATGTGTGAATGCATAGAGTATTCTTGTCTGTCTTTCTTTGTAAGTCAGCTTTTCTATTTTCTTCTTTTGAGAAATTTTAGAATGAAAATTTTGTGAGTTCATAACAGTTTTGTAAAAGCTTATAGAGTTTGAATGATGAAGTTCTTATGTGTGTGGTATCCTGTCTTCACAGATAATTATTTTAATCGCAAATGCAAGAAGGGAACATGGAGCCTTTTTTTCAGTTATGAGAGCAATGAACAGCTTAAATTCACCGACCCAACACCTGTCTGGATAAGGCAGACATTTTGCATGTTGAACAAACTAAATCATGATGCCTCAACAGCTAAAAGGTGAACATATATGCAGTTTTCATCCTTGTGCAGGCAAAACTTTTCCACATAAATTCGGCCTGCTGCTAAATTACTTTTTAATCTTTACTTTCAGATGTAAATTGACTCATTTTCTGATGAATACAGAAGCTACAGCCCGTGTTAGGGTGCGAATCTTTTGTCAGGTGTCTGGTAGGTAGAACCGAGAAGTGCTTTGGTAGCTCCTGCACTTCCACTGTAGGTCACAAGATGGGGTCTGAATACCCGGAAAGATGACTGTCCAATTAACACCTTCAGCAGTGAAATACCATCATACCATTGTATTTTGCTTAGGCATCGTAATAATTCTTGCTAACACAGACAAGATTTATTAGAAGTAGTAGTTATTAAATGTTGTTTTTCAGGAGTCATATTCAGAAAGGTTGTATATGTAAATTGAAGTATACATTTTTAGTAATTTACAGGTTGTGCCGTCTATAGTGAGGATTGCTGGAGGGCTGGGTTTGCCGGTGGAGCAGAGTGCTGTAGTAAGGAAGTCAGTTGCAGCTATCAGATAGATGAGGAGGGATACAGAAGCATTTTTCAAAAATGAAGCATTCTAAAGATGACACATTTATTTTCAAAGCAGGAAATACTTATTGAGTGACAGAGGGGCCTGCGCTTTGCCAGATGCATGCTGATTCATTGGTGGCCGTTGCTCATTATACCCATAATTGGGAAGTGACATTGTTTTTAGCTTAGAGAACAATTCCACAGTATGCCCAGCCAGTCACCAGACAGTTGTTGACATGACCAATTTTTGGAAAATTTATTATTTTATCACTTATCACTAGCTTAAGTCTTATATTTTAATAAGAAATGCCAGCCCATCTGTTTTACTGGAATGCACATAGCTGTGGGTTAGCAGGCCATTTTCAGTAGCACTAATTATTTTAACAGTAGATCAAGGGACATTGAAACTATGTGTCTTGAAATGTAATATCCTAGGAAGAATCCTTGGTCTTGCAAAATAGTGCCAGATAGTTCTGCTCACCTTATGCTCTGGTTTTTTAGTTCAGATAGGAATTGGAGAGTGTAAATCCTTTTCCTCATCTAAGAGTGGATCACAGTGTTGAAGACTTTGAAAACAAACACTGTGGACAAATGCAGTTGGTATGAGTACAGAAGAAAATAATACAGATGTATAAACCACTTGTTACGATAAATCCATCGAGGAACGCTCTTCAGAAAAGAGGTGATGTAGAAAGCCTGACTTGTGACCCTAACTGCTACATGCAACAAGCAGGTAGGATGTTGCCACTGGCTGCTGTGGATTTCCTTGAACCATACTTGAGCTTCAGGTGCACCAAGTGTAAAAGATCAGAAGTGAAGTTATCCTGAGCATTTGACTTGCTAAACATTGCTTGACTGCAGCAGCAAGTGATTACAAGCTGTAACCTTAGGCACATGAAGCTCAGGTTGCCTTCTGAACACAACATTCATTACCATTAAACAGCACCTGAACAGCATCTTAGAGCAGCACCTTAGCAGGCTCTAAGTGAGAAGGAAAACATAAGTGTGATAAAAGTCATGATTTGTCCCAGTTCTATTCATTCTGCGTAACAGTGGCAATGTCAGTGAACGTGCCTTTACAAATTAAACAAAATCAGAAGGTGGTCAAAATAGTAAATATTTTAAAAGTGTGAAAAGACCTGGCAACTTTGGAGCCCCAATGAGGGAGTGTCTCAGCCTGGTGAACATGGAAGTGCATGATCACATAGCACTGGAACTAGTGAAACCTAGATTCCTGTTTTCTGTTTGTTTCTGTATTTTCCGTTATCTAGTAATGTACAAGTGACAACTGAAGCTTTTCTCACAATTAGGGCATTCATATTTCTCCACCATTCCCTTGTGAATGTAAAAAAACCCCAAAAAAGTTCAAACTTACGTTGCACCCTCTTTCCACAGAGACTGCTAATAGAAAAACATAATGAAGCTTGTGGGAACCTATTCTCTTTGCACTTATTTCAATTAAATTGGCTTGAAAGTGGTCGGTGCATTCAAAAGGAACAAGGGGAAGAAGGATGGACACATACACGTACCTTGGAATCCAGACTAAAAGCATCAAATGGAATTTGGTATGAGGACTGTGTCTCCCACTTCTTGCATGTGCAAAAAGACAGATTGAGAATAGAGTTACTGGTGCATGTCCTCTCAAAATCATCTTAAGAGTAGTTAGGACAGCAAGTTTAGGGTTGGTTTTGTGCAAAACAAGCCAGGGATGCAATTTCTAATCTTTTTAGAATTTATTTTCTCATTCTACCCGTATGCCTGTCACTCCACTTTCATGTGGGGTATCAAGGAGCTGTGGGGAAATAACAGCTTTTGGCCCCAGTCTCATCTGTTATCCTCATTAGCAGTGTCTGTGTTCGCCTGAGGAGGCTTTGTACTGAGTGTGGGCACACGGGGATGATCCTATAAGCCTTCAGCATCACGGCTTTGATCACTATCACCCCCAGGCCTGATCTGAAATTATATTTTAAAAGGAAAGTCTTCTACATGTAGAACATAATAATCCTCCAGATCCTATGGAACTCTTCTCAAACAGTACCAGGAGTACTATTTGACATGTCCTGTGTTTGTCAGATTTCCAAAAAGGTAGTTCTGTTACTACCAAAAGAGCCAAAGGAAAACAAAGCTGATAACTTTTTAATTTTTCCAAAGTTAAAATGTGCAGAGATATAGCAGACATTACCCTGAAAAGTAGAAATGCTGTTGTATTAATTAGCAAAATGATGTAAGGAAAAAAGTGGCAGGTAGGGTCTGTACCTATTAAAAAATTTAATCAATGCACTCATATGAATATGTTGTTGACTGTTTTGGAAAAATTATCAGGTGTATTACCAAATATATGAAGTGTTGTAGCCTAGCATTTATCATTTTTAAATAAATTAAAATTAGTTTGTAATTCCCTTAAATAAGTTGTTAACCTAACCTTAGTAGATAGGTTTATATGGAATTAATTTTGTGTGGTTGTGGTTTAAGGCTCAAATTTAGTGCTTAGGATGTGAACTACATTTCTCATAGAGAATAAACTTGAAGCACCTGAGGCTGTCATGGTCATAGAAAGGAAGCTGAATTCACAGCGCACGCTGTGCTCGGTCTTCTTTTCCCTGACACCTCTAAATCCACCCTGGCTAGACAGCCTGTGTTACTCCATCCTAGGCTACTCTTTTAGTGCCATCTTCCCCATTGTTAGTAATCTGTGGTGGTACAATAAAGCATGCAGCAGAGCATATATACTAAACACCTCTCATTCTGTTTACTTTTCAAAGTGCCTTTCAGTTGTTTGGTGGAATATATACGCACAACATAGGACTGGGAAATGAAGGCTAAATGTGAGGAGATAGTTTAATTTATCCTGTCAGCAAATCTGTAAAAGTTAAATTTTCACTAATGCTGGTGTTCACATTAGTGCTGCAGCGTAGGGCGAGCTGCATTTTCAAAATTGTCTTGCTTGATGTCATTTGTCTTCTCAAATTGTTGCAGTATTTCTTTGCAGAAGTGGCGATCAGGACTTTCATCTGAAAAAACAAAGGCAGGACATTCTGATTGACGTGTCTCGGGTATGTCAGTAGTACCTGGAAGCATCTCCTCGCATGCGGTAGAAAGATAACCCTTGATATTAAATCCTCTGATGAGCTCTTCAAAATACTGTTGCATTGAAATTTTATGCTTTGGTGGGTCCTGATATGAGGCTTTTTCTTCTAGCACTTTTCCTATCCTTTCCTTGAGTTTTCTGTCCTCTTGTAGAAATTGTATGGAATTTTCATGCTGTTCCAGGAGGGTTTCCATTTGCTGATAAAGCTGTCCAGAAGCTTCGGCCTTGTTTGAGATTACCTGCAGTTCCTCCAGTTTTGCAGTATAGTCATGGCGTAACTTGGATTGCAGTTCAGCCATTCGGTACCATACGCCCTTCAGCAAACCCATTCCAACTGTGTCAATCATTACCTTGGTGTCTGTAGCACCGGCTGTTAGCTCATTAGTGAGCTTTTTCGTTTCCTGTGTGAAATAAATTAATGAAGAGCTATGTATTGCATCATAACCATGTCAACAAGTAGTATTCAGAATAGGTAAGTGCACTTTTAACTTTCAAAAAATATGATATGTAGATATACATTATATGCTCTGTACTTGTTACAGTTTTGGCAGCCGTTAATGCTCAATGCCAAATGAAAATATAAATAATTGTAAATGCATTTTGAAACATTTTGCTTTGTCTCATGTTTTGTCTCTAGGTTAGCAAGTGACCTGAATTGCATGCTGCTTTTCAAAATGGATCTCTTAAAGTGTGGTGTGTTTTCCTCAGGAAGCTATGGAAGCTGTGCACTGTGCTCAAGCCTTTGTGGAGATAGCATCAAGGTGAGCAGAGTGCCTCCTTGCAAACCCACTTACCTAGTAAAGACATTGGTCACAAGGTATTCTGCAGAAATGTTTGTGCTCTGTACCTGTGTTACTATGAGTATTTGGGATGGCAGGTTGCATATATGGCATGTTCTTTGCAGAGACCAGCAGTTAAAATTTGCGAGCCTACATCCAGTAATAGATCTTAGTAAGTTTTTTCATCTACATAATGAATGGTAACAAATTTTGAAGACGTGGGAAAAGCTTCGGTATTCAAAACTCATGTTATACCTAGGTGAACAAAAAACAAAGAGCCAGTTCGGCCAGGGCTATAATACAATCTAAGTAAGGATTGAAATACATTCTCATTCTCTTCCTGCTAAGCCATTTGATCTTGTATATCCTAACCCTCTTTTGAAAAATCTACAAATTGACTGCCTAGTATCAGAATCAAAATGCAGCTTTCTAATCCTCTATTGGACATCCAGGAATCATGTGATTTTATTAGTATCATCTCAAATGAGTCACTTGTACCTTCTGAGCTTCTTCAGATTTCTTATGAACTAAGTGTAATTCTTTTATAAATGCTTTTTTCCTTGCACTGTAAACTTCTGATACTTTTGCAACGTTGTGGTCCTCATGTTTTCCAAAGAGTTTACAGATTGCACATATTGGCTCATCATCAGTCAGACACATCTGAGAGAGAAAAAATACACAAGGAGAGTTAGTATCCATGTATAAGTAAAATAATCCAAGTAACTTCTTGGTCGGTCTGCTGTTAGATACTGTTAGAAGTGCCAAAACTTAAGTATTGCTGGTGAAGCTGTAGTGTTTGTCTGCCAAACCAATATTGCTGTTACGCTGTGTGTGTTCTGCTGGCATTTACAGTATGTGATAAAAATTTTGCCAAACCATGTGCCTTTTAGTTGCTGAGTAAAAAAAGCGTACTCGCTTCCTCTATGTCATGTGAATTTTGTATCAGATGGTATAGGGAAGTTTCACATTTAATAAACCATAATATTGGACCTTACAGCACACACAGTGTTACGTATTTTGCATCTTGGTGATACATAGTGCTAGATACCCCACTGGTGATGGGGGATAGTGAAAAATGATACATAACTGCAGATGAAGATACAGTTCTTACCTGGAAAACTTATGAATGACAGAGTTAAGTGATATCTGCAGGAAGGATAAATACATGTTTTTTCCTATATTTGTAATTTTGTTTCCATGTCAGACCATAAAGTCACACATGCATACACTAGCACGCACACACACCATTTTATAGCAGGGAGAAACCTCCGATTTATGGCTTAGTTCAGGAAGTGCTTGCTTTCTGCGCCTGAATGATGAAGGCATGCATCTGTGTGCGACACAATGAGCAATGGCTTCACTGGTGGAACAGGAGGAGATACTGAAATGGCATTGTAAGGCTGAAGAGCAGACCAGAAGGCAGATGTAGATGTAGTTTTGAAAAAAAATTCGGTACGTGTGAATGAGAAGTTTGAGTGAGGTGCAGTGAAATGGGGAGCCAGTGGGAGAATTGAAAGAGGATATGCAGTTTTCAAAGACAAATGGACAATATACATCCACAATGTGTCTAAAAAGTAATGACTAATCACCCTCTGTGGCACTGGGTCTTCCAGTCCATAGAATGAATGAAGGGGGTTTTGTGTCTTTGAGCTATTTATGATTGTTTATGGTGTCGCTTTCTCTAGTAAGTGCTGGTGTAAGAATGGCAGTAGAGTGATTGAACCTTGAGTAATGAGAACTTGGACCTCTCAGAGGACTGATTTCAATGGGACTACTCACGTGCTTACCTCTAGCCACACATCTGTGGCTTTTGCAGCTAACTAACTTCATCAGTGGATTATTGGGAAATGGATTATTCAGTATGAATAAGGGAAAGAAACTCCAGTCCTTTTTAGTCATTTTAGCACAGTGCTTAGAAAAGGCAAAGATCATACTTATCTTATGGTCTTATCACTTGGTCAAGTTCTGTAAGAATAGTTTTAGTTCTGCCATTACTCAGCCTAAAAGGCTGAGCTTTACTTTTAAAAAGGTTACAGCTCTTTTGAAGTTTATGAAGCTGCTTGCTGGCTGCAGGAAATGCCCTATTAGTGGGATGGATAAAAATAAGAAATCCTTATCAATATTCAGTATTATATCTTTTTGTCATAATTTTGGAATAAATTTCTATATTTTGTTATAGTAACAAATTATATTATATTTACTATATGTAAGGACTTTGTGAAGTATTGATCATCCACTAGGATTTCCAATAAATAAATTTGGACCTAGTAGAGACTTAGCACTCAGGTTAGAAAGTGTGCAGATTACTAAAATGAAAAGGGATAGATAAAGATTCATACCAAATTCATGTTTTCTCCATGTTCTTCACAGATTTGGGACAACTGTCTTTTCTCCTGAGTACAGATTTTTTCAAGCTCATATTTAAATTTCTCCAGTATACTTTCAACTAGATTATTTCGTAGCAGGCCGACAATTCCTCTGCCCCTCAAATAAATGACCTACAAAAGAAAAAAACAGTGCAAATGTTTGCGTGATACAGGCACACTTTGTGTCTCTGATAATTCAGTGTAATGTAAAAAAAAAATCATTTTTATTTAGTTGATATTTACATTAATAAGATTTGAACCATGGTGAAATATTACAGAATTACCTAGACAGCCAGTTCATTCAAACATGTAGTTTGTAACTTGAGGGCTCATGAGTATCACTTGCTCATACTTTGCCTCTGAGTATAGGAAATTTACTCTAAATCAATGGGAATTGCATTGTTTAGTCTGAAATACAGAATTTATCAAGTCAAGCAGAGAGATTTTATAGTTTGTTTTAACAGGTAGAAAGTGTTGTGGTTTGTTTTGGGTTTTTTTAATATTCAGAGGTATGTCCTGAAGGCATTACGAGAATCCAGTCCAGAACCTTTTACTCCCTGAAGTCAGTAAATTCGCTTGCATGCTAGACAGGGAATACAGATGTCTTCAGTTTTCACTGAATTAAGGTTTTGTCTCCATAAAGACTACGAAAAAGTTTTAAAATGCTATGTATTAGCATTTGGTTGCAGAGTCTATTGCTAAGAAAAGGCTTCACAGTGGACTTGGCACTTACAAGAGTCTGGAAAATATGGATATTAAAATAAGTATGTTCCAAATTTCAAGAAAATCTGCCGATTCATGGATGTAATAAACCTGCCACCTGTCAAACTGGGAACAATGGTAAGCAAATACCTTGTTTAGTCAGAAACCCAGAAAATATCAAATCTAAAGAAGATAGCATTTAGCACTTGCAAATTTTTCCTCTGGTAGGAATACAAGGATTGTGAGGCCAGGTTTCGGTGCAGCAGCAGTGTGTTCAGGGACCATAAACGCAGATGTCATACTATTAAAAACATGGGTGTGATTTCAAATAACCTGTTCTGTTCATTGTATGTAGGACATGGCGTGTTACTCCTTGAGAGAACTGTGGTCCTCCAAGGAAGAGATGGGGTATACCTGCCACTTCAAATGAAAACAAAAGTCTCTTCAACGAGATGTGGCATCTGCCCAGCTTCCACAGAGAACGTAGGATCATTTCTCCTTACCTTCCTGCACAGAGGGCAGTGGAAAAATCCATTGACGTGGTGACAGTTTTGGTGTAGCAGGACCTTCTCCAGACATTGCTTACAGAAGTTGTGTGTGCAGGACAGGACCAGGACAGGGGGTGTGAACAGCTCCAGACACACGGGACACAAAAGTGCCTGTCTCAAGGTTTCCATGGTAGTGGTTCACCACATAAGGAAGACCCTTTTCTGACAGCTGCCAAAGCAGCCCCTCTCTGCTGGCACTGGACTTCTAGAACCAGCCCCAGTCTCTGTCATAATGTCTCCATGGCAGCAGCAGTTCCCTTCTCCGAGATACTGACAGTTTAACTGGATTCCTGCATCTCTGATCCCACCCAGCACATGTGTGAAATCACTATATTACACCAGGACATTCTCCTTTCTGCTGGAACACCTTGCTTTCCATTTAAGTATGCTCTTTGCTGATAGCGCTCAGAGATGTTGAAACAATCCAGTATCCGTTACTCTAGTGAGAAGAGTTTTGCATCTCCACGCAAAGGAAGTTCCTTGTAGTGGTAAATTATTACCTGTAATTTTTCATTTGGAATTGTATCTTTTGTTTTTGTTCACTTACTTCAATTCACATTTTCATTACCTTGTGCTGAAAGCTTCTTCAAAAAGTCAGCCTATGCCTTGTTAGCAATATTTCTTTTGTTATCATTAATGCATTTTTAGAGAATGGAGAAACTCAATGACATTGAAAACTAACATGGCATCTGTTTGAAGACCATTCAAGTAACTGGTAACTTCTGTGTCCAGTGTTGAAAGTCTCTGACAGGCATAACCCCTTGCTGTCAGTATTTGCATATTTATCAAGACAGCAACATTTGGCTCGCTGCTTTTAGGCAGGGATATAGAAACCACATATGACATTCCTCATCTACTGTTAAATATATTGTGTGTTGTATGGTAGCTAGGAAATTAGAGTTAATAGACTGATGACTGAAAGAAATCAAGGTCACTGGACAAGTATAATCATGAGCAGGTGGATAAGGGTGCATGCGCACACACACAATGATCAGACGTTGCCCTTTGGGGCTGTTAATACCTGGTTGTCATACCAATTATGTTCCATCTTTTGTTATCTCCAGCCCACCCACAGCTATCTGTGGACACAATTGCAACTTTGGTTAGGGCAGAGCTGGTTGGTTCTGTGCTCTGCTTACTTGGAATATCCCTACTCCATGGGAATGAAGATTTGGCATTCAGGTCTCAGACATACATAAATTTTCTTAGGTGTAGCAAACCTTTGTCAGTAAGTCAGAAATTAGGAGTACAGCCAGCAGGCTTCAGTCCAGTAGTTAAGGAGAGTTATTTTTCCCCAATCTTTCTGATTCAAGACCTTTCCCTGAGAAAGCAAGAAGAATAAATGGGGGGAACTATGCTAGGAATTAAAGACAAAATGTCTGTTTGAATGCTCACTCTGATTATAGAGTAGAGAGTCTTCTAGTACTTCTAACCAGTATGTATAGAAAATCTTTTGTAATCCCTGTTGTATCACCAGCCGCCTGTTCCTGTTCTTATCTCTACTCCTTCTCCATTTCCCATAACCTTTGTGTCCTGCAAGATGCATTGTGTAGTACAGACTCACAGGATATGCGGCAGGGAGGTGTGCTCTGGAACTGAGATGGGCAGGTGTAACAACAGGAATATCAACAGGAGTGCATGGGAAATACACTGTTATCTTCAACATGTATTGCAGTCACCAAGTGACAACAATGAATGGCTTTTTGATTTTGTGTTATTGTACAAAACATATCCTTTGAATTTTCTGTGTTCTATATCAGGATGCTGACAGAGAATACCTTTGTTTCCTCTCAGTAGAGCCTTTGCTTGGTGATCAGTGGGGCTACAATGCACGTTATCCACCAAAGAGGCCATCCATCAGATCTGTATCTCTCCAATTTAGAGAGAAGGATGTTCGGGGGGGGACCGTGTCCAAGGTCTTACAGAAGGCCCGGGACACAACAAGCGTAGCTCTCCCCTTGTCCACTGACATCAGTCACTCCACCACAGAAGGTCACAAGGCTGGTCAAGCAGCATATACATCCAGGGTGTGCTCTCTCGCCATTTCCTTTTGCCTGTCAAAGAATTTCGGAGGGTATTTTTTCTGTTTCATTGATTGACTTTGCTCCTTGAGGACCCTGACAGCAAGTATTCCCATAAGTGCCACATGAAGGAGAAATGGAAAAGTAAAGGCTTCGTCTGTCCTTTTAAATGAAGGAGACTCATTAACCCTCTGGTCCCCCAAGGTGCCAAACTGTCATATGCAGCAGAAGATTAGATTTTTCACAAGTATCTTTTGAAACAGGAGGCCTAGTCACTTTGTATAAACTTGCATGCCTTATTCCAGAGGAGTAACTGAATAGAGGGACTTCAAGGACTGATAAAGGAAACATATTCCTACAAGGAAGAGTATAAGGAAAGAAGGATGTCAGTGGTATGAAATCAGCAAAATTCACAGTAAAAGTAAAGAGAAAGGGCTCTCTCTGAGCCCGTTAAATGGGCTGCCATCTCCTGGTTTGTAGCAGCTGAACTCCTGGAATGGTCAGTACCATTCCCCACCTTAGCTATGCAAGAGTGCTTGGTAAGGTCGAGGGGTTCTTCACAGCCAAACTCATTGCACCAAGGCCAAGGCTTGACAAGGGTTCCCAAGGTCCAGGAGTAAGGGGTGTAGGGTTGAAATGCAGCACCACAATCCACCACGTGACTGAAGTCAAGCCATCTCTTTGCCACAGGCAAGGTTTGCCTATAAACAGGTCAATGTTATATTCCAATTGTAATTTGAGGGAAATTTTTGAGTTTGGTTAACCTTTATAACCAGTTAAGCATATACGTTTTTTCATTAAATGGGATTGAACAACATTATACACATGAGGAAGTTCTCGTAATTGCATAATCTGATGTGTCCAGTGCCTAGTTTTGATGAACAATGTTTGGCAATGACCATAGGATAACAAGAGTCAATATGGCTCAGTGTTCCAGTTGTTGTTGGAGACCATCCCAACAGAACGTCCCACCAGTGATGTTCGCCATCCTTCTTCACTCTTTCCAACACGCAGTGTATCTCTTCCGCAGGAGATCTCTTCATCATGATGAACGGTGATTAGAGTTTTGTGTCCGTTGTTTTGGATGCGTTCTAGCAGTTGACATAGGTCATCGTGTTGTAGTAGTTTCTTCACTAATGGAAGATTTATTCTGATGGGCTAGGCAATAAATTATATGTATACAGCTCATATGTACAGTAGAATGAGACCTCAGGGCAGTACTTTGCGTATTATTTGGGTTTGTGCTGTGGAGGCTACGTCAAATAAAGGACTCGTCCAAAAAAAGGTTCTGGGTGGTAGGCAAAAGAGTAGTTTGATGTGGGTCTTTATCTCAAGTCTATTAACAGTTAGGTAATGTGAGGATACAGAGAGATGCAGGATCCGTGCTCTCTTGGTAAATGCTCGTATGTCTTCTTAAAAGATGGTACTGACTTTAGGGAGGCAGGGGAGGAAAATGGACCAATGGTTATTTTGCTGAGAAATGTGGCAGGACTGGGCCTGTAGGACATCGGCTCCCCAGTCCCCTCTCTGGGGAGCAGCTTCCTTTGGCAAACACAGGAACACCTCTCGCGAGTTTATTTGGTTGACAACACGTCCTACCACATTTTCAGTGACCTGCTACCCCACCACAGGACGTAACTCCAAGACGAACTGGCCGCACAATCACCCGTGGAAACAGCTTGTGCAGAGCAGGGCAGGGGGTGCCGCTGAACCTCCGGCACCCTGTGTGACAGGAGCACCCCCCCGCCGCGGGTCTCACGGCAAGGCACAGGGGGCGTGGCGGCTCGTTTGGCGGGAAGCGCGTGTGCTGCCGGGCACGTACGCAGAGAGCCCCCAGCAACGGCCCACGGCTACCCGAGCCCGCCAGAGCCCCCCCTCAGCCAATGGGAAGGGGCGAGCACCCAGGAGACCCCCCCCTCGACCAATGGGAGCTGTCCGTGGTCGCGACCAATAGCGGAGCAGTGCTCAGCTGGAGCCGCGCTATAAAGGCGGGGGGGGGCCGCGCCGAAGACGCCTGGGGTGGGGGGGTGGGGCCAGCGGCGTTTTCCCGCTCGCGGGCATCCTCCTCCGGGATGGCGTCCGAAGGCGTTTCCCGGGGCTGTGTGTCCTCGCCTCGGGGGTGAGTGTGACGCGCGTGTTGTGTCATCGCCCTGAGCATAGGCCCAGTCTCCCATGGCGCGGTGTTAGTTCCCAAGGTACTACAAGGTCCCTGCTCGGTCTGGCAGGTCTACCTTCTTCCAGACCCCGCTAACCTTTTTTTTCAGAGCTCGTCGCGTGGGTCTTGCGCCTCCGCAGCACTGAGCTGGAGTCGGCAGGATGTCGCCGGAGGAGCAGTTCCGGAGGCGCGACTGTACACTCTCTCCCCCGGGGCTCGCGTGCGCGGAGGGGCAGTGGTGCGACCCAGCAGCAGGGGTGGAGCGGGTGAGCAATTATACGGCGAGAGGAGCGGGTTGCGCGGTGCGAGATGCCTGCCGAGGCTGGTAGAACGAGGAGAAGAGGGTTTGAAGACGCAACTAGAGACAGACTGTCTGAAAAACGCATTAAAAAGCGCGCTCCGGTGAGAAGAGGCAGTTGAACTGGTGCTGGCCCAAGCGGTAAAACGCCGCAGTGTTGCCCAGGCCCGACAGCGCCTTGCTGGGGCGGGGGAGGTGGGGAGAAAACGGGCCCTGAGAAAAATGGGGGGCGCGTTCCTGAGCGAAGGGCCGGCGGCTGCTCAGCCCGTCCGTGCCGGGGGCACACTGGGCAGAGGGTGCGGACCCGAAAGCGGGGGCAGCCGGTGGCTGTTGACAGAAGAGGAGCGGCGGGGCTACGAGGGGCTGCCCGTGCTGAGGCGGTGGGTGAGAGGACGGTGGGACGCACCACTGGCCGCGCCGGCGCACCCCTGCCCCGGCGGTTGCCTGGTGCTTCGAAAACTCGTGTGCAGCCCCTCGGGGACCAAAGTAAGGGGGCCGTAGAACAGAAGCGGCGGAGTTAGGCGGGGGCGTCGATCCGGGAGCAGCCCGGCTCGGCAGACCGCCCGGGGCGCTCTGTCCGAGCGGCCTCCCCGGCAAACCGGAGGGAGGTCCGGTAAAGCCCGGGCCCGGAGAGGAGCAGCCGCGGGAGAACGGCCTTAGCGCCGGGGCTCCCTCGAGCAGTGCCGCACGGGCTGCTGCCGAGATGGCTGGAGGGAAGCGCAGGGGCTCGGGGGGCGCAGGATATGCCCGCCATACCGCCGACCCCTTGGTGCCCCTGCGGGAGGGACCGAAAGGGCCAAAAAACGAGAGGCCGCGGTTTGGCGCTCGGGCCGCACAACCCGGGCAGTGAACTCCTGCCAGTGGTCCCCCGACACAGAACCGTATGTACAGCTCCCCGTGGGCCCGTGGAGGATGAGTCACGGAACAAAACCTTTAACCTCCACTCTGCATTTCTTCATTGAGACTGTGTGTTCATACGGGAGCACGTTGCCTCCCTTCTGCTCTGTGTAGTGCTGCAGGAGAGGGAGAAGTTGGAACAGCAATAAATCTTAATTTCTTCTTTCTAGGTGGGCTTTTACTGATTGACCAGCGGCCCTAAAGCACAATGACAAAGCAAGTATTGCACCATGAAGTCACTGGCTGTCAGTTAAGATCACGGTCTCTTCTCAGAATGCATTAAGGTAATAACATGTATGTCAATTACTTCCTCATCAAAACATACAGCATAATGGAATTCTTTATCAGCAGGATCACCGATGCACAGATGACATGCTGACAGACCCAGGTCTACAATAGATAGGTTTTGATCCAAGAGGCATAGGGGAATTTCGGGTCTTTGTTCCTACGATATTCTGTGTGGGTGGAGGGAGAAGAATTCAAGCATTTGCCTGAGAGCAGCACTGTCTTCTCAAGATTGAAGTGGAGCCAAGTAAAAGTGGCAAGAGGAATTTGTCTGCTACTTGAAGATTTTTTTTTTTTTGCTTTTTCCAGGAGTCAACATGAAGGAAAGATCCCGCTATGTTTCTTAGAAGAGCAGACTGTTGAGTGTTCAGACCAAGATGTAGTGTGAGCATTTATAACTCAAAATGCTTCCTGAAATTTACATCTTGTCTGAAGTAAATGAGTGCTGTTTCTGCGTGGAGAATTCGTAGGTAAAAATGAAACTTTTTGTTGTGTTTTCCATATTGCCTCAGCATGTAATACTTAAACCCAATTTAGAGATAAAAGGCTACCAGTGTTGGTTCAGGACCGCGTGATGGCTTTGCAGGGTTACTTGCTTGGGGAGGGACACTCCAGCCCTCATTGGCAGTTGGCATCCTGTTTTTCAGGTTATTTCCATTTGCCCTCGGGGGGAGGGGGGGGTGGGCTGGAGAATAGAGAGAACAAAACTCCCCAGCAGGCCAGGACTTGACCAAAGCCTGTGGAGAAGGGAGTACAAGCAGTCAGCCTGCTTACTGCCAGGAGAACACGATGAGTTGGGCATAACAGGCAAGTTGTTGATCTGGATTAAATTTGGGGTAGTGGAGGGACCAGGCACTAAAGTTAGTGTACCGTCTGCTCCAGTCCACTTGAAACCACTGTGGCCAATTACTAGTTCCTCTGACACTTGCTTTCGGGGGCCAAAGCCATTTGAATTCCCCTAACGCATGTTTCATGTTCAGATTGGCTTCCTTGTTGCAGTCAGTGCTCCTGTTGTCCCAAATACGGGTTCTTCCACCCAGTGTACAGAGAGCCAAGAAACACCCAGAGCTGAGAATACTTGCTTTTATCCAAATCTGCACAGAGTTGGGTGCTAGGTGGTAGGCCCACAAAGCTACTACGCCTCAGTTAACGCACAGAAAATATTCATACACTTCGAGCAACAGTTACCAGTATTTTTTAAAAGTGGGCTGCGTCACCCTTGTTCCCCTTGGTTCTCACCAGCCTCGTCTCCACTTAAAGTCAGAGCATCCTTCTTGTTTTCTAGGCATGCTCAGAGAGGAAGGGGCTTTTGTGAGGAGGGGGCTTTCCCAGCCCAGGGGCAGGTTTCTATTATGCCAATTAGATGTTAATTAGATGTTAATTAGGATCGTTCACTCAAGGTTCAGTAGTTGTGTTTCTTTTGTGATGATCTTGTTCCTTCCTTCAAGGCTGCACCTTGTTACCTGCTCACAGGGACTAAACAATACCCCCAGCTTCATTCCTTGCATACCTTCAATACTCCCAGCACCCTGAACTGTAGAATCATAGAGTAGTTTGGGTTGGAAGGGGCCTTTGCAGGTCATCTTGTCCAACCCCCCTGCAGTGAGCAGGGACATCTTCAACTAGATCAGGTTGCTCAGAGCTCCGTGCAGCCTGACCTGGAATGTTTCCAGGGATGGGGCATCGACCACCTCTCTGGGCAACCTGTGCCAGTGGTTCACTGTCCTCAGCATAAAAAATGTCTTCCTTAAACCTAGTCTGAATCTAGCCTCTTTCGGTTTAAAACCATTGCCCCTCGTCCTGTTGCAGCAGGCCCTGCTAAAAAGTCTATCCCCATCTCTCTTATAAGCACCCTTCTAAGTACTGAAAGTCCACAACAAGTTCTCCCTAGTGTTTTCCCAAAAGTGGGATTGTATACCCGGTGTGCGACACGCCAATATGCTCACAGAGTAGAGGTACTTTATTAATGCATACTTGTGCAGATATGGGTGCTAGGTGGCATTCCACAAAGGCAGTACCCTTTGCAAAGGTATCCCCACATATTTATCCCATTACATGATTAGGAAAAACAAGAGAGAACCCTTCCAAAGTTATACTCAGTGCCTAGTAATTATCACATCGCTTATTATTGGTTGCACATATATGTAAGTTACCATGCATGCTTCTGGAAGGAGTGGGGGGTAGTTTGCGTAGGCCCTCAGTTGAGTCGGTGGTTGCTATCTCCCCCTGCCACCTTTACCCCGGTTACTGTGGATTCTGCTGACCTCATAACAGTTAATTTTTCAAGAGTGCAGAAACAACTCGGTCCTCATGGTTTACTGCTCAAGTACAACTACTTCATCTCCTTGATCAGTAAATCTGGGTTCATTAATTTTCTTTTTAATTGTGTTGTCTCCTACTGACCTGCCCCCTAGAATTCTTTCGGTTGTCTCGGGCATCATTTTGCCCCCCTTTGAGGCTGAGATCTTCTTTCATAGGTCTCATGTGTCTTACTGTTTCTTTTCATTAACATCACGTAGTTTTCCTCACAGTGAACATTAAACGGACCAAGACCACTCCTAAAACTTTCATTTTTCTCAACATTGAAACAATTGTCCTTGTAGACATTTAAGCCCTATGTAAGCAAATCTTATTTAAAGTCTCTGGTCAGTTGAAGCTTAAGTTCTCTGCATGGTGTGGAGGTTCACTTTTCTTGACCTGATTCTGGTGCCATTTTCACCCGTGTAGTGTATCAAGGAATCAATTCCCCCTACTTTGACCACAGTATAATAGTACAGTATAAGGTCCTATCCACTTCTCCTGTAGTGGTTTGTCCTTCCAGGTGCATATGTAAACAATGTCTTCTGGTTGGAATGAGTGAATTGGTGTGTCTAACAGAAGAGAAACCCTTTGATTTAGGTACCTATGCAGTGTAGATATAATGTCTGCAAAAGAGAAATCATATATTTCTCAATACCAGCCTGTCCTTTTTTATACATTTGGTCTCCCTTGAGGCTCAGAGGATTTGCAGGGTATGCTCTCCCATATGGAATCTCAAAGGGACTTACTTTTTCCTTGACCCTAGGGGTTATTTGAATTACATCAAGAGCTAAGGGTAAGGAAGGCCTCTGTCCGCTTAAGGTGTGCCTCCTGACAAAGTTTAGCAACTTGTCTTTTGGGAGTCTGATTCATCCTTTCTACTTTCCCACTGGATTGTGGCCTCTAAGGGGTGTGTGATTCAAAGAAGTCCAGACTTAAGAAATTCAAACTGAATAACATCAAAGTGTTATTAAGCAGACATCTTTATTACAGCGCTGGACGCATGGGGGATATCTCTTCCTAACCATGCGTGCCTCGTGTTAGCAGCATCTGAATTATATTGAGTACATACATTCATATTCATTGCAATTGTTAGCATATTCGTGACATTTCCAAGCAATGTTTGACATACTCAACTGTCCCCGACGCATGCGCTGTTAAATGAATCGGTGGTCCTCTAGTGGGTTTTTGCGGTACTTGGTCCCGTTAACTTGTCTGTCCTCCAGAGGAACTCTTTTCTTATTGGCTCTTTCCACTTGCTGAGCTTGTATTTTAACACTGTACTGGTTCTTATCGGTTCCTGCCAGTTGCTTGGTTAAGATAAAAGAAGTTCTCCACAGTAGTTTCTCTTACACAATCCTTGCCTACAAAAGGAACTTTACAAAACTCACAGCTGATTGATTAGACACGTTAAAACCTTCTTGCTTGTCTCAGACCTTTGTTTCAATCCCCCCTTTTTTACCGTCCTTGCGAACCCCTCATAACGTACCATTATCATCTGTCTGTGGACTAAAATACTTCCCTGTTGCAACTTCATGCTTGATCTTATTTTTCCTCCAGGTAGCATAATCATCTGTATTCTTCTGACAATACCACATGGAACGCCGAATTATACAACAAGTACACAAAATGAATAGGCTACCAATTAATATGAACATAAACAGTTCTTTATTCCATTTAAAATTTGGTAACCAAGAGGTTAATTTGTTCCAAACTTCTTCAAATTCCCCAGAGGAGTTGTCTAAAGTCATTCCATGTAATACCTTAGTCAGTTTCCAGATTTCTTCCAAATCAGTAGATATCCTGCCGCTTTGATCCACATACATGCAGCAGCTAGTGTTTATGACGGTACAAACACCTCCCTGTGAGGCCAATAATAAATCCCATGCCATTCTATTTTGTAAAGTT
The DNA here is from genome assembly GCF_964289735.1 of Phaethon aethereus. Classification (NCBI taxonomy): domain Eukaryota; kingdom Metazoa; phylum Chordata; class Aves; order Phaethontiformes; family Phaethontidae; genus Phaethon; species Phaethon aethereus. The sequence goes on from NC_138587.1 coordinate 23,607,753, forward strand.
AGCTGTGATAAACTTACCAGCATCAGCTTGCAAAGCTTGATTTGTGTCAATAGTTTGGTTCTCAATACTTTCCAGTACAGCAGAGATGTTTGATTTTTCTAATTCACTGTCTCCTAACCATGGTAAGAACCACCTTACAAAGCTATGAAAAGCACTCGGCCTTTGTGCAAGGGGCTTTGAAGACGTCTGGGAAGGCGTGTTAAAGTGTTTCAAATCCAACTTCCTCTGTGATAGGTGTGACTTAAATTTTAAAATCGGGTACAAACTGCCCCTAATGTACATAGACCCATCCAATTAGAAGGGAGGCTTTTCCTGGCGTATGTCCCGCACAACCAAAACCATCCTTTGCCTTTGGGTACTGGCCAGGAGGTATTCTTGAAAGTTCCCCTAGATAAATTAGTGACTCTTTCTATTTTTCCTTCAATAGTAATTGTCCGATTGCACTTCAGGCAACTTTCCAACAAAAATTCCATCTTTCTTCTCACCCTCTAGTTTCCTTTTATAACCTAACCAGAAGGGCTCACTATCTTGACTGGGAATTTGGACTTTCAAGATCAATTCTGAAGAACTCTGATTTAAGTATGAAGCTTTGATCCACCAGTTATCAACTATGTTGTCATTATTAGTTTCCTTTGTAGGTAGAGGGACCCCTACCAAGGAGATTCCTTCTCCCAGTGCCTCAGGCAAATGTGTACAAACCCAACAATCAGAAAAGTTCCAAACAATAGTAATATTTCCTATTGTCCAGTTTATTCCTAAAATTTTACTAACCTGTTGTACTACTTGTGCACAAAAATGGGTACCTCTGTCTGAGGATGTTACTGCCGGAACTCCACGCCTAGGGATGATTTCGTTTAAAAGTATTTGGCATTGCTTCTCTAGCCTTATTGGTCCTACAAGGAAAAGCTTCTGGCCAGCCCAAAAAGGTGTCTGTTAATACTAACAAATACCAAAACCCGCCTTTTCTTGGGAGTTTAGAAAAGTCTATTTGCCATTGTTGTCCGGGCACATTTCCCTTTCCAATACTCCCGATTTGTATCTTATGTGTGGTATTCGGATTGTTTTTCAAACATGTTTCACACCTCTGTGTAACTTGTTTCACTGTAGTATGTAAATTTCGACTCACTGTTTTTGACTTAAATGTTTATACAATGCATCTGCTCCCCAATGAGTTTTATTATGTTCTTCCCCTAGGAGTTTCCATAAAATGTTATAAGGCACTATTGAATATATTCCTGTTTGCTGATTTTTCCTTTCCTCCTAGATCCTCTATCATAACTTTATCCAATAAATGACAAACCAATAATCAATACCTGAAATGCTTTAGCGAAAGGTCAGGTAACAGTTAACCAGACCTCCAAACAGCGACGCGGCCCCTCCAACTGGGGAATTTAATCCCCTACCACGTGGGGACGCAGCCCCTCCAACTGGGGAATTTAATGCCCTACCAAATGGGACAGAAGTCCCCCAGGTGTATACCTGTAAGGTTGGTAGCCACCCGGTATACGCCAACCTGTGCGATTCGCTTCACGTCTTACGGACGGTCCCCAATGCGATCGATCATCTTACTAAATTCAAGATTTAAAGATGTCTTCTTACCAGAGGGTCTTTGTCTGTTCCCACAGTGATCTGACTGAGAATAGGAGTCCTTCCGGAAAAGATTTCCGGGGGTACCCAAGAGAGTCTCAGACTCATCGGGTCCTGCAGCCAAACAGAGGAGGTCCCATCTGGGTCGCCAAAATGATTCAAAGAAATCCAAACTTTTACAATGCAGTATTGCAGCCTCTTTTGTTTGGAGAACTGCTTGTAATAGCCTCATAATTGCTGTTCCCTATTTTATTGGAGACCTTTGTGAATTTAATAGCCCTCTTTCTTTCCAAATTGCCCCGTGTTCATGCCCCATTCCAAATGCATATTTGGGATCCGTGTATATATTGACTCTCTTTCCATGACTTAGTTCCAGTGCTTGAGTCAAGGCTATTAATTCTGCCTTTTGAGCGGAGGTACTAGTAGGTAGTGTCTGGGTGTTACCACTGCGTATCCAGCTCTCTGTTTTCTTTCCCACATGTAGCTGCTGCCTTTGAAGAGCTCCACTTCTGCATCAGGCAGGGATTCATCCCGTAGGTCTGGTCTGCTGGAATACACTTGTTCAAGTAGTTAAGCAATCATGTTGCAGTTCATCAGACTCGGAGGTTGGGAGTAAGGTGGCAGGATTCAAGGTGGAGGTCAAAGAAAGTTTGACATCATCATCTTCTAGTAGCACAGCTTGATACTTAGCTGACCTATTCGGTGAAATCCAATGGTGTCCTTTATTTTCAAGGAGGGGTGATACAGCATGAGGTACAAACATAGTGATCGGGTGGCCCAATGTCAGTTTTCGAGACCCCTCCATTAGGGTTACAGTTGCCACTACTGCCCTCAAGCAAGTGCACCAACCTTTATGGACCTCATACAGCTGTTAGAAGAAGTATCCCACTGGCGTCTTCCAGTCTCCCAATTTTTGTGTTACTGCTCCCAATGCCATTTGTTGTCTCTCATGTACATACAGTTGGAAGGGCTTTCTTAAACTGGGTATTGCCAAAGCAGGGGAATCAATTCCATCAATTTCTCTTAATCTCATCAAAGCTTTTATGGTCATCTTCTGTCCGTTCCAAGATTCCTTCAGGTCCTTTTATAGCAGCATACAGTGGTTTAGCAATTAGTCTGCAATTAGGAATCCAAAGCTGACACCATCCGGCCATTCCCAAGAATCCGCTTAATTGTTTCTTTGATGTAGGTACTGCAATTCTACAAATAGCCTCCTTCCTTTCAGCACTTAATTTTCTTTTTCCTTTTGTAACCTCAAATCCCATAGGCTGGACTCTTTCTTCTTGGATCAGGGCTTTTTTGTTAGATACTCGTTAACCCGCTAAACCTAGAAAATGGAGTAAGCTAGTTGTGGCTTCCAAACATTCCTTGTAGGTATCAGACCTATTCAACAAGTCATCCACATACCGTAGCAATGTTGTCATGCTCACTGTGCCATTGCTTTAGTTCTTTTGCTAGTGCATAACTGAGCAGTGTGGGGCTATTTTTGATTCCTTGAGGGAGGACCGGCCAGCAGTGTTGCATTTTCCATCCCGTGGTTGGGTTTTCCCATTCCAAGGCAAAAATGGTCTGACTCTGTTCACGGGTATACAAAAGAAAGCGTCTTTCAAGTCCAGTACAGTCAAATAAGTGTTACGACCGGGAATGGAGGCAAGGGGGAACCACAGGGTGCATGGCTATAGTCCTTGCATGTGACGGTGAGAAAGGGACTTGACTGTAAGGTTCAAATTAACAATTTATTTGAACTTCACTTACAGGTCCAATAACAATTTATTGTAATTTTACTCACAGTAAAGTTCAATACGGCACTATTGCACATTTTTATGGATACAACAGAGGAATGCACTAGCGCAATTCTAAACCACAGGCGCGCTAGATACTAATATCTTAAAAAGAGTGCACTAATCGCGATCTTAAAGCATGCCAGATACCATGCATATGTTTCTTAATCACTTACCCTCTCTCAGGTAAGACATCATAATCCCTGGGGAGTTGCCTTGTACAGTGTCCTGGACAAAGGGGGAAGAATCTCCTACAGGCCAGCTGTATGGTTGGAAAAAGACTCTCCCCCATTTCTGCCCAAACCTTACCGTTTTTATTTCCTGATTTGATGGGTGGGGGCAGGATTAGCCTGAGTGGATTATATGTTTATCTCCGGTGGTGTGGTGGCCCATTAGCACACAAAGTAACTGAATAGTGGTGGAAAGGTACTCAGGGCATTTGTTTGTTAAGGGATTATTCAAGGCTCCGTTCAGGTTTCGTGCAATGTTCAGGCAACCCCGGGCTGAGCCGTTTCTGCAGCTCCCCCCAAGTCATCTCTGCATAGATAAGGATCTGTCAAGGTGAGACTAACATGAGTCTAATCACAACTCCCTGCATCTCGCCTTTATGCTCCAAAACCCGTCTAGCTGGGTGATCCCGTACACTGCATTAACCTCTCGTAGATCCTATACCACCCTAGATTCATATGAGTGAGGTTTCTTTACAGGCTGAGCAATGGCAAAGGGCATTCTGTCATATAGAGGAATTTATGCGTTCATTTGGTATCCCCAGTTGAGAGCTCCGTAGGCTGTAAAAATGGTCTTCAAGTTCTTTTCCATGTCACACCAGCAATGCTTATCTTAGCCTTGCTTAATGGACCCTTACAACTAGTCACTACAAGAATGGGTGGCCCATTATCAATCAGAAAAACTGTCATTTTGTCACCGAAATCGGGAATAAACCTCGTAACACCAATGTAGTGTTAAAAGGCAGGCATTCTTTATTCACGGCGCCGGGAACACGGGGGATAGCTCCTCCTAAATCGTGTTCCTCGATCAGTTAAAAAATCAAACATTTATAGGCAAGATTAATACATATTCATCAAGTGTCCATACAATGATTGGTTAAGTATTCCTCGCCTACCATGTAAATGACCATGCATGCTCACTATAATTTCTTGGGATTTTACTTCCTTAATCTTTTGAGTCGGAGGGTTTCTTGAGTGGGTGGTCTCTGAGTCGGTGGTCGCGATCTCCCCCTGCCGGAATTACCTTTCCCTCTAAGTTCATTTCAACTTGGCAACACTAAATACATCTTCACGGGCTATCGGTCCAATATGCAATCATTCACCCCACAGTCCTTTGTTTTAAGACAGGACTATAGAATGAATAATTACCCACCCACCGGACCGTAGAACTGACCAAGGGGTTCCTTCTTTCTGACTACTTGTTATTAGAACAAAACATAATACCGTGATCACAAAGTTACACTTAACTCCTTGATAATTAAATCAAGATGGGAAGGGTTAGGGGGGTTCTCGAGCAGCATTGCTGGTGCATAATGTTCTTAGAGTTACAACTTGCTACAAATTCACAAACCTATTTTCTAACCCTATTTTAATTCCCTACCACCTTGGTTACATTTCCCCCCTTTGGAAGTTTTGAAATAATTTCTTTTCAATACTTCCATTACAAATTAATTTCCTTATTAACATTCAATCACTTTATTGTATGATGGTAGGAGCATTATTAGTTAGTCCATTTAAATTTTGGTGTTTTGTAGTCAATGCAAGTGTAATTCTGCTATCAACGGTAGCTCTTTTTGTAAATTCCTTTTTCAAACAATGATAAATGAATAATATTCTCAAAGATATTATTAATAATAATATCACAGTATCAATTAAGGACTTCACCCAAGAACTCAAGTTTTATCCCTATCCACTGAAAATTTTATCAAACCAATTTTCTTGCATGTCTTGTTGCATTTCCTGAGTATCCTTTTCTATTTTTCTCAATAAGTCCAAATCATATTCAACATCCTGGGTAACATTTGGGATATCTATGCAACACTGATCTATCCTATCCCTCAGATATCCACAAACTCCATGTTCTTTTAGTAAGAGCATATCTAGAGCCATCCTATTTTGTAGGGTCATCTTCAAAGTGGCTTGTAACTGTAAATTTAGTTGTTTAAATCCTTTCCTCATTATTTTAGCTAATCTTTTCACTTGACCTGTCAACTTATATAACCAATCCCTATTCCTGTAAGTTGCCAGGGGAGTCAATAAGGATTCTAAGGCTCATCCAAGTTTCACTCCTGTCGAGGGTTCATTCCAATCATCGTCATCAATTTGTGATCTCTTTGTCCATATTAACTTTAAATTTTCAGAATCTCCCCTAAAGGGAGCTTTCTTTCAGATTGGACATAATGTTGGCATTCCTAAAGTAATTTTTTACTTTCCCGTCCATTGGTAAATGGGTGGTCCAAGTTCCATCACTCATTGCCCAAACTAAATGTCCCGGGCTCCGAACTGTAGACCTTCTACAACTAAATATTGATCCCCTTCTAATTTTATATACACTAGTCAAATTTAAATCATTCTTGAGTCCTCTGCACCGACACCCATATTTCAATGCAGCTGCTAAGGGAGGAACTTCTTGGACTGCTCTATCAACTGTACTGCAATTATATATCTTTTTACAATTCCACCAGGGTACTATATCCTCCTTTTCCCTGGATGTGGTTCCCCTGTCATTAACGGATGGGAAAACTGTAAAGACTGTTCCGTCCCAGGCAAAACTCTGTGAAGTATTAGCCATATATTGAAATTGAGATAGAATAGCCATAGACCACACTGAATCCCATGCAGCCTCTGCCTCTCGCTTAGTCTGATTTTCACAATTATGGACTACACGTCCAGCTTCCTCGGGATCATGTACAGGGAGGCCTCTACTTATTTCTTTGCATAATTGTTTATCTCTTGTGCTTACTGCACTCAAATTTGTTGTTAAGATTCCCCATGGAATTGATTCACCTACTGCTCTTGGAATTGGAAGACATATGGTTATTTAGGTTACATTTTGCAAATTTGCAAATTCTTTTATCAATCCTACCATTAAATTTTCTTCTGGAGTTCTCCTTGGAATGTATATTAGCTGCTCTGCTTCACTCTCCCTTCCAATTGATCTATTATCATCTCAAATAATGCTCCCAACATCATCAGTTTCCAAATCAAAACCCATTTTTCCATATTTTCCAATGATAATTTCTTAAACATGTTTTAAAATCAACTTTGCAGTTTCTGAATCCCTATTGATGACCTTCCATGACGGGGCTTTCTTCACTCGGGTGTCGTGTATCCCCGCTTCCACTCCTCCAACCTTGATTGCAGTATAAGTTGTTAACAGTACCTAGAATGGTCCCCTCCACTTTTCCTGCAGTGGTTCAGAGTTCCAAGTTTAAAGATCACCTTGCTGATACTGATGTACAGGCATATCCAAGGCAAGTGACCTAGTCAGCACAATATATCTCCGAAGTGCTCCAAGAACTTTTCCTAAAGAAATTAGATACACTTTCAAATCAGCTTCCCCAGGTACCTTCATATCCCCTGGGATTAAAGGAGTCTGGTACAGTTTACCATACAGGACTTCATATGGACTTATACCGTCTCTTGATCTTGGTTGGATCCTGATTCTCAAGAGAGCTAGTGGTGAAGCCTGTGGCCGCTTCAAAGATGTTTCCTGACAAATTTTACTTATTTGTCTTTTCAACATTTGATTCAATCTCTCAATTTTTCCACTCGATTGTGGCCTCCAAGGGGTATATAAGTCCCATTTTATACCCAAAATTTTACTGATCTGTTGAACTACATCTGCCACAAAGTGTGGTCCTCTATCAGAAGACATTCCCAATGGCACTCCAAATCTTGGTATTATTTCCTTCAAAAACACTTTAACTACCTCTCTAGCTTCGTTGGTGCGGTAAGGCAAGGCCTCCGGCCATCCAGAAAATGTATCAATTAGTACTAATAAATACCTGTATCCATTCTGACTGGGTAACTCAGAGAAATCAATTTGCCAATAATCTCCTGAAGAATTTCCTTGTTTTATCATTCCTAGAGCTGGCCTCTTTTGGTTCATGGGGTTATTTTTAAGGCAGATTGGACATTTAGCTATTATTGATTTAACTATTCCTGTCATTCCTACACATACTACAGATGTTTTTAAACTTGAAACCATTGCATCTACTCCCCAGTGTGTTTGTTCATGTTTTTCCTCTGCAAGTTATGTCATAATTTGCGGGGTTACTATCACCTGTTTTTCTGATGTCACCCACCATCCCTCTGCATTTTGTGATGCTTCTAATTGTTTTGCTAATTGCTCATCCAATTTTTTTGTACTTCGGTGTCAAATCTAATAATTTTGTTTGTTTTACTGGTACTAGTGCAAGGATACCTCGTTCTGTTGCCTCTTTTGCAGCTTTGTCTGCCAATCGATTACCTATATTTACAGCCGTCTGTCCAAATTGATGAGCTTTACAATGCATTACCGCCACTTCTTTCGGTCTCTGCACATCTTCCAGGAGTTGGAGAATTTCTTCTTTATACTTTATTGATGTTCCTTGGGCTGACAGCAAGCCTCTTTCTTGCCAGAGGGCTCCTTGAGCATGGATCACACCAAATGCATATTTAGAATCAGTCCAAATATTCACCCTTTTTCCTTCTGCTATTTGTAGAGCCCGCCTTAATGCCACCAATTCTGCTTTCTGTGCTGAGGTACTTACAGGTAGTGTCCTTGATTCCAATACCTCAGAGGTGGTGATGACAGCATATCCAGCCATTCGTTTTCCTTCTCGTACGAAACTGCTTCCATCTGTATATAGCTCCAGATCAGGGTTTTCTAGGGGTTCATCTCTCAGGTCTGGTCTACTGGAATAAACTTGTTCAATAGTTAACAAACAATCATGTTGCAAATTTCCTGTTGGATTCTCTGTTGACAAAAATATTGCTGGATTAACAATCGGTGTGGTTTTCAATTCCACATCATCTTGTTCCAATAGGACAACCTGATACTTCAGCATTCTGCTGGGGGATAGCCAGTGACCCCCCCCTTTTGCTCTAGAACAGTTATTACCATATGCGGAACGTACACCACCATCTTTTGACCCATGGTCAATTTTCGAGCTTCTTGGATCAGCAATACTGTTGCTGCCACAGCGCGTAAACATCCTGGCCATCCTTTACTCACGTTGTCAAGTTGTTTAGAGAAGTACCTCACTGGTCGTCTCCAGGGTCCCAGCCGTTGCGTCAGCACTCCAAGAGCCAGATGTTGCCTTTCATGTGCAAACAACTCAAAAGGTTTGGTCACATCAGGTAATCCCAGAGCAGGTGCCATCATTAATGCCTTTTTCAGTTCTTTGAATGATTTCTGACATTGAGGTGTCCAAGTCAGATACTGATCCTTGGATTCCTTTATAAAGCCTCATACGGTGGCTTTACATACAATCCATAATCCAAAATCCAAAGTCGGCACCACTCAATCATTCCCAGAAAAGTTCTCAATTCTTTCAGGCTACTTGGTTCAGGAATTTGACGGATAACTTCTTGTCTTTCATTTCCCAATTGTCTCTGTCCTTGGGATATTTCAAATCCCAAATAAATTACTGTTTCTTTTCCTATTTGGGCCTTATTTCTGGAGACTCTATATCCTCCTTGGCCTAGGAAATTTAGTAAACTGATAGCAGAACTCTTCCCTTTTGGTCCTGACTCTTCCATATCTCTAATTCCTTGGCCAATTGATTCCCAAATATCGTAGGGCTATTTTTGAATCCTTGTGGAAGTACAGTCCATGTCAATTGGGTCTTTCGCCCTGTGGCCAGACTTTCTCACTCAAAAGCAAAAACGTTTTGGCTGCCTATATCTAGAGGTATGCAGAAGAAGGCATCCTTTAAATCTAGTAAAGTAAACCATTTATGTTCCTCTTTCAAAGAAGGCAGTAAAATATATGGATTAGCCACTACTGGGTGTATATCTTGGACTATCTGATTTATACCTCTTAAATCCTGAACCAATTGGTATTCCTTACCTCCGGATTTCCTTACTGGTAATATGGGAGTGTTATATTCTGATTCACACTCTACCAATAGTCCACATTCTAAAAATTTTGTAATCAACCCTTCTAATCCTTTTCGAGCCTCCCACTTAATAGGATATTGTTTTTGTCTTACCAGTTTGGCTCCAGGTTTTAAAATCACCTTTACCAGCTCTGCCAATTTAGATCGTCTCAGAATTCCACTCGCCCAGACCAAAGGAATAACTGCATTTTCCACTTCTTCTGGAATCTGTTCTTCCCTGTAGGAATCCTGTAACATAAACACTCTTGCCTCTATGGCTTTTGATTCTGGTATTAACAATTTGATTTCTCCATCTTTGAAAGTTATTACTCAATAGATCTCGTCCCAACAAAGGCGGTGGACATTCAGGCATATACAGAAACTGGTGAGTTACCCATTGTTTTCCCAATTTAAACTTTAATGGCTCTAAAAATGGCCAATTTTCCTTCCGCCCTGTCGCACCAACAACATCTACTGATTTGTGACTAAATTTCCCTTTACATGTATTCAATACTGAGTAAGTAGCTCCAGAAACTCTATTTCTTCATCCCCTAGCTTCAATGTAACCAGACGTTCAGCTAGGGTTGATTCCCCCAGTCCCCTTCATAGTTCTTCATCCAGAGTCATTAATTTAATTGCCTGGAGAGCCGGATCTAATTCTCCTGCCTTAGGACATTCTCTTTTCCAGTGCCCACACTCCTTGCAAACAGCACATTGATCTTCTGCTAATCGGGGCTTATTTTCCTTCTCTCTCCGATATTCATTCCTCGTCCTCTCCCTCTGCCTATCCTGTTATTCCCTGCCAAAACTGCTAGTAGCTTTCCACCCCTTCGGGCTTGCCTCACCTATTTTTCTTTTTCTCTATTGTTGTATACAGCCCAAGCAATTTCAAGCATTTTACCTTAGCCACCCTTTCGGGATCCTCCTGATAGGTACCTGCAGTCTCTTTCCATGATCTTAAATCAGTAACTGAAAAAGGAACTTTGACCACCACTGGACCATCATTCCCCACTGCTTCTCGGAGAGGGGCTTGGAGGGAAGTTAGTCTTACTTCCCCACTCCTTCCCTGTGTTCTTCCTGAAATTGGGCTAAATCCCTCTGCTTCCCCTTCCTTGGGAGCAGTAGGAGGACTATCATCCTCCGAATTTTGGACCTCTCTTCCCCTTTCCCACCTTTGGTGAGGAGCAACCATTAATTCAGTATCTTCCTCCTCAGTTCCATTTTTCCAGCAATTTTCTGTAGTATTATAAGTAGAACAACCCCTTTTCGAGTTCTCATCACATTTTCCCTTTTTCACAATCTTTACCATGGGATCGTACAGATGTATTCCACACTGTCTCTGCCATTCTGGATGATTTTGTAGTGTAAAGAACAAATCAATATAAGCCATTTCTTCCCATTTACCCTCCTTTTTACAAAACAACATGAATTGCAAGATGGTGGTATATTGCAATGTCCCATTTTCTGGCCATTTCTCCCCACTGTCCAACCTTGGACATACATTGGCCACCAATGATTGCAATATTCAATTAACTGCTTCCGAGTCAGAGGATCACCTCCCAGATATTTCCAATGCCTCAAAATACATCCCAAAGGTGGTTTTTGTGGGATAGATCTTTTACTTGGAAATGTTCCCATCTTCCCAAGACTAGTGGGTGTGATTGTGCACTATCACAGGCACTAGTCGGAGGGACCCTTACTCTCCTCGAGGGTCCCTCTGGATCTTCTAGCCCCCTGCTAGAAATCCCCCAACCTCCTTACCTGGGCCCCTAGCCCAACCTTGCGAGGCCTTCACCGCGTCTTACAGGCAGGCATTCCTTGTGAGGGTCTCGTACCCTCACCCTTTCCAGAGGTACCTTTCAGCCCTACTCTGCGTAGCTTTCACCGCGCCTTACGAGCGAGCTAGTGGGACTCGAACCCACGTTACTTCAATCTTTTAAAGAATGCCTTATTACCTTTCCAGGGGACTTGCTCAGAATTCCTCGGTCCGGGGATCAGAGGTTCTCCCCGAGAATCCCTCGGTGCCGGCTGGAGGTCCTGTGATCCCACAGATCCGTTGAGATTCACAAGCAGTGTCCCACCTGGGTCGCCAAAACTGTCACCGAAATCGGGAATAAACCTCGTAACACCAATGTAGTGTTAAAAGGCAGGCATTCTTTATTCACGGCGCCGGGAACACGGGGGATAGCTCCTCCTAAATCGTGTTCCTCGATCGGTTCAAAAATCAAACATTTATAGGCAAGATTAATACATATTCATCAAGTGTCCATACAATGATTGGTTAAGTATTCCTACCATGTAAATGACCACGCATGCTCACTATAATTTCTTGGGATTTTACTTCCTTAATCTTTTGAGTCGGAGGGTTTCTTGAGTGGGTGGTCTCTGAGTCGGTGGTCGCGATCTCCCCCTGCCAGAATTACCTTTCCCTCTAAGTTCATTTCAACTTGGCAACACTAAATACATCTTCACGGGCTATCGGTCCAATATGCAGTCATTCACCCCACAGTCCTTTGTTTTAAGACAGGACTATAGAATGAATAATTACCCACCCACCGGACCATAGAACTGACCAAGGGGTTCCTTCTTTCTGACTACTTGTTATTAGAACAAAACATAATACTGTGATCCCAAAGTTACACTTAACTCCTTGATAATTAAATCAAGATGGGAAGGGTTAGGGGGGTTCTCGAGCAGCATTGCTGGTGCATAATGTTCTTAGAGTTACAACTTGCTACAAATTCACAAACCTATTTTCTAACCCTATTTTAATTCCCTACCACCTTGGTTACAATTTCATTCCCCAACTTAACTGGAACCAGAGCATCGGCTGGGGAAACTCTGGTAGGTTCCTCTGGTCCCCTTCAGTCAAATCCAGTTTCTGCCATTACCCTAGCAGCTTCCTCTATGTCCTTCTCCTGATCGTTCAAAAACCGTGGACATCCTCCCTTCCAGTGACCCTCCTGTTTACAATAGGCACATTGATTCCTTTGCAGAGAGGCTTTACAATGGCCTCCACTACTACCTCCACGACCCCTACCTTTACTTCTGAACCCGCTTCGTACGCTTCCTCTGCCTCTGTCCCTTGTCTGTCCTTCGGCCAGGGCAGCCAGTAAAGAACCCTGCAATTTTGCTCACCCTCACCTCTTTCTTCTGCCTCTTCTGTTATTACATACCTTATACTCAAATGACATTAATTGTGAAGTTGGCATCCTGTCTGCACCATCTACTTCCTGCATTTTCTTTCTGATGCTAATTGACCAATGAACAACATACTAAAGAATTTTGTATTAGTAGCATCTTCTGGGTTCAAATTGGTCCACTTTTGAGCTACTTCGCACAGTCTTTCATAGAAAGCAGATGGGGTTTCCTTCTCCCTTTGCCTTACTTCATACAACTCAGATTCTTAGGCTTTTTTACTCCATTTTGGGTCCCATAAAGACCTGGTTTTGATTTCCTTTTACTCTAACCCATCATCTCTATTGGGATTCCACCTTGGGTTTTCCCTTAATGTGGACATACTTGTCCACATTAGGTACTCCTCCATACTGTTGGGCTACTCCTTCCCTAGCTTTCTCTAAAACTGCTTTCTGTTCTTCATAACTAAACAAATACTCTTAAAAGGGCTTGTATATATCCTCAATTTGGGTTGTGAGTCATCATTACAGTTTTAGCGGTACAAAACATTCCCTCTGGCCAGTAAGACCCAACTGCCAGTATCCAATTCAATAGATCCGATGTGGTAAAAGGCACATGCACATATACCTGTGTCCCTTCAGGTCCAACAGGCTAAGAGGAGCCTGAATCACTGGCCTCCAGAGCTGGTAACCTCATTTTCATACTCGTTCGAAGTTTTGGAATCTAGCTCTTTGGGGGGTGCGGTTACTAGTAATTGCACATCTTGCTCCATTTCCTCACGCTTCCGACTTCCACGTCTGCAACTACTACAACACAAATTCTCTTTCTCTTTCCTTTTTGCTGTCACCAGGCCCCTTGGCAGCTTTGGCAATCGCCACCTACGCCTGCCTCCCACGTTGTTACCTTGACCCCCTTCCAGGGCCTGCAGCTCACTCGGGCAGAAGCAGATCCCAACATGCGATGAAATGTTTCTCATCTCTGCTTGCTTCTAGATGAGGCGGGTGGTGACGGACGTCCAGCTTCTCGGCTGGATGCTGGTTTGGAGCCCTTGGGGCACCCTGGAGGTACATTCTCACTGCCCCTTTCCTTGAAAGAATAAACATTGGCAATGTGGCAGGAGCTTATTCAGGTGCAACTTTCCGTAAGATCCTCTCACGGTCAACGGCTTCCCGACTTCCTGGCCTGTTCCTGTCCTCGAGCCTGAGAGCAATCCCACAGGTGAGTCAGTGGGAGGAAGGAGCATTTACCTTTTGATCTTCTCGCCGTATGAAATGTAGGCTGCTCCTTCCGTGGCCAACGTGCAGACATGGAGAAGAGCAGAGAGGGAACGGGTGGGGCTCAGTGATGTGCCCCGGGGCACTTTGCCTTGCAAAGCTGTCTTTTCTGGCCCCTCACAGCCTGAGCTGCTCCCAGTGCTGGCTGCCAAGCCAGCGGCCTTGTTGGGCTTGACTTTAGAGCTGGTGAGAGCTCCTGGGGGGAGGCCTTTCTCCTGGCAGCTCCACAAATGGTTCCTTGCGTCCCAGCACGGTGCCACTGCAGGCACATGGTAACTCTCTGCACCGTGCTTGCTGAGTGGAAGGGAGAGATGAGTGCTGTGGAGTAATCCCGTCTTTGAATGGCACTCAGTGCCGCTCCGATGTGCACAAGTGTCTTGAGCTGTGTTGCGGGAGCTGTTCTGTCCTGCGCTCCTTTGCAGCTGCGATGCTGGCTTGCACACTTTGAAGGCCTTCTGAGATTGCTTGCTCTGCTGAGGTTTCTTGCAGTGGTCAGATGCTTTAATTGACCTCTTAATACCTGGGCCGCCTTCTCGGGAGCCCGCGCTGACTGCAGCCAGCGTTAGCTCAACGTGATGCTGCCTGGACAAGAGCAGCCCCCAGGAGACCCAGGCATGGGCAAAGCAAGGTCCGGCAGAGAAAAGGCAGGGGATGAGATTGCCCCAGAGAGCAGATGTACACTCCTGAGTGGTGAACCTGCCTGGAGGAACCCACCTGCTCGCTGGTGCCACGAGGTGCAGGTGTCCGCCTCGGCCAAGGCGTGCCAGCAGCTCAGCCCCTGGGGGTGATCCTTGCCAGCTCTGGGCCGTGCTGTGGAGCACAGTCCCTGTGCCCCAGCTGCAGCTGAGGCCCTAAGCAGTCTCCTCTCTCCACAGGCACCCCTCTGCCGCCGCAGGAGCCCAGTGCAAAGCCGGCGGCCGCCCGTCACACCTGCACGCCCAGTCCAGCCACCCCAGCACCCCTGAGAGCTGGGGCGAGTACCAGCAGGCAGCATACCTACAGTAAATACCAATGCACCTGGCTTCCCCATGGCCCCTGTGCCCTCCCAGCCTGTTCCTCGCCGGCCTGCAGCTATGGAACCAGCCCAGCGCCCTCCAGCCCCAACTGAAATGTCCCCCTGAGCTCCAGCCCTCAGCCAAGGTCTGAAGGTGGCCACCCCAAGGTTGGGGCTGCAGGTGTGCTGACAAGGTACCTGACTCGTCAGGCTTTTGGGTTGTGCTCGATTTCCCGACCGCAGCGTGATAGCTGGGAGGGGACGAAGGTGACTGTTGCGGGTGCTTACAGGGAAAGGCAGGAGAGCCTTGTGGAAGAGCCCTTCTCACAGAGGCTCTCTCTCCGGCTGGCGTGGCTGCAGCTCCTTCCCGTCCTCGTTGAAGGCAGGCATTTAGCATCACCTCACAGTCGCATGCCACAGATGCGCTACGTGCAATGCAAACCAGCAGATCGCGTGCAATTTGCTGGTCTCCCAGCAGCTCGGGCGTGGTGGCTCTTTGGACCAGTGACCAGGCACAGCCCCAACAACCCGGGCGTTTTTCCTGAACCTGTTCAATGTCTTGGAGAATCAGTGCCTCGGGAAGATGCCGTCTCCCTGATGGGGAACGGTTCCGCCTGATCCAACTCTCCCGCTTGCGTTCTCAAGAGACGGATGGAGAGGCGGTGCAGAAAGGCGCGTTTCCGGGACGAAGCAGGGGCTCACTGCCCATCCCTGCTGAAGAAACGAGGGCCACGCGAGCCACCAGCATGCCAGGTAATTGCTGTCCCGTGCTCGGCCCGTGTCAGCCAGCAGGATCGCTGTGTAGCAGCAGGCTCTTCCCCCAGCGCCCACTCTTGCACGTCACATCAGCAGCCAAAGCTGAAAGGGATTTGGGTTCCAGGCATCTGGACCACGTTGCACAGATGCTGGGCAACGTGGCGCTTGCACGAATGTACCTCCCGCTGCAGCTGCATCCCAGAGCTTGCCGTGAGTCCCTAGAGGCCCAAGGCACAAGAGCAGCACAGAGCGGGATCCCTCCTGTGAGCTGAGGTCCAGAGCCATGCCCCGACTCCCGCACTGGGCAGAGTCTTAGAGGGAACCTCCCTGTCCTCCTGTATCCTCTGTGCCTCAGCCCTTCTGAGGCTTCACGTGTCGTCTCTGCTTTTTGGCAGTGCTGTCAAAGTCCGCACAAGACCACCAAGGCAGCATATACGAGTTCCTTCGAATGGACTCAGGTACTGAGCAGTCTTGCTGGGGTCCCTAAGTGGAGGAGGCCGCCCAAAACCGGGGAGCAGCTGCAAGCAGTGCCTGTGCTGGAGAAAAGGCGAAAGGGAAGAACAAGGCTCAAGTGTCTCTTGAGAAGGCCGGACTCCGTCCCCTCGGGGTGTGGGAGCAGGCCTGACGGGAGAGAGAATTGCGGGTGGCACTGCCTGCTGCTGGGATGGTTTTTGTCCATGTCCCTCAAGGGAGCAACTGGTCCAGCAGCTCTGCTCCCCGCCGTGCTCTCCTTCGGGCCTTCTGAGTTTTTTGTGGTGGGACAACCTGTCGCAAAGGGTGGGAGCGTGCCTCCAGACACCAGCACTGGGGGGACACAGAGCCCTTCTGGGCCATATCGGACGTGCTGCAAGCTTGCCAGTGGTGCACAGGTCAGACTGATGTTCCAAATTGCTCCCCCAGATGCGGTCCGCGAGGAAACCACAAGTGCTCCCAAACCTCAGAGCACTGCACCTCTGTTCTGCCCCCAAGATGTGCGAAGGCGCTGCATGGTGGGCACAGCAGCAACCGTGATTTCCGTGCCTGTTGCCATGCTGCTGTGCTACGTGTTGATCCAGAGGCGGAGGAAGAAGAAACAGCAGTGAGTCCTGTATTGCCCCCCTGACACTGCTTCCTTCGGTGGCTGCTCTTGGCCACAAAGCATTTCTAGTCCAGCTGCTGTGGGTTGGCAAGTTAGTGGTTGGCCAAAACATTCTGCTGAGGTTTCTTGCTGCGGTCAGGTGCTTTAATTGGCCTCTTTAATACCTGGGCCGCCTTCTCGGGAGCCTGTGCTGGCTGCAGCCAGCGTTAGCTCAACCTGACGCTGCCTGGACAAGAGCAGCCCCCAGAGCCTCAGGCACGGGCAAAGCAAGGTCCAGCAGAGAAATGGCGGGGGATGAGGTTGCCCCAGAGAGCAGATGCGCACTAGTGCCCGCTGCTGAGCAGTCAACCTGCCTGGAGGAACCCGCCTGCTCGCTGGTGCCTTGAGGTGCAGATGTCCGCCTCGGCCAAGGCGCGCCAGCAGCTCAGCCCCTGGGGGTGAGCCTTGCCAGCTCTGGGCCACGCTGTGGAGCAAGTCCCGGTGCCCCAGCTGCAGCTGAGGCCCTCAGCAGCCTCCTCTCTCCACAGGCACCCCTCTGCTGCCACAGGAGCCCAACGCAAAGCCGGCGGCTGCCCCTCACACACACACTCTTGGACCAGCTGCTCCAACACCCCTGGTAGCTGGGGCAAGTACCAGCACGCGACATACCTCAGGGACCACCACCACCCCCCCCCCCCCCCCAGCCTCCCCACGGCCCCCGTGCCCCCTGAGCCCGTGGCTCCCACCCTCAGCTAAGGGCTGAAGGTGACCCCCCAGGGCAGGGGCTGGGGGTGCCCTGAGAAAACCTCCTCCAACGGCTTCGAGGATCGGCCATTTCTTGCCCAATAAAGAGGGACAGAGCTGTCGCACACGTGTCCGGCTGGTAACCAACAGCAAACCCTGCCAGGCACCAGCGCTGGCTGAGCACACAGGGGCATCCCCACACGCTTGCCTTGCTGTCCCGTGCCATCCTGGGCTTTACCCACCGGCAGGGCAGCCTAGGCTGGGCCCACCTTGGGCTTGATGCGATCCTCCTGCTGAGAGCGCAGCAGGACTGCGGGCTTTTCCCCCCCCGTTTGTCACAGACTCGGCAACAGCGTGCAAGTGACCTAGCTCTCGACACCTGAGCTACTGGCACCTGCTCCCGCCCCCTCATCTTTGTGGCCGGCTCTGGACCCGCTCAAGCAGGTCCATGTCTGTCTTGGGCTCTTTACCACTCACTGCACACCCCACAGGATAAAAACCAGGGGAGGACCTCAGCTGAAGGCCATGGGACAGCAAAGACCCAGCCTGCCTCTGTGCAAAAGACCAAGGCAGAAAGGGGGAACTGGGGAGCACCCTCGGTCTCCACTGGGCCTGAGAGGTGAGGGAAGATGTGGTTAGAATAAGGGCGCTCTCTAAATCTGATTCTGCCCTCTTTTAGTTCAAAGCCATTAGCTCTTGTCCTATCTCTGCAGGCCCTACTAAAAAGTCTGTCCCCATCTCTCTTCTAAGCCCCCTTTAAGTCCTGGCAAGCTGCAATAAGGTCTCCCAGAGCCTTCTCTAGGCTGAACAACCCCAAGTCTGTCAGCCTGTCCTGTCAAGGAGATGTGTTCCATCCTTACCATTTTCATGGCCTCCTCTGGACCTCCTCACACAGGTCCATTCAAGTTCCCTTTTACTCCACAATGCTTGGCATTATCTGGTCCAGTTCTGCACAATCTATCTCCCCTTTTTCTGTGCTGGTAGCAGCAGTACACCAATTCATTTGGCCTCCAGATATCTGCTACTGGTACCTGGCTTTTATCACACATTAGAACGCCACCATTTTCAAGGCCATCCTCTTCATTTTGTGCACTGGTGTATGGAGACAGCAGAGTGTGTTTTTACTCACAGCCACAGCACAGCCAGGAGAGGCTGCTGCCATGGGAGCTTGTCCATGTTCTTTCAGGCTTCTCTTCTGGGCTTCAAATTCCTACATCCCTTATCTCTCCTCCCTCAGTCCCAGACTACTACGAGCCTCCAATTTGTGCAGGACCTGTGCAGCATCACTTTTCAGCCATGCCTCACAAGATACTCTTGACATTTGGAGAGCTAAAATCCCTGAAAAGGGTAAGAGAAGTCACCTGTTTCCTTGCAGAGAGCCCTGGGGTGAAAGCTGGAACAACAAAGGGCTCAGGGAATCCACATGAAGTTGCCTTTCCTTGTCCACACTCAAGACTTGTCTCATAGTCACTGGCTGGATCTAAAAAGCTCCTTTCCATTCTGTGCTCACCCAGTGAAAATTCTTGGCATCTTTGGATTACATGGAAACCCACCTTCTAACTCATCTAGGCCTGGTTTGGGGACAAAATTCAGCTTTTCTAACCCAAGTTGCTGAGAGTAAGTTTGCTTTTTGGGCAGATGCCACAGTGTACGAATCCCTTGTAGCACCAGTAAAATACCACACACCAGGTTGTAGCTGCCTAACAGTCTT
Source organism: Phaethon aethereus (assembly GCF_964289735.1). Lineage (NCBI taxonomy): Eukaryota > Metazoa > Chordata > Aves > Phaethontiformes > Phaethontidae > Phaethon > Phaethon aethereus. The sequence goes on from NC_138587.1 coordinate 23,626,886, forward strand.
CTCCAGTGCAGTGGTATATGAGGTGGCAGCGCACAAGAGCAAACACTGCAGAAGGAGGCCACAAAGGGTGTAACCTGCTCATTTTTCTACTCGGGATTCTTCTAGTGATGTTTTGGTGGTCACCATACCTTGCTACAAGTTAGGAGTGAGCTCGCTGGTGGACTTAAGGCAAGAGTGGACCAAGGAAGAAGTCTTAATGTTACGGAGGTGGACAGCAGTGCAGCAGCAGAGGGGTTTCTCTGTATGTATGGTTGGGTGTTTGTGGATTCTGCACTTCTGACATGACTTTGTGGTAAGTTTCAATAGAGATTATGTGTTTTCAGTGGTCGATTACAGTAGCTGTTGCTGGGGGTGCTTCAGAGCTGCTGCTGATACTGAGGTGACCTTCTAATGGGAGGGGAATTTCCTAGAACACAGAAGGCAGTAGATGCTAGGTGGAGTCCTCCTGGCCCATCCTGCCCCTAGCGCATGGCCATTTTGCTGCAGCACGATTAAGTGATGGACTGTCAGCATGACAAGGCAGTGCTCCCGATGAGTGTAAAGAGAAATCTGACCACACATAACCCACAGCTGCAAGGGTTATGGGCTCATACAAAGCTGTAAGTCAGGCTTAGTGCATGAGGAAGTGATAAGAAAAAGGAGTATTTGCTAATAACTGAGGTCACAAATTAAGTAATAGGCTGCTGCAAAAGTTTGTAGGATTGATTATTCATTTAGATGGGCTATTTTTGGTTTTTTCCCATGATGGGTTCACTCAGAAGTGGTGGCCAGTTTGGCCATAATTGCAACCGCATTTGTCAGTGAACCAAAAAATTTACTAAATGAAAAAGCACCCAGTTCTACAGTACCCATTTACATGGACTGCGTATAGGTAATTTCTGAACTGCCAGCACCTGACATTAACTTCAGAAAGATTATTCTAGTTGGATCTAATGATACTTGAAACTCCTTGTTAATTATACCAATTTAAGCAATACTGAGCTGGTTTCTGTACCCCAGGTGTAGAATACCAGGAACCAGTGCCAGCTATTCGGAGCTGTTAACTGTAGTAAACTGAAATAATTTCTTGGGAAACTTAAGACACCTGCAAATGCATCTTAGTATTCCCAAGTCTGATGGCTAAGGTATGCTAGCTAACATTAAACTGCTTGTTACCTTGCCTTGCCTCTTTACAAGCTTTCTTTACAAAAGAAAGCCTCTTTACAAGCTTTCTTTACAAAAGCTCTTTACAAAAGTTGCTTTCATGCACATGCTTCATACGCAGTATTTTACGTTCAAGTGTGCTTACTTTAGGATTCTGCCAAAGTACTTGTTTGGATCTGAACTTGATATATAATCATCTACCAGTTGAAGCATGTATAATGTATATCTATTTTAAACTGCTCTATTTTTAACTCTAAATATTAGTCATTTACAGTACCGAATAAAAATATTCTGGAAAATTACAGATCCTTGTTTATCTACTTAAATATATCCAACTGGATAAACCGTTAATCCTGGAAACTGGCTGTAATAAAAAAACACAGTTATGATAGCTCAGTTGTTTCTGTCTTATTAGATAAAAATGCCTCTACAAAGTATATTGCAGATAATGAGATTTTCATTGATATTTTTAGTGTTATTATGTTACACTTACTTACGCAAGTTTTTGCTGAACATAAGTACAGACAGAATTATATTCTTATTAAGGTTTGATAATTGTTTTCTCACTTAAAATAAGATCTACAAAGGTTTAGCTAGTAAGGTAAAATTTTACTCTTATTCAAAGCACTTAAAACACCACCATCAATTTTCTGTTAAAAACACTTTAAAGCTTTCTCAGCCAAAAAAATCTAAATTAAGGCCGCATTAACTTATTACTCAGTACACTTAATGTATTTCTCTACTGCAACACCTTTAGAAACACATTGGTGACAATGGAGATCTAGAGGAAAAACTTATCTGCTATCAACAGCAGACCTCAAAATCTGTTCATTATTACTCTTAGTCACATTTTAAAATTTCTAAAAGGAAAGGAGTTTAGTAAGTTCAGTCAATATTTATTCTCTGCAAAGTAAAATCAAATAACATTAATGTAAACATACATAATACATAAATATTAACTCAATCCATTCAACCTTTGTGTACCATGGCACTGAACTTATGGCAATCATGTAACTTAAAAATAATGTTGCTTGCCAATGACAGAGGTTTCTAAATCAATAAATATATATGAAAACAAAAGAACAGTTCACAGTACGAAAGGATAGTACCTGAAACCAAATGCTACAGTACGGTCACACAGGAACTGTTCTTTAGAATGGTGTAGATAGAACAATTGTCACTAAAACTCCCTCTAAAAAAATAAAATGCTTTGTTAATAACTACTATTACCTAAAGTTAGGTAAATCATGCCAGATAGCACAGAATACAGTAGCAGGAAAATGCAAAATAATTTGGTAGGCCCATTTAATTCTTCGGCATCGCTGTGCAGAAATCAAGAGGGATTCTCTGTTCCTTCCTTAAGCCTTTTTCTTTTCTCTTCCAGTGTTTGTTTGAATACTTTTTTCAAGGTATTGTAAACATATGGTCCATTTGCAGAATCAAAGCTTGTCTAATAAAAGGGAGAAATTTAAGTTCAGTTGCTAAAGAGATGTCATACAGCAAAATGCAAAGTAGATGACCAACATTTTTTAAAAAATTAGTTTTAAGATATATTAAAGAAAGTATATGTTTCATGATGGAGTACTTAATGCTCAGTATTTTCAATTTTATGCTGACTAGACATTAAAACAAACTAGTAGAAGGAGAAATGTCATGATTGTTCTAGCAGGTGACATCTGTAGATTTACAAGAGATTAGGATGCAGTATGATGAACGTTCAAATAATTTCACCTGCTGAATCTGAGAAGACAGCAGCTCTGAGCTGAGCAATAGCAAGCTTAACCTGTCACTGTTATTAAATGATTCCAAAAGCAGAAGTTAGTTATACACATCCTATATCAACGGCCCGAAACATAACTGAACTGCAAGTCAATTTCAGCAGATTATTTAATCTGATACAAAAACTCCAAGTAGTACAGAATCTACCAAAGCCTTTGGTAAACTATTCCCAGTGACTAATTATTCTCACCATTTAAAAATTATCTTTTCCCTAATTTGAAGAAGTTCATGAATTGGCAGTGATCCAGAAATAGAAAAATTAGACTAAAGGATTAAGGCTTGTAGTGACAGAGTTTAATTTTGTTTAATATGTCCTACCTGTTATGTAGGCTGATTATTATAAAATGTAAACGCTGAAACAGATAAGCACAAGTATGCTAAGTGTGAAGGATGACTGCAACTCTTCTCATAGAAGCTTGCTCTGTTGATTCACCCTTCATGATTTAAAACAAATAAATACGATGTCATGGACAAATGGCTACTTGCCTTAGTGAAAGCTTTAATAGCACGAGCAAGTAAGGCCTCCTCCACATCAGCTGGTAGCATTTGCAAGTTCACCACACAGTGTAAAATACAAAGGATAGTCTGACACTGTTCCTGGTGGGTAGAAGGAACAGCAGCTCATTAGAAGAAATATTTTCATGAAAAACAATTAACTTTCAGGTTTTTTTAATTGCTGTTTAAATACTAGCCTGTGCCTTCCTGTATTGGAACCTTCAGGTGTAGAAGTTGGGGGAGGGAATTTTCACAAACCTAAAGAGCCTCTACATAATTATTTCAGTCATGACGGGAAAAATGCTTCTCTTGTAGCATACCACAAACTGCTTTGAAAGTTTCTAGGAGCTCAGGCGTGCATCTGGAGACTTATTTTTTCAAGGTCCCCTACATGAACAGTAGCATTCATGTGAATTGGCATAGAAAAAGTGAGGTTTGATCTTTCCAGCCCAAAATGCTATGCATGTTTCCCCAACTAACATAGGATGATCTGCATCTCTCTCTGTCCTACCAAGTCTCCTTCACCATTAAAGGAGTCTTGCAGAAAGACACCCAAGCAGAATCACAGAATGGTAGGGGTTGGAAGGGACCTCTGAAGATCATCTGGTCCAACCCTCCTGCCAACACAGGGTCACCGAGGGCAGGTTGCACAGGAACGCGTCCAGTTGGGTTTTGAAGGTCTCCAGAGAAGGAGACTCCACAACCTCCCTGGGCAGCCTGTTCCAGGGCTCCGTCACACTCGCAGTAAAGAAGTTTTTCCTCATGTTGAGGTGGAACTTCCTGCACTGCAGTTTATGCCCATTGCCCCTCGTCCTGTCACTGGGCACTACTGAAAAGAGACTGGCTCCATCCTCCTGACAGCCACTCTGCAGATATTGATAGATATTGATAAAGTCCCCTCTCAGCCTTCTCTTCTCCAGACTCAACAGCCCCAGGTCTCTCAGCCTTTCCTCATACGAGAGATGTTCCAGTCCCTTAATCATCCTCATAGCCCTCCGTTGGACTCTCTCCAAAAGTTCCCTGTCTCTCTTGAACTGGGGAGCCCAGAACTGGACACAACACTCCAGATGAGGCCTCACCAGCACAGGGTAGAGAGGGAGGAGAACCTCTCTCAACCTGCTGGTCACACTCTTCTTAATGCACACCAGGCAGGATACCATTGGCCCTCTTGGCCACCAGGGCACATTGCTGTCCCATGGAGAACTTATTGTCTACCCAGGATGCCAAGGGCCTTCTCCATGGAGCTGCTTTCCAGCAGGTCAACCCCTAACCTGTACTGGTGCACAGGGTTGTTCCTCCCCAGGTGCAGAACTCTATATTTGTCCTTGTTAAATTTCATGAGGTTCCCCTCTGCCCAACTCTCCAGTCTGTCTAGATCCTGTTGAATGGCAGCACAGCCTTTTGGTGTATCAGCCACCCCTCCCAGTTTTGCATCATGAGCAAACTTGCTGAGGGTACATTCCAACCCTAACAGCAGTGTTAGCAAGGATGCATAAAGGGAGCAACAGTATCTTTGTGGCTGCTAGTTACCATCCCTTTTCCAAGGGAGACAGATCCCACACTGGCAGGTCACTTAACAGTGAAGATCAAGTTAAAACTTGAGGGATTTCTGGGAACAGCAGCTAATTATGCACCAGTACATACAGAGAAGGGGCTGACTGGCTGGAGAGCAGATTAGCAGGAAAGAACCTGGCTGTCCCAGTGCATACAAAGCTGAACACAAGCTGGCAACAGGCCCTTGCGGTAAAGGCAGCTTAAGGGCATCCTGGGCTGCATGAGACAGACAGTTGTCAGCAGGTCAAAGGAGGTGACACACCTGGAGTGCAGGGTCCAGCTCTGGGCTCCTTGGCACAAGAAGGACTTCGACATATTAGAACAAGTCCAGTGAGGGGCCACAAAGATGATTAAGGGACTGGAGCATCTGTCGTACAAGCAACCTGCTCTAGTTGACTGTTTTGAAGCAGCGAGGTTGGGCTAGAAGATATCCATAGGTCTCTGCCAACTCAGCTATGCTGTGATTCTCAAATAATATAGGATAAGATAAGGTAAGATAAAATCAGTCTTTTTAATTAAAAAAAATTGTAATTGTTAATCCTTTCCTATTAATTTATAACAGGTGCCAAGCGGTTATTTTTTATTTAATACAAACAGAAAGTTAAAACTCTGATAGAGTAGAAGAATGCTTCAGGAAGAAACAATGCTTTTAGATGAACTCGGGAATTCTGAATGTCCTGTCACGAAGATAGTGACCACACAAAGTTCTGACCACCTACTGATTAGAAGCTATAGTCTTGGATATCTGGAGGCTGTTAAAAGGTAACCTTTTTCTTCATTGATACTTCAGAAACAAAGAATTCCTGAAGAATTAGGAAATGAATTTGTGTAATGAAGAGATCCAAGAATAGAGAATTCTTTTTTTCTTTTTTTTTTTTTAATGTACCTCGCATCTAGCCTTTTGGGGAAAGCACAATTAAGTAGTTTGGATCAAAAGTACTTGTTTTTCATTGGGATTTCAGAATACAGATGGCCACAGTTCTGATTTACGTAGAAGAATTTGGCCTGGCCTTTGATTCCTTGAATTGGGAAATTCTTCCTATTCCTTGTCCCAGCTCTTCCAAAGCTCAGCAAATATGACAACCATTAAGCACAGCTGCCAGATGTGATGTTAACGAAAGCCATACATCAAGTCACAGAGAAAAGGTTTCTCATCTTTGCTTCTGGATCTCAAACTGCAGAATTTGCAGGGAAATATGCTGACATTGAGCTTCTACTGAATCATGTACAAAGATAGTACCTGCTACTTATAATATTCATCATCATAGTATTGATTACAACTCATACTACTCAATACCAAAATAATCCTCATTCTGATTTTTGAAAGAGATTGAGGTTGCCTTTAAAAGTGCAATTCCCTTGCCTAATGGCCATAAATGGTTTAACACACATGAAAAAAACGTACTTGGCAGTTAAAGAATGAACCGACATACATAATATCTACCTTTCTCAGTAAGTAAAGCGCGTCCTGTGATTCTGTGCAATTTTTTGCCAGCATGTCAATATCATCTTTGGATAGAATAGGTTCTTTCAGCTGCTCTATCCAGGACCACATCAAGCTACAGAGGATAAAAGGATCTCTCTCGGTACAGATTTTATCCCAAGCTCCATCTCGAGAATTCAGTTCTTTCTTAAAGCAAAACAAAACAAAACAAAACTGAAAATGCATCACCTATTTACTTTTGCCAACATTCTCTTTAACTGTAGCAGTACTTGGCTGCTTACATTCCAACAAAAAAAGACGACTTCAGAGTTACAAAAAAAAAAAAATCTAGTTTTTCCAAAGCATGAACATTAATCAGCAGTGATAGAAGTGATTCTTTAAAACAGAAGGATGACATAAACAGTGCATCTCAGAACCTCCCAATTGTCTACTAGCATACATAAAATGGCTTTAGATTCCAACTTCAAAGCAAATGTTGCTAGGAGGATTTGGTTTTGAGGATAAGCAGTTAAGTTTCTACTGTTCTTTTGCTTTTACACACAGAATCCTCTGATTAGTTCTGAGAAAGCACTGATTAAAAACAATGCAGCTCTAACTTAAAATCTGTAGTACTTTTATGCTACCAGCAGCCAAGTTACAACCACAGATAATTATATCAATTTTCATTAGTTAGCAAAATGAATGAAAACAACCAGAACCAATGTTCTAAGTTCCTCCTAGAGACCAAAATTTGTAGCTGCATTTTTGCTTGCTTTTGAAAGTACTCGGCCATAAATGACAAATACAATCATTTCCTGAACTACAGTATAAAGTGGTGTCCCAATGTGTAATTTCAAAGCACAAGATGGCATTTTTGCTATTCTAGGAATTAAACTAGGTGAAATATGCAGAGCCCATTGAATCAAGTTAAAACTTACCTGCCACATTTCTACCTTCTGCTTCACTTCATCCTCTCCCAGAAATTCATTTATATCTGCAAGTGCTTTTGCTGCCAAAACTCTTCGGGCTTCCAAACTTAATTCTGACTGCAGAACAATGTGCGGAATTGCCTCTGACACATCTTTGCTACCTTGGTTTTCACATCCAATGGAAAAGTTCACTTTAGAAGAAGAAGAAGAATCAGAGTCCTCAGACACATAGACTCTTCTGCTATACATAGTAGTCTTGTGGTCTTTTCTATGACCAATCTCATTGGTAAAATTGTGCCTTGGCGTTCCAGGTTCCGTGGTATTATGGATAGATGCTAGACCTGAAGAAAAGGTTCTGCTGCGTTGTACTTCTTTGGTGGAGTTCCTTCTGTTATAAAGTGAGGATCCATCTTTTCGTCCATCCAAATTAAATTTACCTTCACTCCAGAACATGCATGTATTACGCACTAATGTTTCGTTGTTTAAATCCAACTGCAGCTTTTGTTCGCCTGTGGCAGAACATTCCTCACCACTGTTCTGCTTAAGTTTGTTGCACAGTAGTATCTCAGCAGGTACTGTCCATGCAGTTTCTCCTTGTTCTAAAAGAAACTCAGTTCTCCTTAAATCTGAATCACTATAGCTTAGACGCCTTTTCAGATGACTAAGAGGCTGAAGGCATTCGACATTCCTTTTTTTCCAAAGAGGATCACATTCATGCCCCAGGGAGAAAAGAGAATCCTGGGTCTCAAAAGTGGACAAGTGGGTGTGGGAGGAGTCTGACGTGTCACTGTCCTGCCTTGCGAGTTCTCTATGTAGCTGTGTGGATGCCAACTGAGAAACCGTCTTTTCAATTTCAGCAGAGAGATCTGGTATATCTAACAATTCTGCCTCTATCACTTGTCTGTTTTCAGCCAAGTCTAGCAACAATTTGCAAACTAGATGAATAAGTTTTGGCACATGTTTGAGATGCCTGCTCTCATAACCATGGAGCAGATGTCTCTGACGGGTCAGGTACTGGGACAGTGTCACAGTGTGTACCTTGGGCTCACAGGATGCAAATACATTTCTCAGAGGAACCAAAAACTGAGTGAATTCTCTGATGCATAACAGCTGCCCTCTAGTCTGAATAGAATTAGGCCTTTTTGCTCTGACAAAAAGAATTGCTTGATCAGCACTCATTCTTGTTGCAAAAACTAAGTAGCAAGCTATTAGAACACCTGGAAAATATAAAAAACAAGCATTAGTTGCAGAGCTATGAGACTAAAACAAATATTGAGTGGAACTATAGGATATAAACTAATATAGGTAAAGATACAGGCTTTATGCCCTCTATTATGTGATACTGTTACCCAAGTATAACTGCATTTATTGGACCACAAGATAGTAAACCCATTCTCACTACATTTTCAGTGAGAGCTAGTTTCTCATCACAGCATCTAAAGTTCCATCATTTCTAAACACAGGAGCAATGGTGGCTTCTACAAGGAAGCACATGGGCAAAAAGGTCTTGAAAGGGACAGAAGTAAATGAAATTTTAGCTGCTCCAGCAAATCTACCTGATCTAACAATGAGTGGTAGGTTTGTAAACATGGAATAAATACTAGGAAATGGAAGCGTACTAGGTGAATTTTTCCCATCAAAAAGAAGCTGTCCCATTTGAATGTTAACAGGGAATTATTATACAGATTCAATTTTTTTTTTACCTTACAGGTTATTGTTTTCATGTACTAAAACTCATCTCCATGCCATTCAGATCATTTTCACAAATTTGTTTAGCATTTTTAACCATTTTATAGATGTACATCTTGGAACAATATAGAATCTAAACAAATTATTAATCATTTATAACCAGAGGCTGGTTTTCATTTTTAGAAAAACAATTCTGTTGATCTTGCAGTAAAGTACATACCTGTCCGACCAAGTCCTGCGTGACAATGAACAGCTACCCTCCCTTCCTGCAATGCAAATGCCATGACTTTTACCATATCAAGTATAGTAGTGAGAGATGCCACTCCATAATCCTTCCATCCAAAATTATAAAAATAAACTGAAACAAGAAGAGAGTGAGTTATTTTCTGTCGTACCAAATGTGACATTTTCAGTACTATATGCAGAGGAGAGATGACTAAGAATAAATGATAGTACTAAAATTGCATAATGGACCTTAGAATCTGACTATGTATTGTTTGCAAGAGACTATTTTCCCATTTCAGAGTACGCTAGCTATTGAAATTTGATAAATACATGAAACTAGCAAAGATTTGTCAAACTGAAGTTCAGCTAGAATGTAAAAGGTGTAACAAAACTGAGTGATTCATACAAAAATTACTGAGCTATATATAGGCACAGGGTAATTTTTTTCTTTTTAGAAATAAAAGCACTTCTTCAGTACAAAAGCTGTTTCTTATGGAGACGTACTTTTTCTCATCTCACTGTAATGTGAAAATACAAAAATACTGTCAATACAAATGTCCTTGAATGAAATAACCTTTTATAGTCTAGATAAGAAAGCATTAACTGTACCAGAACTTGAAACACCATTAATGATTTACAAGTGTGGAAACTCAGAAGAAAAAGAAAAATTTAACCAGCTGTTGTCCTTTATGCTAAACACCTAAATAGAAACCCTCCATCTCACTCTTCATACATACAATCTTGGATAATGTGTTATTCACTCTTGATTATATTTGCCAAGTTTCACGTTTACATCCCATTTTGTGCAACGTTTCTTATATAGCTGCTTTTAACACACAAGAATTCAAGTAAAAATATCTCTAAGTGCCAAAATCAATAATTAATGAGGAACAGCAGCAGGAGTGAACTTACTTCCAGCCTCCATGAAAGCTTCAGGAAGGTAGGTGAAACCGCTTTCTTGTTCCAGTGGATTTCCACAGCTTGCATGCTCCCCAGGACGCTGAAGGTTAATTATGGTTTTTATGCTACATCTTAAGGAAGGAATAGATGAGTCAAGGTATTATTATATGCAGCCAAAATCCCATTATCACATATCTTCTGAAACATTTATTCTTAGTGGAGAATAAATCTTTACCTGTATATCATTAAAATGAAAGGATCTTTATCAATAATCCAAATCTATGTTAGAAGAGAAAATGGGTCACGAATTACACTAGTAAAACCTACAATAAATAATGACTAAATTTGTTACCTTTCAAACTGTTCAATAATGTTGTACTTTTCAATTAATTCTGTTGAGGGTCGAGCCATAGCCAGTATGTTATCTGTTATCCTAAGAAATTAGAAAAGTAGATAGTAATGTTGTTGCTGATAATTTACTGAGTATTAATCTAGCAAAATAAGAATACTATGTTATTTTTAAGGAAGACAGAAACACCTTGCTGATTAACTAGAAACAATTTTTAAAAAAATTCTACTATGATGTAGTGGTAGTGATGTGTTAAGCTGACACAGGTACTACAAATCAGAAGACCATTACTGCAACTGTTTAAATGCCAGGCCAATGAACATATTAAAAAATTCCTTTGACTAGGAAGTCTGGACTCAGATCTCTGTTTGGCCCTGTAAGGTTTGTATGCACCTGAATAGCATTTGCCATTACAAAAAAATCAGTAAGAATGTAAAGATACATTTCATATGAATATTACTGCATGTGAATACGCTGTTGAATACATACCTTACATTATTTCATCTTCAGTAAATGTTTTTAGTTTTAAATTCTATTATGAACACATTTTAACTAATGTGCAATTTAAACCTTAGCAGTAACTGCCTACAACCCAGAACAGGTTTTTTTATAATTCATGACGGATAGGTATTTATTCTTTTGGATCTGGACCAAACTTACTGTAAGTAAACAAAAGTCTTTCATCATCTTTACTGGGCTATGTACAATGCTCATTGTGGTTTACTGTTAAATTGTAATTCTGAATCAAGCTATCATTATGTTTTATACTTAGCAGTAGCCAATTACTTTGAATTCTCTCTTTTAATAAATACAATGGATGCAGTTGCATTTAGTGAGAGTAAATGCTGCTTATTACCAAGAAGAGTACAGCCCTCTAATGGCTTGCTCCTGGTCACTCCATCGAGCTGGATTTTCATACTTGCAAGCGCGTCCACCACATGCCATCGAACACTGCATGTGACCAGGAATGACATGGCGAAGGCTCTCCCCTACTTTAGTGTATTTTGCTGTTGGACGCCTCAAACCTCCTAGAACACAGGCAAAACCAGATTTAGTGAGGAAGCTTAAAAACTCATCTCCACCTTTAAAGTGTCAGTCCAACCTTAAATTGATGAAGTTACAGATAGCATAAATATATGGAAGATATATATTTAAAGCTCATTTTTCAACACAGACCTAAAAGAAGGATTCTGAGGGGGGGAAATTGCTTGAATTACTGCAGATGTTGTTTTTTCTCACAGTAACTTTGTTTTTTCTTGTTGGAGTGTGTGATAACCCTTGCAACAGAAAGAAATTTCACAGTCCTCCTCCACCTGAAATTGAAAAATACTTAGCCATATACTTGGTTTATGTGTGAGCGTGTACTTCTGTTTTATCTGTTGTCTATAACTGAGCTGTTAAGAGTGAAAAGCATATATTAATCCTTGAATAAGAAATCAGTGAAGAAAATATAAAATACAGTAAAATAGATTTTAAACCCAGTATTTTATGCATATATATAAAATACAGTTAACAGAACAAAAGTATATTAATTTAATAGTAACAAAATACCCAGAACTGCCAACAGGCTTAATGAAAAGTACTTTACTTTTTTTTTCAGGAAAAGTTGCATCCAGCTCCTCAGGGCTCAGAGACGATACCGCCACCATAACCCGGTGAGTCGATGATGAGAGTACCTCTACAACTGAGCTCCGGCGCCTCTGGATTATGCGAAGAAGGGGATCGGAGGAAGAATGCCTCCGACCCTGGAAAAAGTTGCTAAAAATACTCACTGCCGAACGCCTTCGGGGTGAACCCTGCATGACTGACCAGCCCCAGCTACCGTCTCGGAAGGCTGCTGGGGATGCACTGGTAAGAAATCCAAGTTGCTCAGCGCTGAAGTTGCGGAGGGATGTGCATCCTTCTGTAGGCTCCAGCAGCTAGTCAGCATGGGCTGAGCTGTCTCCATAGTAACTAGCAATGACGGCGCTGCTGCCAGCTACCTTTGGGGCTGCATGATTCTATAGGAATGGACTCTGTTTGGGACAAACTGTTCTGCTGCTTGATGAAAATAGTTGCATTTCAAGCAGATAATTTTGAAAACGGACTGGGAACCACCAAAACATTTTCCATAAACAATGTGAGCATTTAGTTACTTGTAAATAACATGCATTCAGAACTCGCTAAGACACAAAATACTAGATTCAAAAGAACAATCAAAATGTAGCTGGAGGCTCTGCTTCCTGAGAAATCTGTAAGTACATTATACTCTCCCACCTCTTGGTTTAACATTCCACAACCACCTCTCCTCCTCCACTTAGCGCTCCAGAACGCATCATTAGCTCTGTAATGATTGGGATTAGTGTGTTCCTTCTGAAATGGTTCAGTACATGATGAATTGCAGACTGTTCGCTCTGGACCATTCATATCTTCTAACAAAACACAATTTGTTATTCAAAACAAAAGGCTTATTTTTTTTCAGGGCACAGCTTTTTTATTAGGCAAAGCTGTTAGCCCTACAGACTGAGATAAAGCAGATTATGGGGAGGAGGAGATGTGCTGAGTGCTTTAGGCTTTTCAAGGTAGGTATTAGGTGGCAAATTGCCTCCCACTTTGCTTCCAGTGTGCTAAGAAGGAGAATGAGCTGGCCAGAAAGATTGCAACAATCTCAGAAGCACAAAATTCTCATGCAATTATGTGGAGAACAGCCTAAAGCAATGTTAAAAAAACTTTGTCATCCCATTATGTGTTCATTAGTCTGCATGTTAAAGAGAGAGAAACTGGGAAAATCAAGAAAACTCACTATGATTTGTTCAATAAGCAAATTAATCCTATTGTGTTTTCCTAAGGATATATACTACCTTCGGTCTGTGTTTGACATTTCTTTTTGTACTACGAAAACAGTTAACTCTTACAGAGGAATTTGTGTAAGAGAAAGCACTCATCTGATAAAAATTCATCAGGCAGAAATCTACTGTTCCTTCCAGGTACTGAACGGGAATTGAGTGACTGAATTTTGGATACTGCACCCGGGCTCTTAAGGAGACACAGCAAGGTTTGCTGTAGGTACCAGGCCTGAAACATCCGTAGTGATGTCATATGAGAAAAGGAAAATTGTGAAGCTGTCTGTTAGCTGTTGTCTCAAAACTTTGACTATTTTAATTCAACAATAAACCTGATATCAAGAGATGAGGAAATATTTAAATGTGCGTTTATTTTGGGGGTTAGGTGGAAGAGAAAGGCTATTTCAAGTGCTACCTATATCCAGGAAACATGAAAAATGTTTTCTAATTAAGTATATTGCTTTCTTCTATTTAATACTTTTTTTTCTCTCCCCAGAAACTTTTCTTCAGCATGTATCAAATGATAGCAACACCAGAAATGAGCAAAATAAAATGTTGCACATCATTATTTTCCTACTGAATCTAGCAGGATCTACAAGTATGCACCCGAAATTTGTAAGAAAGAATTACATCCCGTTAAGTTTAAATACTTTATTATAAAAGGGAGTTTTGTTGAAGGTGTGTTTGTATTTTCAGAGAACTAGGCAGTTTCTGAACACAAAAATCACACAGTTCCTTCAATGAAGAGACCTGACAATATGAAAGTTACAGAAATTCTCAACTTATTAACACATCATGGTCATGATAAAGTAATGCAGTTTGGTTTTGTTGCAGTCATTTTATGCTTATAATTGGGGAAAATACTTCTGGGTTTTTAAATTTTCTATGGAAAATATTTTTTTCAGAATTTCTCTAAGTACTTTTTACAAATGGCATACCAGAAAAAAATTATTACCTGAACTCATATTTGCAAGATACAGACTGCTCTCTAGCAGCGATGAATACGGTAGTTCATTCTGCAGCAAAACTCCTGCAGCCATTGCAGTACCTGTTAAAACAGTAATATGTTCACTGAAAACCTACACCAGAAGCTCAAAAATGCAAAATAAAGCTGAGTACCTGGCACCTGGTTATAGAGTTGTCCAAGGCTTAAGATTTGGGCAGTCAGACATGGAATGTACTTTCTTTTTGGTGTGCAGACACCTTAAAATTCAACAGCTTCACTGTCTGTCCTAGCAATTAAAAAGTTTAGTTGATTCTGTATTTCTCGCTCTAGACTTTGGATGATTATGTACTTTACAACCATGTGTTTTATATGGACAGGAGTCACGCAACCAAAAGCATGTAGTGTGATGCCATCTTGATTTTCTCAAATTCTTAAAAGTAAACGTTATGACCACAGATCTTGAACAGAAATCTTACAAGGGGCAGTTTCAGCAAAGTTAATGATATCATAATGGCAGCACTATTTCCAGTTCACACTACTTGTAATTTTAGGTGATACTTGCCAAACAGGCTATCCACAAGTTATACACCTTCTCTGCTCTTTCCCCTCTGTTCTTTGTTCTTAGCCTGTTGGCAAGTTTGAAGTCACATATATGGAGATTCTCCTCTAACAAGAAAACTGAACACAAGACTCTGTCTAAGCAGAAAAGAGTTTTTTCTTATGCTTTAATACAGTTTCTAATACAAGGTAAGTCCTGCTCTGAAGACCTTCTATCTGACAAAAAGAAATAATATTTTTTCTGTTTTATTGATTTTGTTCTTTGATGACCCTGACAGAAAGTGTTCCCTTAAATTTCATATGAAGAAGAAATTTCTCAGACAGTTCTCTTAAAAAATCTTAATAGCTTGTCCAGATAACATGCAAACATTTGAAAAAGACATGTCTCATCATATGGGCAGCAGAATCACCACCAATATATTTAGTTTTCCTATTTCCTTGTACTCAAGTGTTAGAAAAAATGAGACAAAATATCAGATATTTCTACTGTCCGAAACTATTCTTTTTTTTTTTAACCAGAATTCAGGATGAGAAGGACTACTAACTAAAAAGGGAAAAGAGGGAGATTAATGCAGAAGATAATATAACTACATGTTAAAAAATACTAGCAAGATTGTTCTAAACAACAGATGTAAACAATGTGTATATTTGCTGTGTAAAAAATTAAACCTCCCTCAATTTTATTTCAAAAAATATATGAAATCCGTATTTCCTGTTCTGCATAACCAGGGAGTTCCAACTGACTTAAGTATTTTGTCTGCATGCCTTTCAGTTTGCAAAATTTACTTCCATGGTGTAATCAATGTAAGCAATTCCCTTATATTTATTTCTGAAAAAAAGTTAAGTAACATTATGACAAATCACTTTACAGAGTTATACTGCACTCCCTCGAACAGATGTAAGATGTTGTAATTTGGGACTAGAAGTACTATTCCAGTGGTGTTGTTACTAGCAAGAGGTATTACATTCCTGCACAGATAAAAAGAGTGTTAAAAGTTAAAATCGTGCTTGGGTAAAAGAAAAAACTCTCTCCTGATTCTTCTATGTACCAGATAGAATTCTTAGTTTTTAAAAGGTCGTCTTCAGCATTTTGTTCATCACAGGAACACTTGATAGATGCTGCAGAAAAAAAAAAAAAAAAAAGCCTGGAGCGTTATTCCAGGTCATGGTCCTCATTAGCGGGAACGGAGTCATGTGCCTTGGGGCACTCAGATACCACCTTAATCAGATCCACTCCATTATCTCTGACATGCATTTCTATTGCCATGACAGCAAAGAAGCTAGTCTTTTAATCCCCGTTTCTCAGTTCAAGAAATGGAAGGGTGTCTCAGGTGATGGTCCATCTCTGTTTTTTATCACAGGAAGGAATGTCATTAAGCGTGCACAAACAAGACAGCTAATGAAGCCAAAACATAGTAAAATAATGTCTGTGTTGTTGGCTGACTGAAGTAAACAGCAGTACCACATTGCCCAAGGAAACAAGTGTCTCCTGAAATCATGATACACCGTCAGACGTCAAGCACTAAGTGGGACATTTCAGAAGGTCCCCTCCAGGTGTGGGTTTTATACTTGTTTTGATGTCTGTATGCATTTTTGAGGTGGTGGTGGTGGTGGGGTGTTCCACTTTTGAGCAGACCAATTCCTAACAGAAAGGATATAACATTTTTTGTTTCCTGTTGGTTGCACCATTGATTCACTTCCTGCATTTGGTGACATGACAGCTGTCAAGTCCTACTCACTGCCTCACTGCTTCATACATGCAGAGAGGTAACTTTCTGGCAGAGGAAATAGTGTAGGCATGCTGCGCTGTCATAGGCGAGCTCACTCTGTGCTTCCACTTTCTTTTAAGGAGTGAAGCAGCCTCTTGTCCACGTCCATTTCCCCTGGAATAAAAGCCTCTCTTTGTAAGACTACAGGTTGAGTAGTAAAGTGCCATGCAGCAGGTAGGACAACTGGGAGATCAGGGACCCACAACGAAGCAGGTTCTGCAACTAACTGGTGGGCAGACTTAGAAAGGAAGAGCATAAAGGAGGCACACCTTACTGGTTCACACGGGCAGGCTGCGGGATGGACACAGCAAATTAGCAACTGGCCTGGGTGTCACTCTGCCTTGTAACAAGGAAGATTCCTTTTTAGTATTTCAGGATCTGGAAATCAGTGGCTTCCAGTCACTGGGCTGATTTTTTGCTCCAGAATTAAATCAGAGGAAGGAACAATGTCTAATGTTTTAGCAGCTACAAAGCAATGATATAGCCAAAAGGTGATGAGGCAAGAAGATGCTGGTCTCACTCTACCTTAGCAATTAAGATGCTTATTTAATAGATGCAATTACTGTCTTTTATTTCAGAACAGATTTTCAAAACAGAGAGAAGAGCTTGCATTCCAGACTGGAACAACTCCAGTTGGGGCAGTTCAGCCACCAGCACGAACAGTCGCCCCATTGTAAAACTCCACACTGCATTTCTGTGGAACCGTCTACTAAGAGTGAGGTCCCATCTCTCCAGATCTGTGTGGATTTGGTAACGAGAATATGACAGCAGACCACCCATTTCAAAACTTACGTTCATGTATTAACATGAAAAAATCTTGGATAAGCTTTCAATTTTAAAATATCAGTATGTAAGAAAAGCTATTTTAAACCTCAAATATATTCATATTCAATGAATATAGGCAAATATAGGCAAATGTTGATGCTTATTCCTGCCACATTAAATGTTGAGGTTATTTTAACTACTTGTACTGGTAGGGACCAAGTTAGCTTAGTACCCAAGCACTCAGGTAACACCTCTAAAATTTACTCCGTGGCCTGATTCTACAGGTACTTATCTTCCTGAGCAGCTTTGCTTTTGTGAGCAGTCTCACAGAAGTTAACAGGGTATTTGTCTAAACATAAGATCACATGGGATAAAGTTTCATTGCCAAAATGCAAAGTTCTGTAAACTGCACTAATTAATATGTTTTAGATAGAGAACTAAAGATAACTTGGATAACTAAGACTAAGAAAACAATATGATAGTGTAAGGAGGACTGTTTATATTTAATGAAGTGGTTAAGAGCTACTAAATTCTAACTCGCTCTCTAAATTCAAGCTTTAAATATGGTATTTTAAGGTAGGCAGATCATGAGAGTTTCTAACAAAAATCTAAATTTGCTGAGACATCATCACTTCTACAGGAAGCACTGGTGGATGAAATCATGTTTAAAATTACAACAGACTATCTAATTTTAGCACTGACAGGAGTAACAAAGCATTTATTTCTAAAGTTTTGTAAAAATTGTAGATTACTGTTTATTGTTAAACTTGATTATTAAGAATAATGAAGCGAAACGCAAAGGATGTTCTAATGTATGTATCAGTAAAAAAGCTCGATGATCGTAGGTATTTCACAAATACTTGCTACAGTTAACAAAAGGCTTGAATGCAGTTTTAACATTGAGCGCACATATTTCAATAGGCACACCCCCCAATTCCCTAAGCTTATCTGAAATTTGAAATGTTTACTACCTACAAGCAAACACCAAAAAACTGGAAAAAGAAAATAAACACATCGATATAGGACAGAGAAAAGATATGGTAATTATTTAAATGATTAAATAAATAGTTAAATAGTTTAGTTACATGTAATTTACACAGCAGAACAATACTATAGCTGCTGTAAAACTCCAGTGATTTCACTGGGTAGATGACGAGAACTGATTTGTTATTTCTATGTGTTTTTTCCCCTTTGGGAATATTCATAATTTGTTTTAGTGAAAGCTGAATGTCATTTAATCATTAAGTTTGGTATTTACAAAGGACTATAACTGCCTTCACGAACAAAAGAGACAAAAGAATGTAATTCATTAGAAGATTATGTAGGTGTTGGTCTGGTGATTCAGTACTTGCTATTCATAGCTTTTTTTCACATAAATAGCAAGAAATTGCAAGCTAAACTGATGGACAGGTCTACCAATTGCCTTGATTCATGTTATTTAAGTCATGTTAGCTTTCTGTGGTAGTAACGCAATAGTTAACAGCAGTTATTTTAAACTACCTTGAACAGGCTCGCAGCCAGTAATTACTATTGAGTAAAGGAGATGGTGTAAAATGAATATATTAACTGTTCTACAAACAAAACTGGTGACTCAGATACTCTTGATCATGAATATTGTTACTAAGAGACTATCAGACCTGTGAGACTGACTACATACAGAAAAATGAAATACTGTCAGGAGCGCATTTTAAGAGCATTCAGAAGTGAAAAAGTTTAAAAATGAACTCTGCAAGTTAGAGGAATTATTTTTAAATCTCATCTAGACAAAAGCACAGTACATTTACATGAGTTTTAACAGAGTTTCAAGAATTTCAATTTAACACCTTACCTGTTATCCTGCAAAAAGAATGAGTGATTGTTGATGCTTTCATTGTTGCAGTATTAACCACAAGAAATATGTTGTAGGGAATTCACATTTTACAGAAGAGAAGATGAATGATGTCGCCACGGTATTTCCTGTAGTTAATTGGATTCGTGATGGTAATCTGGGAGGAGCCAGTAACTATCTTGTCTTAACTTAAGACTGTATGGAGAGTGCCTTACGGACTATGCAGATAATCACTCCATAAACTGCTTTCTGTGTATGCTTAGATTTTAAAGGGATTGAGGCAAACAGGCCACAGCAACCTGTTTTAATAACGGAATCTTCCATCTCTTTTTTCTGTTCCCCTCATTTTCCTATTATCAACCACAAGTAAATATATATGTGTGTCTACATGCATCAGACCATGAAGCACACAGCTACAGAGATAATTTTGTGAAGTTACTGATACACTAATTTCGAAACACCGTGAAAAGAAGATCAGATATAAATGTTTCATTGTTATCTGTGGTTTCAACCTGAACAAAACATTTTTTTCTCACCCAATAAAGCACAAAATTTCATTGACGTATTTACCTTGAGTATAAATTAACTGCATTAAAAGTATAATAGCCAAATAACTCAAAACCATAACAAAAGTAAGTTCATCTGAGTGTACAGGATGTAATCTACTAAAAACCAAAGCAGACTTTGTTGATTTAACTAAATACTAGATAAATAAAGTAATGAAACAAGCTTAATAAAATAGGATACAATATCTTATCCTATCTTACTAAATCAATTTCAGCCACTAAATATTAGCTGACAAAAAAAGGCTTTCATCTATTTCTATCACCTCCCTGCATCTCTTATTAAAAAAATCCCTAGCATTAATTAAGCGCTACTCGCTGCTCCTCATTAAAAATGCCTCAAATTATTTAGAAACAAAGTATGTGTGCAAGCTTCTGCAGATAGGATATATGTATTATTTAAACAATAGCAAGCCACAGGAGACATCTCAAGGCTGATGCCAACAACCTTATTAATTCCAAGAACATCATCTCAGCCTTAATTTGGCAAATAGAGAGATGAAGCATATAACAGGAAATTAACATTTATACATATAAAAAGAACTAATTGTTTTGTTCATTTTCAGAAATAATTTTGTAGTCAGACTTCACTGGTTTTTTGCTGTATACTGCTAATAAAAATCAGAATGAAGAAGAATCCAACCAAAAAAAATTCACACGCACAAACTAAACTGCATCCAGTCATTTTAGTAAACAGCAAACTTCATTTATAGATACATGTATGGACGTTTGTGGGGAAAAAAAAAAATAAATCCTTAAAAAAAAAAAAGGGTTTTCTTAAATGATTTGTACATAATTTTGGAAACCACACTAAGGTACCTTAGGTACTTAAAAACCTGAACAGATTGTGGAGCCTAAAATCCTACGTTGCACATCATTCTTTAATACGTTGGTAAAAGTTTCAGTTCCAAAGGCGTTGAGCACCTGCAGCTTCGCAGGTGGACCTGGAGGGCTCCAAACCTCCAGAACACTGGTCCTTGTGAGTCCCTGTGCGACAAGAACTGGTGAACAGCCCCCCTGCCCAATGCCAGGCTGTGAGCACACAGAATGACGTACTCACCCACTTGTGAGCGCGGAGCCAAGCAGTAACCAAGCACGTCACTGCTTTAGAGGCCCAGCAGAACGGGGTGTTGAGCTCCTGGGGATTAAAGACCTTCAGCAAGAACCTGTATTTAGCATGACGGAAAATTTAGGGCAGAAAGAACTGGAGGTCAGCTAGTCCAACACCCTGCTCAAGGCAGGGCTTACTCCCAAGTTAGATCAAGCACTGACAGATTCCCTGCCTGAAGACCCCTGCACAAGTAACACTGGCTGATAGCAGCATCGCTTCGTGGTTTCATCACACCTTGTTTGTAGTTATTATAGAAGTGGCTCTAGAAATTACAGTCTCAGAATTATCAGTAAAGGGACACATAGACTTTTCAAGTGTCAGCAGACAACAAAAACGTGTTAAACAAGTGGAGCGTCTGGTAAAATGTTTTGTAGGAGGAAATGGAGGAAGTTAGCATTTTTTTTAGTTGACTAAAGACCAAAGAGCAGCTTTGGATAATTAAGAAACGTTAATTAAATTAAATCCTTAATATAAGCATACTCTTTTGGGGAAAGTTCTAAATGCTCACATTTGAGAAGCTGTCGCTGACACACTTCACGATTATTTTCGTATGGATAATACAACACTGTTTACCTGTTTGATCCCAGAAAGGGGATAGCTCTTGGATGGTTTGGATTCTCAGTGCAGCAGCCCACTGCTTTGCTGCATCCATTTGTAGGTGTTACAGATGTTTGCTGGGCTGCCCCTCACATCTGTTCCTACATTTGTACTTTTCAGTACTAATGCCAGTTTATTCAGCTGAAGAACTAATTTCTTCTAGTGACCTGCAAAGTTTAGCTAGTTCCAGGAATCGGTGCCAAACATGTTTGTTCAAACAGGCTATGTCATCATATTTTTGTCAAGACAAGGCTTTGTACTGAGGATGACTTTTTGGGGGAGTTAACCATTAGGTTGAAATAATTTGCCATTTCCAAGGAAAGAATACACAGAGTAGGTGGGACGCTAGTGACTAAACTAATAATCTTTATCTCTCTAGGCTTGGCATTTTCCGATTTAAACAAAATGAAGAATCTCAAATCTTCTTGAAAATTCTACTGAACTATGACTGCCATTTAAAGATACTAACAAGCTTTTTAGTTAAGTAGAACAGGATCACTAGGCTTCCAGCAGCTTATTTCTCTTGCACTGCATGGGCTGCCTCATAGCTACTTTACAGCGGACTTAGCAAATCCACCTGCACTACGACCTTCGGTACTAACTTATCAGTTTAGGCAGGTAGAAAACTGCCTAAATGGTCTCATAAGTAGCTAGATGCAATTCAAATGTTTGACCATTGCTTAGACTGCACTGTTTTCATTGGTACCTAGACAGAATCAAAAAATCAAGTTATATGAAAACTTAAAATTTACTAAAACCTAATTGACTTTAAGGTTAGTTTTAACTTAGCACAAACTATGTATTCAGATTCCTAGCTGGCTTTGGACATTTCCAGCTTCACCTTTTGCTTTTTGCTCTTCTCATAGCCTGGATAATAAAAATCAATTAATGTTGCTTTATTTTCAGCCTGTATTGAAACACTCCACTGAATGCTTTAGTTTTGTGTAATTTTAAAACTGTATGAAATGTTATTAAAGACTTCTTAGAAGTCTTGCTTTAACATTTCTTTCTTTATATATTTCTGTCCCTTAACGATAATGCAGTATCACACAGCAAATCAATCAATCACAAAAGCAGGGTCAAAGCCTATCTTTGGTAGATCTCAACTACACAAGCAGTGTTACAGTTGTGAGATAAATATACATGTTTAGAAGCTTAATGAGATCCCAGAGCAGCAGCCCACCTGTGATCCCTGTCCTCGTTCATCATTGTTCTTCTGACAGTCCCTCCTTTCTGGTTTGTTCCACTGTTAGTTAAAATTGTCAATAAAAGATAAAATGGAAATGTTAGGTAGAGGCAGCACAGTGATATGAAGACTTCAATTCAAAAGACAGTTCTAAAGCTGAAGAATTGTATCAAGTATTATTGACAGGTCATTCAATGCACTTGCAACGCAATAGGTGACTACAAACCTAGGAAAATAGTCTAGAACCTCCTTTTAGCCACAGGCTTTAAAATGAAAGAAAAATCGCAACTTAAACTAGGTATCGATATAAAAAGGAAAGAAGTGTCATAGAGCTATAGCAACCCCACTGAGCTCTGCTTTGTGAGATAGCTCTTTTTCTAAATATATGACACAGCGGTGTCCGTGTCGCTGCAAAGCCCTCATCCAGTAATGGTCCAATTTGGGTTTGTACCTCTGTCTTTGAAATAGCTGGCAAATGTCAGGTTGTTGGAAAACTGAGAAATTAGAAAGAAATCCTTCTTTCACAAATTTTAGAACTTCTGAAGACCTACCATACATTAAGCCGCTTTGTGATTATCTTTGCAAAAGCACTGTTTAGTGCATTCATAATTTCTAAGAAATGCTGGACCTGCTGTGGGTATGCAGAACAGTTGTCGGGTTTATGCACAATAAAACTTAACTGTTCAAAAATGGCAGACTAGGTAAAGAAGAAATGTTAAAACTAAGTAGCTCCAAGGTAGACAAGCCTTTTAGGCATTTTATCATGTGCTTTTTGCCAAGGAACAGAACAGTCAAACTCAGTAACACAGGGAACTGTTTGAGTGAAGAACCAAAGAGGTCAAAGGAATTTAGTATGAGTGGCCAGCAATCCAGAGTTGCGGGTGGAAACAGGTGTATTTTTACATATCTTTCTAATTTACAACATTAACAAGACACCCAAAATCAGGAATAAAGATGTTTAAAAATTTGTGTGTTTGTTCCTACAAGGTAGGAGGTAATTTGGGTTGAGTATTCACTTAAACAAGTCTAGGGTCTGAACGTTGTTTCACAAAGAAATGGAAAATCTATGCCTAGGAAATGTGTCTAAAAAAGAATAGGTAACCACGGTGTCACTGTAGAGTGTGGAGGATCACAGGCCCACAGGAGTCGTGCCTCACACAGCCGGCTGCATCTTGGAGGTGCGTGGGGATTCCCGCAGAGCTGCAGCACCCTAATTCAGGTGGAGGGAACTTCAATGAACAGCTTCAAACCAGGCAGGCAGTCTTTAACCGCACGTGGCTGTAAGAGGAAAGGACTGATTTTGTTTTAAAATGGACTTGTTTTAAGGAGTTACAGGTATTAATTACCCTGTACAGGTGAACTGGCTGAGCGGTTTGAGGCTGGCAGTCAGCATCAACAGCCATCCAGCTCTGGGTAACTGTTAGCTGAGCAGCTTCTGTGACATGGCAGAAAAATACCCAAGCAGGGACTCTTCTGAGTCGCCTGGTGAAGAGAGAAACTCACCTTGCCTAGTTGAACTGAGCCTCTTTAAACAAGTAACAAGTAAACAAGTAACAAGTATTTAATTCTGAATTATATACTAGCAGGAAGAAAAATTAAAGCCAGCAAAACTACACTCTCTATTCAGAAAAGTGGCAATATATCACCAGAAACTGGGAATGTATTTGAAGGCTAGTACTAAAAGATATAAGCAACCTTGTACCTATTTGAGCACTTGCAATCCTTTTTTTTATTATTATTTGTAGCACATTCCTTCCCAGCAACCAGCTTCACCCATGTTAGATTTCACAACTTCTACTCATGACTCCTCTCACTTGTAATTTTACTATTATAACAAAGTACTCATAGAAGTATCATTTGATTTACGATGAAGTAAAATATTTACTCACACATGTGGAAGAAACACTATGCAGATCGGTTTATGCTGCCACCCAAGAAACCACATAAGAAAGGATTACATTGCTAATTATATCTCTGAGGTGATATTCTTAGAACATCTGGCCCAGAAGACTGCCTCCCTAACTTACTTCATCTTTCTTGTCTTACACATACAGCTCCATGCACATTTC
This sequence comes from Phaethon aethereus, assembly GCF_964289735.1. Lineage (NCBI taxonomy): Eukaryota > Metazoa > Chordata > Aves > Phaethontiformes > Phaethontidae > Phaethon > Phaethon aethereus. The sequence continues at coordinate 23,651,586 of NC_138587.1, forward strand.
ACATGAGCTACTGATGAAAACAGAAGGAAAACTGGTTTCAAGCAATACATAATTGCAAATGCTTATTTTGTAAATACTCTTTTGGAATTAATTACTCCACATATGTGGTGCTCAGTTTTACTAACTGAGGCACAGGCCTCCCGAAAACATGGCTCTTTCTAAGAAAAGCAAAGCACGGGAGCTGTGCAAAGGGAAAACACTGAAGTCTAGATTACTAATGTATCAGGTGATCTTTTTTTGTTAATCTACTGAAGAGCATAGTCCCGGTCTGTTGGCAAAAGCAGTAACAGCTACATCTAAAAACTACTATCCTGTGTTTGATGGAAGAATAAGCCATACGCGTGTCTGCCTTTTCAGCTCCAAAGGGGACCGGCTGAGCTGTGCTTTTCCAAGGGCAATCTGAGTGACGACCTGGAGTAGGGTACAACCGCTACAAATCACGGAAACATGAAGTCTCCTTCCACAGCCAGTATGGCCTACAGAAGCTGCGCTCGCCTGCTCTCGTTCACAGTCCTCTCATTCCCCGGCAGCTGTACGCCTTGGCGAAAGTTAAACCCCGCGGCATTACTTAGCAAAGGGCGTCGGGAAGAGCCGGATCACCTCAGCCCTACCTCCAGGAGTTACAGGTTACTGCTCGGAAAACGGGAGCAGCGCAGCTCCCTCTCCTCCGAAGCCCGGAGAGCTCGGGGGGCTGAGCAGGGTGTCTGTGGGCGTTGAACTCTTAATGGAGGGCCTCTACTCTGAAGTCACCGAGGCAGCGAACGTGGAGCTGCCTGAGAACTTACAGCCACTCACTACAGAAGCGTGTTTTAAGTCTTTTTCTGTCCGTGCTGAGCACACTGCAGTCGCTTACCTCAGCCGAGGAGCGCGCAGGGCGGGAGGAGGCAGCGCCCGAGCAGGCGGGTCTCCCCCGGGGCCAGGAGCCCTCGGCGCGCCGAGGGAGGGAAATGGCCGCTGCCCCTCCGAGGGGCCGCCGCCGGGCGTGCGTGCTGCCATGGCGACGGGGGCGGGCCGCGGGGGACAGCGGGAGCGGGGCGACCGTGACGGACCGGCGGGGAAGGGGGGGCGCGGGGCGGTGCTCCCCGCGGGCGGGGGCCGCCGCTGCGGGCGGGGGCGGGGGGAGGCCGCGGACCCACCTGGCTCCCGCCGCGTCAGGCCGCCGCTCCGCCGGCCCGCCGCCCGGCAGGGGGAAAGGCGGCGGCGGGCGCATGCGCCGGTGTGAGGGAGCGGGCTGAGGGGAGGTCCTGGCCCCGCCGGCCCGCGGCTCCCCCGGGCAGCCGCGTCTTCAGCGCGGCGTCAGAGGCGCTGTGGGGGAGGCGGCGGGACACAAAGGCAGCCGGGGCGAGCGCACGCCTCCTCCCGCTGAGGCGAAAGGGCTGCGGCAGAGCTTGCCGCCGCCTGGACGCTGCGGCCTGACGCCTGCGTTATCAGGCGGAGACGCGTATGGGGTCGGTCCCCTCAGCCGCCTCCGCCCGGCCCGGCGCCTGCTGTAGCTGCGGCGCACCGAGAAAGACACAAAACAATAGTTATTGAATTTACTGACGCAGTTTAATGTTTTATTAGGATCACCGTGAGTCTTTGATTCTCCTTAGCGGTTAAAGTTCGGCTTAATTGAAAATTTTCAAAAGATCGAGTTTTTCAGGTAAATGGTGCCTGCAGCTGGTGGGCGGTTGTCGCATTGACACGCCGAAAGGCCTCTGCTTCAGGTAGCTGCTCTGTTGGGTGTGTTAAGGTTTTAAGTGGTGGTGGTGAAGAGATGCCAAACAGGCATCAGTTCAGGTTTTGAGAGGCTTAACTTTTTTTTCTTTTAGCATTTTTAACAGGCATAAAGGGTACTTGGCTCTTGGACACAGAGTAGAATAGGTTTGTAATGGTTTATTTTAATACTAGAGTTGAATACACAGTTCCTGATTAAAGGAGTAAGAAGAGCTGTAAGGCTTCATGGCATGTTGGTGTACTAGGCTGCAACATCTGTCTGCCGGATAATAAGGATATTTTTGGAGTGACCGTCCTTGTAACAGACTTTCAAAGTTAAGTTGTGGTTTTCAAGATACTTGCAGATTTTCGACAGTATGACGTGTCTCTCTCATTAGCCACATTAGCACGTTAGCTCGTACAATTAGTGTCTTTAGTACATCATATAAGTTACAGAAACACTAGCAGTGTTTATGTATTTTAGACTTAAGTTTTTTTAAAGGAAAAACAGATTTGGGAAGCGAGTGGAAATGCCGAGGAGATCTCTCTTGCTCCTTTTCTTTCCACTAAGCTAAAGGAACTGTCAGTGTAAGAGATGCAGGACTTGCTTCTTAAAACACATCAGTCCCGTTAGTACTGAAGCATCGTAAACACGTCCTGGTTTTTGACAGCATTTGCATACCGCATTTCCTACAATAACTGATTTCTAAACAAGCGAAAAATGGCTGTGTGACTCTTACCTCTGTCTCCCTCCACAAGACTCGAATGTGGTTTCCCTTCCCGTGTCTACCTGTCAGAAACTGTTGCTAAAGTTTACAAGTTTCATTTTTTGGAATTAACTACAGGACACACATTGAGTGTTCAGTCCTGCTGAGTGTGATTTGTGCCTTTGCCATCAATTACAATTCTCATGTGTTTAGGGTTTGCTGGCTCGGCTGGAATGCTGAGCACGGCTGCGAGCATGCCATGTGATATCTGTTCCCAAAATTTGTGTTTATCATTACATAATTACATGAATAAACACACTTCCTGCATGCTTCAGAAAGAATTTATGAAGTTCGTAAAATTCATAGAAGAAAGCATAAAGTTTTCTTTGTTTTGCTGTAAAGATACAACCACAGAGGCATACCGCACTTTGTGAAAAGAAATGCTGGCATTGCTCCTTTCTGTCTGAAATAAGGAAAAAGATTAGGTTTTCACCGCACCACGTCCTTGATCCAGCTCGCGGGGCAGCTGCACAAACGCTTGTGCCAGCACAATGGTGTGGAGGGGACCGCACAGCGGCGAGGCGGCAAGTCTCCTTCCAGCACCGCTCCTCTTGGCAGGCCGAACCGTGAAGGGCCCTCTCGGGACCGTGGCACAAAGAAATCCGTGTTGCAGGAATGCTCAGAAATGTCATATTTTGAACGATAACGGGTTTTTTTGGTTCAGCGAATGAACCAGAACCAGCAGAGAACTCCCTAAGACTAAGCATAAGATACAGGCTTACAGATGCAGACAGAAAAGGGGATTTTTTGCTTAGTCAGAGCAACTCAATAGAATATAAGGGGTGAAACGGGGAAAAGGAGACGTTTTCCAGGAAGAAGTGTGAATTAAAGCTTAGTGATAATCCTAGGAACATAAAGAGATTCTCTAATACTGTAGAGCCGAGTTTAAACCTGACACAAACGGAATAACTCCACTGATGAACCTGCCTACTCCAGATCTGAGTTTTGCTGTTCAGGTTTTACAAATCTTACCTGGTTGAAATTTATTTTAGATCAGCACATGCCACCTTGTGGCAAATTAGCATGATGCAACTGTTCTTTTTCCAACTCCGTAAAACCACTTTTTTCTATATTAAGATTCTGCCCTCTTTTTATATTCCTTAGATTGCTGTGAGGGGCAAGATGGGTTTCATCTCCGAAGTTCCTGCGCTTCACCTCAGTAGTTCCTTGCATAGCTTGGAGACCCCACCTATTCAATGCAGTGGTGTTTTGCGCTGTGATGTTAGACCAACATAAAATGTGCTTTTCAGCAAGGTGTTCTGAGTGCTTTCCAATTCAAAGCTAGCTGAAGAATAACTGTCTGGGGATAATCCTTAAAGTAAGGTACTGTAAAGAATATGGAATGTTTAACATTTTACCCTCATTTCTGCATCCAAATTTTTTGAGATTCTTCCCTCTCTTGCCCATGCGCTGGATTTGAACGCTTTATTCCTCATTTTATTTCCTGACATCCCACTTGCTCACTGGGGATAGCAGTGCTCTTTTCCAGCGTAAACACAGCCTTTACAAAGATGATTTAGGTTCTCACTACGAGCCTTTCATTTGCACTGTTGATGCAGGCGCGTCACGCATTGTACAATATCTGTCTTGTTTGCCATGAACATCAGCGTGATGGGAAGGGAACAAAAGACTGTGAGGGATAATCAGCAGATGTAGTGAAACAATGCCAATAGCCAGAGAAAATAGCTGGGGAGGCTGCTTCTGGGGTTAGAAAAGTCCTCAGTGGAATGTGGTAATGCCATTGTGCCTTTGAAGAGTGGATCCTAAGTACAAGCAAGTTTGTATGCAGATTCACAGGAGCCAGTGGATCTTGTAGATTCCGAGTATTTTGATGGAACTCATTCACCTTTTTAACTTTCCACCTTTTCCTGGAAAAGACGAATGATGCCTACCACCACAGGTTTTCCAAGACGTTTTGCCTGGGCAGTGTGTTGGTGACACCTCCCACTGATCCCCTCCCTCATACAACAGTGTGAGAAGGAAACCCCTCTCTGCGAGCAGGATTTACTTTCAGGGCAGGACAAGTGCAGCAGATACAATTCTGCTTTCTGTCCTGACCATTTCATGTCCTTTCATTTGGTTTCGTGTCGATTTGGTTCCTATTTCTTCTAAAAAGGTGCAAGTGTTTCTCTGCCATGTCACCAGTCTTCTCCCTATTCTGCAGAGGTTTCTTATTCTCACTGCTTTTTTTTTTTTTTAATTGGCTTTTTCTATGGGACTTTATTGAATTGCCTTCTACCCATCTTTTTGTTTTTTATGTGCTTCACTTTTGTTAGCTTCAAGACCTTAAAACTGTGCTTTGGCCTTTATAGTTCTGATAGCCTGGTAAGTCAAGTGAGAAGTTGTTAAAAGTAAGTTTGTTGTCACGAAAGGGTAGATGTTTCTGTAGCTTACCTTACCCACACTTTTCGTTAAAGGATTTTTTAAAATAGTAACTATACCTCAGCAGAGAGCTAATAATCACCCCTCATTTTACAACAGCACAGGTAAACTCATGGGGAAAGGTCTGAGTGTCTTGGACTTTGAGTGGCTATACTTTAAAATAATCATTAAGAAATTTAAAAGTCAAAGTCTGCAGCTCTGACTATGGTTAATTCTTTCCCAGCTCAGGGAATACAGGAACCCAGAGACCCTCTTCTCCTCTGTGTGTGTGGTGTGTGTTCTCCTTCCAGAAAGATGTTAAAGAAGTAATGTTGCAGTAGGTGAAGGTGTAACCTACTGCATTTATTTCAGTAATCGGCTTTCATCATTCATCTCTGTGTAACTATTTTACTTTCTGAAACAAATGCTTACATATTTTTGCATTTTATAACGCCTGTAGTTGTTGAAGTTACATGCAGCTCTATAGCTGCAAATTAATATGAGCCACAATGGAGGAAAATAAATTTTAACAGGATAACATAGCAGCTGTAAGTATGCAGGGAGCTAATTTAAACCATATACTCTTACCAGTCTGCCTTGAGCATTAGTAAGAAATATCTTAAGTGAGATGTAATTAATTCTCTTCGTAATTCTAGTGGTAATTTTTTTGATTGTTAAAGCTTATCAGCTTCCCCGCCCATCATAAATCTTCAATTGAAGGGGATTTTCAGTGACTTCTGCATTAGGTTGGATTGGTGTTTCTGACCTATGGGTAATAAATGCCAGATCCCCTGTATGTTCAGTGAAAATTCAGAATCTTATCCATACAAAATTTGATCAGTTTCTTAAAATCAACAGCTGCTAAGGCGCACTGTGTGCATTAAAGCAGCCCATTTTCTGCCAGAGTGGGTATTAACTATATCTCAGATTAGGAACAATAGTTAAGTAAATAGTAGTTCCCTTTCCATCAAACAAGAACATGTTGGCAGAATGGAATGGCTGCTTCCTAGGGGAGATGCTGAAAGAAGAGGGATTGAAGCAGTGAGTTGAGGTTGGGGGGGAGGTTCTTTTTTGCTTGGGAAAGAAAGAACAAGGTCTAAAAAGTATGAATTGCTTTCTAACTAAACGTCTGGAATGATCAAGGAGCAGAGTCAGGCAGTGAGTCAGTATGAATCTTTTTGGTTGCCAAAACAGAACCTGCCACAAGATTGCTGTCAGAAGGTGGCAAAAAATGCAGGTCGGAAAGACCGAGCTGCACAAGTGGAGTCTTGTGGTTTCTGACTATGAAGGCACTGAACAAAACCCAGAGAAACCTCAGGATTAGTTAGACTTTGACAAAGAGAATCGCAGGTATTTGCAGGAGTTTATTGGTACGCCTGCAGCTGGGTGTCCAGAGGGAAGGGGGCAGCTCTCGGTAGGTATGGAAGTCTTGCTAGAGAGCTGTATCGCAAACAAGAAGCAGGGTTGTTCCAGCAACGGCTGCCTGGTAGTTTGCATGGTGTGTTTAGTTAGGGTTTTCATTAAGTCCCATCCAAGTCCCTGAATAAACCTGTCCCTAGAAGAGGAAAGTGAATGTTTGTGGAGGAGGTAGCGAGCCAGAGTCTTCATCCCTCTTACATTGTTCACTGTGCAGGAATAGGAGTAAAATATGACATGATTTAGCTCAGTGCCGCCAGTACTGTCATTGTATCTTAAAGCTTGGCTTGTGTTCAGCTACACTGGTTTCCAGAAGGCCATTCTACAAATAACAGTCAAATGTACATACCGTAATTCTGCCTTTCTTGACATAATAGCAGGGCAACATGGAGGGATTTTATGAGCTCTGTGCTACTTTAGAAAAACCCAAAAACCTTTAGGTAAGCAGTCAGTTTGCTTCAAGCTCATAGCATCTGCAGGATACTGCAAGAGTTTTTATGGACCATCAGAGAACAAAGACCTGGAGCATACGTTGTACGATAACTTCATTAACAGAGCATCAGGTCATGCATGAATGCAGGACATTCAGGAAGGTATATTTGAAATACATGTTCATGATTTGAAGGGAAAACAAGTTACTTCAGTGCATATATCAGGAATCAGTATATATTGCAAAAGTGGACTACTCAGGTTTTTAAAACATGTTTTTTTGGCCGTAGTCTTGTCTACTGTCCATGAACTTTTGTGCCAGTAAAAACAGATCTGGAAACTGTCTGTCCAGAGTTTAAATTGACAAGCATGTGCATTCATGCTGGAATGACACAGACACGTGTTTCTTCGGGGACGTAAGCAACACAATGTGATGGACCTGCTTTGTCACAACTGACCATTTTGCAAGTGGCTTTTCTGATTCCACAGAGTTGAAGTTTTGTTTTTAATAAAAAATAGGGTGCTTTAAAATTGTAATTGAACTCAAAGAAGCTGCATTTGATTCAGAGATATTATGGAAGCAATAAAAAGAGGTTTAAAAAAATCAGCAGTTTTCCGTAGATTATTTGCTCAGCTCTACTATTAATATTGTTTTGTTTGCCAGACTATGATCAAAAACACTTGGCAGGCAAGGCTTAGTCGGGAAAGTGAGCCAGTAAAGTTGAGCTGTCATCTAAGTACATACAGAAAAACTGTTCTCTTGGCATGGAAAACAGACTGTTTACAGAAATAATAAACATGCCCTCTAAAATTATGTTCCTTCTTTCTAAAATCATGGAAGGTCACAAGACTTTGACCTTACAGAAGGAGCGTAACACTTTATGAGACTTCTGTCAAAGCACATGATAAAAAATAAATAGACTGTAATAAAGAAGTGTCAGTCTGATGGCTCAAATGTGCCTTCCTGACGTATTCTGTCTCCTTCCTTTAAGATGTGGTATGCCTACTGCCACGCAAAGGAAGCCCATCTGGAGGGGATATCAAATCAATCCATTTTCTTGACGCATCAGTTGATGTAATTAACTTTTGTTTCATCTCCCACGTAAACCTTGTAAACAGTAAAATGTGTCAAAGTAAAATAGAATTTATTGAAAAGTGTAATTTGCAAAAGTCCTTATGGTGATTCAGCTGCTGGATAGAGCCCCAGATGCTCAGTATCCATGAGGAATAGGAGACTCATCTGGCCAAGACTTGTTGTTTTTTCTGAGCCCTGACGATAGATGAGTGAGCTATAAGCAAGGGAGAAGGTAGTGGCTGGCTACCTCAGCAGCTGCCTGCAGCTGGAGGAGGAGTGTGTTCACCACCATTGCCAACATCCCTGGAGGGCGGTAGTCGCACCTTCTGTTAGCTCTTCACGATTTCCAGGTTTACTCTATTTGGGTTCGTCCTTCCTCCCCCGTAAAGCTGTTTGTTTAAATTCTGCTGTGTAAACTCCAGGCATGCGAGTGGGAAATATAACTCATTCTTGAGAGCCCAAGTAAAACACCACAGCTTTCCAGCGTCATTTGAGTGTCTTCAGTGGGGACCCTCAGCTAGCTGTTCCTGGTGCTTCATGTTGCAAAGCAGTGGCTGACAACGCTCTGGTTATACTGGCCATAAGCTAAAACAATTGCAGGTGCATCAGGTAGTATTTACGTATGAGAACTGAGATAAGGGAACCACAAGGCTTTTTCACTTGATAAATATTACTCCAGCTAAGCACTGCCTGCAAGTAAAAGTCTGTTTCTAAGCCTGATTGTACCAGAGCATCTCTCTCTGGGGCCTGCTTGTGACAAAAGACCATCGCCACTAAGGGAGAGAGCACAGGATTCACAAAAGATGGTATTTGAATTGTAGGAGGACAGTTTATTTGAGTAAAAGGTTGCACATGAGAATCTCCATTGACTACATAGGGAACCAAGGAAAATCATCTTTAGTAGGTTACTCTTTGTTAATAGATCCCTTCTTCCCTAATTACTTTCACAGCTATTTCCCAGCTGCTTCTGCTAGCGCTCACTCACATGCTGCCCGCCGCTTACACAGACACAGCAAAGGGGCTTTGGACCTGCAGCTCAGGTGGAGTAGCAGTAGCTGTACCTACCTGCGACAGCGTGGAGTTCAGCGTGGACTGCAAATCCTGGAGAGGAGTGGGGTAAGCGTTAAGCCTCAGCCTGCCCTGAGCTCCATGCTGCCACAAGTATATCAGTGTCTAATTGAGCTAGCTAATAAAAAACAACAGTCAGGAAGCTGCAGCTCCATTTTTGAGGGCAGTGCAGACTTGTAGTCAACACTGCTGGGCTCCCTGTGGATTTTATGAACCCACCCAGTGTCATGCAACCATTAGCCCTTCTTCTGGCATCCCTGTAGTTCAGAGGAATCAGGAGTGTTGCCTTCCTCAGTTGCCAAGACCTTCCTCTCATGTACAGCACAAAACCAGCCAGATAATCCCTGTTTTGGAACTCCACCAGTATAGCTTATACATGTGCAGAACAAAAAAGATACTTAAGCTCATAAAGCTTGAGCTCTCAGCTTGCTGAGGGTGAGTGTGCAAGTATTTGGCTTTGAGTCCGTTTCTTCTCCCCCTGCCCCACAAAACTGTTTAATCCAGACAAAGAAAGAAAAAAAAAATCTTCATTTACTGGTAGTTTAGATTCTGTTCAGTTATAACTCACAACCCCAAAACATAAGAATTAAGTTTAATAGTTCATAAATTATACAACACACAGCACATACTGTTGTAATCCGTACTGCACATAATCTATATGAAGTATTAACACCAATGTCTAAACAAAATACAAAGTCACTATAGGCAATCTTAAACCTCAGCTGTAGAGTTTTTCTGAACTATTTTGGCTATAGACATGATTTTTCACTCCTCTACCCTCATATGGTATTAATTCAATTGTTTTATATGTTATACATGCGTAAGAACTAGAAGGGATTTCCTTAAACAACAAACATTGAGGATAAAAAGGTTGGTGTTTATAAAAATGTCAAACTCAAAGGCTCTTCCATAACTTGTTAGAGGATTGCTATCATTTAAGACTCAAAAGCCAGTCATTCAAGAAGTTCTCCAGAGAGAAAAGCTAATCCCGAGTTTCCACTCGTGAGTTACTACTCTGGTCCCTCAGCAGCACATCAGCAGCAAGCGTGCTGAAAGAAGACCAGAGAAATTTGGATGTAGCTAAAAAGATCTGAAAAGGGCTGTAGGATGATTCAGTTCTACAGCACGTAGCTCTTGATTACTCTCGTGTTTGGCTTGTGCGTAGAAGTTCGGCATGAAGCAGCTCCGAGTACGGTGCAGTTGACATTCATGCAATGGTCTATTGCTGCAAGGTGTTGAAAAGTGAACTTCACTGTGGCTGCTGCTCTTCCACAGGCAGAGTGGCAAATGAGCAATCATGAAAAGACACAAGGTTGTCATATGTCTCTGCCGTTTAGCTGCAGGCCTAATTCTGTGCTGGAAGGAAATGCTCAATCACAGGATGAGGTGGGAGAGCTTTCAAAGTTGTTGGGTACAATCCCAGCAGTGACTGACTAGCTTCCTCCCTTGTATTCAAATAAAATATCAGCAATATATAAATATATTTAGGAGAAAGGAGGTTCATGTGGGAGCTTCAAAATAACAAAAGACTTTGAAAACTGCTATCTATCTCAGTTAAAAATGTCATCTCCCTGGGAATGCCTGTTGTACAGAGATCACACACAGAATCATTACAGTTGGAAAAGACCTTTAAGGTCATCCAGTCCAACGATAGATCCCAGAGCCTTCTGAAGCAGATTTCGGTTGGAGTTAGGAGGGCCAAAATTATTTGTCATGGCTGATGGAGGAGGGCGGCATTGGAAAGGGATTGCTACGGTAGTGCTCTCTGGAGCTTCTCAGAGGTGAGGTGAGGTGATGTGCGGTTCTCACGTAAGAAAGAGGCAGCAGAGGCAGGGTCTGGCGTGGGGTTGAGGAGACGCTCCCCTGTACTGCTCTGCGCAGCTGAGACGTCAGCTCTTGGCCCCGGGGTACACCCAGGCCTGCGGAGCCAAGCAGGAGGTTCGTTGCTGAGCGGGGCTGCGTGGTATATACACGCCGTTTTGCAAAGGCTGTTGATGATCTGCAAGAGCCAATGCCTGACCCGTTGGATGTGCAGATGTATTGGTATTGCCGGTTACATTCAAAAACTTCTCGGAAGCAATGATTCTTATTATTTACTGTCATTGCTAAAATCGCAGCCTTTGTGTGCTCATGTTGCCGTTCGATGAAATATGTTAAGTAGAACTTCCCCTTTTTGAACCAAAATCTTTCGATACTAACAACTTTATCCCAAAAAAAGCCTTTTGCTGGAACTTTATTTGGGTTGTGAAGGGAATAAACATGATCTGCAGCTGATTACTCTGAGTAAGCTAAGGGCCTAATTCTCTTATTAAAACTAGTGGACAGATTTGCATGAATAGTGTTGTACTGCTGAATCTGTCTTTAATATTGGAGTGTTTGCACTTTTTTCCTGTTTGCTTTCGTGTTCAGCACTATTGTACAAGTACAAGGGCCAGGCACTTGGGAGGCTTTAGGCTGATCTGGAGCTCAATGAGGAGTGTAGCAAACCTGTAAAAGCAGCTGCAAAATGGAGACAAAATGGCCTGACCCCCCCTTACCACTGCCCTGCTGTGTGGCTCTGGGGGCCGACCATTGCCCGCTGGCGTTTCTGTGCTTGCCTTACTGCCAGCATGGTGTTGCTTTATGCTTGCTTGTCCGTGAATCTCCCTGAAAAGAATTCTCTTTTCCTCTATACTAATATCTGTTCTATTCTACAGTTTCCGTTTTTGGGACGTTTTAATTGCAAGCCGAGTAATTTAATTGTAATCTGAGACAAGCGATCGTCCCCCTGGACTCGGCACTGGTGAGGCCGCACCTCCAACGCTGCGCTTAGTTTTGGGGACCTCCCTACAAGCCAGACACTAAGGTGCTGGAGGCTGAGGGGAGACCTCATCGCTCTCCACAACTACCCGGAGGGGGTTGTGGTGAGGTTGATGCCGGTCGCTTCCCCCAAGTAACCAGCCACAGGACGAGAGGGAACAGCCTCAGGCCATGCCAGGGGAGGTGTAGGTCGGGTGTTAGGAAAGATTTCTTCCCCAAAAGAGTTGTCAAGCATCGGAACAGGCCACCCGGGGCAGTGGTGGAGTCACCGTCCCGGGAGGGACTTAGAAGACGTGCCGATGTGGCGCTCAGGGACATGGATGGCTTGGCGGTGGACTTGGCAGCGCCAGGGTGGCGGTTGGACTGGACTGTCTTAAGGGCCCTTTCCAGCCTAAACGCCTCTGTGAATTGTTCCCAGCTTGGATTTAACATGAAAACAAGAGGCCGGTGCCCACGCATCTCCCCCGCTGCCTCCGGCCTCCCGGTGCCGCGCCGGGGGGGGGGGGGGGGGGGGCGAGGAGGCGCCGGGAGCGGGGGCTGCCCGCGCCGCCGCCGTGCACGAGCCTGCCGCCCCCGGCGCGCGCGGCTGCTCAGCGCGGCGGCCTTTCTCCGGTAGCGCCGCCGGCCCGGCAGGGGGCGCCCGCGCCCCGGGCTGAGCGGAGGGGCCCCGCCGCGCCCGCCCTCCCCCCTGCGCTCGGCGGCCGCCCGGAATTCCGTTCTGAGAGTCCAGAAATGTGCGACTGTCGTAATATACGTGCGGGAAGCGAAATTGTTTAAACCTCTTCAGCGGTCGTGGCCATATATGAGCTTGAAATTCTGTTCTGGACACCGTAAAGAGAGATTTGCCCTATCAGATGTCAGGATGGCAGTGCAGGCCGTGTAAAAATCGGTTCTCCGGTGGCCTGAGGTGGACAGCACTTCGCCTTCCGGCGGCTCCAGTGCAATCGAGGTGTTCCCAAAGTGCCAGAATCCGGATAATCCGGTGCAGCGTCAGGGGCCTTAAGTCCCGCTGCGAGTCCCAGTCCACTTGTGCAACGAGAATAAGAAAGGCCTCGAGCACCCTCCAGGTTTTGCCTGAGAAAGGCCTGCAGGGTCAGACTGGAAACCAGAAACCGTTGCACTTTCTTTAACATTATAAGAGCATCGGTCTTCTTAAGGCTAATTATAGAGAGCCCTGTAACTCTCGTTAATCATCTCTCAGGAAGGAGAGGAAACCTGTTCCTGCGATGTTTTAGGCTCATGATAACGTTCAGGTTGGTAGTAAAAGCCTGTATATGGACCCAGGGTATACCTTGCAGGTAATTAATTTCTTCATACAGCTAGTTCCCTCCGTGTGAATGATGAAGGAATTAATCTCTCAAAATCTCCCACCTTCAAGGGGAATTTTCTGTCTGCAGCTTGACCTCTATTAACATTGCTTCTTTTAAGGTATTTCATTAAAATATGACCTTCCTAATTCTCTAGCTCATTCTCAGTTAGACTAGTCTGTGAATGGTACTGAGAAAAATCATGCTTATTCCAACTGAAGTGGGATACAGGAGGAAGAAGTTGACAACTGTAGAAAAATCGACCCTTTCCCTCTTCCCTTCCAACCTAAGCCAATCTACAGGACGGATTTTCCATAGCTATAAGTATTGCAAGTAGGAGGGTTGCGGCAGGGTGCAGGATCTAAGCCGGAGTGGGCAGAGCTGGGGGGATGAGCATGTAATCCCCGCCAGCCTAAGTCCCCCCCGACGTTAACTGAGAAAATTAGGCTTGATTTTACTTGCAATCCTCTGAGACCTGGCTTGGTTTTGGAGTAGGATGCACTAAGCAAAGCCCTGAAGCACCGGCGTGAGGAGTCATACAGAGGATGCACAGGATCTTCATGCACGTCAGCATACAGCATCAAGGGGTGATTTTGGCCAGGACACTTGTACTCTGGGAAGTTAGGGAGCTCCCTGCAATAGGAAACAGCATGAAAAATGATCCGTGAGCCCACGTACATACACCGGCGAACCGGTGCTGCCGGCTTCCTGCCATCTCTTGGGAAAACCAGGTTCCCTTAAATCCAGATCCTGCTCCCTTTGAGCTGGGGGCACACTGCCACCAGTGTCAGCTGGTTCAGAGCCAAACCTTGTTTTCAGTTTGGTTAAATTTAGCACATCGGCACAAGGCACCTGGGTTTCATCACGGGTCAGGGCTCCCCACTCAGATGAAGACAAGAGGAGCAAGCCCCTGCCTGGTCACCTGCGTCCCTCCTGCGTGTGGCCTGCGCGCAGGTACCTCTGTTAAATATTTTAACCTTGTCTACTTATTTATGAGCAAGACTCCCAGAACAAGTTGCATTTTTAAGGATCCATTGAATCTCAGCCCAGCTATGGAGAATAAAACAGATAAAGACTCTTAGGAGCATAAACAGTGCACAGAAATCCTAGTCCATGTGGCATAATTTTATTTAAAAAAAAAAAGTGTTCTAGCCTGAGGTGGTAAATCATACTCAGTTTCTGAGTGTCTCACATCTGGGAACCCCTGTATCTGTAATTGCTTTGTGTTATGAATGCTTCTAGCGGCAGGTAACACTTGCCTGATTTGCCTCAGTCCACAGGAGCTGATGTTTCCATGATGGCAGGTTTCAGCCGCCCCAGATCAGTCGGCCTGTCAGGTGGAATATTTGCAGCAGTCTGTATTGCAAAGGGAAACTTCTAAAAATAGGAGCCACTTAGGAGATTTCAGACACCTGGCTGTTCATTTTTAGAACACTTTTCTTAAGTATTTTTGATTGGTGTGATTTTCTTTTTGGTGAGCCCAGGCTGCAGACCCTTCTCCTGGGCCAGGGCCATTACTTTCTAGGGAAATGAGCAAGAGACTCTCTTTCTAACCCCTGTTGTAGGGGAATTTTAATGTTTCTGTACCTGTATTTTAAAATAAGATGCACATACAAATCAAAAGCATGTCTAAGAAATAAACCAACAGAAAGGAACCCTTCATCACTTAATTGTTTTATATTGTTTGGCATTTAATGAAAGCCGTTTTATGTAATTGGCTCTCTGACTTAGGGGGTTTTAACTGGCTGTAGTGGCACTCATGAGAGACTGGGAAGTCAGCTTTAAGATGATTTTAATATGTATAAAACATCTTGTTATTTTTTAAATAAAATGTTTCAATTAGCCATTATTGTGTTAAATGACTTAAACATCTCCCTGCTGATCTATAAACCAAAACCATCCAGGTCTGACGTCGTACTCGAGGACTAGGAACCAAAACTGACTGGAGGCTAACCATAAAACCGAAGAATGTAGGGATTTTATTCTGTTTCTTCACTTCACTTTTAAAAACTGAAGGCCCCAGCTCTGCACAGATGTAGTCATTAACTTAATTTTATGAACTATAAACAGTCCCATTCCAGTCAGTCGACTGTGCACGCAGTGAATAACCTAAGCACACATTGAAGTGTTTACAGCACAGGGGCTAATGTGATATCATTAAGGGCATCCTTAATTTTGCAACAGATGCAGGGTTGCTTGAATTTCAACTAATACAAAAATGATAAAGGCAATTTGTTGTTTTTTTTCCTGAAACTTGTTTAGCATCTAGAAATGGATAGTGCAACCCTCGGTGCTGTTTCAAATCGAGTGTAATTATTTACCGAACTAATGCACCTACATTTAACTTACCCTTTTTTATATACATTTCCGAACTGTCATTTGTAAAACGCATTTGTTACCTGCAGTTTCACATGCACAGCTCCGCATCCATAACTCCAGTTGTAGCCGTGCTCTGCAAGATCAGTTTTGATGTGAAACCCCAGACTGGGGGATTTCCACCGACTGCTGCCTGGAGTCCAAGGCCTGTGCACACCGTCGCACCGCTTTTTGATAGCAGCTCTGGGTGGAGAGAGGTGGTTATATACCCTGTCAAGAAGGGAAAGTATAATTACCGTCATCTGTTTAGCTGGGACACCGTTTTTAGGGGCTGCAGCCACCGGGGCTTCTGGCAGAGCTGGCGAAGGATCCTCTGAACGTACAGATCTCTTTGTAACTAGAAATCAGCTCACAGAGGAGAGACTGCCACGAGAAACACTGTCCAGCCTGAAAGCTAATCGCCTTTGTGGCTGGTTACTGGTTTGTATTTCTAAGTATTGCATCCTTTGCCTGTGAACTAGGGAAAAATTAAAACTAACAAATAAATACAATTTTTAAATCTTATGTGTAAACAAAAAGAGGGAGGGAGGGGGGCTTTCACTGTTTGTGCTCTTTCGGTGTACTGCAAAATAAAAGGGTGCCAGGAAAAAGGTGTTGGAGGCGAAGGGATGGGTACGTGGTGGCACAGGCCAGAGGAGGAGCGCGGCGGTGGGGTGTGCCTTGTCCCCAGTGCTGGTGGTGCGGAGGGAGACATGCGCCCCAGGAGCCGCTGGTTTTGTGGGCTGTTCTATTAATTCAATTCCATATTACTCTGTTTAATTATAAATTAAACATACTCAGACAATAGCGGTTTTAGGGATGGTTTCCTGGTGCTCGTAAAGCTCTGGAAGAAATGGGGGACACCAGGTTTGTGAGAGCTGTTGGGGGGTGCGCATGTGTTGGCTGGAGGACGGGTGAGGGACATGGGGGGCCGGAGCACGGGACCCTGCAGCTCTCGTTCAGACCTAACTGCACCCTCTAAACGTGATTTTCCAAGACAATTAAGCGGTCAAACCGCCTGAGGAGTTTGCAGAAAATAATTTTGAGAGAGGGACGTGTTTAAGCGCTAATGAAGCTTTGCTCGGCCGTTGAACGTAATGTCTTACTCGAGATCGAGCTATTCCCTCAGCCCTAATACTCCTTCCCAATTAGCCTGTGATGTCACCTTTTCCACTCTCCTCGTACCACTCGGTGGATTTCCTGACTGTGACGTGCCACGAGCCGTGGGGCGGCCGTGACCCGCTCCCCCCCTCGGAGCCTGCCTTGCAGCCATGGGCAGGGCATGGGCTGTGGGGGTGGTCTTCCCCCCACGGCGCAGGGGGCACCCCCGCTTTCCTCCGGGTGGGAGTTTTCCACGCACCGAGACAGCTTCGATACAAAAAAAAAACAGCGACAAAAAAACAAAAAAAACACCAAACCAAAAACAAACCCACTAATTAATTAACCTACAGATGGCTGCAGGGCGGGGTGCGGGCGGCTCGGCGGGGCAGAGCTCCCGGGTGGGGTGTTTCCTGAGGGGGCAAAGGGGTTTAATTCCGTTATTTCCTCCGCGTTACAGTTGTTCGAGTCAGGAGAAAAGTCAACCGAGGGGCCGGGTAATTCGCAAAATTCGGCAAAACTCTTCTTCCCATCGAAAGGGTGATTAAACGCCGAAGCAAAAGTACTTCCACCCCGCTGGGGAGTTTTAAATCGCCGGGTGAACTGGCTTCCTCCTTCATAGCAAAATTGGTACCAGTTGAACCGTTGTCCCTTTCTGAGTTGCCCAGCCCAAATAGAGACACCTATCGAGATATCTGAAGTGTAAAAATAAGCGGAGGAAGCCTTTAAAAACGCATTACACTTGTATATAAAACGAAGGTTCAGAGGAGCCTCTGAACGGAGTCGATGTATCGATAGTTTCTGAAACTAGTTTACGTACATTTATATAAAATTATGTAAAAATAGGTAACTCTAGAAACAGGCTATGTTTCTAACAGTTATATACAGTCTGTGTGGGGTGCAAGCAAAAAAATCAAACAAACAAAAAAAACACCACCAAAAAAAAACCAAAACCAAAAAAGCCACTCATTAAATGAGGAGCATTTTTGCAGAGAAAGGTGATTCCCTTCTAGTAGCTGGGGGGAAAAAAAGTGTATAAAATTTGGGGCCTGCAGCTCGTTCATCCACGTATATTGCAGAACTTGCACTCCGAAATGATGCTATTTATAAGAGAGCGGCTATGTGAATCGCTCAGGACTGTATCTACCGGACAGATTGATGCGACAGAAGACGTTTAGGTGCTCTGTAAGAGTAGGGGAAATCAGACAATTTCAGGCACTGGGAGAGTCACAATTTAAAAAAATACTGACCAATGGACTTTTAGCGGTAGGGTTTGCTTCGCAACGATTTTGAATTATTGACTGTGATTGCAGCCGGATGGTGAAGTTCATCTTGCCTTTCTTACAGTGCAGCATCAAATTCTTACGATAGGAGCGTTTTCCATACGGGTTAATTTTTTTTTTTTTTAATGAATTTGGGGGCTGTAGGCCTGCTGCAAGGGCGGGTTCTGATGGGTGACCCTCAGGCCGGCCATGCCTGCCTGGCTGCGGCTGCTCGCCCAAGCAGCCTCGGGGCAGATGTTCCACGAGGTACATAAATTATATATTATATTACCTTAAATTATCAAAAGGAATTCCCTATGCGAGGAAATTACACCCGGTCTGTACAGCACTGAACCGGACCTGCTCAGAGGCAGGGATGGTGGGGTTAAATATTTACAATTATTCGTGCGGTTTGTTTTATTTTAAAGAGGAAAAAAAAAATCAAGGTGTGTGCTTTGGAGGGAGGGAGTTGGAAATTTATTTTATGAGTACTGTTTGTTTATGAGTGTGCTGGTCTCGGAGGTGAGGTTGTTTAAACAACGCGACGCAGATTTGTTCGCTCGCTTGAACGTGGCCCAAATTCTTCTCACTTTACCCATAATTATTCTCCTTGTTATTTATGACAATAGCTCCAGAGGCTTCTTTTGCCTCGGCCGTTAGGAATCAGAACCTTGGCATGAAAATACCTTGCGATCTAAATAGGGAAGACGGACAAAAGGTGGGCGGACGAAAAGACACGTTAAGGAAAGCGGGAGGGTTGCAGTTCTGATTTTGTGGGCTCCCTTAGCCTGGGTTAGGGCTCCCCGGAGCGCAGAGCCCGGGGAGGGGGGACACACCCCGCCGGCACCCGAACACGGCCGCCGCTTTTTCGCGTTCCACTAACGCGCGGGCGAGTGGAACTCATCACACTGAGGGTGATGTCCGGATAAATGACAACCCCCTGGCAGAGCTCGGGGCCGGGGGAGTCCGTAAGGCGGTTTTCAGCTCGTTTGCCTTCCACAGAGCAAGGGGCATAATTTTAAACCGAAGAAAAGTGGAGAAAACAGAATTAAAAAAAAAATCCATGCGGAACTGCTCCGTGCAAGTGGCAGTAAACATATGGAACAGGTTATCTGGGAAGGCCGGGGAAATGCAGAGCATGAATTTATTCAAGAAACACCTCGGGTTTGTCGATGGCGGCGGTGAAGGACAGTAGGACGGTGGAGCGACACAACAGTGGGACTGAAATGACGCCAGCAGCCCGGCCTCGTGTCCTCGACAGTTCCCTAAAGGCGTCCGCGTATCCCTTCCTTCGTGAGTTAATTAAAAACACCGGCCCGGGTGTCCCGCTCCCGCGAGGCTCCCCACAGCCGGGACCTCTGCATCTCCCTTGGGTGCGAAGTCCACCCACGAAGCTGCTCGCTGGCTTTGCGGGCAGCGCAGGCTGCTGGTCGCCCCCCATGCGTGTTGCCGGTCGGGGATCGCGTCCAGAAGCGCTGGAACCGGGGAAGCGGGGGGAGCCGGCCGGACCCCCGCTCCCCGATGGCCGCGGAGTGCTGCCTGCGCCGCGGCTGGACACGCCTCCCCGTGGGAAGAAGGCATCTACGGGTGACCCCCGTGGCTGTCGCGTCCTGCCTCGCTGCTCGCAAGACCCCGCCGGCGGCTCCGCACGCCCCCGTGCATCCCCCGCGGACCCCTCGTCAGCCCCGAGAAAACACGCCGAAATCCCCTTTTTTGGGTCGAAAACTGTAAAGACGGAGGCTGAGCTCCCCTTCCCCCGGGGACGAGCCCGGCGCCCGCCCCACTGCGTGGGCCAGCTCCGTCGCAGAGGCAGCTGCTGTGCTGGGTCCGTGGGACACCTCCCGTGGAAATCATCACCGCGCGGTCTCGCGTGTCCGGTGCCTCTCCCGCCGTGGGGAGAGGGCCGAGCCCAGCCAAAAACCATCCCCACGGCCGCTGTCAGCTCTCCCTGCCGCGGGCAGCCCGCCGGCACCAGCACCCTCGAGTCCGTGGGTGCCCGCCTTTGCTGCCGGGGATCCTGGGCCTCGCGACTCTCCCACGTAACTCTTGCACCAAGCACGTCAGTAATGAGTACGAATCGCTCGTTAATGATCTGCTGCCCTGCGCCCCTCGGGCTGAAGGGGAGTTAAACGAATCCCGTCGTACCGAGCAAAACGTTCGCGAAAAGGCCGTAAAAAGTCCAGGGAGACGGTCCGCCTCGCGCTGCGTTTCGTTCCGGTCCCGGACCAGCTCCCGTCGGTGTCTCACACCGGCGTGGCCGGGGGGAGCCCGGGGCTGAGGGCGCCGAGCCGGGCCGCCTCGACGGGCAGCCCCGAGCCCCGGCCGGTGCCGCGGACCTTCCCCGACACGGAACACGCGGGTCACGGGGCTGGTCCCGTCCCCCCCGACCCCCCTTCGTAGGGAGCCGGCGCTGGGGCGGGCGGCCCGGGGGGTCTCATGTGCGCCTGTGTCCCCCCCGCCCCATGGGTGGGAGTCCCCGCGGCTGCGGCTGCACTGCCCGCCCCGAGGGGGGCAGCGCTCGTTTGGGTGCCCGCTCTCCCGCGGCGCGCCGTTTGCTTTCTGTGGCAGCGGATCAAACGCTCCGCCGTAACCCCCCGCTCCCAGGTACTCGCCCGCCCCGGCCCCTTCCTTCCTCCGCCGCCCCTCCCGCCCCCCCGCCGCGCTGCCAGCCCCGCCGGTATAACAGGCCGGGGCCGCCGTCCCGGGGCGGAGAAGCCGCTCCCCGCTCCCTGTGCAGGCGGCGGTGACGGCTGCGGGCTGGGCGGGGGGGGGCCCGCGCCGGGCCCGGCCCGCAGGGGCAGGGTTAGGGGCAGGGTTGGGTTAGGGGGCGGCGGGGCGATGGGCAGAGCCCCCGCGGGGCGCCCGGCTGCCCGGCTGCCTGCAGCGCCGGCCGGGGGGCTGCGCTAGGGCGGCCCGGCGGCCCCGGCGGCCGGGGGTCCCTCCCGCGTGTGTGTGTGTGTGTGCGTGTGTGCCCCCCAAAACCGCCCGGCCGCGGCGAGGATGCAGCACCCGCTGGAGCTGGGGGCCGCGCACTGCTGCCCGCCCGACGCCTTCCCCGACCACCGCTCGCACCGGTACCGCAGCTTCATGATCGAGGAGATCCTCACCGACCCCCCGGACGCCAAGGGGGCCGCGCCGGCCGGGGAGCTGCTCAAGTTTGGGGTGCAGGCGCTGCTCTCCGCCCGGCCCTACCACAACCACCTCGGTACGTCCCCCGGCGGACCGGAGGGGGGGGGGTGTCCGGGGGAGCCCCGAGGGGCTCCCGCGGCTGCGGGGGAGCGGGCTGGGGGCCGCGGGAGCGCGGCGGCGAGGCGGGGAGGCATTCCTCGCTGGTGTGCTGGAGAGCGTTCTGGAGCCGGTCCTCCTGAAGGAAATGTCGTGAATTTTGCCTAAAAAAGAAAAAAGAGCCGGCGGGCCTTGCCGGCCGTGCGCGTCCCCCCGCCGTGCCGCGGGGGGCTGCCAGCCCGCAGCCCGGCGGCTGTTTCGGGCCTGAGGTGCAGAAAGCGGCTTCGGGGCTCTGACGCCACTTGCACAAAACGGCCATCGGACTTCGCGGGGAGACCGTTGTTGTTGATCGGGTGGGTTTGCTTTTGGTTTTTTTTCTTTCGTGTTTTTGGAAGTGTGAATTGCTGGAGCCTAGGCAGTGGGGTATGTTTCTGTACGGCTGCAAGAGGCGGCACGGTGCTCTGCGGACATGGATTTAGCTGGAAGCCCGGCATATATATATAAAAATTGTTTTTATACATACAATATTTTTAACTATATATTTATTTAAAGATGGAGCCAGCGTGCTCTACCCAGGCCGATATAGTATCCAGGACAAATGCAATCTATTAACGACATAGTTTTTTGGTTTGTTGTTTGTTTTTTTTTTTTTAAAGGCCAGTATTTAATATATTTTAAACGTCAGTATTCGCTGTGTGATTGCGAAAGCTTTCATTTCCCGACTCATCTTAGTTTGCGGAGACATCGCTCTTTATCCGCCGAAACGAACGGAATAGGAGGATCCCAATTCCTTGTTTTCCTTTTTAAAAGAGCAAGAGGAAGGCGTCAAACCACACAGCAAGGGAGCGACATATGTTAGAATATCTGGAAATATTATTTCCAGAAGTATTATTTTCAAGGCGGGCAGAACCGTTTGAAGTACTGGACCAGATAAAAGGCTCGTTATGGCCCTGACGGCGCAGCTCCCGCCGGGTTCAGCGGGGGCAGGATCGGGCCCCGCAAGGGAGCGAGGCCTCTATTCGCTTCCACCGCACAATCGCTGCCGAGGCCGGGCCGGAGGAACGGGGCCGATCCGGGGCGGAGCGGAGCAGCCCGGGCCCGTCTGCAGCAGCATCCCCGGGGGTGGGCTCACTCCCCCGGGAGCTCTCCCTGTCCTGTCCTCGGGTGCGTCTTCAGAGGAAAAATCGTTGGGGAGGGATGGAAATTGTTCCCCGCTCGAAAGCGTCCCGAGAACTGCTCGGGTGGGAACGCCGGGACGGCGCCGGGACCCCGGCCGGCTGCAGCCGCCACTGGAGGGGAACGCTTTTCGGTAGATTTAAACGATTTCCACTTGTAAACAGCGTCCCCCCAAGTCATTCTGTAACGAGCCGCTGCCGGTCGAAGGGCAAAACGAGCGAGCCCGTAGGGCGGGGGCGGCCGGACCCCCGGGGCCCCGGCGGCCGGGCCGGGGGCCGCCCGGCGCTGAGGGCCCCTCTCTCCCGCAGCGCTGCTGAAGGCGGAGCCGGCCGCCGTGTTCAAGTTCCCGCTGGCTCCCCTGGGCTGCTCGGGGCTGGGCCCGGCGCTGCTGGCCGCCGGCTCGGGGCTGCAGGGCGGCTCCGCCCCGGCGCATCTCCCGCTGGAGCTGCAGCTCCGCGGCAAGCTGGAGCCGGGCCCCCCGGAGCCGGGCAGCAAGGCCAAGAAGGGGCGCCGCAGCCGCACCGTCTTCACCGAGCTGCAGCTCATGGGGCTGGAGAAGCGCTTCGAGAAGCAGAAGTACCTCTCCACGCCCGACAGGTAGGGCCGTGCCGGGCCCTCGGGGCGGGACGGGGGCTCATTTTTCCTGCAAAAGGAAGAAAGCTGCCAGGCGGGGGGAACGCTGCCGGGCCTCACCGCCTGCCCTCTCTCTCTCTCTCTTTCTCTCTCTCTGCCCCCCGCAGAATAGACCTGGCCGAATCGCTGGGGCTCAGCCAGCTCCAGGTGAAAACCTGGTACCAGAACAGGCGCATGAAATGGAAGAAAATAGTAAGTGCCCGAGTCCGCCCAGTCTGCGCGCCGCACTGCGCCGGGTCCGCACCCCGCCGGGTCCCGAGCGCTGCTCCGCGGGCTCGTCCTTCTGCATGCCGGCCCTGGCTAAAAAATAGCAATAATAAAAAAAATATATATGTGTGTGTGTGTCCGGCCTTTAAGGCCGGCACCGCCTGGGCCTCGCCGGACCTCCCAGCCCAGGCTGCGCAGCTCGGCCCCGGGTGCGTAGCGCGGTGGGCACGGGTCGGGACGGGGCCGAGGGAGGTTCCTCCCGCCCCGGGCTGACAGCAGCACGGTTTTACTGGGGTGCCCCCCGCTCCTCTGCCCCCTCCCCGCCTCGCAGGTGTTGCAGGGGGGCGGCCTGGAGTCCCCCACCAAGCCCAAGGGCCGCCCCAAGAAGAACTCCATCCCCAGCAGCGAGCAGCTCTCGGAGCAGGAGCGAGCCCGGGACGCCGAGAAGCCGCCCGAGGGCCTGGGCTCGCCGGCCGCCGTCAGCCAGGAGGAGTGAGGGTGAGCGCCCGGCCCCACCGCCGCCCCCCGGTCCCGCAGCGGGCTGGGCGCTGTGGCCGGCCGCCGTCCCTGCCGCTCCTCTCCGCGCCCGCGGAGGCCTGCGTTGTGCGACGGCCCGCAGGGGCCAGGAGGACACTGGATCCCGTCTTTCACATCTGCTCGCTGTCTAAAACCCTGTGGTGCCCCTAGTTATTCGAAAACTGCATTTTATGATCAGTTTTATTAATGCGAAGATATTTACTTTATTTCAATAAAGTATTTTATGAACTATCGCTCGGAGTAACGTAATGCTTTTTAATTAAAAAAAAGTAATTTTTAAAAAAATTTCTTTTTCCCCCGCGGAGGCGGGTTAGAGGTTGTCCAAGTCCAAGGTCGTAGGCAGAGCTGCGGAGGCAGAAGACGGCGCGGCCGGTACCGGGGCCGTCTCTCCCGTCGCTTTCCCTGGCGGCTCGGCCTGTCCGCAGCCGGGAGAGGCAAAGAGACCCGCGGTTTTTGCTCGAGCACATTTGAATGCTTTCGCGCTTTAAAGATGCGTTCACTGGTGTCAGATAAGTTAATGAGACGCGGCACTGCGCGTCCTAAATGACGCTTTTCCTGAAGGCTTTCGGGACACGCCGTCCGATCGCTCAGACCGGCCGCAGCACCGCCGAGCCCGCAGCCTCCAGCGCCGGCCGGATCGGGCCCCCGTCGCGCCCCGGGGCTCTTTGTGAACAGCACGAAATCGCGGCGCTTTGCCTCTTTTTCTTCCTTTTAAAAATTTGTTTCTGTGTTTGTTTTCCCCGAGTCCCTGCTGTATTTTTTTTTTCCATCGAGATATCAAATTATAGAGCATCCTACCGAGACGTGCAATTACCGCCAGCCTGCTGAGAAACAGAAACGGCGAGAGGCAGAGAGCGAGAGAAGTGGAGTGGGGCCGGAGGCAGTACGGGCGCGTTGCTTGCGCGGCCGGGGCCGCGGGTGGGAGGTGCGCGGCGGGGCTGAGCCCCTGCCGCCGGGGCGCTAATTAGGCGCGCCTCCCGATTAAAGGCGGTAATTAGCAGCCGGCGGGTGGGGGGGGTGGCTCGTCGTTTTATTTAAAGCCTCGCCCGCCCCGCCGGGGTTTGTAGCTGCCGGGTACGGCCGTCGTGGGGCAGGCGGGAAGTCAGGCCGTATTTTTTACACTAAAACAACACAGATATTTCGCCAAGCAATTGGTTTGAAAAGCTGTATTGGGCCGGGGGGTACGGATTAGCGCCGGGAGGGGGGAAGGCGGCGGTGGGTGTTCGACTTCGCCGCTTTATGTGGCCGCCTGGCTCTCGCTGCTGGGCCGGGCACCGGCTGCAGCGCAGGGGAAAGCGGCAGCAGCCGGTTTTAATTACAAGGTAGATTCCCTGGCGCAGTTACCCAAATGGCCAGAAGGACAAGCGGTGTCCGTCGCCCACGTTTAAAGAGAGATTCGGAGCCGGTTCCGCTCCGGTTGTTGCCGTCGCGCTTAACGCCAATATGTCCTTTTCGCACCCGAGAGAGCGGCGGAGCCGCCGCTGCTTCCCGCGGACCGCGGAGGCGTTAGGTACGGACGAGTTTTTTATCGTGTTTGTCTCTCCCAGGTAGCGAGAGCCACAAGCAGGAGGGTTTAGGCGGACCCGGGCTTTCTGCGCGCCACCCTCCCCTGGGACTCCGGGCCCAGGGCGGCGCAGGCTGCGCACCCGCGCAGGGGCCTCTCCGCGGGGGTCGCGCACCGGCCGCTTCTCCGCGGGATCCAGCGGGATTGTTCTTTTTTTTTTCTCTGCTGGCCCATGGCGGGAGCAAGCTCCGGCGGGCGCCCGTGGGCGGCCGACTCCCGAGTGGGGCTGACCGCGGGGGTCTCCAGCCCTCCCCTCCGGCCGTCTGCCCACTCCGCCTTTCCCCCACGGCAGGGCGAAACCGGGTGGGAGACGCTTTGGACGAGCTGTTTCCTTGACTCGGAGTCCGCGTGTGCTGAGCCGAGGAGCCCCCCCCCCCCCGCTAATCAACTGAGGGATATAAAACCCCAAAGCCCCCCCCGTCAGGTGAGAAGTCTGTTAGAAGCCGTTGACACTATAACCTGACAAGTCTTCAGTTTGGTTTTGGTTTTGCTTTTTTTTTTTTGTTTGTTTTTTGTTCCCCCCCACCTTGTAAAATACTTTTAAAAAAAAGTTCAGTTATTTTCTCTTTCAATGCGTTTCTGTATCATTTTCTGTTAAAGTGTCATTTCCCCGCGGTAGGCTGCCTGCTGGGCTGGCCGGTGTGGCACTGCACCCCCGTGGCAGCAGCTGGGAGCCAGGAGCAGAAGGCTCCTTCTGTTTGAAGAGCCAAGGCAAGTGCCACCAGCTTAGCTGCTGGCGACGGCCCTTCCACACGCGTTCTGCGAA
The DNA here is from genome assembly GCF_964289735.1 of Phaethon aethereus. Taxonomy (NCBI): domain Eukaryota; kingdom Metazoa; phylum Chordata; class Aves; order Phaethontiformes; family Phaethontidae; genus Phaethon; species Phaethon aethereus. Next base: position 23,677,326 of record NC_138587.1, read on the forward strand.
CACCCGAGTGCCTTTACACGGGGCTTTTGGGGCTCACTTCAACCCCCATCTGCCACCTCCACCGCCCGCTGAGCCGCCACAGGCCTCGCCACCGTGCCCGTTTTGTGCCGATGGATAATTTCTGTTAGCGCAGCAGAATTGCTTCATTTTCTAACTACTTTTTCACAGCTGTGATGAAACGGCGTGGATGCTGTTAGGCTGCGATGGGTGATAGCCGCCTTCAGCAGCGACGAGTCGCGTCAGCCCAGACGCTCGGAGACGCCTGACGGGAGCCCTGGGGAAGATCTGGATGAATTTTGTTCAGTGCTGTGATTTCTCCTCGGAGCCCTCTTCTCTCTGCAGCACCCCGACGTGCGGCTGCCAGAGGAGCCGCCCCAAGGGTCGTTTGCCGTTGCGGTATAATTCTGGGGCCAGTATACTTGTAGCTAGTACACCTGATGTTTGTTCTCTTTCCTGTGTATAAATAAGCTGTATTCGTGTAACGCACTTACCCTGGCAGAAATGCATCCGCGCTAGGGAACTCTGCTGTTTTAATTACACCACTATAGGTAAAACACTGTGTTTTCTCTGTAAGCAAAGGAGAAGGGCGTAGACCGAAAGCTGGAAAAGCAGCACCAAAAGTGGGTTCTTCCCATGTTTGAATGCTAATCGGGTCACGGCTAATCGGCAAACGTTATGACGGTTTTCTTAACAAAAAATCCATTTAGGTGAGTTTCCAATTCAAACATCCTAAATTCCCTTTTTATGAAGCATCTCGGGGAAACCTGAGAAAGGTTCTGCTTTTTCATCAACGTCAATTTAAAAATAGCTCCATGGAGCCGGAGGATTTTAAGATTAATGACACGGGGTTTATACCGAGGTAAAAGTGCAGGAGTGCTTGCTCCGGTGGGAGCGAACCGGACACCGTGTGGGAGTTGTGAGGGGCTGCCCCACTGCTGGGGGGCAGCAGCCTTGCCCTGATTCTCTGCTCCACACCTGCCAGGCAAGTGGAGATCTGCTGTGCCCTTCTGAAAGCAAAAATTTGTCCTAGAGTGCCTTGTGGGCACTCCCCACCAAAAAAAAATCCCAAGGCAGGGTCTTGATGCTGCCCTTTCCCCTCCGGAGGTTTTGGGGGGAGCTGCGGAGAGGATGGAGGGGGATGTGGGAGGATGCGGGGCAGAGGGGGGAGTATGGAGCGATGCGGAGGGTTGTGATGGGAGGATGGAGGAATGGGGGGTGGGATGTGGGGGTTTTGGGGTGATGTGGGAGGCTGTGGCGTGGATGGGGGGAACACTGGGGGATGTGGGGTTGTGAGGGAGGGATGCAGGGGGTTTTGATGGAACACGGGAAGGATGGAGGGGGATGTGGGAGGATGGAGGTAGATGCATCCTGCAGGCTGCACCCCCCAGGTGCTCATGACACACACTGCCTAGCACCGTGCATGTGTGCTGAGCTGAAGCTGGGGTGGGTCAGGCCTTCTTGGACTTGGGGAGAAAAAAAGTTAACACCTATCTGGGACTTCTTATCACCATTTTGGATAAAAATATAATGAAGGGATCAATATGACCTATTGAGTTCAGTCAACTTCTCTGAAAATCATTAACCAGCGCGTGAAGTACTGTTACTAGACGTCTGTCTTAACCCAAAATGTTGGCTGGAGGTCATTGCACATTCGGTTGTTTCAGCTGACTTGTATGGTAGATAAAATCTAATCGCAGAGTGCCTTATTCCATGAAATTTGGCTGAGTAATATGTAAATGAAATTCAGGGCAAGTTCGCATTAAACCTGCTAGCATGGCTCTTGATTCTATCACCTTGGCTTTTGGCTAAATTTTCCATGAAATCTGTAGGAAATTTGCCAGAATCAAGGCTCTGGGATATGGATGGTTACCTTTAATGAAGTCGGTGATGACTGTTGTGTCAGTAGGCAGCGGTTTTCATAGCATGCTTTAAAAATACATCCTCTTATCCGTGCAGATCTGTGTTGATGGAAAAAGTCACAGTTGCTGTCTTGTATGGGTTCATCAGTTTACAAACAGAGTCCATTAAAACATGATTATGTATTAAATGGGTTCTTGCTCTGCAAGATCCTTGAATTCGTTGTTTATATTGTACCTATATTAACAAACCGCAGAATAAGCTTGTAGCATTTCTAAACCATATTTTTTTAGGATGGGGATGTGAAAACTTTCTGAAGTTGAAAGGCCAATGAATAAAAGAAGATTGATTTGTGTCTAAAGTTTGAGTATTAGCTGGAATGAGAAGATTTCATTTTTTCAACCCATTTTTTCCCCCTCCAGATAGTTAAAGAGTGTTAGGCAGTGTACACACACTCTCTGAGTACATATTGAAGTTAGTTAGTGGATTATATTTAAATGGAGGCTACCATTCACAGGAGGAAACACTTGAGTTAGCGCTGAAGCGATCGCCCGCCGAGTTCAAGCACACATACGCCTGCAGCATGATGTCCTTTTCACTCGTACTCGAAAGTTACTCAGGCATGACTTGCAGTGAAAAATTATGCAAAACCCATTAATTCATCGCAACTATTTCCAGCCTGATATTTCATAACTGCTAGCCTGAAAACTTGCCTGTGCAAGATTCCCCGGACCTCAGCGACATTCCACGAGGATAAAGAAAATAACGGGTAAACAGAGCCCAGAAGAGAATAGGCAGATGTGCAGTGGTTATTTGCACACAGGAAACTGCATGTCCTAGGAACACTGGCGTCTTTCTGAAGACACAGCATTCCAGTAACCGGGAGAAGAGACCCCCGAACGCGAGGCTGGGCTGTCTTAACGCGAACTGTGGCACAACAGTCCTCCAAGTCCCAAGCTTGCGCTTTGCGTGGCATGAATATTGTGTCGGGGAAGTGTTGTGGGCGTAAATCTACATACGGCAGTAGATCTCGGCGAAATGCAAGTCTGACTTTGGCTGACGAGGAAGGTGCTCCCAAAATGCGACTTTCTTTTCACCGCAGTAAGGTCTGTGAGGGAGAAGCCGGCTGTCCAGGCTGAGCCAGCAGGCTTTTTCCTTCTCTACCGCTTGACTGACTACAAGGTCTTGGAGGGATTCCACCCAATTAATGCTGCCGGGCAGACTTTCTGAGGTATTTACTAAAGATTAAACACAAGTATTTAAGAATTTAATGTGAACCACAAATAATTTTAAATTATGTTCTCTCTTATTTATATAATTTTCTAAAATATGGAAGTGAATAATATCTTGTCTAAATTAAAATAGCTGTTAATAGACGTTTAAAACAGAGTCATTTGTGTATCTTGTCCTCTTCTCCTTTCTGTGAAAGTTGGATTGCTGAAATATTCAGTTCTTTTAAACGGAAATTCTCATAGGGCCTGTTCAGTCAATGCGAAATGCTGGGTTTTTGTGCCAGTCCTTGCAGATGTTCAGAGCCTCCTCTCCTTCTAGCCCTTTGAGGCTTATTACTGCCATAGGTAAGGTTTAAAGGGCACTGTAAGGTTTTTTTTTTTTAATTCTGCGGTGTGCCATGAAATTTCCACATTAATGGGTGTGGAAATATTTCATATTCAGATTTTGTACTGTTAATTATAGAAGTCACAGAGTACTGCTTGTTTCCTGGTCAGATGGCATGTCTCGCTGGCTAAGCCTTGGTGTAGGGACCGTGCATGTACTAACTGAGCATACCGTGTTAAGCCCAGTGGTTATTTGAAATTGAAATTCATTATTCACTAGTATTTGTACTAGTAAAGTACAAGTGCTCAAATATTTGCAGAAAGCAAACGTGAAGCAGCTGTAAATATGGCTGAATTTGCTTCTGAATTTTAATGAATATGTACAGATTTTTGGCTAAGCTGTACCGTATGTGTGTACGGGACAGAAGGCTTGTAAATGCCAGTGCTTTACACTTACCAGTGTGTAAATTGCAGCTAAGCCCACCGGATTTAACTTTTATATCCGTAGTTTAAAGGGGGAAGTCCAGACCAGTTTGAAAAAAAAAAAACAAACAAACCCAAGACCATTCAAAAAAATACATAGAACATCAGAAGCTTTAGATAAACACGTAAATTAGTGGTCTGTAGCCTTCACCGGCTTGTGGGTAGAAAATAAGTAGCGCGTAGCTTAACTCTTTCATTTCCAGCAAGCACAAGCAGTGCCCAAAGGTTGAAGGAGAAGCATGTTGCCCAAGATCCACCGCTTAGGGATGAGCTCTGCAAGTCAAGATCTCTCCCCATGGTTCCAAAGGAATGGTTCGCTGGATGGAAGTTAAGGAATTTGCAACGGTTTTCACAAAAATGTCATTTTAGCCAAATTTTGTCTTTTCAGTGTGAAAACAGGCTCCATGTGAGCAGGACTCGGAAAAGGTTATTGGGTTTCAAAAGGATGTGGTTTGTTCAGGTTTGGAAAGCTCAGTAAGGCAAGTGCCGTTGGGCGATGTGCTCCAGAGGCGGTGCGTGACGTCGGTCAGCCACCTTTCAGCTGCCTTGATACAGGTAATTTCCTGTAATTTTTTGCTGCTATCTTACCCCTGATGGAACGGGAGATACCTGGATGGCAAAACTTTCACAGGTTTCTGTGAGGGTTCCGTGCCTGTATTCAGTTTGCTGAAAACTGAATAAAAGAGTTGCTGCCGTAATTCCTGCTCTGGATTTCCAGAATTGCCTTGTGCTTTCGCCGAGTTTACGCCGCCCAAGGGATCCAGGAGGTAACGGACCCACTGAGCGTGCGTTGTACATGTGGTCTTACGTGCTTCCACCGAGCTGCTGGGTGTCCAGAAATGCTGGACGTACGGCCAAAGAAGCTGTAGATGAAGTGTAAGAGTGATGGTCTGCCGCCAAAAGCTGTAGTATTGGCAAGTGTGTCTGTGGCATTTGCGCGGTCAGAAAGCCGTACCGACTGTCTCCTCCACAGACTCGCAAATTCCTCTTTCTGAAAAAGGGTGATGTTTTCGGTTTTCCAGGCCTCTAAACACATAAAAGGCATTTGCTTGTTTACTTGCTTTGCACGATTATGCAAGCAGACTTCTATATATACACCTAGTTTTGAAATTACTGTGCTTCCCTTCTACCCATTGATCTTTATTCTTCCAGCAAAGCCCTTTTCACTATGTTGTATGATACAGTTTTTAGGTTTTGAAACGATGCTTAATTCAGAAGAGCACGCTTTTCAGAATGAAAAGCAGATTGTCATGAAGGGAAGGAAGATACCTTTGCCATCTGCTGTGAGCCTCTTGTAGCCCCCAGTCTAGAAACCCATGTAGCCTGTTGGATCCTGCTTAACAGGGATGCACATGGAAATGCTCAGAAACATCTACCGGGGAGGGAGGGAAAAAAAAGCCTCTGTATTGTCTTGAACCCTCGTTACTAAAGCAGTCCTAGTGTATTTTTAGCGTATATTTATACTATGTCAGTACTTAGAAGTTCCAGTCATAGACCAGCATCCAACGTTTCCGGGTGTTGCAATGTCAGATGGGTACGGTCGTCTTGTTGTGTTCTCTTTCTTGTGTTGCAGTCTTTATTTTACATGAAGGGATTTGTAAAAGCAAACCACCTCCTGACAGAACGTTTTGTTACGATGTCGTGATGTGATCTGTTGGTTGGGACTGGAAAAAAGAAATCGGGAAGAAAAGGTATTTCTTTGTAACTAAAGTTTTTGATTCTGTACAGTCCCTCACAGTGTCTTCTCTTAGATGAGACAAACTCCAGAGGAGATGTTATCCCTATATGAATTTGGAATAGTTATGTTTGGCTTGGATAAGAAAATACTACCTTTAAAACCAGAGAGCCCATAATTGGTGGTACCCAAAACTGTGTCAAAAACTGTGGCACATATTGGTGTTTTCTGCCCTATTAAAATGAAAAACCCACCCTGTTTTCTTAGGCTTGGATATATGCACTCTACAAGAATTCTCTTCTTTGACCTTACGTTTACATATCTCACATTTTCCAGGTGCGTTTTCCCTGATGATATTTTTATTCATGGTAAATGTGTCCTTGAGTGTCCCACAAATTCTGTCCAATATACATTCTGTTACTGCATTCAATGCAGATGAAAGCTTGCAGGCAAAGTGTAATTTCCAGGGTCGGAGACTTTATAAATCATGCTGCTGTACCTGGGAGACACAACTTCTCTTCCCAGGAAAGAACTGTAGGCTTAGTCCTGGATCCTTCTTTGCACTGATTTTATAAAGGAAAAAGAGGGTCAGAAATAATGATTGGTCTAGAATGGTATGAATACAGGTTTCGTCCTGTTCAGTCCTAATCGGAAGTATTTTTCACGATGCTACCCAAGTTCTTGATCTGGCTCTGACACGATCTTATTCATTAATATTCAGATCCCTCTAGTTGCTGTTGTGCTGCACCCTTATGAGTTGGCATGTGATGAAGAACCACTTTAACAATTAGAAGATGCGTACGGAGATAACTGAAGGGGAATTTACACTCCGGGTTACACTCTCCCTCCTTGACTTCAATCCTTAATGATGTCAGTGTCTGCTGAAGCGACCAGGTTTTGGTTGCCCACACCCTCCCCACATCTCCGTCAAGAACAATATTTACCCACGGAGAAGGGTGACGGTGAGAAAGCCAGAGTTCCTAAGACGGTGAGGATTGCAGTACCGGTGCAGTTTTAACCATGCCTTACGTTTGATAGCGGCCAGCAGTACGCAGAGAGAAAGGTATAAAAAGAGGTAAGCAAATAGTGATGCTCCTCTGTTTTGCAGTTGCACTTTACAGTCACTTGCTGCTCAAGGATTTCCCGATGTGAAAGCGGATATATTTATTTATTAGCCTCTGGCAGGCATTTCTTACATGTTTGTCATTTTGAGCCAAGTAGGCTTTGGTATATGCCAGATCCTCTGGCAGCAAGTTCTGTTATCTGTGCAATACGTGAGGAACTACTTCCCGTTGTTTGCTCTTTTTTTTTTTAACTTGCCACCTGATAATTTCATTTTATTTACCTAGGTGGTATGTTTTCCACAAAAATAACAGCCTCCTTTCTTTTTCCCCATGCAACTCTGCTTTGTGGAGCTCTGTTGTCGTTTCCCTCAGCCTTTTTCTGCCTTCCCTGCACCTCGGTCATGCCCGTTGGGTTGTACCGAGGCTCATCACAGTCTTTGGTCTAAGATGTGGTGGGTTTGATCTCTAACTGAAGAGCATCAGTGGCTATGTAGGCATGTACACTGCTTCTTAAAGCAACGACTGCTAGCATGGACCGTTCTGGCTTGTGTTCCTCCATATATTTTATCATGAACTTTTTCAGAGTTCTGGCTGTAAATCCATGTCCGTCCGTGGTACCTTAAATCTCCTCTATCAGGGGTTTTGGAGGAAAACCCAGTCCTTGTGTTAGAATAATCCCTGCTCATGTAATCAGGTTGCCCTCTAATGGTTAGCTTTGATTCAGAGCGCTTTCGGGCTTGCTGACGACTGGAGGGTTTTTTGCTTTAATTCCTGTGGAAAAGGCCTTAAACGCTTTACTCTGCCAGACTACGGTTCACGTGCTGGCAGGGCGCTGGGTCTGGGCTTTACAGAGGAAAGGGTGGAAGCCTCTTCAGAGGTGGTTGTTGCAACCCTGTTCATTTATGAAGCCGTTTTTGATTCCTTTTAATTAACTGTACATTTTAAGAGCTGGAATTCATTGATGCCAAGGTTAGTTACGGAAGAGTTTGTGTTGACTGTTTAAAAAATCAGACTGAAAACAGCTAGAATACGAACTCTTTCCTAATTGTCTAACGTTTCTTCCTGTCCCTGTAGATTCCCAGTGACTTCAGAGATGTTCGCTAAAGTCAAATGGCACAAAAAACCCCACCAAAACCACCCCAAGGAGAGAAAAGAGGGAAGGAAAAGTTTATTGTATAGGCAAATATGAAAAATTATCCCTCCAAATGCTGGAAAAATGTTTTTATTTTAAACCTAGGTAATGTGATACATTAAAAAACTGGTGAGGAAGATGGGAGATCTTAGCAAAAAGAAATTTTTTATTGTTGACTGCTTAGTTGAGCACACTTTTGAGTGGAAATGGACTTCTGGGATCTGGCAGCATCCTGTGCTCTCCGCAAATAAATTCTGACTGCATTCAGGTGATATGTTCAGGTTGACTTTTCTCAGAAGATGTAACTGAGGATCAGAGTTTAAAGGAAGACGACCATGGATTCTCCTGTTGAGGGGTAAACTGGTCAGACACTGGTCAGTGTGTCACAGCGACTCACGTACAAGTGCATGCAAATATTTGCACCTAAATAGACTCTGCAGGTGATTAATGCTAATTTTCTTCTATTATAAAGTGTTTGAGATCTGTGGCTGAAAAAATCCAGCAATACACAGGTGAAAAATACTGCTATCGCTAGTAATGACTTTAAGACGGCACAGTCAAAAAGGTTTCCCGTACCTTTCCTGGGAAGCGCTGAGGATTCGTAAGTATAAAACGGAGACACGTTTAATTGACACTGATATTTTGTATAATATGATGATTTGGGCAGAGAGGTTACTTGCTGGCTTGTGCCAGAAATGCCTATACAGGTAATACAGCCGAATGTTTGAAAATAGCTTAAAAAAAAAAAAAAAAAGCAATCCGCCTATCTAAAAGAAAATAAATCAGAAAATTCTGAAATAATGGTAGCAAATCCTTAACCAAATTTTTAAGCAAACAAAATGAAGAAGATGATGTAGTTTTCTGCCACATGTGTTTATGAAACCCAAGTACTTTTTTTGTAATAAAAACAACACTTGAGGACCTACGACGTTGAATTTTTTTATCAGGTAGTATACTAAAATCCTTGAAATTAATTCCAGTTTTGTCATGGTGTTTAATGAATTTACCTACCAGATCTTAACACAGAAGTCTTAGCCCTTATCCAAAATAAATGTAGTTTCTTTCCAAAGTATGAAGACAAAAAATCTCTTTGGAACAAGAGGTGAAGAAATAATATATTAAGGATGGTTTTACTTTTCCTTACTTGTATATTATGCATGCTTTTCCTAGAAGTTTCCCTACACCCTCCATGTACACTCATGTGCAGACACATAAAATGCTTTTCTTGCAGCAGCAGAGGTCATGTAACAACGGCAACCAAGTACCCTGAAAACTAATTTAATTCCTAAGTTTTTTTTTAAGAGCGTTTATTAGAAGTCAAAGTTGAGGTAGAAACAGCGGAGTTGCCCCAGCAATCTGAGGGGCAAACCAAAGATGTTTTATTTAGCAACATGTGGGTATTTATTTGTACTTGGTAAGAACATGTTTCTGCCTGCTTAGGTGTGGCGTGAGACTTTTTCAGAATTACATCTACGGATCTCTGCACGCTTATGCGTTACCTGAGGTGTCTTGTTCTCCTGGTAAAACTTCACGTGCCAGATACGAAGCTGCTTGGAATACTATTTCTGGAGCAGATGAGGCATCGAGCCTGTTCCAACCAGCGTACCTCCTTGGTAAGCAACTCTACCTCAGCAGATGCTCGGAAAAGCCGAAGCTGGCTTCCCTCGTCTTAGAAAGAGGAAAGACATCTGGTTTTCTATTTTGTGTGTCTCATTTTATTAATGCCTAATAAAGGAGTGGCCAAAAATCAAAGCTTACTCGATTAATGCAGACGCTGCACCTCTGGGTTCTTGCATTGCACCTGGAGATTTCAGTCTGGGGTCACCTCTGGGTGGAAGTCCAGCCACTTTTATTGCTGGGAGAATTTTCGATAGTACAACCCAGCCTGGAGGTTGAGGTGTATGACGGGGCCAAGTAATCTCCATGCAGACGGTGGCAGCAGCGTGGGCCTGTTCTGCGGTCCGTTTGCAATCTATATGTGAAGACCTTGACCTGCAGAGGGTTTGCACCCACGTGTCTCGGAGCAGGGGCCGGCATCGGACCTTGTGGAAGGCGTCCCACGGGGAGGGCTGGGTTGGGGACGTTGGTCAACAAGGCTGGGGCTGACGAAGCAATGGCAGAAGCTGTCTTTAGGGGCCACGCTCTTGCGCCGAGATGGCGTTTGCGTCCTGTAGTGAATATTTTCGCAGCAATACCTTGGACTTCGGTGTGCCTGGGAGCGGGCACAAAGGCCACAGTGTTTAACGGAAATCTTGATGATTTCGGGTACCGACAGCCTTCACTCGTTTGCCAGTGTCTGGCCTTGTCCAGAGAGAGAATACTGTTGCCTCAAGCTGGTTAAGCTCAACCAACGCTGTAGATGTGAATGTTGCCTGGAGGTTAAAGGGAGGTGTGGAGACGGCAGGCTGGTGCCTATTTTTATTTAACGGCTGTCATAAATTTCTAATCTGCTGTAAACTTCGAAATTTTGCCGTGCAGGGACCCCTGCAAAGTGGTGATGAATATTAAAAAAGAAGGGGGGTGGGGGGGAAGAGGAAGAGAAGAAAATGGCTCCCCCAAGTTTAAAGTGGGGTTATGGTTTGTGTTGGAAACCTCTCCTGCAAGCTTAGAGCACTCTGATCCACCTGAAGGATCAAAAGTGTCCTCAAGCCCTTAAATAGATGACTCGGAAATACTTGAAATGTGTTTCATTTTATGGTAAGTTTAATGTTTCTAATCTCAGTGCAATTTACAATTACAATAAATATCACAAAAAATTAATGTGGCCACTTCAAATACAAAGGAACGACAAAGTGTAATCTGAGAAAATTTTATCAACATGCAATTTCCTTAACAAAAACATCAATGTATCATTTCAGTGTGCTGAGAAATATTTATCTTTTGGGACAGCAAAATCATTTGCAGAACATTTTAACTGCTAAATAAATATTTTACTGGCAACTTCTGAGGCATCATAAATGCAGTCAATATAAACAAAGCAATGTGGAAACCAGCTCCAGCCTCAGTTCAGATGACGGTTGTAGTTCACGGCAAGGCGGGACTCTGGGATGCATTTGGCTGAGCTTCAGCGTTTGGAAAGATCCGATTTCTTCCTGCTATTATAAGCAAGTTTGCTTAGTTTATTTGAAAGTTCTGGCAGTGGAAGCCACAGCGAGCTTTTAGTACTAGTGATGCAACTAGTTAGCATTTAGCGGAAACCTGTCTTTTAATAGTTAAATTTTATTTTATTTTTTTTTTAATTGAATCCAGCGCGTATGAAAAATTTGCAGCTTTGGAGGCAGAGATTCTCTGCTTGGCTACGGAACAAGAACATCAAGGCCGTGGTGGCTTGAACTTCCTCGTGGGCCCCAGCCAGCGTTCCTCACCTCTGACCGCGTCGTTCCAACGTCCGCGTTAGCCACCTTCTCTTCTCTGACTGCTCAGCTGAATCGGCGCGTTGAAGGGTGGCTTCAGAAAGTCCCATCTGTCCACTGGAAGTGGAGCAGAGACTCGTTCCGCAGGGCAGTTGAAGAATTAGCGGTTCCTTACCATGCCGGTTACTGCTGTCCTTACTCCCAAGGATAACGCCAAACCTGAGACTCGGCTCGCTTTTTTTTGTGTCGTTATTACTTAGCAGTGGCCGCCTTTAAAGGGGTATTTTTTTTTTAACCTAAGCTGGATGATAATTGTCTGTTTGCCAGTGCAGCTGCTCATTCTGCTTTGTGCACTATTATTTGTGTCTAATATGGAATAGTATCACGCTTTATTCAATATTTATTGCAAAGTGTTGCAAATATTTCAAGGGCTATAAATGTGCAAGTGCTTATATATATTACATATAAATGTAATTTCTTAAGGGACTTCTGTTGACAGTCATTAGCTTCATTGCTTTATTGGCTTCTTGCCTGTTTTGGTGGATTTTTTTTCCACCTGCTCATTCAAATGTCTCTGTTAAGCAAGTAACTTTTCAGGTGGTAATAATTGGACGTCCTTCTTCTGAGCTTAGAAGTTACTTGCTAAGCCTGTTTTCTTTGCCTTTATTAATTTAGCTTCTCAGATTTGTTACGTCTATTTGCAAAAGATTTGCAGCTCCCAGAGGTTAATTTAAAAATTACTTTGTTTTTAGATAACTTAATAAGGTGTTTTAGAAAATGTGAATAAGTAAATATTAATTAGGTAGTCTGATGTATCCTCTCAACCCATCTAGACACAACAAAATTCTTAAAGTATTGTCAGAAGTAAAAATCACAGTAACAGTTTTGTTATCTTAAAGGTTCTTAACACATTCACTCCCCTACCTCTGGGGCCATCTTTTAGCGTATGAAGCAGGAATAGTAGCAAGAAGAGCAGGATTTGCAAGGATGAGGTAGTTGTTTCACAGTCAGGTTTGGCCTTTGTCGCGTGTCAACAGCAAGGTAGCCTTCTTTAAAATTTAAAACGTATTGGTAGAAAATCAGAGAGGAGATGGTGTAAGAACTCGGTAAAGAGGTGCTTCCGACCACCGGTGTAGCTCTTGCGTGGGTTATTAGCGACGGGTCGAAAATTGTTGCGCAATGAGCGTTCTCTGCATAAGTGTCCCGATCCCCACATCTAGTCAGAGTCCCCATGGGTAGCTGGAAACTTGTTAGCATCTCTCGCGGAAGGGATGAGGGCGGAAGTTGTTCTATCCGCTGCAGCTGGGATTGAAGACTTGGTTAAGGCACGTTGGCCGAGAGGTGTCAAGAGAGTTGTACTTGCTGCTGCCTGTATTTCATCAGGAAGTAGAGGACTTCCGACTCTTCTACAGTTTGTCGAGGCGTTTGGTGCATGGTTTACTCCTCCATCCAAGGACACGGAACTTCTCTAGATTCTCCATCTCTCCGCTCTGTTTCAGAGTTCACTGTTTGTTCTTGCCCCCTTTTTTTTTTTTTTTTTAAAATAAAGCTGTAGCCGTTCCTACTAAGGAGAGAGAAATGAAGAGGATTAATAAACCCCTCTTGCCCTTCAAGAATGAGCGCAGACCTCGGGTCCCCGCAGACTGGAAACGGAAAATGAAACACCTGCGTGGGAGAGACGCGCTGCTCGCTATGCGCGTGCCGCTGCCGAGGCATCTGCATCCCACCTCTTAATTGCTTTATTTGGGATGAGTTTGGGAGTACAACGTCTTAGCGCGAGCTGGTAGCCGTCAGGTAGGGGGGGTGAACACCATGCTGCAGGTTGTCATTAAAGCAAATAGTGATTATCCAAAAAGAAGCCACTGGCATTAACGGCTCTGAACGCGTTCCTCTGTAAGTAGAGGAGCTTCCTCTCGCCCGTGCTCGTTGACTGGAATACCGTGGAGTCGGAGGGAACTGGCTGGTGGTATCTAGGAGCAGCTCATGAGTGGCGGTGGTGAAGACCATCCGGCTGAGCGCTGGGATGTGGAGCTCAGCTAGACGGCATCTCGCGTGTTCAGCGGGCGAGGCATGGGGGTTGCGCCTGTTTTTCCTCCGTGACTCCATTTTACGTCTGTGTATGCATACATGTATTCATGATAATGGACAACACATTTGCTGGCCATCTGAGCAAATACTTAGAGTTTTGAGACCTATGAGTGAGCTGGGGTAACTTTACCTCGTGTATGGGACATAACTCAATCTCATACGTGAGGCGTTAAATGTCTACCGCAGACTTTTGTGATTTACTGGTTTTTTTATTTTTTTGTTTTGGTAGGAGTATATTTAAAGGATTAAAAAAACCCTTCCTCTTTTTTAGCAGCACACTTATGGAGTGAGCGTCTTCCCCCAGCATTTGAAGCATGATTAAAAACATCAGAAGAATGCTGTATCATACAGGGAAAGATGAACATACATTTATTTCACTTACAAAGCATCTTTCAGATGTGACTGGGAAATACATTCTTGCGTTCGTAGCTGGGTATGAAAACAGAGGCAAGAGTTTATTCAGTCCAAAAATCCATTTCAACAGTGTATGTTGCTAGGGTTTCTTGGTAGTAACTGCAATTTAATCTTTGCCTAAAAGGATATTTTTTTATTAATTGAACACACAGGAAGAAGCCAACAATACTGTTCCTCACAGAAGAAACAACTGTTTTTAGGCATTTGCTTAAATTTTAGGTTGCTTTGTTCCTGTTAAATCTCAATCTTTACTTTGGCAAAAATCCCGTTTTAGAAGCACGCTCTAAAGCTCTGGGCCTTCAGCAGGGCTAAGGATTATGCACATGCTTAAGGCCTTGGCTGAGTAAGTTTTTAAGAACATTTTTACAGAATTGGGGCCGTCAGTGGCTGGTAGAAGATGATGGAGCTTTTTGCCTTTACAGGATTTAGGATGAGATTTAGAGCTAGCTCTGCTTTATTAAAGAACAGTTGGGTGATACGTGTGACTTCGGCTTAATGAAAACTGCCATGCAGGAGATTCTGATAATTGTACCGAACTGAATGCTCTTCTTGTCGTTTCAGATAATTTGAGAGTTAATGTTTATTGTAACTACTGGGAAAGTTACATTTATTTTCTTTAAGAAACGGTATTTACATGTTTTAACAGCTTGAGGGTCAACTGTTCTTTTCACTTTGTACTACCTTTATTCAGTAGAACTATAAAATAGGTACAGAAAATGAGATATACATGTGCACACAGGTTAGCTGACATATTATTATTACCGAGACATCTGACTGCAGCTTCTGGGAATTCGACTGACAGAGCTCCACATAGTTTTCCCTTGAAACAGACTACTTGCAAAGTTGGAGAGAATGGTGAATAATTTGCATGATTTAAAAATGGTGGGTCTGTGTGCTACCTAAGTCTGGGGAATTTAAATAGGATTTTGGGGGGCATAAACATTGTGTTGATCTTCTGATATAGCTAGGTAATTTTTTTTTTTCCTTTTTCCTTCAGTCTTTCATTATGGTTAGGTTGATACCCATTAACTGCAGCTCCCCGCAAATAAATTGATGTTTCTATTGTTTTTTTGCTGGGCAGGGTTCTTCGTTTTTATGTAGCAGGAAAAGAGCAGTGTCGACGTCAGTTAGGGAAGTGTGCTTACGTCTAAACGTAGCTTAGCTGAGTTTCAGCTAATTTTAAGGTTAATTGGCAGTAGAATTGTGGGAGGGAGTTTTAAACAAGGTCTTGCCTAGCTACTGGAGCAGACTAATTTAAGAACTTAAAGGATGAAATACTGGATGGTGCAGAACTCCGCTGCTGTGGATAGGTTGCTTCTAGTAGTCAAGGAGCCTTGCTGTCTTCCACACAGGTGGATTGGGAAGCTGGTTGTGTAAATGGTGCTTCTGAGTGTTTTAAAAGACTTACTGAAATGCTGGACCAACCCTGAGCTGTTTTAATTATTGGGACAAAATTTTCTGAAATGAACCGGGGGAATAGTGGAGGTGAAGATAAAAGCCGTGGAGCTGCATGGACCGAGCAGAGCATATGCAGCTACGTCAGGGACCTGGGTATAGCAAGGTGTCTATTGCTTGCTAACTGGAACAAAAAGGATGCGGGATTTTGATGCATCCTTTCTTTCAAGCTCCTTGTTGATGCAGAAGAAATGGGCATTTATCATCTTAATAGAGTTTTATGTTGGTGTTAATATTTTAAGGTCAACCACTCTGAAAACAAAGGATTAAGGAGGTTAAACTATGGGGCACTTGCCTTTGAGGTTGGTATTTAGTCTGTAGGCGGGACTGGTTTAGGGATATGGCAACAAACAATTTGTCAAAAGTTTGATTTTCTTACAAAATTCCTATCTGCTGCAAGAAAAACTGCTGATTCTGATTTTTCAACCCGTTTTCTGAGGAAAACAAGACGTACAGGAAACTAGACTTCATTAGGTTGTTGACCAACTTGAGGGCTTTTTAGTGTGTGTGTATGGTAGAATTAAGAAGGAAGGGAATTTGTTTTCCCTCCTGTTTCCTGAAACCCCCAATATATCTTTCCATTTGTAGTCAGAGATCACGTTCAAGAAAACATCTTCATGTGTCAGGGATTGAATTTCTGAACAGCATGACTTGGTATATATGGTACCTGATTGTATTTCCCATTGGTTGTAAAACTGTCAATCCCAGTTCAAAATCAGGACTCAAGCCTCCAGGAATTCTGAAACTGTCTTGAAGAGAGTCACAAATCTTAATGAAACCGTAATTGTTTCGCTTGTGATTTTTAATCACACATTTTTAATGTGTTTGGGCTGTGTTTTTTTTTTTTTAAAGCTTCTCTTTACTCTTACTATTCAGTCTACCACTGAGGGTTAGAAACTTAAAGCCTCAATTTCATTTTATACATAACTAAGAAAAAACCTCCAACCTAATTACCATGAGACTCAAGGTAAAATATAACAGGCAATATTGTGACAGTCTTTGGAAATAAGAAAGCTTGCAAGTTCGTCGTGGTCGTATTAGAAATTACAGTATGAAAAAGAGTGACTAACCGAATTTGCAAACCTTCCCGTAGTCGTATAGGATGACAGGGGAAAAAAAACACCGACTTGATTGCACTTTTAAAATATGCCTATTATTACTCCGGTGCTACATTTAATTTTTTACTTTCAACTCCTTGCCAGTTTCAGATACAGCCTATAGTTTTATCTGTGCCAAGAGGGAGCATTAGAGGATTCTTTTTGTGACCAAGTTCATGAATCCTTCTTCTCTGAAATCTGCTTAATAAAGATAATAATACCTAACTTTAGGGAGTATTACAATGTTTTCTCTGATTAACAGGTGTAAAATGCTCTGGGACCTGTAGGTAGGAAGCGCTTTAAAAGGCTTATGGTGGGTTTTGAAGTGGTGCTTGGTTATTGGAGTTGCAGGTGGTGTCAGAAGTAAAGCTTGGCTTGAGTACTTCTGAAATTCTTACTATAAATTGCCCAGTAAGTTACTCTTAAACGCCTGGTGGAAAACTAACATCGTTCCCACCTCCGTAAGTTTGCCGAACAGAGTGGGATTAGTTCATCGTACATTTTGCCGCACAAATAACCCATTTTTACTAAAGAAATAATGTTGCCTGCACCTGTGTCACGCTACTAAAGCGTACTAAAGTGGGAGGGAATCCGCTTACAGGTCAGCTTGTGCAAGTATTAATTTAAAGTGTCTTTTCTGTCCTGACAGGTTGGTTAACACATAGTGTTTTCCGGCTGATATATTCCAACCCTTACGCTTTAGGCATTGTATTTATCAGCCCTTTATTAAATATACAAAACGAGACCGCACTCGCCGAAGCCCCTCACAGCCCATTTTCTTGTCACAGCGCATTTTGCTGTACGCTGAGGAACGGGAGGTCCAAGCCGCCAAGGCAGCTGATTTCAGCCTCCGTGGCTTTTGAAAAGGCTTGCAGCTTAAAATAATACATTATTAAGGTGTCCAGACTTGTCAAAATTAATAATTAATATCACATTTGTGTTCCCCACACATACACAGAGCCTTTCATTCCCTTCGGTTGTTTGTATTCCAGCCGAGCGAGTGCGAGTTGTAACCTCTCCCGTGGCAGCTCAGGGTGCTGCCGTCTGGCTCCCGGGCAGGCGTCTGTTCCCTGACCTCAGCTTCCAGTTGCGGCTCCGTTAAGCCATCCCAGTTTGTACGCGATCTGGTGGTCTATCCATAATAACGTTAAGAATGCCAATTTTAAGAGGGAGGGGGAGGAAATATCTCTATATGGTTATTTTTCAGATCCCGGAGGAACTTGCTTCTTGGGGTGAGGGAGTAACTTAACAGGTGATGATGAACGTTATTCAGGCTTGTTTTAAGATTAAATAGGACTAATCTAACCAAGTATCAGGTGGGTAGGAAAATTTGTCATCTGTGGAAAGCAGAGATTACAGAGAACATGTCCTACTTACAGAACAACTGCATTTCTGCTCAGAGCGAGCAGAGCATGAAAGGTACAGTTCGTCCCGTAAATTCTTTTTTCTTCACTGCGTAGGGATGACAGAATCCTCAGCAGGAATAAAGAAAAAAAAAAAAGATCAGTGAAGATTACCAAAGACAGCAAGAATTGGCCTAGATTCTGCATCTGAGTTAACACAGGTCGCTCTTAACACCACCTCCCCCCCCAAACCAAAGCAAAAAAACCCAACAAAAATCAGGGGGAGTTAAGTTTTTGTGTCAGTACGGTATTTAACAACAAAACGGTAGGATTAAGAGTTGATGAAACGTTCACAGTATTTTTTTGTGTAGCATCAGTTAGTGCGCAACAGTCCCCTCTGCTCGGTTCCCCCGCACGCGCTGAGGTACATTTTTCTGCTGTGGGACGTGGCTTTGTTGAAATTTGGAAATAGAAATCTTTTTGCTCAAAGGAGCCTGTGTTACTTTAGAACTTAATTTGGTTGACAGGTATGTCAGCGTGTCCCGCTGCAGGAAAAGCCGTCTACCAGCAAAATTGTGCAACTCTGAATTTAGCTAAATTGAGCGAAGCCGGGAGAAACCTAGATGCCTCAAAACGGTTTCTATGAAAGGCCGGTAACATTTCCACGAAAGACCAGAACTAGTTAGTAGAGCTCTGGAATGCTTTGGCAGTCAGTCAGGAGCTGGTTGTTTCCAACATTCGCAATACACAGATGTATTCTAGGCCCATCTCTCCTTCAGCTTGGTATGCAGACTCGCTTGAGGTGTTGCGCACCAGGAAGGGTGAACAAACTCGTGCAAAAGGTCTGTTTGCAGGACTGAACTGCTCAGGCGAAACGTTCGTTCACCTTTTGGGTATGAGCTCTGCTGCTGTAGTCAATACTGCGGTGTTCTCACCTGTTGATCGTGCGATGCCGTCCCCCTCGGGGGGTACTGTGTTGTTTAACGTCTGACTTCTTCCCTGCTGCCTTCAAAAAACGTGTAGACGCGGCACTTCAGGACATGGTTTAGCGGGCGTGGTGGTGTTGGGTTGATGGTTGGGCTTGATGATCTTAGAGGTCTTTTCCAACCTTAATGATTCTGTGTGTGTGTGTTTTAACCCGTGATTAGCTGCTCTGTTTCTTCTGTGCTCCCGGAGGTGGGGCGGGTGGGAGCTCAGCAGGACCAGCACTATGCAAGGGGTATCGTGGCACGCGTGAAGAAACGGAGAGGCAGAGGTGTGAAGCCAAACCACCACACAACGTTTTGAGTTTGCAGCCTGAGATCTTTTGAGGTTCTTGCTCTCAGCCGGCATTTGCAGTTGCCCTTAGAGTGGTCAGTGTTGACATATAATTTACATACGTGTTGTATTTCTGTCACTGTATAGAGTAACACCGTCACCTGAACAAGGAAACACCTCGGAATCATAGAAGAGCCCAGTATATTCATTTCTGCTAGTGTGAGCTCCCCATCCTGCTTCTGTTGCAACACATGGGGCTAACACGGTGAGCACGCAGTGCCCCAACTAGCCTCTTGGAAACGACTCTGCAGAGGGGGCCACGCACAGATGCTGTCTAGTTTGTGGTGAGCTGCCGTGTTGCTAGCGTTGTTGTGGAGCTGTATCCCAGAACAGAATGTTTCTGGCCCAGCCATAAAGCGACCTGGAGGAGTTTCTGGTTTTTGGAAGCATTTCCCAGCCGAGCTGGTACTCCAAAGCCTTGGAAGTCCGCTCAGGTCTGTAAGGTCTTCTACTGTGAGAAGATCTCGCTTCACCACGGTAACATTTCTCCTCAGTATAGCCGTGTGTAAAAAAAATGATGTGAAGATGCACCTGACACTAAATGGGAGTCCAGTGAAATGCTCCAACTTTTTGTCAGTTGGGGCCCCACGCTTCGGAGAGCATTACTTAGTTTTTGGATTTCAGACCGTGGAGGGGAAAAAGGTCTGAGAGTTCCTGGCTTGTCGTCCTTTTTTTTGTCCCCAGATTGGACAAAGATTGGCAAGTCTGACTACAGCTCACTGTTTTGAGCTTCCTCAAAGGCCAAAATCCAGCGGTGCCAACCTGAGCGAAGTGCTCTGAAACGCGTCTGTACGCTTCTGCCGTGCACCATTGGCTGGGCAACTGGAAACCTAGCCCACGGGACGTGCATAAAATCGGCAAAGGAGAAAGCAAGTAGGTCCAGTAACGGCGTTCTCTTCCAGCACCTTGCTTTCATTTGTAAGTAGTCTTCGTTGGGGATTTTAGCAGCTTGTTGCCATCTTTATCGCTAATCATGCGTTACTCATCCTCAAGCCGGATGTTTCTCCCGATTTGTGTCTTTAAAAGTTCTTTAGATTAAAAAATGCAGCTTGTCACAGAAATCCATTGGTAATTTTACTGTAGAATTACTATACGTATTGTATATGTGCTATACACACCCACACACTATTTTATATATATCTACAATATATGGTATCTTATTTATTATAATCATGTCAGTACCAGAAAAGCATACTGATAAATTCGACTTTAAAAATACGCAATATCTGGATGAAAAAATGGAATGGGAAAGACATTTCCTAATTTACGGTATATTCTGGGTTTCTTGATTGCTCTAGAGGCTGCAAGACCAGTGTTGGGTGTCAAAATGGCTGCACGTGAGCTCTTGTTTAGCTGGTGATAAAATTTGACGTCTTCATTTGTTTCAGACGCGTAAACTGAAATAAGGCCGTGCTTAATGCGCCGTTCCTGTCACCGTTTTTGACCGTTGAGGCGGTTTGGAATAGACTCTTTTTAAGTCAGCTGGAGTCTGAGAGTTTTTGCGGTCCCTCAAAACAGTAACGGTGCTGGGGTTAAGCGCACACGTCTCCGTCGGCAGAATCAGAACTTCAAGCAGCAGATGATGCTTTGTACGAGTTACAACCTTTAGGTGCCGCTTTGCATTTTGTTCCTCCTGCTGTTTGTTTGAAAACAGAGGATGCAGGCATGCATCTATTTTTAAGTTCAAATTTACTTTCCTAACTCTGCAGTTCTCTTACAAAAAGGCCCGGTTAATGTCTTATAGATATGAGTGCACTATTTTTAGGAGGAAGTTAATAAAGGTGGAGTTGGAAAAATCCTAAAGGAAGATCAAATTTAAATGTAAACATCTTTGCTGCTTTTTTAAAGAGAATTGAGGGAAAAAGGATATAGAAAATTACAGGCTTTGGTAAAATTGTGTCTCAGAGCAATGTTTTCTTTCCAAAGCCTTGCGTAACGTGCCAGTATATTTTAAAAAGACATATCCCGAAACACTACAAAATAATCAAGTCTTTATTAATCGAAAAGTTACTTCCTTATCAAATAATGGAAGTGTGGTGGGAAAATAAATCTGCCTTAACTGGATTGTTACACTGCACATTAGTAGAAACAACAAATAGTAGTAAGGAAGATGTTATTTCTGATGCTCTATCAAAACATGTTCCCAAACATTGAGCCATTTCATAAGGAGAAAATCTGAAATGCAACTAAACCTGACACACTACAAAGCGATGCAGCACAATTCTTTGCTAATTTAATTCCTAATCCTCGCTTCGTGTCAGTATTGGAAACGCAATACATTGGACTGAAAATCAGAGCTCTGTATGAAAAAAAACAGTGAAGTGAGTCTGCATATGAAATAACAGCTTTATTTCCACACGTAACTCAAAATGTGAGTTGGATTTTATATGTAACCAAACACGCCTCTACCTTTCACTGGTGTAGTTTGGAGCGGAAAACTTTCGGCACTCTTCCAAAAAAAGATGTACTGACAAAAGCAGGATTTAATTCAAGAAGCTGGCGCACAGGTGAGCATTTTGCAGCTACTGTGCTGAACGTTTCGGTGATAATAGTCAGTAACGCACAAAGGTCTGTTTCCTCTTAGGGCTGGTTTGACCCCGGGTCTTTTCAGGCGGTCAAGACGGCAGAGCATCACTGCCATCAACGCAAAAATGGTTCCTATAGTCTCTTCCTATAGGCAGCCCTCTGCCTGCTAGGGGTTGGGAATCACGCGGGCATGATTCGAGGATCATGGTTTGGGCATACGGAGAAACAAGCTCCTGGGTGAACGAGATATGAGAAGAAGAGCAAATAAGGAGCAGAAGTCAAAGGAGATGTGGGCTTTCTCCCACCCAGGGCTTGCATGGAGCTTCTGTTGTTATCGGCAGCCGGGATTTGTGCCGCAAAAATCTAGTCTGTAGCTGTGATTTGAGCTGGATTTGCTGCCCCGACTGGTCACTGTAGTTGGCTCGTACTGTCTGTGGTAGAGTTAGCATGCAAGTTGTCGTGCAAGAGTTGTAATGCATTAACTGGTAGATTGTGTGTTTCAGCCGATTGGCAAATTTTCTCCGATTTTGGACCTGACACTCCAGAAGATATGTTATGCCCTTCAGCAGACTCTGAAAGAGGACTCGAGGTATCGGAGACCGGCCTCAAAATGTGGGGCAATTCAGTGCATTCATCCTTGCTGTTTCTTACGGATGTTTATAGCTCAGAGAAAAGGTGAGTGATGTACTTTGCTCTTAACACTCTGCTTTGGTTTACATCCAGCCAACAACGCAAACACACCAAAATTCCTGACAAGGATATTGAGTACTAGAAGATGTGAGGAAATTGCATATAAAAGTCGTTATTATGTACCACCCAGAACAACGGAGCTGAACTCTTGAATCCAGAGGAAAAGCCAATGTCCCAACTTCAGTAGGGGTGGGGTTTTCGTTATTTAGACACGTTTTAGTTTAGGCTTTGGTTGTTACTTACGGGGAAAAAATTGGAATCTATAATGTGTGTGTGTAAGAAGCAGTTCTCTGAAGCTATTGTTCAGTTTCATAACAGACTTGGCTTTCTGTTTCCTTGTATATGACACAAAGCATTGATTCAGCATAAACTTTCTTTGGTTCAAGTTAAATTTTTTTTTTTTTCTTTTGATGGGTCAACTTCATATCAGCAGTGTTTGCGCTAGATGAGGTATCATCTGCTCATGGAGCTTTGAATTGTAGTGGTATCACATGTCATCTGCCCTCCCAGGGCTTGCTTAAAAAACAAAGTTGGAGTAA
This sequence comes from Phaethon aethereus, assembly GCF_964289735.1. Taxonomy (NCBI): domain Eukaryota; kingdom Metazoa; phylum Chordata; class Aves; order Phaethontiformes; family Phaethontidae; genus Phaethon; species Phaethon aethereus. Next base: position 23,699,915 of record NC_138587.1, read on the forward strand.
AACTCTTGTACCCCAATAAAATCAGCAGAAGTGTTATGGTGCCTTTGTTAAAGGAGGAGGCTGATTACCACACGTGTGATTAATATCTTTTAAAGGTGTTATATGCTTCTAGTAGCTGGGACTGGCCCATCAGTTTTTTCTAAACCAATGTGGCACCAGGTCATTCCTTTAGACTTTGGAGGTTGGAGTCTGGCCAGCAAGGGACAAGCAAAACCATTACTCTGGCACCCCTGTTCGCTCCCTTATACAAATGAGAAGGGATCGGTAGTAGCTGAGCCCAGACTTTGTTTTCATATTGTATTTAATCAATCCAAATTAATTAAATTACACTTTTAAAAAATGAGCAGTAATTCTCTTTTACATGCTCTGGCATTTATTTATTTTTTCCTGTTAAGAAACAAGTTTCTAATGAAATATGATGGAAGCATAAAGCAGTAACTTGGCGTCTCAACAGGGAGAAGTGTTTTCCTAATAAAATTAGAAAGTTAATTTTAGGAAGCTAATTTGAATCTTGAAAGTGTCAGTGGATGCAAAGATCATATACACTGGGACACAACAAGCTTTGCAGTAAGTATACTGTTAACCATTAAACAAAAAGGATTGTTATGTAGGGAACGGTGTTTTAAAAAAGGGAAAAACTGAGGGACCAAAGAACGGTTTTCCCCTAAATAATTTTGTTGGTACATTAGTATTCGTCCCAAGTCTCAGAGATCTAAGATTTAATACCCTTTCCGGGTTTTGTCTATGTCAACTGAAAGGCATAATGGCTATTTGACGAGATAACCAGTGGGTTGACTCGGACCCTATTTAACGTTCAGTATCAATGGGAAGCTGTTCGGCAAGTTAGGCTTACGTGTGCATGGCGTACTCTTTCTTCTGTATTTGAAAGTCTTGTATGAGCAAGATCAGTGGGCTTTAATTTTTGTCTGGGGAGTTTTTGTAAAATGAGGTATACATGTGAATATAAACGTGAGTGACTTTGGTATGGCACTACTATTAAGTTTTTATAAAAAACAACTGCGTTTCTATTCAGCATATTCTGTAAAACTTAAAATAACTGCTGGAATTTTTTACTATAGCTTAATACCATCTTATTTATGATATGTTTTTGTAAGGAGCTGAATTATACTCAAATGAGATTCTTAGGAAACCAGGATGCTCTAAACTGGTGTCTTAATGCTTCCCCCCTCCCCCTTTACTGTATGCAAATCCGTACTGTTAGTTTACCTGAGGATTAAGGAATTTATGTTACGGGTACGCTTAAACTTACTTTCCAATGTCTAACTTGTCATGAGAATTTTGCATTCAACTACAGCTCCTGCATTACTGCATCCGGAGGGCCACAGCACATATGGCCTCTTCACTGCCGCCTCCCTTTAGATAACTTGTTAAATATAATTTCATAATAAATTATTTATTTCAAAGACAATTGCTATTCAGAATATAAGGAGAAAAAGGGAAAAGATGTTTTTCTAAATCATTAAAGTCTCAATTTCTTTGTGCTACCTCTGTGCATAACCATATCCTTGGTTGATATATTTGAATCGGAATTGATAGTTTAGGATATAGTTGTTGTCCCCTAATTGCGAATCAAATTACTAATGAATCCATACTTTACTAAAAGTTGCTGAAGTATCACCATTTCCTGTTCCGCTCACTGCAGCGGTGTCAAACTGAGGTGAAGAAGGTCCGGGTAGGCAGCTGCTCCCTGCTTCTCTGCGGTTGCACCAGACTGGGAGACTGCAAAGCTTATATTTGCCCGGTGTACTCACACCCTACGTTAAATGGGTATGTTTTGCAGGGCGTACAAAAATCCCTATACACTGGAAAGGAAAAGGTTAACTGTGGCTTAAGGAATGTTGGATGGAGGAAGCCAAGAAAACCATTCCTAGTCCAGAAAACTGTCCAGTAGTTTGTGCTAAGGAAACACATTTGCTTTTTCTCTCACCTTATAATGGATTCTAGTATTGAGGTGACTGCATTGTAAATCCTCTCCAGATAATTTGGTCAAGGACCATGCTAATGCTAGTGAAGACTAGTTTGGGGCCAGAGTGACACAAAACATTTATAAAGAGATTTTTGGCTAAGTTCCTCCAATTTGGAGACTATAGGACGCAAGCATTTGGGGTGCAATCTAGGAAGCGTGCCTTTTAAGTACAGATTGTATTTCCTAAATGTTGGAATACTCTTATTGGAAAATGCAACTTTAATTTGGCCTGCTTTATGATTTTAAGTTTAGACAGTACAAGCTTTGAAAATCTGTAGATGTGTGTCAGAAAATACAAAAATTGTGGTTGTAGTTGTGGCCGAGCATAAACCAGAATGATAGGCACTTTAGCCGGTGTAAATTTATGGCTGGAACAATTTACGTTGAGAATAAACAGTTTAATGGATAGCTGGAAGGATTAAAGGATGCTCAATCCATCAGATTAAACATGTCATTCTTGCTGGTGAATGGTGCCATTATCTGACTTGGAAGCTAACATTCTTTCAGAGGAGACGTTTTTACTAGTTTACGTCTATTGACAAAGGCTTCCCTAATTCTGTCAGTGATGCCTTGGCCCTGCTGAAATCAGGGGCAAAACTTCCATTGACTTCAGTGAGTCAGAGATTTCAGCCTTTATCTTTTCGGTGTATTAAATGTTGAGAAATCCCTAACACAGCTGTCTGCAGCTAGTTTCTCTTTGAGTCTGAATGATGAGCTTTGAAACGCGACTCTGAAGTTTGATGGCCAACAGCTATCGTGCTGTCCTGCTTTGGAGGTTTACATTATCATTTTTGCTAAGTGTTACTAAAAGAAATAGTAAGATAACTAGTGCTGACATGCAGTCAATTTTGCCATAAATCAGAGATGTTATACACTTTTCCTATTAGACTTAGATACACAGATAAGGAAAAGCAATGCTAGTCGGGAAGAAGGACACGAAGAGCAGATTTTCCATGGACCGTATCTGGTGTGGTGTCCCTTAGTGTCCTACTCTGTGGTTTCCATTTCCTCAGACCAAGAATAAAATGGCAGTTTATTTTATCCTTTTCCATTAGCTGATGTGATGCAAGAGGACCTTTTTCACGCTAGATAAGAAATAGTTTACCGACTCAGTTTTGTTGTTGTTTACACAATGAATCTCTTGAAGTTTGGAAAAAGTGTAACTTTTACGCTAGATTTTAATAAGGGGCAATGTCGCGCTAAAACTATTCTGTGGAATAAATGAGGTATAAAGCTTGTAGGTGAAGAAAAAAACACTTAAGTTTGAGTTTGTAAATGTGCAAAATAGATGTCAACAATCATAATGTCAGCTTATACCGTAAGGCGGTTCCGAACAGTTGTAAGAGTTGCCCATTCATAACCACATATCTCCCCAACACCTTCCCAAGCATTTTAGTGAAGCCTGAACTTCATTAAAGCACTGAGTTGGACTGAGCTTTGGGGGCTAGAGGCTATTTTATTAATGGTACTGGTTAAAGCCCTACTTGACTCATGGCCTGACTTAAAAATTGAATTCAGCACCTGTCAAAGGTGAAGGGGATCTCTTTTCCTGGCTCTAGGAAAAAAGTAAAATACAATTATCTTTTTATTAATATTTATTATTTTTCTTAACCATCAGTCTGCGTATTCTTGGCCCATTGCAAAACATGATGCGATTTAGATAAAGCTAATTCAGATTTTGCATGTAGTTGCATTGACTTACCTTTTCTGCAAGCCAAGAGATGATGTATAGACAGACACCATGACTTGGCTGACAAGTCATAACTTACTAAGCTGAGGTAATTTGGTTTTGATTTTGCGTCCCGACTCGGCTTCTAAGAGTAACTGTATGCCATGGTATTACCAGGCAGCAATGACCGCGGGGCATCCCTTTGCTGCTGGCAGGTGGAACAGGGTCTGGGGTACGCAGGAGGTGAGGGCCCTCCTTCCACGTCCCCTGGGAGAGCAGCATCTACCGTGGTTCTCTCCTCTGCCATCTTTGGGGGGCTTTTTTCACATTCTCTTTCACATTTCCTTGTGGAAACATTTGAACTGACTGTCTGGAGCAGCAGACTTGCTTGTTATTTCCAGTTGGAGGCTCCTGCCATCAAGAAAAGCGTTAGGAGAGCATGAAAAACCCTCCCTCTTTCCTCAATTTCTTGCATTCCAAGCAAGGACCACAAAAGCCTTTGGTAGCTGCTTCCCAGCCTGGCTTCTACTGAAAGACAGTGATAATTCCAGATGTTTAAGAGCTGTTTTTCTAGATTTTTTTTTTTTTTATGGTAGTCTCATTAATATGTAGGATTTCTTCTAATTCTCCTTGTATCTCATTGTGCCTACAAGGGTTTAATTTTGCTGCATTTCTTTTAAAGCAGCGCAGTATGAATTACCAGCAGAGAGATGTCATCATCGGAAATGCTTGTAAGATAAAATACATTCTATCTGGAGTTTTCGTAAGTCGTCACATCAGAAGTTTGATTGTTTACTCTGAAGAGTATATTTTTTATAAACATGTACCACTGGTCTGTGTCTCCTGTAGAAATGCATGGTAAACCTGGTGAGGAGCAGCGTTATGCCTCTGCTAAATGCCTGGGGAAGTCGCCTGAAAATTATTTTATTATTGAAATAAAAAACCCAGAGGAGTCAGAGGATCATCCCTTTCCTGAAAAGCATCCAAACCATCCAAAGAGACTTTATGGGAGCTAAAGCTCTCGGTTTTCTCAGTTCTTCTGCCCGAGTGTGATCAGCTTGCAGCTCCTGATTTTTCAACAGACAACATGCAAAACTTCCATTCATCCTTCAGAAGCAGAACCCAGCTGTAATAAACCCAGTTTGAGAGGGGAAAGGAGGCAAATTACAATTTCTCTGGGCAAGGGAGGAAAGTATAAACCTTGCCAGGTTAGAAAAATTCCTTGAGTTAATTAGGTGAAGAGATAATATTTAGAACAGCCTTCTCACATGAAATGCAGAGGGGAAAGTGGACAATAATGTGTAAAGAGAGAAAGAGGAGGCAAAATTTTGCTTTCGAGAAGTGGGGGAGTAGAGAGATGGTGCGTGAGGCTGGCTGGAGCTAGTTCATACAAAGTCGCAGAAGCGAGGAGGGGTGTCTGAAGCTGGAAATTTTATAATGGAAAGTCTAGCAGTCACCACTAAAATAAATTATGGACAACGAGTGCAGTGTGTGTGATGTTTCGTGGAAGTGGTATGCTCCAGTAAGGAGGGTTCCCTTCTTAATTTTTTTCTTTTCTTTTTTTTGAAGGTTTATATATTATGCTGCAGTTGGTTTTGCTTTAGTACTTTAAAATTCATACAAGGGTAATTCTGTAGTAGTAACTTTATCTTTCATGGGTGTCATACTGTTGAATAGCTTAAATATCAAATGGAACGCTGGGGACAAAAGCTCATTTTGAACCTACAGGTGCAGACGTTTATAGAAAGATCCATTTATTATAAAAGGCTGCTTGTGCGTTGTGACAATCTAAGCTAGGTTTTACGGATCTACGTATGCGCTATGGATATTGAAGTTTTAAGTATACGAACAGTCTAATAAAAGGCATGAGTGATGTGAGTGATAATATTTTTCAGTAGGAAAAGTGCAGTTAATTTCGACCTCCTGCAAACGTAGCCCAACTTTCGGAATGAGGTTGCAGACTCCAGTGAAGTCACAGAGGCTCAAAATTCATACGCTAGTATGGCAGGAGCAGGGTTTCTTCCATGTGTGTGGGGCATTTCACTGTCTGCTTCAGTAGCTCCGTCTCCATCCCTACAGCAAAGGGATGAAAATCCAGTCGATACTGGCGTATCATTAGTTACTCACCCTCCCCACTCCATCTCGAATTGAATGCAAGAAACATTCTTGTGTCCTGTTTACTCTTTCTGGACTTGGATCTCAGCAGTAGTATAATAACAGTAGATTAAATGATGCTCAGTGCAGTCATCAAATTTCATACTGTGGCTATTGGATCATCTTCCACGGTTTTCATCTGTTGTGTACTTCGTAGAAAGACAGGCTTTGAGTGAGGGCTACTTCCAACACAAATTGTAATCACTCGAAATAGTCACTCCTTTGGAATCTGCACATTTTTATTTCCATATGAGATGCAATTTAATCATTAAGGGAATTTTTTTAGCGCCAGCGTAGCATACCTTCATAGGAGGAAGTTGACCCCAATTTTGTAAGCGGGTGTTTATGAAGTCAAAGGTGGACTCTTAAACAGACTTAGAAGCTGGGCCAGCAGCAGAATGCCCAATCTGGCACACACAGGAGAAATTATCCACGATTAAAGACTTTCTGATTAATATGGCTTATGTGCCAAAACTGCACATGCGGCGTATGATCTCAATTAGAGTGAAACCTAATTCTTCAAGGCTAAGCTCCAGATTCATTCTGTAATTTCTTCTTTGTTTAACTTGGACATTTTTTGACAACAGGATCTAAAAGAAATGTGGGGGGAGGGGGCAGAAACCCCCCTACCATTATAAATTGCAGTTCTGTAGAAAATATCTTTCTCATGGTACGGCTCTGAATACCTTGACTATTTAATTTTTAGAGGGGTTGTTGTGCATTCCTCTAAGGCACTGCCATTTAGTGTTGCTAATGGAGCCGTAACAGTTTTTGGGAAAGAATGAATACTCGTGTGCAGGTTTTCTGCTTAAAAAGTAACTCTTGCCAAAGAAAACTGCTTGAAGGTGGAAGGGAATAAGTATATAATCACGCCACTGTCATTACCTCTGATATTAAGAAAGTAGGAAATGTCAAAAGCCTGTAAGAAAAATAAGTTCAGATTTAATGAGTCTGCTGGAGAGGAATTATCAACATTAATCATTTAGCTAGTGGACTAACATAGCTGGCATCAATAGAATAACTTTTTCCATCCTGTTTTAATATGCAGCAGTTGCTCTAGCTTGTTTCTGAGACTTTTTTTTTTTTTTTTTTTTTTTAAACCGCTAATCCCAAAACATCCTGGAAACACAAACTCTAATGAACTGGTATCATCGCATTTTAAGTGCTCTTCCAAACCAATATTAGTACTACTTAGAATTCAGCCGTTAGGCTCCTCGTGTGTGGGAAACGAGGGGTTCCAGGCCCAAGGGAATCTGTACATGGGGGATTTTGAGAGCTGCACAAGCTTGGTCTTGGAGGGCAATTGTTTGGGAATCTTACAATTCATGAAATAACAGATTTTGAATCGCGTTGTGTGGAGATGCCAGGGGAACACAGGGATCTACATAATTTTAAAAAGTAATGTTATTAGTATTTTTTACTGATTGTTCTGCATTAAAACAGGAGAAAGTGGTGTTTCTAACTGCAGCAAGACAAATTCTGAAGTATGGACTGGAAGAGGTTGTAGCTTCAGTGTAGAAAAGTTGGTTTTGGGTGTCTCTATCCTTTTTTTGAAGAGGTATTAGCTGATACATAAAGCAGCCACGGATGTTACAACATTTTATAGCTTCCTTATTCATGGTTTTTATTTAAGTAATGAAAAAGCTAAAACTTGTACCTGCAGACATGTGGGCAGTCCCTCCAAAAGGGAATGTTGAAAATTTCCTAAGTAGGTGTATTTTTGAGGTCCAAAGGGACCACTGCAGCACTGTATATTCTGACTTCAATTTTCATTTTCTTGATGGATTTTTAGTTTTAAAGAAATCTGATGAAATTACACATAGGTACTATCAGGTGGTCCCTTCTGACAACAGACAAATCAACATTTTGCCGTTACACATAGTACGTGGCTTGAGAGCAGCACGTGTTCATTCTCAGTAACGCAGGCGAAGGAAAAATGTGGTTTAACCGGTGAACTGTAAAAACAATACCGACCATGTCAGTACTGGTACCGCAGGACCCGTGTTCCCAGTACCACTGCTGCGTAGCCAGGCAACGGATGATGCACGCTACTGCTTCCCGTAACCAGGAGGAATCGGTCGCCGCTTCTGAAACGATGTTATATCTTGAATTGCCTCCTTTCCTTACTGCGACGCGCAGTGGCTTCAGCGGACAGCTTTCCGTTGGCGTCAGAGAGCAAGTATTTACGCGTGCTCCTTCTCCTGTAGTATTGCGAGATCCGACGCACTCATATTCCATGGTAACAGAATAACCCTTGTGGCTTCTGCATGGCTTTGGCAGATACTTTCTGTGAAATGGAATCCATATGCTGGGGTGACCCTTAATGAAACCCTTTCCCTAATTGCTGTATTAAGCTCGCTATTTCCTTGTCATTGTTTACGCTTTTAAATCTATAATATATTCCAAATTAAGTATGTTTGAATGACAGCATTCTGATTTAATTATAGACTTTATCATTGATTAGGCCAGACAATCTAAACAGTGCATAAGCTCTGCTGGAATAACTTCATGAATAAAACCAGGCAGCTACAAAGTTCTTCTTTTAAAAAAGTAAAGCTAAATGAAAGTATTCCATTAAGTAAATTAGAACTTCTGACTCTGTAATTTTGCAAAATAGTAGCAGTGATTTCTAGACCATCTCCAGCTAAATCATTTTCTGGCTAGCTATTTTTTCTTAAAATGCCTGATTCCTTATGTAATTTAATTTTTAGTATCCTTTCTTTATTCTTTGCTTCCAATTATTCAGCATGCTCAGAATAAAAATGAGTAGAGTTAGCATTACCAAGTTCACAATACCAGTGCTTGGGTTTGTTTCGAAATAAAGATTTGGTCTGCACTCAATTTTGAAAAGTTAGCGTAGTCAAGAAAAAAACAATTAGCAAATTAAGTTGGGGGGGAGTGCGGAGTGAGAACCAGAGCAGAGAAAGCGAACGCGTAAGGACCTTTCCATGTTCACGGTTTTGCAGTGTTGGCGATGTCAGGACCGGAACAAGGGAGGCCTTAGAAAGAGAGGAGGAAAGGTCATTCAGACAAAGGGGATGATTGTATAAGGCACAGAGTTGTGAACATGGAGAGAAAAACAAAAGGTGCAGGGAAGGGACTTGCGCAGGGAAGATGAATGGCGAAGCTGGACAAGCGTGCACGATCAGCTTGACCAGGAGAAATTTCAAAAGCAAAGCAAAAGAATCAGAAGATTGTAGAGGCAAGGGCAGAAACCAGCAGCCTGTAGTTACGAATGGAGATAGTTATAAACAAGGGATTCTTGGCTGAGGAGGGAAGGTGAAGGCCTCAGGGGTGGGAAATGCTGCAGTGGTGTGGGGGAGGCACGCCAATATACATTTGATAATGATGACAAGGAAGAAGAGTTGGGTTTTGGAGGTGGCGAAGAAGGGCTGACTGACTGCTATGAGGGACCGATTAAAGAAATGCAGGAAAGGCGCTGAGGATGTCACTTCAGCTGGAGAGGAGTAAGCAGATGAAGAGTGTGAAAAACGACCAGTTCCGTCACCCCCTTGCCGGTGGTGAGCGGGAAGCAGAAGAGTAGTCAGGTGTGGGAGAGGACATTTTTTCAGAAAAATGATGACGATGGAGAGATTGTTGAATGAGAAGTTAGTTGAGAAATGCTGGCAAATGAGTGTAATGGAAATGTGGGATGAAGTGGCGTTGGTATGTTGCTGCAAGGAAGACATGAAACGAGAGCTTAAGTGGATCAGGAAATTATAGAGTGTGGATTTCCAAGGAAGAAAGAACTGAGGAGCAGGAAGATGCTGATGATCAAGCACCATGGACAATCTGAAGAGTGGAGTTTTGAGTAGAAAGAGCAGAAAGCTTTGATGTGACCACGTGCATAGCTTTCTGTCTTCCAGTGAGGAGAGGATTGGAACTGGTTTGTGCATGAATAGGAAGGAGATACTGGAGCCCGCAGAACATACCAGCGCTGAACGCTGAACTTCAGGTTAACAAAAGCCAGAGGCAGTTGGAGCAGCAGTAGGCCAAGAGAAGGGTTTACTCAACGTTGTATCCAATGAAAACAGAAAAGGAGATAAAGTGAGGTGGATGACACAGCCACGAGAAGCTGTGCGCGGGTTTGGGTGACTCTCAGAAATGTTTCCACTGAAGAGGTCATTTTCCTGTGTTCGCTTTAGCCATGTCCACACCCGTATGTTTGTTTGACGATAATGTTCTAGCAAGTCTAATTTTATAGGCAACGTTGAGTTCAGGGCTTGATTTGGCAAACTAAATGCTGCAGTGTCAGCCTCTAACAGACTGGAAGTTTACATCTATGACTTTAAGTCAGCTCCAATTACTACTGTGTGTTGACATAGCTGCTTCCATAAAGAGTTTATAGTGCCACAACAAAATCATTAGATTAGCGTGTATGTGGGCACGTGAATATTTCTGATGACTCAGTGGCCATGTTGGGCAGTTCAACATGACAAAAATTTTCCTACAAGCCTCCAGGCTTGCCATCCAAGAGACTTCCCAGACTCCTATTGCACAGGGAAGGAGGAGGTAGGACAGAAGAGTGGGAGTAGCTGGGAGTCTCACCACAGAGCTCAAATTCATTGCCAGAAACCTGGGGTAATGGTTCCTGAATTTCTTTACGCTGGTGCAGATTAGAGGTAATTGCAGTGCAGTTGTGTGCCGCTCGTGGAGAACTGCAGTTATAGTTAGCGCTGCTAATGCACGCTTCATTTTATAGCAGCTGCGATCTCTAAGGTAGCCCAATGCAAAATGCGTCGCCCTGTTTTATAAGCCTGATATTGCCCTACTTTCACTTACTGTATAACTCTGTACAGCAATTACAGCACAGTTTAATTTACAAATCATTACAGTGTTTAGCCATTACCAGTACAAAGTAGTTACTTTCTCTGTGCAATTGAAGCCTAATTTTGATGCCATCTGAAACTTTCAGGCATCAGGTAACACGTTATTTCATAAGGAAAAAATAACCATTTATTTAAATTGTAAAATCTGTGTATTTACAGAGGGGCTGTTTTTGCTCTTCAGGTTTCACAGCAATTACATTGAAAGCTAGTTCTGAAAAACTAGGGTCTTATTTCTGAAAAAATAAGTTATCAGCAATTGCTTCCTATGCTTGCATAATTGCTTGAATAATTGTACTCTACAAAATGAAGGAAATTGCCCTTTAATGCTGCCTACTAATTCTGATAGTTTGTTAATCCACAAAGAGCACAGGGGCTCTAAAAGTTGTGTAACTCAGATATTAACGCTATAATCCCGAGCACATTTCTTGTGCAGTTAGTATGAAATGTGCTTACCCGTCAGTGAGACAAAGTGGATATATGATTAATTTTGCCTTTAAGTAAAAAGGAAAAAGTGGTCATAAGCATACACAAGGTAGTTGATCAGAGTAAATTTGAAGAGCTTTTTGTGTGGATAAAATCTATATCCCTTTAGCAGGCCATTTAAATACTTCGCTGTTGAAGCAGTTGCATACGTGTAGAGCGTTGCGCGTGGTTTTCCAGCATCCTGTTGCAGCTGATGATTCCGTTGCCATTGCTCGTGTGCAGACTCTTGCATGGAAGCTGCAGTATTTTTGCTAGATATATTGGCATCTCCTTTTGACTTCTTCCTTAAAGTCCTTGGAGAAAAAGGGTGATAGAAGTTTTGCAGAACTGAGCTTTAGATGACTGTTGCAAATCTATGTTCACATAACAGCGGTGGAAGCTAGAATGAATGGTCAGGACAAAACGACAATGATAGTAATACTTCCCTGTGACTAATAAGTTTCAAATAGAATTGCCAAATGATTTTTCTCTTTAAAATTGCTTCCTATTTTATGTAAGGCGTAGTTTTAGATGTCATACTGTCTGCATGCTTTGTGTTACGTACGTTTTATTGCATAAAGGACTTGCGTTCTTCATGGTATAGCCTAGTTCATACGTTCTTACATAAATTACTAATAAAAAAGTTACAGCTGCCTTTTATCGAAACCTGGACTCTATAGATATGAGTGAGCTTCCTGAAAAGGAAGGTTTCTGAATACCCATAATTTTTTCTAGTAGGAATAGTTTATTCTCTTGAGCTGAGCGTGCTTTTCCTATCCATACGTAAAAGTCTGCAGCAGGAGCTGTGAACTCCTTTATTTCTTCATGAAATTTCTCCCTTCGTGATTTTTTTTGTTCCCAGTATGTGCACTGAGTACAGCCTGTGTGTAGCCTTAGGCTTCAGAGACTAACAAAATTTAAATCAGTTTTATACAAATAAACTGATTTATTTGTATAAAACTGAACTGAGGTCAGAGAAGCTCAGTCTTGCTGAATTAAGCCTACGGGTTGTAAAAGGTGTTTAATTACAGTATGTCATTAATTAGCTCCAATATTCCTGTCAAAAATATTCCCTTTCTAAGTATCTTACACTCTATTTTCGTAGTTAGCAGAAAAGCGTAACTCACTGGCGTGTTCTGCCTTTCGTTGCTCTTTCCCTGTACCTTAATCGAGTGTTCATCTGGCAGTGCCATCCACTTCAGGTTTTGAACTTTTTCTATGTTTTTGATGTTGTTTGAAGGTTTCTTCTGCCTTTATCTTGTGTTCTTTCCTGTAACATCGTGTTCTTATTTTGTACTTTGTTCGCCTTATCATTCTTCTCATGCACGTCTATCTCTTACCTCAGATTCTTTTGTCTTCTGATTCCATTTGCTTCAGTTGCTTACGCAGGAGCAAAGGCTGCTGGGGTAAGGGTACCATTTTGGAGGGAATGTGTGTGGTAAAAGATGACAGCAGCAGAGAGCAGTTAAGTATCAGTGTTTGTAGGCTTTATAAAACAGTAACAAATATGGTGCAAAAGTTTATCTGTTATATTTTTATGTCAGCTCGTAACACCTAGGATCCACGAAATAGTTTATTCAGGCATGTCTAACAATCTCTTTTTTTCTATTAACTCTTTTTTTGTGAATATAGTGTTGGATAGGAGAGATTTAACTGACAGTTCTAAAAAACTCTGTGGTGTTTTTCTGTTGTCTGTCTCTGGACCTCTCTGACTTCCCTAGTTTATACCCTTTCCATTCTATTGGATACTCTTCAAGGACAGGACTCATCTAGAAAGGAGCGTGTACGGCATGGCAGGTCAGAAGAAAGAATAGAGCTGAGCAGCACGGTAATCAAACATCTTGTCAAAATATTTCCTAATTGTGTAAGCTTTCTGCTAGAGGTAGGATGCTTTGATAAAAAAAAAGTCTGTGCCTCCTGCACCTTGGATTTTTTTGGTTGGTTTTCATGGTGGTGAGATTTCACCCATTGTCCAGGCTGTATGTCCTGGGTCATATAGTAACTTTATTTAGTAGGAATCACACCCTTCCCTATTTTTTGTGGATAGAGGCAAGTGCTCTGTTGTGTTTAATAAGAACAACCACAAACGTACTGCCTATTAACTGTGGAGATACAATAGCCCTTGGTCTTGGATTGTCGTTCTCTTCACCAGCAGATGGAGACCCAGATCGTGAGACCCGGTTTTGCAGACATAGTTAGTGGTTAACACATAGTAATTGGTTGCTAGTGGATTTCAGCGAAATTTCCATGCCCCAGGAGGTCTGGTTCCAAATCTACGGACATCTGGAGGCCTCTAATCCTCTCCTAGATTTTGGCTGAAAACTTTGACAACAGAAGCAAGGAAGAGGTAGGTGGACACTGCTCTCTAACAAGAACCAAACAACCTGAATGCTTCAGTACCTCCATAGAGAATTTTAATAAAATACAGCATTTTATTAGCCTGGGATGGCGTGTATCTTGCAGAAAGAAAAATAACTGTATAGGAAATATCTTCCTTTAGGATTTGATTTATACCAGCCAAGTTGTGTGAGCTTTCTTAGAGCAGCTACAGTACTTTCCTACAGGGCTGCTTGTTGCGTGCAGGACATCTCTGCCAAGGGCTGAGTCTGCAGGGCTTGAGCGTTTATCCGTATTGTCCGGCAAAGATGAAGGTTGCGGTGAGGGTGCTTGCTTCACAAACACCATGTGGAGGTCCTCGCCTCTTTTTGGCCACGGGGTTCCTGTTAACTGTGCAATGGGAGTCACAAACGCCTCTGGTACTTCTTTCCCTGCTGTGAAGGTAATAGAACCCATGCAGATGGCAATTTATTGGCTGTCTGTCCAGGAGGTATGGTCTCTCTGACTGCTTAAACTCCACGTCCCCTACTTTGTAAGTCTTCAGTATTCACTGGATGTTCTTGCTTATTTCAGGTTCTTGGGCTTGAGGCAGAATGTGGGTAGGTTGGCCGTTTAAAATAAAAATAGAAAAAAAAAATCATTTTGTGTCTTAATTTTGTCTGTTCTAAATACCCAACTTTTAGGAAAATTGTACATCTTTTGCAAGAATTGGCTTCATCTCCAGCCATTTTATCACAGAACATGCTGTTTCATGAAACAGTGTTCTCACTCGTGGAAATTAGAGGTAATCCTCTGTCAGAGAGGTGAAAAAGATGGCCCTGAAAATACCCAATGGCCAGGTCAAGTCCTGTTGGAGACCTGGGGAGTGGGGACCTGAGAGCATGGTACTTGCAGCAGTAGTCCGCATGGAACAATGGGTGGGAGAGACGTGCAATGAGATGTCTTCAGAAATTCTTCTGCTTTCTTTTAAGTGTATTGAAGTAAATTGTGGTACTGCCACCTACTTGAAAGAAAACAGCTTAATGATGCTAAAAGGGGTTGAACAGTCGTGTTTTCCAAAAGGACGGCCATGCTTTAAACCAAGTTTCAATTTAGTTGCAACTTCCCTTTCTACATGCACTCTACTTAAGCACAAGCACAGGCATGCCAAAAACGTAAAGAAAAATGTTTTAAATGTTTAATTACAATATTTTTGAAAACATTGTAAAGCTTGCTAAACATTAGGCTTTGTGTATACATAGCAGTGCTGAAAATGCTGTGAAGAGCTAGATGTGCTAGGACTGTAGCTAAACCTAGCTCGTGAACTGCATTTTTGTTAAGTCAATGTTAATGATCTAATACATGCTATAAATAATGTGTACATGTGCAAACTGCGAATATTCCAAGCCTGTTTTCAAACAAGAAATGTATTTGAGAATTCAGCTATTTTTTTATGTCTTTCTGTGGGAACAGTGGAAAAACAACCTAAGAAAATACATCTTCTAAAGATGGCAGGGCATTTTTTTGACATGTACAAGAGACTATAATTAAAGATTTTAATACTTTTCTTAAAATTTAAAACACCAATTTCTGTAAGAGTTTAATGACAAATATATGGGAAGTGACCAGGTATTATCTGCGTTTTTTAAAGCACAACTTTAACCTCTCGTAACCCTAAGCTCCATGTACAATTTTTCAACTTTTTGGCCTTCGACACTGCAGACATCATCTGACTTCCTCATAATTTCCCTTAGAGATACACAACGTGAGAATCGTGACCAGTTTGCTAAATAGTGAAACTGAAGAGTTTTGAAATCCTTTTCTGTACTTGAACATTGCATCTCATTTTCCATTCATTCCTTTGGTAAACATAATTTCAGCTTTCAAGGTGGATTTTGGTTTGGTTTTGACGGACCGATCTGGAAGGCTACTTACACGGCACCTGTATTTACACACTGTCCACACTCACATTTACAGGATTCAGAGCTGATCCGGTAAGATTTATATGTTTGAATGATTCTGAATTTCCCGATTCTTAGTATATCAAAGGAGAGAGAGGGCAGTGATATATAAATATAGGATCTGGAAACCAGCTGTGAGGAGTATGGCAGAAACTGGTGTTTTCAAGGTTGCAGATGGAGGACGTGTTGATGGGAGTATGGGGTTTCAGACCTCTTGGATTGCTGGTCCACCTTCACCTTCCACAATTTCTTGTGGTAAACCAGTAGTGAGTCAGTAAGTTGGGCGCCAGTTAGCACAGCCTTACAAATCTCCGTTGGATGATCTTGGGGTGGGAGAGCGGGGGAGGAGAGGGACCAGCGTTATTCCATGATTGCTGGATCCAGCAAGATCCTTACGCTTCAGTGGTCAGTGTTGGGCCGGAACCTAACAACTTCAGAGGTGGAGTGGGCTGGTGATTTTTGCTGAGATAAATGTCAGAAATGAATTTCAGTTAAAATGCTGGTAGTTTTAACACACCTCGCCCCCCCCCCCCCCCCTTTTGACAACTCTGCAGTTAATATCCTAGAATGTCAAACAATTGTTCAGCGACTAAAATCCCAGTGATTTCACCCAAGAAGCAGTTGTGGCTTTTTTGGCAGATAATTAAAACATTTATATTTACGTTTACATTATTCAATGCAATGAATCGTTTTTCATGTGATTTTACAATTGTCGGCAACAACAACTCTTACCCTCATTCTGCCCTGTGTGCATGCGTGTAGACCTAAATGCCAGCACAGCTGAAATCCAACCGCAAGTTCTGTCTGGGGCAAAAGCTAACCGTGTATGTACAAGAAAGTCATAAACAGAGTACCAGCAAGTCAGTGCATTCCATCCAGCGTGTAACTTCATACTTGTGCATATATAAGAACTGACAAAACCAAAATCCTGTTTTGGTATGCGTAGAAAATGTTCACTGTAAGAGGAAATGAAAATTATTTAGATTAAAGTCAAAACAACAATTTAACATCCCTTTGTGTACACAAACACTCTTCTGAAAGTCACAAATCATAGATGCTTGATGTTCAGAGTTGTTTTAAATGCTACTTACCTAAAGCCAGGAGATGAGAAACATGTGGCAGACCTTTTTTGCAAAAGTTCAGGGAGGGCGGGGGGAGCAAGAGGATGTTTGCATCTGCAGGAGGAGGGCCTAAAAATACTCTAAAAGCCGACAGTTCACTTAAATCATTAATCCTACATTGAAGACGTTTCCACGTTTTAATGGACTGCGATTAAACCCAATATTTCTTAATACGAGTGTCAGGTGTTTTCAGCAGGGATGCAAATGGCTGCTCAGTGCTATAACTCTGAAGGGGAAGGCATTTAGACCAGGCTCATTTGAACGGCCAAATATAAACAAGAGCACATAATTCCATCTGCTTTTTGGCAATTTGTTGTTCCTTTTAGGTTCTCTTTCCCCGTTTGTCTTGTGGACACAGTTTGCAGGAAATGTCAGCCGGCGTGATTGATAGCATGAGATTGGATGTACTGACTTCATGCTTTCATAAAGCAAGACAGCTGTTGGGAGAAACTTTCCTTCAGGAGCTGGAAAGGTTTAAATTTTCCATCTCTTTGACTATTTGGCCTGATGAAGGATTGGGTTTTACCAGACAAGTAAATAAAAAGATGGCAAAGATGTACTAGAGGGTCATTCAAATGATCTTTAAATAGTAATTACTGGAGGGGGGGTGGAGGGGAAGCCCTCCACATTCTCAGTCTGCTTAAGTGAGCCCTAAAAATTATGCTTGTGTTCCCTCCAGTTCTTTAACCACTCTGTAAAAGAGACAATTTCTAGTAATGTGATTTTACAATGGGAGCTTGTCACGAGGCAGTAGGCAGTGGAAGGGGTTCAGCTGAATTCCCTGGTTGTCAGCTGAGTTTCTGTGGCTGTGAGGCTTTGGCCCGCTTCCAGAGTTGCAATGCACTGTAGCATGCCAGTTTGCAGTTCGGTTTCTTGACAAAATGAGGTATGTTGGTTTAATTTTAAGTAGTCACGGTTTTGGGCAAATTAATTGTATCAAAACAAGTATGCTTTCCTTCCAAGGCAGGAAGGAAAAAGAAAAGTGGACTCCTTTTACTATTATACCTGGGTCTGAAGGCTATTATTTTATTTTGAGGAGCATGTATAATTTGTAGAAGTTATGACCATACTCTTGAAGAAGATCCGTTGATTTGGAAATGCACTATGTGATGCTTTTATTTGTTTTTCCCATGCTGTCTGTCTATTTGGGGGGGGTGGGTGTCAGCTGCTATTTTGAAGGACTGATAACTGCGTTCCTGGCTACACTAATTCTAAAAATCTGTGCCAGATCTACGGTCCTGCTGGAGTGGGTCAGAAGCAAAACTCAGGAACTGAAACCCCTTGACTGAAAATTTAGGTGGAGGCTACATGTAGATGGTGGTTTGAGTCAGACTCCAAATTCCTCCTCAGTCTATTTTTTTAATAGTCAGATATATCAACGTAATATGTGGCAGCTGCTGCTTAAGAGCTGTTAGCAAGGTCTTCCAAGCTAGATTGGGTCTCACTGGATTTTTTTACTTCTATGAAACCGCATAAACCGGTAGCAAATACCACAGTATGCCTTCTTCAAAACAGAAAACAATGTGTAGGTGTAATTGTCAAGGAACCCTGAGCAGCCGAACAAGAAGCATGTTGCCAAGATCCTGAGCAGTCGCGTTCAGATGCCGCAGAGCTTTCATCTAGACTTTTCAAATGTAAGGCTTCTCCCGTAGAGCATCTTCAAGGTATATACCACAAAAGTAAGGAGAGTGCTGGATGAGATGGGGACTGTCCCCCCGAGTCCTGACTTAAGCCGGAGAGACAGAGGTTGAGCTGGAGAGAGTAACACGGCATTTCTGTGCCCACCTACAATTATCAGCGCTGCTGTGCTCCATGGGCTGTGCCATACCCTCTGCCTTATTCTCCTCTGAAGTTTACGTTCAAGGCGAAAGGCTCGGGGAACAGGAAAATGTGTTTATAGAAGTGGTCATGATCGTCAGAAAATTTGACATTACAGCGAATCCTAAAAAAAACTTCAAAAAACTTCAGAAATGCTTTAGGAACCAGACTGAAATAGCAGCAGTTACTTTGGGCAGCCGAAGGGTGACATTAGCTGCTGTGCGGATAGGTTTTGCAATGCTCGGGGGTAAGGGGATACCAAGGAACTTTGTGGGTCACTTCATTGAGATCCCGTAAACATTCCCGTAATCAGTAATCATTCGCACTTTTTCTTAACTCTGTATGGGTCACTGTAGCAATCTAATCACTTACACAAATACACAGTTTCAACACCACTAATTAGGAGTCTGTAGAACTGGAAAAAAGCCAGTCTATATTCTATATGTGCAATGAATCTATAGTTAAACATTTAAGGAGCTAACTATTTATTTATACCTAAATGAAAATATTTGTTTTCTTTTTTTTCCCTTTTTTTTTTCCCTTTATATGCTTACACATTAATCCTGAGTATCTTTATATGCAGGGTGCTCTATGCACTCTTCCAGTAACCTGCTTTAAGCAGGTAGTGTTTCATCAGAGAGGAATTTCATGCTTTGCATTGCTTTGGCAGATTGTGGCTGCACTATGATAAATAAGGTTCTGGTAGGTCGCTACTTATTTTTGAACCATTGCTCCACTAAGTTCTCAAAATTCAGTGTGATCAGAGAACTGCTTTACTATTGTTAGTAATACTTTTATAGCATTAGTGCCTCAAGGTCCCAGTCGAGATGAGGCCCTATGGCCCTAGACATTGTACAGACATATGGTAAGAAACAATCCGCACCCTGCGAAATTCATAATCTAACTAGCAAGGGCAGACAGAAGTATGATGCACAAAAGGGTGACTAAATACCGCTGGCAGAGTCTCTAGACCATCTTTTAATATTCTTTGCCTTAAATGTTGGAATGCACTGCCTCTAGAGAAGTCAATTCCATTCACTGTCCTGCCTCAACAGAGTATTTTTTTTTTTTAAGTGTGAATAATTAAACATACTTTACGTTAGAAACCAAAGTGCCGATAATGTACAAAACATCTGGAAAGCAATTACACATGCTTAAAACTGTGGTGTGTGTTTCCTAACGATCATTTGATGATGTATTTCATACCCTTCATGTGAGAAACCTGTGAAAGTTAAAATGATCTAATATAACTAAGCATTTATACTGCCTTGCCATGCTTGCGGGGATGGATGTTTAGTTGTTTAGAGTGATAATCAATGAAACTAGTGTCGTTACCAATACATCTGTGTGAGCGAAAATATTTGCTTTATCCAGGTGGAGTGCCACTGCAGTGCTCAGGTCGTGGAAGAAGTCCCCAGGAAAAGACGTCCAGCATTTTAATGCCTCTTGAGTGTTTTCTTCATTTTTTTCTTGGTGCCCCAGCAGGGTGGCTACCTGCCTTGCAGCGCACAGGGAGGCTTTGGCAGCAGCCACATCTCCCTCGTTCCAGCAAAACAATAATTTTATACATCCTGTAAGACAACCCTTGCCTCTTTCAACGGGTTCTGCCTATTATTATACTGAAACTTTTAGAGCAGTTGTTAAAGAAGTTTAAGAACGGTTAAAGAGGTTAAAGATTTAAATTGTTGATTGAAATTAGTTGTGTGTCATTGGTCTGCACCTTCATTCTGCAAGAATACACTAAATTCTTAGTCATGTTTACAGGCCTCTAAATTAAGAGGAAGGGGTGTCAATGTAAAACTAACTAACCACTGTTACTGTATCGTGCACACAGCAAGCAGCCACGGTTAAGGATATGGTTGTGCTATGAAAAGTGTAAGTACAGGTTAGATGTATCCCCCGCTTTGGGTTTGTTGAGAAGTTGAAACTGAGGTACAAGGCCTTTCTGTCTCATTACACCAACGACAGTAAATTTGGACAAAAAAGAGGATGCTGGTTGATGAATATTTTGTCAGAGTAGAGAATATGGTGAAAGAGATGATGGTTCTGTCGTGACTCGAGGTAACTGCTGGTTACTCCCCATAGAGTGAATGTGGGAAAGGCTGCTACAGGTGGTAAAATATTGTGGCTTATTCTTCAAGTTAATTAGGAGTCTATAACCATCAAAAAATTGAGAGAGGAAGATCAAGCATAAAATTGACTGAAATTATTTTAAGTGCAGAACAACTGTCATTTGTCTCTACCGAGCAGTATTTTAGCATTACAGAAAATCCTAAAAAGTATACTTTTTGTGATACACTTAGAGTCTGCTTTTCAACAAAGAAAATACTTTCTTCATTCGCTTCATCGTAGCATTTAATTATATTGTTATTTTCCCGGCTGATCCTGTGCTTGCTTATGAGACCTTGAAGGACTCACAAGATTGTTCAAAAATGCTGCGTTTTTCAACCAAAGCAGCATACCATTTGGGAAAATCTTCAAGAATCTTCACTATGCCTTGGCCCTCTGAAGGTTAGGAAATATGTTTTAAATTGATAGTATATTTAAGTTGCTTGTGAGCTTTATAGTTTTACTGTTGTAGTGTTCTCCGCACTGGGCTGAGAAAGTCATGGCTGTCCAAACTGTTTGTATTAGTTAATTCTATTAAAGCAATGTAAAACTGTTGTTAATGCAGAAGGTTTTACCTCCCATCACTGCCAAAACCTTCGTAGGCAGCTATGTAACAGAATTATAACTTAACAGAAAACTCCTCCTCGGTAGTCTTTGGAGGAACAGGTGTGCCTTCAGTTTAGTTGGACTTACTGAAGATCGCTCCCCTCCATTTGAGCACCGTTTGACTGAAACACTGGTTTTCTTAGTCAAAACTTGTCTTGACTTCAGTCAGAACTTTGCCTGTGCAAGGGCTACCAGCTTGGTTGAGTCCTATGTTGAATTCAACTTCCTACTAAGGAACAGCTTTTCATATTCGGTTTTCTTCAATTCTGAGCATTTGGGGAGACCAAGGTTCTCGGGTCATTCCAGAAAAGCTTTGAATGGAGACTTAGCCGAGGACTTGTCACCCGAAGAAACTTCACACGCTGCCCGCAAACAATTGTCTTCCATAGCATTGGGTTGCAATTAGCTGTATGTAATTGCCAGAGTGTGCCACTGCACTCCCCTGAGATGTCATCTGCTTTTCAGTTCACCAACGTGGACCTTGCTGTCCTGCCCCGGTTGCTGACCAGCTGTGATCCTGCAGAGAGCTGCCGTGAGTTGGAGTGCTGCTCTTTGACGCATGGCTGGGCCGTGGAAGGCAAACTCTGATTTTTCGGAAACGTAACGCTTTCCAGTTGCACAAAACTTTTGATAGTCAGAAAAATGAAGGATTATGTGTTTTGGGAGACAATTAAAATTTCATAGAGATATCTGATATCTCTGTATAAATGTCTCAGGTACAAATGCCCCTGTTTTAGCAAAGTGTCCTTATTGGTCTTGTTACTACTAAATAAATTGCAAGGGTCGTCAACTATGTAGCAGATAAATCTTAAAATCTTATTAATAGCCTTACTGTTGTAGAAGCCTGTTGTAGGAAGCATTTCCTAGGAGTCCAGATTCTTTTGATTTGGTCTGGAACCTATTAATATTGATTATTAGATAGTTATAATCAGGACTTATATTTTATATTGAGATAATATGAAAATAATTAAAGATCTTTCTAGGCGTTGTGACAAAACCTAATTTGTGTTAGGGTAGCCTAATTTATTTGTCTTTATTTGCATGCAGCATCGAGTAAACACAGCTATCAAAATATTTGTGCAAACGCACAAATTTCAAAAACTTACTAGTGTTACTTCCTTGTGTTTAGGTAGTCAGGGAAAAGGAATCTGACACATCACTGAAACGTAATATTTATTAAAAATCTTCACAAATTCTACTAACAAAAGCAGAGTCTACAAATCCCGTATTCATATTGGCTTAATGCTACGGAGTGATCAGTCGACTTTGACGCATTGTACGTTCTATAAGAATAAATAGGCTGGGTAGGACCTTAACCAGGATGACGTATTTCTTTACAAACTCAGTTTCTCCATTTTCTCTGGAGGGCTAGCTAATATCTTCCATTTTTTTCCCCCGTGTGCGTCCATTATTTTTCATTTATGGCTTGACTTGATTCTCAAGCAAAAATGAACAGCAAGAAAAGCAGTGAAGTCAGATATACTGTACCTTTATGGTGTGATTAAACGAGAAATTGAAAGCCCAGGAGCATAAGAGGTTTGATTTTTATTTTCTTTTTTTCTGAAGAAGTCAATACCACAAAAATAATCTTACTTATTTTCAGTAATGCTTTCTTACTTCCTTCTCTGAAGAGTCATCCATGCCATTTTTAACTGTAAAATTACTTTCCTGTGATAAAAAGAATACAGTTTAGAAATTTAAGATGGAAAAGCGATGCTTAAACCAGAATTTCTCCTACAATACTACAGGCTATGGGAGATCAGGTTAGATCCTGGAAACCCATGAGGATTGGATTCTGCAGCTTTTCTTAGGGCCATGCGAAGGTGTAGGAGAGAGCGCAACTATGTCACTAGCATTTTCTATCTATTCAGCCTGTTGTGCAATTTTTATTGCAGTCTTAAATCAGTATAAACTGATCGCTATCCCCATAAGTAACTCTGACGTAGAATTTAATGTATGAATTGAGACATGGAACATAAAGAACAGGTGATAAAATATTACACCAACACGGAGAAGATTAAAAATGCTGTCGTTTTGAACATCTGGCTTAGCCCTTTTTTCTCAGCTGGAATAAATAATAATATTAAAGGATTAGAGTAACTAACACAAGTGTTGAATGACTTGATTCCATTTCAGGCAATAAGAATATTTAGAAACCAGCATTTTGAACATTATACAGCAGAAGACTTTAATTCTTCCAAATAATTTTTTTATAACAATGTCTAGATAGGGATATATTTATTATATTTATATCAATTTGATATTTAATGGGAAGCCTTTGGAGTATGAGTTCTTGAGGCTTTTTTTTTTTTTTAACAAATGGTTTTGTGTGCCATTATTAAAAGAGCATATCCTGGTGTTTTTAACAAGAAGATTTACAGTTTTCGTTGGTTTATCATTATTAAATTAGAATGAAAATGGAGTTATCCATTAGGAAGCATCAAGATCAGGCAAGGAGTAAAAATGCACCCTATCTTTTGTATATACATTTGAGATCTCAAAATAGATTTCAGTGTAGTAAAACTTAAGAAAGCAGATGCATAAAATTGGAAAGTTTTGTGGTGTTGTCATTTCTAAAATGAGAAAGGGAGAGACATCATGGAGCAGCTGGAAGGCCAGAAAATTTAAAGCCCGAAAGTCAAATATACGATATTTGATACCATCCTCACGAGAGTGTCAGTGTAGGCTTTCAGAGTGAGGATTTTCCTCACCGCTCTTTCTAGAGTGTTCTAGAAAGTGCAACCGGAGCAGGAGACCAGCCTTTTCCTCAGGCCTTTCCCATGGATGTCCTAAAGCCGAGAGGGAAGAATGGAAGAGTGTGGCTCTGCGGGGTCATCTGAAGAAAGATGCGTATGGAGGGCTGGAAGGAGTAGGGGGGGTTGTTCAGCTTTATCATGTAGTTTGCTGAGGTAATTCTGGAAATTAAAATTATATTTAGGGCTTTGGCATATCCGGGTTGGGTTTCTCCCTGAAGTGAGGGCGCTTCATGCAATTCTTGCCGTGTACAGTGTGTGCGATTGCAAACGCTTGTGATGCTTTTTCATTAACAGGTCTCTGGAACTGAAGTGAGAGAACGAGGAGTGCCGTTTGGCATTTTTGGTAAATCGCACCATTTTTGTGATTTGATTTGCTTTCCTGAAGTGTTTCAGGAGTTGAATTTTGATGCTAGCTTAATTGTTAGGGTCTCTGAGTAAATCAGCCATTCATTTTTTTAAATGAACCACTCCCTGAAGTTAAACGAAGACATTCCACTCGTCAGAACGTACTTCTCCTTTTTCTTTCTTTGAGGGTTTCGGCAGGGACCTTCCCACAGCCAGACCCTGGACTGTGTGTGTTTTCCACGACACCAGTTCAGAATTTAGTAGGTTTGACAACTTGACTCCGCAAACAGGTCAGCGGCATAATTAGGGACCTTGCTGCCCCAAGTTTAACTCCGTATGTCGCACTATTTTCCTTCACCCCACAGATACAGTGCAGCTGTGTACAGAACCCTGTGTTTGGAACTTGGTGCAAGAGCGCTTGTCCGTCCTCCAGTTTTATCACGGGGGAAATGAGATTTGCCCAATTTGGCTAGCCGAGGATGGTGTCTCTCCCACAGCCTTTGGTGTTTAAACGAACATGCTCAGCCCACCTGCGGGTTTGTTAAAGCCGAATACATTGAAAATAACCGCTAAACTCGGAGAAGGAGGTCATTCCCCCAGAGACAACTCCGGGTTATCTGTGGGCACAAAGATGGAGACAAATTAAGTTGTCTGGCAAAGAAATATTCAAAGTGCAAAGTGGGAGGAAAAGTTCTGATTTAAGCACTGATGCTACAACCACTCGGTCCTACTACTTTCTCCCTTGGAAGGACCATCTCCTAGGCAGTAGCAGTAATGCCGATAGGGAGGTTGATGGTGGAAGTGCTCAGGGATTCAGGTAAGTAGCTGCCTGATGTTTTGCTACCCTGCAACCAGAACGATAGATTCTAGTCTTACGACAGTATTTTCAACCTTTCACTTTTTATTATTTCTGGGTTTTTCACTTCTTGTGACAGGCAGAAAAGAAATGATCTATAAAATGTGCCAGCCATTCTTCCCGGGGAAATAATCCATGGTAGCTTTTCTTGTACTGCTTTAGGTATGTTTATTATTAGTCTTAAACACTTATAAGAACAATTACATCACCGAGGCACCAAATTGTTTCCTATGTGTTTCTTTCAATAGCAAGTTCCTTCCATCTTGGGGGCAAAGGGCAAACGGCACTTTTGTCCCACCATACCAATTCCCTTTATGGTATCTTTAACATGGTACTTGTTCTTTCTGTTCACCCCCCTCTTATCCAAAAGGCTGTTATAGCACAAAAACTATGATAGTTTTCCAAACACTGAAATAAGTTTCAAAGCAAATTTGTTTCCTTGCAATGGATCTGTATTCCACAACCCTCAGACGACTGTCGTGATGACCAGTGTGTCAGCTAAAGAGCCCTATTGCTAAACCTTGCTCCCATGAGCTCTTTCACTTATTATCATATTGAACAACAGCAAAACTCTTACAATAAATTAATAAAAAAAAGGAAATTGTTTAAAAACTTAATTCAATGCGTTGACTGCAATAATGACGGAGAAGCTCTGTGAAGGTAAGGTGGTCTTTCCAGACAGCCGCATACTTGCAGAAGCGTGCATTAATTCTTGACAAAGAACGTGATGTATGAGCAGATTGATAGGAGACTGTCAAGCATTTACAAATTGCAGTTAGAAAACTATATTGAATAGTAACAATTCATGGAAGTTTAGAACTCCATGTTTAATCCGAGGTATGCAAAATATTTTTGGATGAAACACAAAACCTCCAAAATGCTCTTATTTCTCTTTCTCATGCTTTTTATTCAGGATATCAGATAAAAATCTTATTTTGTGGGATAGCTTGTTTGCTGCACATGTCTTTCAGCAAAAACAAATTATTTTTCCTTTTAGTAATAAGCGCTTTAAGACTAGCTTGTCATTTCTTTCCCCACATTTAAAAGCACTTGGAAAAAAAAGTGAAAATTGAGAGCATGTAAAATTATTAATTAAAAAAGGGGTAATGTTCACTTCATGAAAGGTGAACCTGGGAAGTTTACAAAGTGACGCCATCGCTACAGTCATAGCGACCTAAGAGAATTTGCACCGTTTTGTGTATGGACTGTGTTTTATCACAGGTGTTGCATCCCCCAGCAACCCTTGCAATAAAGGCATTTATGTTAAAATAACTTGGATAGTTTAAAAGATTTTCCTTGTTTAAAAAAGAAAACAGCAACTGTCCATGAATTTTGTGTCGGAATTTCACTGTATCCCATTTTGTGAGCGTTTACTTTTACGGTATGTGGTCTGAAAGGCCACAGAGTGTGTAGCTGTTGAGACATATGTCCTGTTTCCGCTAAGTGTAATGCCTTTATTGTTCGTGCGTCAAGATATAAAGACTTCTTGTTCACATAATGGATACAGCTGGTTGGGTGGGGGGCAGGGAGGGTCTTACAATAAAAAGGCGTTTGACTGCTGCTGGGATCCTTGTCAGTAAAATACTCAAAGATGGTTAATTGGACATTAATGTGTCAGATTTTCAACAAAATAACAAGAAATTTGCCAAAAATAAAACCTGAAGGAAACACGCCTCCAAATTTTACAACAAAGCTTTGTTTAAAATAGAAGTTAAAGCAGCTAAGATTTATGGCATGTTGACATAAGTGATGGTAAAGGAGTTGGCTGAAGCTATGGGTGTGAAGGTCCAAATGAGAACATCTGCATTAAGAAGCTAATTCTCTTAAACATACTGATCAAAATATTAATGCTACATGTAAACACAAGTGCTTTATCTGACAGTGATTTACATTTGGAACGACCTAATCCAACTATGCACTGCATCTTTATTCATTACCAGCAGCCTTTACTTAACACTTTATGCCCGCTTGCACAGGTGGACAATCTACTCAGAGTGACTATTGTGTTTATGTTATTTTTTCATAAGCAGGGTTTGAAATTTGTCAAACTGCATCATTGTTTAACTATGTGCCAGTCAAAGGGAAATTGCCAGATGGAGCGGCTTTCCCCTAACCTTGCTCCAGGCAATGAAATTACACATAGGCCAGTCTTATGTCAAGTCTTTAAAAAAAAAAAAAAAAAAAAAAAGAGAGAGAGAGAAAAAAAAAAAAAAAGCAGGCCATGAATAGGTATGACTATGTGCATTCACAAAACCTGGCTTTCTTATGCCACTAATTTTATATGAAGGCTCATGCCAATGGTAAATAAAACTTCATGTCCGTCATGTCACTCATTAACTAGGTGCTCATAATTTATGTATTTAAGGCTTGCTTGTCCGCCAAGCAATCAAACAGTAAACCATGTTTTATAGGTGTTAGTGTTTATAGAAACTGTAAATAAATGTCAAACAAAAAAAAAATCAGGCTTCAGAAAAATGATCGGGGTTAAGTCATTTATCATTGTTCCAACTGGAAAAATCTGAGAACCTGCCAGTGCCAAAGCAAATGTTTCCCTGCCTTTTTCTAACATGCAGCTTAAACTACCAGATTGTAGAATTCTATTAGCAGGATTTGAAGAAATGGAAAATTTGCAGATCGTGTGTTTTAACCCAACCTCTCACTCAGAGAATGGGGCAATCTGGCTCTTCTTTAGGATGGTGGCCTTTCATTGTTACGATTTTTAGCTTTTTTTTCTGTTTATGCTTAACATCAATGATTAGTTGAGAAGACTTAGGCAGGAGTTAGGCTGCTCGAGAGTGGGGGCAGAGACGTTCTTCGCAAGTGAAGGAACACCAGTGTGAACCTCTGCTCCACCACACAGCTGTGGTGGGCACCGCTGGTTTTGCTGTGCCTGCTGTAGGACTGTTCCGTCCCGAACAGGGCACACGAGGAAGAGAGGGTGTACAGGCACCTACCGGTGGCTGTGGTCACGTTGGCGGTCTCCATACAGCTTCATTCTCCCTTGGGACCTACGCTTGTGGATCTCCAGGTGATAGCGTACTGTCGCTGATTGTACCTGTATCGCTGAAGTTGCATGTTGTACGTGCTAGTCATGTGTAGTTTGGCTAGGAGATATGAAAATGAGGAGATTTGGGTATTCAGAGGCTTTTGTGGGGCATACACTGATACTGCAGACCAGCAGATGTTAGAGGGGCTGTCTGCTGGGTCCAGAGTCAAGTACAGGATCTGCTGTGCAACAAGAGAAACAAGTTTGCTCTTCTCAGTGCTAAATACATATCTGTTTAGCGAGTCTTACCAAAAAAGCGTGTAATCCTATCATTTTCTAGATCGATTTGTGTCTAGAATTGCCCTTAGATGGAGCTCCTCAGCCGATTAGAAGTTGTTCATGGAGAACCACCTCATAACATAGAGCAAGGATGTTGTTTCCCAGAGGAGGAGAAGTGAAGAGAGATCATAAAGGGGGATGGATTTACGTGCAAAAATCGGTAAGGTGGTGTATCCTACAGGAAAAAAGATACAAGTGAACAAAGTGCAAGTGAAGACAGTGATGCTTCTGTTAATTAAAAATTAGTACAGGACTGCTGGTGACCACAAATGAGAGGGAGGTGATTTGTCACACAGCCTCCACATGCAAGTGCGTTGAGCATTTCACGCATTTTTAATTTACTGTCACAGCCATATTTGCCTGTGTGGAGACATTCACAGTGAAAGTAAACGAAAAAATCAGTCACATAAGCCAGTGCCTCTAGAGCCTTGTTGAAGAGCTACTGATGTTTGTAAAGTAATTGTGCCAAACAGTTGGGGTTTCTGGAGACGTCCGGGGGAGGCGACCCTGATCTGCTGTGGTCTGAATCGGCAGCCGACTTGGTGTTGCCTTAGGTCGGAGTTTCTGCAACATGGCACTGCCCATCTTCCCGCACCTCGTATTCCCACACACCTCCTTGTGCTTAACTGAGGGGGGAAAGAACTTTTTATCAAGTCTATCTCTAGTGTAGAGATATATGTATATTTTTCAATAGCCAAGGAAGTAAGATAATTCAGCACTCCCTTCGTCTTGGTTCAGAGTCTCATATGATGTAAATTGTCTTGGGCAGAACGTGTTGAGGAAACCCAAAGGTACTGAGGAGCTGTTAGATGTATTAAGGACTGAGAATTGTGCTACAAAGTGATGACTATTAAAAGAATAAATAACCTGTGGTTGTTAAATTGAAGTCATGATATTGGTTACGTTTATGTAGTCAGTCTGTCCTATACTTGAGCTCAACCTTGCCTATAGTTGTACACTATCAATAAATAGCAATTATGCTTCATGATATCCTTTCTAATTTTCTTTGCCTTCTCCCCATGTAGTAAAATAAATTAATTTTGAGCCTAAATTATTTTTTAAATTGTCACTTTAATTTTTATTGATTTTGCACAAGCTTTGAAAAACATTCACTGAGAAAATGTGCCTTAGCATGTCTAGCGCAGGCCCCTCGGATGCATGACGTCCTATTTCAACAGCTATGGTGAAGGGCGTATGACACACCAGCTTCAGTATTTGCTTTGTGGTGTTGTGCCCACCATAGATTACTTTAGTTCTGAGTTATTTGAAAATTCATCCAAATTAAACAAATAGACTTTCAACTTTTTGAGTATGGTAATGTGTGGTATCCAATTTCACGGTGTTTCTAGTGAATTTTTTAAGTGATGTTATTTCCGCCTGTTTGGCCAACTTCCGAGGCCTACATTGAGGGGTCCCTCGCAAACGGTTTCTGAGCTGTACTGTGCACTTGTATCAGAGACAGGCCCTGAGGTTTCCGCTTAATTCTTACTCAGCAAAACCCCCACCAACTCTGCCCTGATTTGTGGCCCATTTAAAGCCCACAGAAAAGTTCCCATGACTGTTAAGACTCCTGCGTGCTCAGCAGTTATTATTTGCTGGGGCAATTTGAATGTTGTATTGTAGCTCAAGTTGATTTACCAATTTATGAACGGCATTTTAAAATATATGGTCAAATATCTATTCCATGTTCTCTTGCTTTCTGAAGATAGTCTCTGACACTATAGGTTTAAAAAAATATAGGCTGTAAATACCTTCAAATAGCTAAGGACATAATTCATGCCTTGTAATGCACGTTTTAAAAATCAGGCCTTTTTCTGGCTCATTACTCAGCCTGTAGACTTGATTTTTTTAATTAATGTAAGAACACCTTCTTTATGGCATGTTCATGTTTACCCAAAAGTCACATAATTTTTCAAATTATACAAGGTGTCAGTACTCAAGGTAACGATCTTTACTGCTCGCATTCCAAAATGAGTACTGCTTTTTTTTTTTTTCCCCCCTACATCTGTCTAGAAAAAAGAAGAATTCGAAACGTTTTTCCCCTCGTAGCGCTTGTGCGCGGGTGAGCGCTGTACATACAGGTCGCGCAGAGAAGCCATCAGGTCTGCGTTCATAGGAGTTGTTCGCAATAGCTAAGCTCCGCCAAGCCGCCCACAGCCGGCGCTGGGGTGTTGCCGTCCTGAGGTGGTGCGACGTTTACGTTTCTGGCAACAGCTCCTGCTGGATAAGTGGGATTCTTATTTGGTCGCGGTGGAGCACACGTAATGGACTAAAGACAGTCTAAGCGTAAGCAGACATGGTTTCTGCTGACTTTCATGTATCTGAAAATCCAGTTTCTTCCATTTCGTGTTCCTGATTTTCATTTTATTAGGTGAGATGTAGGGAGTGGTGTACAGAACTACTCAAGGGATCATCCCATTAATTTCTTCTGATGATTACAAGAAACTGCATAGTCCTGATAATCTTTCAGAAGCGAGAAACATTTTGTCTTCTTTCATTTTTTATTGCTGAAAGCAGGCCTTGAGGGCTGGGGTTGTCTTTTAAATAAATGCTAAGAGCGTGACCTGTACTTCTGCGTATGTGAGTTGCCTGATCTAGGACTCGGATTCATCAATGCTGTGTTAACAGAAACACAACAGGATTGCAAGAAGAAAAGGTAAGTAAGTACTTTGCAGCAAGGCATTAGAAGAATTGGTGTCGCGAATGAGTGGTTGGGCTGCTTGAAGAATCGCCGGCAAAGATATCAGAAAGCCAATGATTTTAATATAGATTTGTAAAAGGGTGTGACTTAACCGAATTCAATGGCAAGGTTCACTCTATTACTTATTCAATGTGAAAAGGTATACAAAGAGAAACTGAATTACAATTAAATTGGAACGATTTGCTTGTGGCTTATACGTATATCGAGGATGTAACTTTAGGATGGTAACAATCTAGTACAAAACAACAGCAATTAAATTCACTAAAGATATTGAGATAAATCACAGTATCAAATCATATAAAACTTACTAAGATTCCTTAATCACACAGACGCGTAGGTGCAGAGATAGAGACACATGAAGAGATGGAGAGAAAGAGGTAGATATATGCAAAGGTACCTTTTAAATACCAGCCTCGAATTCAGTAAAATACACCAAATGCTTTGCATCGCTCAACGGGTGCACAGTCGAGCCTCTGAGTTGATCGTGAACTTGAGGGTTCACGGGCTCCGAGAGGCGTCCCACTCAGAGGGAGATGCTCGTCGCAGCCCGCTGCGGTCCAGGAGAGCTCAAGGGGTCTCACTGGGGACCACTATTTATAGGACTGGGAGATGGTTGACTTCAGGCATCAGTAAATTTCCATCCTTGCCACAAATCATTTGTTGGTAATTGCTGGAATTCTCGATATCCCGGTGACGCTGGTACTGATCCACCCGAATCACGGTTAGATACGATACGTTCCAAGGCTGCCTGGGGATGGTGAGTTACTCCCATCTACGCAAGAGCGCTTGGTACAGTCAAGGGGCCCTTAACCGCCAAACTCTCTGCTCCAAGGCTAAGGCTTATCGAGGAAGGGGAGGGGGCAGTGAATACAACACCTCAGTTGGCTGCAATTTTTTCTTGAAAATATCTGTTTTTATTAACTCTGATTATTTTCAGAGTGTGAAACCTTTCAGATTAGAGATCCTGTTAACCATTATCATCCTGAACACCCAACAGCTTTCATACATTTATAATTTTGGTGCAGCTTATATAACACTTGTTGTTACGATCAAGTCTGAAAGTATGAGAGCTCCTCCTTGCACTATTTTGCCAAGATGAACAGTTGCTAAAACCAAAAAGGCTGTCATTCCGAGCAGGAGAACAGGGGAGCTGGATGTTGTTTTGGCAATCTTTTATCAGTGCTCATTTAAGTCTGCCTTTGATGTGGTCAGTATTTGCACAGCGTATCGTAAGTAGTCAGTGTCAGGAACGTGTGTGTATGTTGGTGCGGAAGTCAGCCCGTGGTTTATTTTGCAGCTGTCTTGGTACAAATCCTCATTTCTGTTTGTTCCTCCAGTGATGTTAAAGCTGCATTAAGACTGAAGCATTTGGCTTTTACCCCCATGCAAGTACGATCCTTTGCTGACATGTAGCTGATGCTCCCGACAACACTTTACACCCCCAATTGTCCTGCTTCCCCTCCCAGCCCCATTCCTCAAGCCAATGTGGTGGGCCATGCTGCGGGAAAGTGTGCATGGCAAAGGCTGCCCGTGGATCTCAGTAATGCCCAGCTGTCATGAATTCAATCATCATCAGAACTCAGCAGCCCCAAGAATGGGGAAGTGCAAGTGATTCTTGGCTGCCAAATAATATTTTTGCAGAACAGGATCATCGCCCTTAGGATTGATGATGAGGAACGTCTTTGTAGGTTTGCTGTACTTGTGAAGGCTCAGTGAATTTCTAAGTTGAAACCTATTAATCACGTTTGTTGATGATTTACTTATTCAGTTTCCTCCTCCAGTAAAGAATGGCTCTTTTAGTGGTTTGAAAATGTGGGATAAGACTGAGCTTCAGGTGTCCATAGTGTTGAAGCAATGATGAAGGGGATGATGCAGATTTCCTTCAGTGCATCATCTGTAACTGGCTATAGATTCGCATCCTTTCTGGATGATATGAGCAAATCTTTCCTTTACTGGCTATTTTCAGTCACTTTTGGATCTTTGTGCAGACTTTTACGTGTTTGTGTGTGTTTAATTTGGGAATGACCTTCACCTCCTAAACAGTAACCATGTTCTTAGAGGACAGTTATTGGAAAGTTGAAGCCCATTCCACAGCAATGAATTCACATGTAATTAAAATGTGAAAAAGCATCTCCTTTTTAGCCAAAAAAAGTGATTCCCCATGTTTCTTACGTTATGAGAATTGGTGAATAATCATACCCTAGGCGACTTCTCCATGTCGTGCATCATCTGCTCAGTCTGTCAGAAGCAGGTCTCAGTATTGAGTCAAAGAGAGCACCAATAAAGCTGAAGGCGGGATTCTGTTTAAATGTCCACTTTCCTGTTTATTTCTTCTTGCTGACAACTTTCTGCCTTGTGCTGGAGTGTTACTGTGCTTGTCAACTGGTTCCTTGTAATGTTGTTCATTGTTGTGATTTTTTTTTTTATTCCCATTAGGCGTTTTGATGTGGTCTTTGAAGTATGACATTCATTTCAACAATGATAGAACTTCATATTGATGACGAAGTTTATAATGAGAGGGTACTGCTAATGAAATTAACATTTCAGGTCTTTAGGATTGGTTGTGATTTTTTTTTTTTTTTCCAGTGAAAATACTCTGAAATTCCTGCGTCCAGCCCAGCTAATCTGGTATCCAAATGAATCCCCAAAGTTTTGAGTGTTTTTGGGGAAAAAAAGTGATTTTTTTGGCTGTCTTGCTGAAATTGCCTCTTAGCTTGCTGATGAACTGTTTCACAGTGACCTATAAGCAGTGTCCCAATTCTCTTTCAGGCATCCTGAACATGTGTTTGTGTGTAGGTGTTGTTTCATGTAGTAAATCAAGGACAGACAGAGCGAATGGGGTGGGGGCTGTCATACTCTCGTCCTCTTTTGAGAAAACCCTCCCTGAGCAAGGAATGACGAGATTCCTTTGATCTCCTTCAGCATCCGCAGCAGAGCTGGAGTGCCTGAGGTGACAGAGTTTCTTGTACATCAGTAGTGAACTGACTTAGAAACATAATGGCCGAGGATTATTATTGTTCATGAATTGGGGATGTTCTAGCTGTTACTCAGTAGTTCTCATTCTTTTAGAGTTTTATCACCTTTTAAGAGCTGAAATAAAGCATCAAATAAATATATGTCATGAGGAAAGTTTGTGGATGGGTATACAAGTGTCTGCTTGAAAAAGTTCTCGTTGTCCCAGTTATCTGGGGAAGAAAAACTCGAAAATATTTCCTTTTAATAAAAATCAGTTCATCTAGGGGCTGAGTTGCTTTGCTTATCAGTTTTTCATCAGGGGAAGGGAGAACAGAGAATTCTCTCCTACAGTCCTGTGATTCACAAAGAGGTACTACTGCTTTAAATGGCTGGCAGACCAGTGATGCTTATTTGCAATAACCTCAACCAATAGGTGAATTAAAATGCTTATTTTTATACAGTATTATCAAGCTCTGTTCAAATGAACAAAACCCAAGCTTGGATTTAAGAACTTTTGTCAAATCTCAGCCAAAAAGTTTACAGCAAGATGTCTTCCATTTCCTCCTGTCTCCTCTTGAATGACAGGCCTGTTTTCAAACAGAAATTAAAAAAAAAAAAAAAAAAAAGGATCTGCAGGTTATAATCATGGTTCTTGGTTTGAGCTTTTATTTGTAAAAAATTAATACACAATGAGGACAATAAGTAAAGATGCAATTATGCATCTCATTATTGAGCTGATATTTACAGAGATTTTTCTCAGTTTAAGCTAAAAACAGTCTGATGAACTCAGTTGCAGTATGCTGAATCCGATGAAAATCCATAGATAATGCTCATAAACAGCGTTAGAAATTCTGCAACTGTTTTGCTGTTTCAGTTATCGCTTGAAGACCGATTTCTTAAGGCATCTCTGAGTCTTGCTTTTTAATCATGTATGAAAAGTTGATAGAATCTCTTGAGTATTGAGTATTAAGTATTATTACTTACAATGAAATTTATTAGATTTACATAGCGGTTTAAATTATAAATCTTCTCGTTTGGAGTTATCAAATTCTGATTTCTACTTTTGTTAGAAATTACAGAATCACAGAATCACTAAGGTTGGAAAAGACCTTTAAGTTCTTATCTATGTCTACCCCGATACTCATGAAGTATTTATTTTCTAAGGTAGCTGTGTTTAAAGAAGTTTTCATTTCAAATTCACTAACTCCAGTTTCCTAAAACACCGTGCACGGTGCCGTGACCCAAGCTGCATGGTTTAGGTTTCATAGCATTTGTTAGCTCTGCATTTGCTTGTAATCAAGGCGGGAAAACAATGACATTCTTTCCCCTCCTGAATTATTTAGCTAAGTAGGGAGTGAGTTGGATCACCCTCTTCCCAGGATAAATTTTAGGCCACAATTTTGTGTTTGAAATCCCTTCTCCTGTGTTTCTTGCATAATATAGCTTGTGGAAGTACCAGCAGCGGGGTGCTCCTCAGGTGAAGAGGACCGCATGTGGCAAGCCTCGGTGGGCCAGGGTGGAGAGTGGACCTCTGTCTGTAGGAAAGAGCTGAGGGAGGGGGAGCTGATATCTGGTGTTGTTTCACAGGAGGCAATGGGGTGGTTGTAAATTCCCGTGACAGCTTATGAGTCAAACTGATAGTGCATTGAATATTGACGTCATTGTCATGATGGCCTTGGTAATGGCTTAACTTTTGACAGATGGAATGACATTTGTTAAGGAACTAACTTTATTTTGGCATTCTCCTCTCTCCAGAAAACACTGTGAAGAGTAATCGTAGTACATACAGCTAAGACGTTGCTTTTCTCTGGAACTTATAGTTGCTTTTTGTGCATCACAGATACCAGCTAAATAGCCAAGTATTAACTTTTCTTTTTTTTTTGAATTTTACCAAGAATTGTATCCAAACATTAGCATGAACTTGAACTGTTCAGAGCTTAAATCAGATTTTTTTTTTTTCATGGCAGCTTTTTAGAGCTGTTGACCTCGGGACTGTTCTGGTGTTTCAGGGGATAGCATTCCATTTTTCTCTTCACACATAATGAGCAGTGAACTCCTTGATTGTTGTTGTCTGTTCCCTCTACTGAGAGACCACTGCAGCCAACAAATCCAGTGTTTCATGCTGCAATCTAAACAGAGTGATGCATTGCAGGTGCTTTCCTCATCTCCTCACACCTCTCAAAAACATTAGGAGGGATTTTCAACTTCCTATTCAACTTTTAAATGGAGAGTCAGGTCAGTCTTCGGATTAGAAAACTAATAAATCTTCTGACTTCGCCTATTGTACAAGTATCCCGCTAATATCTACTGTTATCGTGGCTTGCAGTACCCTGCCACATTGACCTCACTTCAGGCTGTTAGAATGATAGCTTAATGAATATATCTAAAGACCCATCATAAATTGCAAGCGAAGAAAATGTCACTTCTCTGATGTTTGTGTACAAAAATCGGACCTCAAATTGCTTAATCATTCTTTGTTTGATTTACCCTGTAGGTGGCCGTTTCCAAAGATGGGAGCTCCGGTGCCGTAAATAAAGTCCAGCAGGATGCAAGGTGCTGAAAAGAGTGACTTCACTAGCTCTGCTGCTCCACTGCTGCAGTGAAATGAATGATTGTTGATTTGTATTTAATGCTCAATTTCCTCTCCATTACTACAAACCATGCAAGGCAGACCTCGTTTCAGGCTATTCATATGAGAGCTCAATCTATCCGGTTTCACATCTGCTAAAAGCCCCCGTGTCATACTAATTACAGTCGTCCCCTGGAAAGAATTCGGGTTTGAAGACCAAAGAAAGATATACTATTTATAGCTAATGCTCTGATCTGTACAATTTGTCGTTTGCAAGCTAGAACCATACTTGTGCAGTTGTATATACATTCAAAATGCAAGAGGGATACGGAAGTACAGAAAACAAGTGTAATGGTTGTGCCTTTTCTAAGCGTTTTGCATTTCTGGACTGCAGGCACCACAGACCGTCTCTACTAGGATGGTACATTCAACCCAGTATTTTGTTTTTTAAGTGGTCGATAGCAGATGCTTAAGGGAGGCACAGGAACTTGTCAGGCATGAAATTATGCTCCTAGGCTGCAGCAGGCTGCAGTCTAGGGACTTTCTGAGTCAGAGGTGGTTTCTTGTTGCTTAATAGCCCTCGATGAATTTTTGCTCCAAGAATTTGAACAGTCACTTTTGAATCCAGGCAAACTGTTGGCACTCAACATCAGAGGGTCAGCTCTTCTGCAGCTTAATACATAAAGACCTGCCACTTTCTGTTTGTTTTGAACCTGCTTCTTATTAATTTCATATGATGTTCCAAATTTCTTTCCTATTACAGGAGATGGGGAACAGTGGTTTACTACTCTGTGTCACAATTTGCTCAGTTTCTCCCCCTTCAGTTGCGTCTTGCAGTTTTCTTATAGTTACTATAAAACGTGGGGATCTGCTATTCTTTTGTCTTAAGCCTTTATCATGATCAGTTTTTCTTTATGTTGCATTTTATTCTGCTTTCCATTTTCCATCGTAACTTGTTCTGGAATCAGGAATACTGTTGAAGCCAGTAACACGTTGCTCTCCACTGAATATCTGATATCACTTTCCATGTGAAACCCCCGCTCTGAACCAACTGAAGAACTGTTGTTAGTTGGTGTTCCTTCAGCCTGGGCTGGGAACGGTTTGCTTCCCCTCAGCTTGAATTTTTTTCAGGCTTCTGGGGCTTATCCCTCATTTGATGGCGTTTTCTTTTCCACAGCCTTGTGTCGATTAAGCATCCTGCTTCATGTTCAACATCATTAGCTTGATTGATAGTAGAGATAAACTTTCCTGTACGTACTGTGTTTTCCCTAGACTGCCTGCAGTCCTTGCCCTCTGTCCGTTACAGAGTGGCTTTGCTTTCTCTTGCAACGCACCTTTCATTTACGATAGAAATCGAAGTCCTCTGTCTTAATACCGTTTGCAGGCTCATGCTCCTCTTTTGGCAATTCTCGTTGCCTTCCTATGCTTCTTGGCACCTTAAGTCACGGTATTCTTTGGTCACCCGTTTACCTATCACATTTCATTTTCTTCGCTCACTTGCCTTTTGCAGTGAGTCTTTATCACCCTAAGTAGAAATTTTCTCTCTAAAGGTTTTATTTATCCATGCTGCACGAGTCTCTACTAGCTAAGCACATCTGAGCGGTAGGAAGTTCCAAGCTTTCTCTGGAAGTGACAGTTTTCTGTTGCCCATATCTCGTCCACTTCCATCACATCCACCAGGATTTTGGGTTCCACCAATTCATTAACTGGACTCTTTGTCAAAACTAGCAATGGTTCCCAGTATGTTTATGGAAATTGAAAAAACATTCAGAATAATAAGCATACAGAGGTTTTTAGTATTCTAAATGACACCTTTTCCTTCCTCAGTGTGGGGATTTTTGTGCTTGTTTAAACTGTTGTTCTGTAGTGTAGTGATGGTTTTCCCTGCAAAAAAAAAAAAAAAAACCTAAAAAAAAAAAGAAAATAGAATTGTCTGGCTTTCTGGCTTGTAAATCATAAGGATGAAATCAAGGATTTGCTCCTTCAGGCTTTATTCTCACAATTAGGTAGTGTTGGTGAAGTGTTTCTGTTGTTCAACAACGACTAGAGAGCAACATAAAGAAGATGGATCTACCTTAACTGGTTCCCATGCATATTATAAATGAAAGTTCTTATATTAACTAAAACGTATAGATTGAATGGAAATCTCAGTTTATCTAAGTTTGCACTTGGCTGTTGAATGGGTGGCCAAGTCTTCATTTTGTGAGTATAGTTAGTAGTTTCCCCTTTTTTGCCTAGATTTATCCTTGAAATGAGAAAGAAGGACTATCCTATTTTAACTCAGAAAACAAGACACGTCAGGAACATATTCTTTGGTTGTTACTTTTTAAAATTTCCTTCAATTTCAGAAAAATGTTAAAACATATGACAAATTGCATTAAAAAAAATCTGATATTTTTCTATTGAAAATAAAATGTAGCCTGTTGGATTTGGGGTCTTTCAAAGCCACTCGTGTTGCAGGTGTATTTAGGCCAACGTTTAAGTACCCAAAAGAATCAGATTTTAAATTTCATATGACGTTATGTGATGCATCATTTCCTTGTGCATGCTTCAGCTACAGCAAATTATTCAATACATAATAAACCTTTTTTATTTTTTTTTTAATCTTTTTGCTCCCACATGGTCATTTGCCTGTGAAATACACATTACATTTAGTGCTTGTTTATATTACAGCGAAGTGATCCCCGTAGATGGCCCAAACTAAAGCCTCATATTGCTTGGGAAATTAATTAAAAAAGGTTTTAACTCCTTCACAAGCTGTGAACAGTGGAGGGGAACTTGTCGCAATGAGAGAAAACACAACAACAAAAACCAACCAGAGCTGAACTGAACCAGAACTTAATTGTCATCTAATCTTCTAGATGTGATGGATGAGATTGTGTGTGTCTGATCCTTTACAGCGTTCTCATTTTGGTTACCTTTGGATGTACCGTCATATAGATTTTATGCTTCTGGAGGGGGTGTTCTTTTGTACTGTTGGTGGTTACCTAACATATGTCTGTAGGATTATGTGCATCGCCTATGATGATGTTTCTACACCTTCCACGTGAGGTGTGGTTAAGTATTTTTACTTTTTTTTCCAGGAAATCACAGTCTAGTCTGTAGAACACTACGGATTTACTCCTATCATGCAGTGATGACAGGAAAAAATAATCTGAAGTTATCCAAGGAACTTAGATGTAAGCTGTTAAAAAAAACTGGTTTGCTCTGATTTTGGCTTTTTGGGAAGTGTGGAATACAGTTGACAGAGAATATATATGCTTTAGCTTAAAAAGATTCCAATAAGAAAACAGTTCTGTAACGTAATGTGATCAGACACGTACCACAAACTTGGAATGTTGTGGCTCATAAGAAAAAAGCAATTGTAAACTGTTTAAATCAAAGCCTTTGTCCTTGAGACAATACGGGCAGTTCAGTATCTTTCAAATTCAGTATTAAAAAAATTAATTAGTACACTAAAGAGAACATGCTAGTGTCAAATTAAGTTCATGGCCAGGTGTCTTAGTTGCATCACTGATTTCCTTTTATATGAGAATCACGCTTGCTGCATCCAACACATTGATTCTATATGTAAAGAATGTTTCTATATAGGGAGATACAAACACATCATAAATCTTATGTAATTTACAATTTCTTGGTACTAAGTGTTTATGGTTTATGAGTCACAGCTGTTGAAAAGCTTGTGATGAAAAAGTGATACCTTAGAAACGGCTGCAGAACTATGACCTTCAGTTTACTTTTTTTTTTTTTTTTAAAAATACGTCAGAGTTTTGATCCTCAGATCCATTTCATCCACTCAGGTGCAGCAATTGTATAAACCCAGCAGTAAAATACGCCCGTAAATAGATAATGTGCCAATGCATTTCTTCTGAATACTATTTCTGTCCTTTTTACATAGGTACTTACACCGATGGGCGTTATAAATGCCATTTCAAAGGCATTTTCTCTTAAATGAGGTGGTATGTTTTCCCTTTCCTGTATTTGCGCTTCGATGCAGAAATCCAGTTTTAATATCAGTCTCAGAAACTTTGAAAATGTGCCAATGTTCTGTTGTTCGTTTGCTTGTTTGAAGGAGGCTGTTTGCGTTTGCGGGAAGCTCTCTGCGTAGCCCTTGAGGAACCACGCTTCATTACGCTAAGGACACCTGAATTCTGTACGTTCACAAAACCTTCAGCAAGAATGAGTAAAATCAGTTAAAGCTTAATTTATCACACGGAGAAAAGATTTTCGTCTGAGCAACGCAAGTCAATATTGCCAGAACTGTTTTGGATTTCTGTGGCGCTCTGTGGGAGAAGGGAAAGGGTGATGCTGGCTGATGGGGTGTTGGTCGTCTGCTCTCGGTGGCAGCTGTATGGATAGTTCTTACACCGAAGTAAAGAAATACTGAATTGTTGAGGTCTAAGGATTTTCTTCTGAAGAGCAATGGGAGATCCTTGTACCCTGGAAACTGTTTAAATGTTGAGGTCTGTCTGTCACTCAACATATGCCCTGGACGTCCCTTTCTGTTTCATTCCTTCATGCCTACCTGTCATTGGTACTTTTGTGATCCTCACTTATGTCATATTCAGACACTTCACATTCTTCGATGCATTTATCTTCACAAAAATCAGTATAAAAACATTGCTATTCTTATTCCTTCTGCTGGATGGGAAATTTAAGCAAAGAAACAGTGTAGAGAGCCTTCTCATACCTGCATAAGACATCTGCGAGAAACTGAGCACGGGGAAGCAAAGTCTCATCTGGTGCTTCTATGCTGAACCATCCAGATGTCTGAAAGCACATGAGCAACTTCATGTCCAGTGGTAAGGATGGACATGGTTCCAGGAACTCCCCAGGACCTTGACTAGCTGTTTGAAAACCAAAAGAAGGCTTGGATGGAGAAAAAAGTGATCCCCTATGTAATTTTGTAATCAATCATACGCATACAAAGTCAGTTCTTTAAAAATACTGGGAAAAGCTTGTCAAGGCTTTTCTGGCCGCTCTACAGTCTTGCGAGGAATAGATTCCTTCTTGCGTGAAAGTCTTCGCTGTTTCAGAGGGGTCGCAGCTCCACTTCCCCAAAATGTGGCCTGCCTCAGCTCTGTGGTTTCATCGTGGAAAGTAACTGTGGAATTGCAGTCTGAAATAAGTGAAAGAGCTTTTCCGACTCTTTTGTTCCCTCTAGATACAAGTTTCCACCTTTTCCCCTGCACAGATGCTAATGGTGGCTCTCTGAAGTGGCTCCCAGCAGAGCTGTGAGAGCAAGAGTTCCCACAAGGGCAGGCACAGAAACTCGTGGCCGGGGAGGAAAGCGTAAAGCTGGCACTAGAGCTTAGCGGGATGAAAGAGGTG
The DNA here is from genome assembly GCF_964289735.1 of Phaethon aethereus. Lineage (NCBI taxonomy): Eukaryota > Metazoa > Chordata > Aves > Phaethontiformes > Phaethontidae > Phaethon > Phaethon aethereus. The sequence goes on from NC_138587.1 coordinate 23,741,785, forward strand.
CAACTCTGTGGTGATGCTGGTGACGCCAAAGATCTTGAGTCATAGTGGGCTGTGGCCTTTGCAGCCTCCATAACCAGCAAATGTTTGGGATGACAGGACAGTTTTTATCAATGTACAGTATTTTATGATCTCAGGTTAGCTAAGCAGAGCTGCAAAGAATAAAGCTGGAAATATTGTCCTTCTCAAAAAAACACCAGTGTGCTTTGTTTTGAGTGAAAGGCGTAAGAGATTTAAAAAAACCCCAAACCTCATTATTTCCCTTGGCATGTCTTTAGAAATGACTGTCCTGTGCTTTGGTTACCTTACATCAGGTTACCCTAGTTATCTGCTGATGTTTTCATTCATATTGAAGATGTATAGGCAGTATGATCAAGAATCATTTTTTCTTCTTCCAGTCAGAGGTTAATCCCATCCGCTCTAGAGCCTCCGAATACACCAGTAGGCAAGTAACTGTGCCATAATTTTCAGAACAATGGTACACTGACTTTTGCATGCTCCAGAGAGTAACCTCTGGGGTTTGGGATTTCAAGCTGTGGTTCAAGGCTGCTACCCTGTGTTTAGTTTGCTTCTGCTTTCTGAAAATAGAGTTTCTGACTTTTCTAAATCCACTTGTTCTTGTGCTCTGTAAGATGCTTGTCATTTCACTAGAAAGCCATCTGCTCTTATGAGACATGTCCATGTGTGCAAATTAAATTTAACAAGATTGGGTAGGATGGCAGTGGTCAAGATTGAATAGGACTTGTACAAAAAGCTTTAGGAAGTCTCATGCAAAACTGGGTTGATGTGAGCAACCATTGCAACTGTCCTGTGCAGCACCACCGTGGAACATTTGTGCAGAGCATTGGTCTAGGGATCCAAGCTTGCTCCACTTAGTAACGAAACAATAGACGGCTGTTCCTAATCTGCTGAAGGTGTGGTTGGTGTCTGGCACTGACAGAGCAAGAAGGACTAGAAGTTCGCTAAGGATCCCTCTCCTGAAAGGTAACGGCTGACCATGGGAGGATGATTCGGTGTGGAAGGTGTTTTTTCCTCTTGGTTGTTTGAGGGACCACGGAAGGGTAAAGGTTTCCTTTTATTTGTTGTGCTGACCTGTCCTGTTCCTTCTGTTCTGTGGGTGTGATGGAGAGAGACTTGCACTGAAGAGGCTGTAGGATTTGTTGTCCTTAGCTGACAAAAGGAAGGAGCAGCCTTTGCCTTTAAAATGGTTGGGGCCATTTTACTACGTAAAGCCATGTAGGGTGCAGGAGGAGAGCTACACCTTTCCATTGACAGACATACCCTGAAAATCTACATCTAGATTTGAGTTTGCTCTAGTTTCTATAAGCTTGGAAGCACTTTTTAATTCTGTCTGAATCCTATTCTTTTTCTAAAATGAATGCAAGAAAATATAACCTTAATATTTTCTCTTTTTCTTTTTTTTTGGTCTTCTGCTCATCACTGTAGTAACTGTTGAACTGATAGCTGTAGTAACAACCGACTGTTGTAGTAGCTGTTGAATTGACACAATGCAATGATCTCATGTGGTGATGTTACAAGTTGTGGAATAACACAGGAAACCATTTTTTACATTTTATTTCAGTAAAAATTACATTTGATATACTGCTTGCATTTGGCTTCCCTTTTCTCACTGTATTTTAAATAGTTTGGGCTTTTTCCCTTTTTCGTTTAAGAACAGTCAACAAACCCTGCAGTTCAGGCATGTTTATAGCATGAGAATCACTGGGTTTTATGATGGAAGTAGCCTCCAGCAGTCCACTGGCCCAGGAACCCATCCGTAGAAAGTTCCTTAAGTTTTCAAAAAATACAAACAGGAAAGTTAATTGGATTACAGGTCCATTTTGACTAATCCAGTCAATTCATTTGAGAGGTTTTATGGGGACTTACTGATGTAAACCTATTGAAGCAAAGGTTTCAAGTAACAATTTCTTTTTCTTGCTGTTTTTTCAGGAGCCTCTTATCATTTCTCCTTCAGCTTTCTTTTCAAGTACAGATCTAACCTTGTTTGTACCAAACTCTGGAAAAAAGTTAAAATAAAAGGAATGTTTAAATTTTGCTTCATGATACAAGTAAATACTGGAGCTGTATAGCACTTCATCCAGGGCCCAAAGGAAAGGAAGGCCTCATGACCGTGGTGGCTTGACAAAATTTCTTGGTTAGAAATTTTCATAAAAGCAAACAATTAGTCTGATTTCTTTATTTACTACCTCATGTGATGCTGACTTTCAATGAACTGTCAGCTTGCTGTGGTTTGTTCCTTTTCCTGACAGAGAAAAGAAAAAGAAATGTCGAAATTGAAAACAGTCATGTTGCTTACATCTCCCTTTTTTTGCTGGAGCCAGTGAATGCCCAGCGGGCATTATAATGGATGGGTGTCGCTTTACAAAAAAGTCTTCGGTTGGCTTACGCTTTTAAATGTTTTAGCTTTCCACAGGACTTTGAATTTGACAGTGATTTTCTGACTGCCCCAAGTAAAGAACACAAAATACAGTTCATTTCCTTCAGTAAAAATGAAACGGAGCAACTCTGCTAACGTCCCTTGCATGGGAAAAAGGTTCAGGCAGCCCTGGAAACCGAGCCACTGTTTGTCCTGTGATGCAGACATTTTTCACCTTCTTTTCTTCCAGACAACGAATAATTAAAGTATATGTTTTGTACAGTGTCACCGTTATCAGCATTAATTTGTACTGAACACAAAAACCAGGCTATTTTGGGGTATGTATACTTGTTTTATTTGACCTAGCTAGGAAATGGGAATAGCTGTGGTCCTTAATGAGATTTCTTTATACCACATTGTTTCAGCCTCGTTCTTGGCAGTAATCAGTCCCTTTATGACTTGGTGACTAGCAGGGTAGCAAAGAGTGCAGGAGTTCTTCGGTATGTTACTGCTTGGCAAACTGAATGAAGAAACTTGCTGGTATTTTTGTGGCTGTAGCTCTGAGGATAGACTAAGCATCAGGACTGTCACTGACTCTTTTCAAAAAGCTGAACTGAATTACAAACTTCTAAACATAATTATTTCTCCCAAACTGAGCCTAAAGACCAATTCTTGTGTACTTATGGAGTTGGCTTAGCAAACCCTTTCACTCTCTCTATATGCTTCCACAGAATATACAATCGCTTTGACTTATACACTCTGTCTAAATTTAATATTGGGCCATCTGGCTATGGCAATGAGCACATCTTGAGCTGCTGTCTTTGGTCTTGGGGACTGAACAGCCCTGGCTATGGAAAGTCATGGGAGCAAACCAACAATGCTAAAAGAAATGATTATCCAATTCCCATGTTTGCTCCAGTGTAAAAGGCCCTCCTATAGCCTCCTCATGGCCCCAGACACTACAAAACATATATTGTTGGTAGAGATTATGAATTCCAATGCTCTTTACTGCGTGTATCTACTTTTCTATCTGTATATGTTGCAATAAAACCACATGCACAAGGTTATAAAAATAGCCTGGAAGTGATTGACATGCTAATAATGCTCAATCAAGTCAATAATGCTCATGTAACAAGCTCCTGAGAAAATAATATTTTTGGTCAATAATACACTTTTAAAAATGAACTGTTTGTTTTTAATTAACCTCATATTTAGTCATTTAGTCATGCCATGTCCATCAAGCACAGTAGAGAAAAACACGTGCTGTCTTGAAACACTGCGTTGTTGCCTTAAACTTTCATCTCTTCCTTCTTGGCTTTCTCTTCTGCATTCCACCTTAGCGTGTTTTGGAGGATTGAGGCAAATCATGGCTTGTCATGTTGCTTCGAATTCAGTGCTTCTCCTTTGTAAGAAGGGTGTTAGGTGATTCATCTGTGACAGAACATCCCATTATGTTGTGACAGACTGTCAAGGTGAACCTGCTGTAAGTACTTAGCAACAATATAGTGCTTCTAATGTGTCACTTGGCACTTTTTTCTTTTTCTTTTATTTTTCTTTTCTTCCTTTTTTTTTTTTTTTTTTTTTGGCTAAGGGCTGACAGATTTTAATCCATTAAGTGATCCAAAAAAACAGTGTTTGGAATTGTGTAACGCTCAGTAAAATTGAGCAGGACAGACAGTGCCCACAAATTCCTGACAGGGAGGAAATAGGCCCTGTGGTCTTAAGACTCTCCTTGTCACATGATGTTAAGTAGTACATTGCGGGGTTTTGTTTGGTTTGGGTTTTGTTTGTATCTTTTAAGGGGAAAATTATATGCTACCAGGGGAGGAATTTTTAAAAAGTAAATGGATTCATATCCCAGTTATGAAGGAGATCTGAAATCAGTTATAACAGTTTTGAGATGACTTTCAGATACATAGTTCCTTGGGCTGTTTTGTTTCTGTGTTGACTTACCCATAGCGTTAGGCTTAGGCAAGCTCTGGAGTTCAGCGTTTCCCTGGCCAATGCTCCGCTTCTCAGCTGCTCCAGGGATTTCACAGTAGCACCTTATCCCTTGCATGGGGCTTGTGATTAATTGCAGCATCTTTCCAGTCCTCTCGTTAAAAAACCTTTTTGTACCTGTCAGCGCAATCAGATTGTGTGCGGCTGAATTCATATTAAAAATAGGAGCGTGAAGTTGAACTTCAGACGTAGCCTTTACGACTTAAAGGCTACTGGCTGCTGAGTGCTTTTGTATATAAGGAGTCTTAATTAGGTGCCTAAACGTTATTTTAGGAGCCTGTCATTAAGTAACCATTGTTTTGACAGTTTTTGCGTGCCCCTGTGTTCACGTATGGTCAGATAAGTATCATAGTGCCTATAGGAACCCTTACTTTCTCTTGATGCCAAGTTCACCTATCTTCCCCAAAGTCAGTAGTAAATTGATGACTTCTTAGAAAAAAATCTGGCTCATGGTTTTGAACAAAACTGCAGTAGATGGCATCCATCAACTTGATTACTGAGAAACGTGTTTAAAGTAAGACAAATACTAAAGGTTAAAGGGAAGACAGAAATTGGAAATCTAATGCATTTTAGTGCAAAAATGAGTCCTGCTTAACCCCTCAGTATTTCTCTGTATTGTATTCTTTTTCTTTGCCCGGACGATAAGTGAAACCTACATCTAGTACTGCATGGGATAAAGGTTGCAGTGATTTGAATACCATGTAATCTTGATTTAATTGATTTTGCATGGAATGTATAATAGCACCCAGTTTTATGTAATTTTTGGCCAGTTCTAACAGCATTTGATTACAATACCTAACATTTTCGATTTTTTAAAAAAAAGGAATCTCCGATTTTTGAAGTGTAGTAATGGTGACACAATGACAATACCCTGTTATTTAAAACATGACAATGAAGTTACTTGCTGTCTGTCCTTTCATTCTTTATTGTGAGTCCCTGTGGTATGTTACTAACATCATTGGCTAACTATCAACTGAGCTGAGAATCACAGAATCACAGAATGGTAGGGGTTGGAAGGGACCTCTGAAGATCATCTGGTCCAACCCTCCTGCCAACACAGGGTGACCTAGGGCAGGTTGCACAGGAACGCGTCCAGTTGGGTTTTGAAGGTCTCCAGAGAAGGAGACTCCACAACCTCCCTGGGCAGCCTGTTCCAGGGCTCCGTCACACTCGCAGTGAAGAAGTTTTTCCTCATGTTGAGGTGGAACTTCCTGCACTGCAGTTTATGCCCATTGCCCCTCGTCCTGTCACTGGGCACTACTGAAAAGAGACTGGCTCCATCCTCCTGACAGCCACCCTGCAGATATTGATAGACATTGATAAAGTCCCCTCTCAGCCTTCTCTTCTCCAGACTCAACAGCCCCAGGTCTCTCAGCCTTTCCTCATACGAGAGATGTTCCAGTCCCTTAATCATCCTCGTAGCCCTCCGTTGGACTCTCTCCAAAAGTTCCCTGTCTCTCTTGAACTGGGGAGCCCAGAACTGGACACAACACTCCAGATGAGGCCTCACCAGCGCAGGGTAGAGGGGGAGGAGAACCTCTCTCAACCTGCTGGTCACACTCTTCTTAATGCACCCCAGGCAGGATACCATTGGCCCTCTTGGCCACCAGGGCACATTGCTGTCCCATGGAGAACTTATTGTCTACCCAGGATGCCAAGGGCCTTCTCCATGGAGCTGCTTTCCAGCAGGTCAACCCCTAACCTGTACTGGTGCACGGGGTTGTTCCTCCCCAGGTGCAGAACTCTACACTTGTCCTTGTTAAATTTCATGAGGTTCCCCTCCGCCCAACTCTCCAGTCTGTCTGGATCCCGTTGAATGGCAGCACAGCCTTTTGGTGTATCAGCCACTCCTTGAATGTCTTCTGCATCTACCTTCTTTGAACAAAGATCAAGTTATTTTTGTTCCGGCATTCATTTTTAAATCATCAGAGTTGAGGAAAAGATAGCTGTGTCAGGACGTGATATTTGCATCCTGACTGTTGCATTGTTTGGGAAATGGTAAAGCTATCCACAGAGACCAAGAGGTGGGTCGGAGGGATGGTTGTTACAGGCCTTAGTTCATAAATGTACTCTCTTCTGTATTTTTTCTGCAGTCAAGATATATTAATACAATGTTTTTCCATCGTTGGCTGAAATAAAGACTTAGAAAAACTGTTTCAGGTTCATTTCAGAGCAAACAGATGAAACCAGAGATAAATTTAGATCAATAAGTTCTGCAAAATAAATAATGGGTGAGGATGTCATTTTTCAGTTCTTTGTGAGAGGGTAAGGCAATGGCACACAAATTGCATTGTGCTGAATGAGGCAAGACCAGGGTGGAAGTATTAGTCAGGAAAGAATATCAGAAAAATACTTTATTTTGTTAATAAATAGGGTGTTGCTTTAAAGAAAACAAAAGAAAGATTTCAAGAAAAACATATTCTCAGTTGCCTGTGCTGTTAGGAAATGCAGACATTTTGGGTTTGCGTTCTCCACCTACATACATGTGCTTACTTTGGTCTGTGTTCCTCTTGCTTCTGAATTTTTTTTTATCTTGGGGATGAGCCTTTGCTATTACTGAAAACTACTGTTTTTTTCTTTTGAACAGAGGCAAAATGCCTTTCTTTCTAAAATGATGCAATATGTATTTGTGAAGAGAATCCAGCTTTATGGAAAAGGCATTTTCATGTGCTCCGTTTCTTGTTTGTAAGCACAGAACGAAGTGGAAGTGTTACACTGTCAGGTGTCTAAGCAGCATGTCTACGACTGCTTTATTTGTGTTACACTTAGTTTTATGAGCCAAGCAGAATGTCTTTTCTACCTGTTTTTTTTTTTTTTCAGAAACAGGGGAATTATTATGGTATTTTATCGTTTCCTCATAAATTTTTGCTTCTTGTAGTTTTACTGTAATCCGCTTTTTTTTCGGCCTGACACCATCTTGCTGTTTTCAATTGTTTCACTGCCTTGTAAATCTGAACACTTAGTCTTCCATGAAAACCGTAAGCACAAGGCATACGCAATAACCCTTCCAGGGGAAGAAGAGACTCTAGCTCAGGCTGCAGTAGCATCTAGTGGGCTGAATTCCCATCTAAAATGTGCCTTGTGAAATCTCTGATCAGATCATTTACCTTACACGTTCCTCTGTGTGGCACAAGCCTCACTTTTTGGAACAGGGTGACTCCTGGTCAGGAGTATCTTTGGATACTTTTGGTTTTGCTCTGTCCATCTATATACGTGTGCTTGCTTTGGCCTGTGTGCTCCCATTTGTGTATTACTTGGCAATATGGTGCTCTTTTTATGTCCTTTTTCTAAAAGCAGGAAATATAGCTGATGGTAAATTGTTATATTTGCTCTAAGCTCTGCCGCTTTAAAGTAAAACTTCGGTTTACATTCTTAACCCTGAATTTCCATTTATGAATAATTTAATAATACAGATTTGTCACATCAAAAGGGAAAGGAAACAATAGGGAAAAAACCCAAATCCAAACCAAAAAACCATGATGCAGAGAAAATATCTTAAGGAAATGCTGAACAACTGCAATTAGCATTGACTTGAAGTTGAATAAAGCCAATAAAAGACTGGAAAATATATTTTACGTTTCTCCAAGATGTAGGGTCTTTCCTCTTTGAAAATAGTGAATTAAAAAACAATTCCAGTCATCAAGACTTTGGCTAATACCAGACTTCAAGATATGCAGAAGCTGGACACCTGTTGGGCTTTGGTCTGTGTTTTGTTTTGGTATTTTTTATTTAATAAAAGAGAATCATTAAAGCAGATCTTTTTCCAAACTCTAAGAATGAGCTGACAATGAATTACAAACATTGTGAGAAGGCAGCCCCTGCTTTGTGTGTCCAGTTCATGGAAGGCTTTAGAAGGTCAACTGAACTGTGCTGCTTTAGTGTCAGATGAAGGTCTGGCCACAACCGCCCTTAATTTCTACATGAAGCTGCTGAAGATGGATTAGAATAAGTTGATTCTCAAGGTATTTAATTTGAACCAGCTTTTAAGTTTGGTTCCTTACTTACAAAATGGAAAGACTGTGAAAATTAATGGTCCCAGCCTGTGCCTGTCTGGATTTTGATGGGGATGAGAGTTGCTGAGGGAGCAAAGAAATAGAACAGATCTGTATATGGACACAAACGTGCAGACATTCAGTCTGGAACATCTCCATAGCTGCATATGCTTTTGCAGCCCTTCTTCAGTGTTTCTCCAGTCCTTGTTGACTGGTCCTTAGCTTGTCTGAGCATGCTGTCTTCTCAGGAAGAGTTTTCCCCATGCAGTAGCTTTGTGTGAAATATAGCCCTGCTTGTGACCAGAAGTAGTTGAGCATGCTGCCCAAATTGCCAGAGGGGCGGAGGTGCACCCTTGAGTGTGCCTGCGTTCTCCTGCGTCATGGAAGAAGGATGGAGAACCCTTGTGCGCGTGTGAGCATGTGTTCCAGTGCAACATCCTTCACTTGCTATCAAGTCAGGTAGAGGGGAATGATGACTAAGCAACACTGATGATCCACAGCTTGTTTCCCTCCCAGCTCTTATTTGTGGCTTGATTTTTGGGGGTAACTACTTAGATTTTGATTGCAGTGCAATAAACTCAACATGTCCTTAAAAAATATGAGATGCAGAGAGAAGGACTAAAGTTTGTCAGCTTATGCTGAGGACTGACTGAAAAAACCTGATATGAATTCCACAAAGCAAATTAACTGTGGCACTTCTGTAAATTCAGAAAAGCTCCTGCCATATTCAAGCAATTTTTAAAAACATCGTATTTTAGCAAACTCAATTTAACTGCCATGGTTTTTTCTGAATTTTCTTCCCATCACTACTGATTATCCAGATTTTTGTGCCTGAACCAGAGCTTTCTCATTGATCTGCTTAATTATTCATTTTACTATATGTTGTGTAACAGCAATACATAGTACCTTCAGCTCTGGACAGTAGATCTGTTGAAATCAGTGGAAAACTGACGTACATTGAATTAAGCAGAATCAGCAGGTTCATTATAATTTGGAGCCAACAGACAGAAAAGACTATACGATAGAAGCTCATGGCACTCATTTGTAGAGACTACTAAAATACAGCTTTTTGCGTGATGGGAAGGAAGTTCTGCCAAGCTATGAGTAAATTGTCCTAGTACAGGCTAATGATTGTAGATAGTTTAATTTTGCTTATTACTATTTTTACGTTAATGCTGAAGAAGCATATATTTTTCATATGTGTCTGTGAGAGCTAAAGGAGTCAGGTTTTCTTCCTGGAACCCAATTAAAAGGAATATTATGCCTTGGGAAAATTATAAAAATATTTTGGCCCATAGCAATAAAACTTTAAAATGTTTAGGTCGTGATGAACTCCCTTTTGATCTGTGTAAAAATGTGCTATGGGGCCATGCTGCATCAAGAGTCTGTAGACGATTCCTGATCTGAACACAGCAGCACGGTAACTGTGTTTTATTTGAAATCTTGTCCAAAACCTCTGTTTTAATAAAAGGAATTTCTGTCATTAATAAAAAGCTTCCTTTGAGTTCGGTGGGTTTGGATCAAATTATAGTGACTTCTATATAATGAAATATTTGTGTGTTAATATAGCACCGAGTGACTTTGCTAATCTGGGATGTTGGCAGGTGTTCCACACTGACTTTGTGTTTTCAGAGTACTGTGGAAAGTTTTGTGTTAGCAAAATATCCAATTCTCCAGTCAGGATGGAGCAACGCTATTTAAAAAAAATCTGCAAATTTAAAGTGAATGAAAATACGTTTGTTTGTGTGGTAAGTGGGTGGTTGAATACTTTGGTTTTTAGTATTTTGTGATATTTTTTCACATCACAAATTGCAAAATCTCAAGGTTTTTTTATCCCTATGTAACCCAAGATGAATATTTACTCAAATCTTATTTTAAGGGTTTTTCATTGTTTTGAGATAAGCTGCTTCATTCGGATTTAATGCTGCAGGTTTCAAAATTTCCGTTATGAGTAAGCCATTTGATTCTTCTACAATTCCAAGGATTTGATATATAGCCATATATCTTATTAACAGCAGATTTCGGTGACAACGAAACCAGGGTATTCTTTTACATTTGGTGCTTGTTGTAGGAATTCAAATTACATAATGGCTCCACTATTAAATAAAACAACTAGGTAAACATCATTTAGCTTGCGAGCAGCCCATGTTTCATACAACACTTATCAGTCTGCAGTCTGGGTCTGCTTTACATTTTCTAAGAGTTTACCAAAACAAATATAAGGGCAAATATACCTTGGCTTCTTCTGCACGGTGAGTTTTAAAGCTGAGGGAATGTCCTGGACAAGCAATCTATGCCCCAGTTGAGCAAGGTATTTATGCTTCTCTCTCCTTGCAGGTGACGGTTGGTTTAGAGCCGGGTGTGGGGTTGATGGTTTAGAGCTCAGCTACGCTTTGGTGCCTGTTACAAAGACAACCTCCTCCTAAACTGGATTATTCCTACGATAATGACTTTACATTAAAAATTTAATCCGGAGGCACCATTTACAATCGTATAAGCTGAAATGCCATTTAATGAACCTTAAATATGCTCCAGCCACGTAACAAGGGCACCTACTTTGCTAACATCTGTACTCTTACAGCTCTTTTCTCTACCTGAGACTGAGTGCGTCTACTTAGGGAAGACCTTAATCATAAAAAAAAAAAAAAATATATATATGGGTGGAAATAGGCTTTGGTCAGTAGTACAGTCAATTCGTAGTGCATCCAGAGGTGAGATCACAGCCTTTTTGGGGTGCTACCCAAGTGTTGCAGCTACAATACTCTCAGATTTCCGTTGGGTCTAATTGGCGTAAGAGAGTAATTGGAGGAGAGAGTCAGGATCCTCCTTTCTATTCTTGTAGCATTCTGTGAGCAGAAACCCAGTTGTTCCATGTTACGGGTAGACACCTGACATGGCAGCATTGTAGACTGACTAACAAAAAATGAACTCTGCAGGTCACTCTGGTTTCCAATAGTTTGTAACACAAAAAAGGGAGGAGAGGAAAAAGCTGTAGTAGAGGGCATGGAAATGTCTTCAGAGCCTGCCTGCCTGATCGCGTGCAAAGAGTTACCTTGTCATGGTGTCTTAATTCTGGTTGCAGCTCAGGGAATTCTATTCTTTTCAACTGCTGCGTTTGTGAAATTTGGAGCTGTGCAACTGTCCAAATCATGGATAGTTTGATTAATTTTGACTACCAGACTAAGTAACAGAGTAGGACATTCTTTGTGTTGAAACGCGAATTTTATCTTGTAAACTGGATAAACTGAACCTGAAGCCCGCTTGCCAGCTCCTATGAGAAGAGATACCGACACAGGAGATGTCAAGTGCACAGTGTTAGGGTTTCACCTTGTTTTGCTAACTAGGTATTGGTGAATGGGATACATTCATGTCCTACCTGTGTGATCAGAGATAATGGTGGACTATGACTATTAGACCTGATACAGAAAAGGGTGACTAAAGCATAGGGACATCCACATGGCCAACCATGCCTAAGAATAATGGAAATCCTCCATTTTCAAGAGTAGTGGTCAGAGTCTTCTGGCGTTATGAGGTACCCACAGTGTCTCTAACATTTATAGTGATTTGTCTCTTGTGGGATTCAGTCCATCCCACTATTTCTAGGGTCTCCAGACCTAAAACTGGAGGTGAAGTGAGCAGCACTGCAAACCACAGAAGCCATCCTCCATGCTAGGACCTCCTTGTGTGCAACCTGCCTCTTTAGTTCTTTTCTTTCACAGTAAGAAAGCTTTGGGCATTTCCCAGGAACCTTCTAGTAGAACCTCTAGTCTGAGTCTTAACCACTACCACCCCGAAGGCCTTCCTGCTTATTCACCCTATCCTTTTCTAGACCGTCTTAGATTATTTTGCTTCCAATTCTTTTTTCAGAAGACAAATGAACAAGGCTAAGTCTCTGAAGTCTTGTATGCTCTCCGGGATCTAGCAGAGCAGGTAGTCCTATTCTCATCTCTTCTCCGTGTCAGGATATCCCTGTTTTTTCACTCTTAGCATTTTTCCTATGGTTGTAGCACCTTGCCCCATGGATAACTGCAAGGAAAGCGATCAGATTTCTCTTCTGTGTGGCCCTTCTCTGAGGCTCTGAATGAATGCAGAAGTTGGTCTCTGTGCAACACTTTGCAGAACTTTCCTTGTGTCCTGTTTTCTATCATATACAAAGCACACAAATAATTCAGTGATTTGGGGATTTGGATTTCACTACGGTTCAGTTGTACACCGTGGAGGACTATAAAAGGAACAGAGACTTAGATTTTTATTTTATTAGATAAATTCACTAATAAAATATTATTGAAAATACTTATGTACATTTTAATACAGGAGTAAATTTACTGGAGACTTTGGAGATGGCCTAATATAAAACAGGTGGGAGCGAAAGGCAAATCAGTTTTCTGACAGTATTCCTGAGATCTTACCTTTTAGCCTATGTGCTACAGCGAGCTGATGCTGCTATACTGTCAAATTGGTACAGCATTTGTATTGATACTGCAGCATTTATCTACAGTTGTCGTGGCTCAGCCCCAATAGTGGGGGCTGGTTGGGATGGGGGAGAGAATCAGAAGGGTAGAAGTGAGAAGACTCATGGGTTGAGATAGAGAGTATCACAACAGTGTAGATATTGTCGTCTTTCTGATATTCCAACGCCCAGGACCGGTATTTGTGCTTGCCCTGCGATAGATGAGGAACTGTCCCACATGTTATTTGGATCTGTATCTTTAAACAGAGATTTCTTAAAGTGCCTAAATGAAGATGAATGACTTTCAATGGGAAATCTGAGGGACCAACAATTTCTTTTCTTTCAATGATTTTTCTTTCATGACTGTTGCTGGTTGCCAAGAACTGGATGACAAAAGATGTGATTTGCAACCACAAAATATAGCATCCTTGTACTAATGAATTCTAAAGTAATATATTTCGACAAATACGTAAGGAAGCAGTACCTTATGTTTATACCATAGCAAGATGTTCCTGCTTCTTCTAAAAGTGGAAGTTTTGAGGGAGCTTTTCTCTAAAGAGATATGAGATTTCTGGAAGTTCTAAAATAAAAGGAACCTTTAAGGAAAACATTTTAATTTTTAACCTATGTGTACACACAATAGATCTTCACTAACCAGCTTCTGCAAGATGAGGATTTAATCTCCAGACTTAAAGATTTTATGTCCTCTAGTGGAGGTTTTTACTAGACTGCTTAAATCTTCCCTAGAATTTCAAGCAGAAAAGTGAATGAACTAGAAATATAAACCTTTTCAGCCATGTGTGAGAAAGAAACGCTGAAAAATGTGGTTTTTCTGTTTCCTATTTGATTGCTAGTGATGTACTTTTTTGGCTCATCTTTGAATGGCTCATAACCCTGTTTTACAACCGCTTCTTTTTAAGAAAATGGAACTTTCCTCTCTTGGATTTCCTTGAAGAATTCTCCCCTTGTTGCAATGCTGACATATGTTACCTTATACACACTTCAGCCGAGATGTTAGCAAGAGTACTGTTAAATTAATCTCTGTCTCCGTTTAATGCAACAGTTTGGTGATCAGTAAATTTAGTAAACAGTTTGAAAAGGTATAAAGCGATGTTAATTTTTTGCAAGAGGTATGTTTTGCATGAAAAGGAAGAGTGGAATGAGTATTTTTGCATGTCTTTGGGACCAAAACATAATGCACTAACACGATCTCAGTGGTGTGAGTTATAATATGGTTTGGAATGTTGTAATGCTGTTATACGCCGATGTGGGATCCTAGGAATAGGCTGTAGAGCCATAAAAGTCCCACGGTCTCTCCCGGTCAGAAAGGAAAATGTAAGCCAAGTAAACTGGGAATGATTCAGGAGTCCTCAATCTTGTACTGGAGCCTAGGTTGGTGCCAAATGGAGAGGAGCTGTGATGGTGTCTTTTAGCCAATTAAATTATTTTTGGGGACAAGAATAGACTAGCTTTGGGGAACACAAACTTCTCTTCACGTCTGAGTTGAATGAAGTAGACCCCACGCCCAGTGCAGTTTCTGAGTTTAACTTCGCATGCAACTCTGTTGAGTAGTTTTCAGTTCTTGCCTAGCTGGTGTCTTTATTGCAGAGATGAACATTTTAACTAAATGTTTTTGAATCAGCAGCTGATGTCATGTGTCTTGACTTTAGTGAGGCTTTTGAGACAATTTTGTGCGCTATCTTAGTACATATTATTATTACACCATTAATATATATTATCACATCATTAAATGTTAGTAGTATAGAATATACTCTGGGAGGGGTGCAAGCTTTTTGGAAACCCAGTTTCAGAGACTAGCTATTAATTCCCTATCAGTGTGGGAGGGCATACTGCATGGGCCATGTGAAGTTAGTTTATTCTTCACAATTTTGTTTGGAAATAGAAGAGATTTGGAAAAAAACATTGGAGATCTGCAAGTGTGTTGGAGGACAAGCTCAGAATTTGAAATTGTCTTGACAAATAGAGGATGGGTTTTGGTTATTAGCTTTGTCTCTGCTGAATAGAGGAAAAAATTGTTGAATGCCTCATGGCAATCCATGGTCTGCAAAAGATGACTTGTGATTTACTGGGACTGAATGTGAATTGGCAATGTCTCATTGTTGTGAAAATACAAACATTGCGATAAAGTGTATCAGCAGAATTACAGCCAGTGGGACGTGTGATACCATCTTTCCTCTCTATTTGGCTGTTGAAAGGCAAAGACCTTAACTGGAATATCACGACCAGTTTTGGATACCAAGCCTAAATAAAAGTGTCTAGTCCAAAGATCGTCAGTGGAAGTGATTAGCAGTCTAGAAATTTGAAGTTCAAGGTGAGATGGGGTTGCTTAAAGAATAAAATACTTGAGGGAAAACGGTAACTTGAAATGTCTAGAAGGCTGCTGCAAGGAAGAAGAGAATAACATTTTTTCCGTACCTGTAACAGACATGATGTGCTATAGTGGTCTTGAGTGGTCTTGAGTTGCTGCAGAAAGGTGGTTGATGTTCCCTAAATGGTGGGGTTGTTGAAATCATAAAGATTGTTTGGATGGGTTGGGAATCTCTACTATTACAAGAATTTGACAGGACGCTAGCTGTGCATCTATCAGGAAGCAGCTGCCAGGAATGATGCAGGAGAGCTGATCCTATTCGTAAGACTGACAATAGACAGACTAAGCAATCTCTTGCCATACGATTCTGTGATTTTTAAACCAATGTAATAATTGGAGATCTTTTAATGCTAAGTTAATACTTGAAGTCATGCAACTTCAGCATCTTGGTCAGTGTTGCATTTCCTATAATTCATTATGACAACATCACCGAACAGTATCATGCAGCAGACATTATGCCCGCAGCACACGTGACACAGTGTTGCTGTATTTACCTCATTTCACATGAAGCAAAACTTAATTCTCTATATGCATAAGTCCCTTTTCCCTTCAGCAAGTGTTGGAATAGAGGAAAGAAATTATATTGAGCACCCCAACTAAAAGAAGCACTATAATGTGGATGTACTGCCTTGGCTAGCACCAGAGAACCCAGACAAGAAAGAGCTTGTCTGCAGACGTTACCTCCAGTGTTTGTGGAACAACCACACATTTCCTTTAGAAGTGTTTAATGTGGATGGGAGCTATTTATTCTAGCAAAATATGAGCATTACTAATGAATTTATTCAATGTTTTATCTCAATAATAATGAGTTTAATCTTCTGTACTGATACAAGCACAGAAAGTGCTTCATTGAAGTCAGTCATGAAAGCTTTTAGAAAATGCATAAATATCCATTAAGTGTACTTGGTCTTTTCAACCTTTATTTTGGAAAAGAGACTCCTAACAGATGTGCATAATTTGATTAAAATCTTCCTCTTCAGTTGTTTGCTCTTACTGTTTCTTGAATGCTCCAGTAACAGCTTGTTAGGAATTTAACATCATTGTTACTTAATGTCTGCGTGTGTGTAGGTAACGATGCGATTTAAACCAACATGGGAAAGTTTTCACTTACTCAGATTCCGGTTCAGTGAGGTGAATGCACCTCAAGTAGATAGCATTGAACATCTAATCTGTGTTTGCAGCAAGGCAGCCAACTGGGTAGCTGTTTGTGATTGCAGGCGTTCCATAATGCCCATCACTGCAAGTTGCGAAGGCCTTAAGGCCTTTTTATTTAGTTTATTAGTAAACGTGAGTGATACGGAAACATTAATGCCATTTCGTAAGAAGGGAGGCTGAGGCCAAGTGGGGCTAAATGACCTATCTAAGTGCTACAGAGCAAGGAACCCAGATCTGCTCTTCAACCACAAGGAGAGCCTGGTGGCACTGCCTTGCATTTAGAGGGTAGGAGCATCTCACGTGTCCTACAGGGCGTACGTTCATTGAATTCCTGAATGCGTGTTGAACACCATTGGCAGCTCTGCTGTTGACAACAAAGAACACATATGGGACGAAGCACAACTTAACTGCTTCATCATGAAAGCACCTGCTTGCTAGCTCGTGGTCTGAGTTGTCCTCTCTGTGAAGCGGATTGGTGTTGCAACGGGTGGGAACAGCTTGTCGGATCTTGACACGACACCTGTGCCGATAGTCTGAAGCGTGCTGCATTTGGTCCCACTTTTGACAACGGATTGCAGATCCCAGGGGCCGATCTGTGATACACTCTACATTTCAGTAGTTTGTTTGTCCGTGTACTTCTCTAATCTCTCACGTTTGCAATATTTATTTTGATTTGATTATAATCTTACTTTTACTTCTACTTATATATTGACATAAACAGGGAATTGGAAATGGTAAGAGCTGCAGTTTAGAAAGTGTGTGTTTAAAATACATAAAGAGTTGGAGTATTAAGTCTCCATTTTCATATCCAAAGTCTATATGGTATGTCAGGTGCACGCAAGGGACATTTACATCTACACTTTTGTTATTTGATATCAAGAAGATCCTTATCTGACTATTGCTCTCTATTTCTCCAAGGTGCCGCTTGGAGTGAGCTGCTTGTAGTCCTCGGTTAGACTCGATTAGTACCAACCTGCTTTCCCTGTGTCAAAGCCAGCACTTGAATCACTGGCTGTTTCCTTCTGAACAAGGAACGGAATGCAGTCACCATGATTTCTGACAGCATCGCCGTGTTTCTGGGTGAGCTCACCCTCCTTTGCTCCAAGGTAAATACTCTTTCTTGTTGAAGAGATGAGGCTCCTCGGGGTGACGTTCCCTTTGGCTCACCCAAGAGGCACGTCCTTGAGCACCGAGTCAGCGGCCGGTGCAGAGGCAGCACTGGCTGGTTATTCTCGTGCTGCCCGAGAATTCCTCCAGCAGCACTGGTCCCAGAAGCAGAGGCGAAAGGGCTTCGTTTAGCACGTTAAACAATTTCTAGATGGGGCAAACAGTCAACTGGAGTTGTCCCCAGAATGACAGAGGGAAATGTGTAAATAACACTTACACAGTAGATTTTTGTTATGGGAACCCCTGCCTACTCCGTTTGCTTTCTGAGAATATTCCAGCCAATGAGGTGTGAACATTCAACAAAACAGGAAGCTTTAATAAAATAATCCAACTTTTTGTTTCTGTGAAAATTTTGAGCTTATTGTTCTTAGTGTTATACAAGAAATAATTCCAAGGATTAGGCACATCTGACTAATGTATTTTGAATGTAAAAGCTTTCAAGAAACTGCTCTAAAAGTTATTTGATGTTGTATAATGTGTTCATAGACAGTTTTGAAATGGAAAGAAGTCCGAAATGCATGGAATAGATTATTCATTAGCCATTACTCACCTACTTCTATTAGGTGGCTGCTGGTCATTCCCATTAAAGCCTGTCTTTCTCAGGCAGGCCTGGCAAGCTTCCTTGCTGTATGTGGTAAATGAAGCTAATTGCATTGCCCGTTCCCTGGTTTGTTTTCCAGAGTGCGTAAATGCCTTTGGTTTTAAAGGCAATATTGAGGTAAACATTTGTGCTGCTGTTAAATACCATTGTGGCACCAGAGAAATACTTCACACTTTAGCACTGGCCATCTGTGGACTTGAGGTTTCCTTTTTTTGGAGGGTTGATTATGCTTTAGAGCACAGACTCGCTGAGTGATAACTCTTGAAATAAGTGCATCTCATGGTTGGATTTAACCTACTCTCCTCCATACACACAACCCTGCTGGGTTTTTGGTTTTCCTTTTTTTTGTCCAAACAACTACTCAGCATCTGGGCAGATATCCATAGAGGAGCTGGGCTATATGTCCTCTGAGCTTTTTCTTAGTGCAACTTCTAGAAGCCCGAGGGCTTGGCAAGGGGAGGTTATGGGGGTGGGACTCAAGCTAGGATGGTTCACAGAAGTCAGCATCATTATCCAACAGTTGCAGCCACTGCCGTGCAGCTGAGATACTGTGACTAAATGAGGGGTAAGAAGACAAAATCAGGTTCATAGCTGTGGATGGACTTTTGCTGTAGCATCTTCATTATGTCTTTTTTTGGCTTGAGAGACCCCTGGTACTATCAGAAAGCTCGTGCAGGCAACTCAGCCTGAAACGCAGGCTTGGAAAGCAGCTCTTCAGCAAGTGGCTCAGTCAGTTCTCAGCAGCTGCCAGACGCTCGCCAGGGTGGTACTGGCAGGTTCATACTCCGGCTTTTGTGGCAGAGCTCTTCAGTGGTACATGTTGATAAAGTTTAACAGGTAGGTCACAAACCTCAGGATACTTTTTTGTGACTCTAAACTACTGACACTCTTCATGGGATTGTAAAGGTGTGTCTTTTCATGGTGCTCCAAGACCTGGTTGACCATTGTAGGTTTGGTCAAATTGGCTTGGAGGAGCCCGATGTCTTAAGAGACTTCATAGTCCATTGGCTTCAGCAAGTAGACCATGGGCTTTCATGGCTACGCACTGTGTCAGTGATGTAATTTCCACTGACTGTGGAACCGTTTTTAGGTGATCTTTTTTTATGGTCTGCTTTTCTGCCTAACTGAACTATTTGCTGGACTCTCAGATTTGGAGGATGGACTTATTTAACTGGATTAAACAGCTGCTCAGTAACAGGTAAATGTACATGTTGAGCGCTCTAAAGATCGGAAAAAATCTCATGAAGAGGCTGGGGAGTGCAGGGTGATCTTACTCTAATATTTTTCTGTGAGAGAAAGGTCTCTTTATCCACCAGTGACGGACAGGAGATAGAAGAACAGAGGCTAAGAACAAAATAGTAACCAGAAAAAACTACTCTGCAGACCATATCAAATTGGGCATCAGGCAAGCATCAGGAAAACACAGCTTGTTCTTTGAGGCTATAAGCTGCGGTGTTCAAAAGTGATTTTTGTTATTCACTACATCCATGTTTAGATTTCATGTAGTGGGTTTTTGAAAGGACATTTTATTGTATTTACGAGACAGATGTAATTATAAGAAAACTGGTTTTCTCATGTCAAAAATGTCAGTGAACGTCAGTGATGAATGGAAGGCAAACGCTTGCATCGTTACCAGGATTTGTGGACAAACGTGTGGGTTTTTTTTCTTTTCTTCCTTTGAAATACGTAATGGTGAAGGAAAAAAAAACATTAATTGGAGTTGTAAGAAGAAGTTGTGTGTTCAGTCTGAGTTCTGGATCCCTCTGTGCCCTGTCTTCTACATCTGACTTCTGTGGAGGCCCATTTTGTGTTTGTCGGAGCACTGGAGGTGCTAATGTCATGGTTTCTTGGCTCCTTTGGCATGGCCAGCAAGTCCACTGGCTTTTGTATTATTGTTTATTTAAAATAAAAAGAGTGGTGGGGAAGTTTTTGAGGGGCAACATTGGCATGGTCCAAATAGAGTAGCATAGGGGCCTCAAAAATAAATAGGTGATTCATCCTGATGGGAAGCGTTGCAGTTTGGGATAACCTTCAGAGAAAGAAAAAGGGATGTGGTGAGGTGACACCACCGTGTGAAGCCGTCTTTGTTAATTGAAGGAGATTAATCCACCTCGAAAGTAAATTATCTTATAATATTGCATTTCTTCTCTTTCTGGATGCGATTCTCTTACCCAACCATTTTCGGTAACCTGAGTGAATAGCACAGGAGCTGCAAAACTGAGACTAGCCTAAAAGAGCTCAGTACCAGAAGACGCTGAGAGTCCTTAAGTCCCACTAAAGTTATTCTGTGACCTCACCTCACCATAAAGGCGTGTTTGCTCATTAGGATTAAAAGCAAAAATTCCCATTCTGGTTAATGGGATTTTTTTTTGGTCCCTAGTGCCATCCACACAGACATCCCATTAAGGCGGCAGAAAGAACTGTAATGGCTGTACCTTGATTAAAACTCCTGGCATCGATAACGGCGCAGGCCTGTGGGATTTATTACTGTCTGTGTGGATCCTGTTTGTTTTTTCCTATGGAAATCCAAGTTTATACAAGGGGCATCAGATGGAACCTGCACGCCTTTATTATTACTAATAGCGGCTAGAAGTGCAGCTCCAAATGATGCATAACATTTTTTTTTTAAAGTAAACCATAAGCCAAGTTAAATGAACTTTAAAAGTGAACATGATTCATAACAGATACCATTTTAAAACTGACCAGACACAGCAAATGTAAATTCTGTCCTTTTAACTGTAAAATGTTTAAGCTTATTTGCAAAGGAGTTTGAAAAATTAAAACCATACCTTCTCTATATTTCTCCAGCCATGAAGAAACATCAGACTTTGCATTTGAAAGGATGGCAATACAAACTGTATAGACAGGCTAGATGTCTACTTGAATTATCTTGCTTGTTGAGGGGAAGTCTTAAACTGATGATCACATATAATCTGTAATGTATTAAAAGCATATTCTTTATTGGAGTCCCCATATTACATTTCAAATACATTTCCATGGAATGTTTCAAAATGTCATTTAAAATTATTACTTTTTTCATTGAAATGGCATGTGTCCCCTCAACACTCATCTAGAACTTTATTATTATGATTCTTTGGACAGTTTAAAGACATGAGATCACTTTTTGTGGTTTTGTGTGCCTCACACCACCTCTGTTCCTGCTTCAGTGCTAATGCCAGCTTCACATTCCCCCTAACAGTTTAGCTCCAGCTTCTTGGCCGGTGTAGGTTTTGTTTCAGTTGATCAGAGGTTTGGCTAACTTAAATATTTAGGCAATATATAATAACTATATCTCAAACAAACACTTATTATAATGATCACTTACAGCGTTTGCTATCGTTACGAAACACAGTTCCGACTTCCATTCTAGCCCCTCTGTTTTTCAATTTTTTTTTTTTTTCCATACACCCAGAGTGATTTCTGTCGCCTGGAGGGTGATTTTGCAGTAAGAGGGATTTTGAAGAAATTGCATCTTGAAAAGTTAGAAGTTAACAATGGATTAAGTATCCGTGAGTGCAACTAAATGAGAATCTTAACGATGTTATAGAATTATCCTGAGTGTTTATAGCCTAGCAAAACACTCATAACAGTATGTGAGAAAAATGAATTTTCAGCACTGAAGGTAGGCCAGGAGTAGGAGCTGGTCCAGTGCTTCCTGAAGTCACTGGGACTGCAAGATGTTGTCAAAGCACTTAAAATACGAAGGCTGCTGTGCTGAAATAGGAGACTTCAAGAAAGCATCACCTCAACCGACTTTAAACAACTTGTACTCTTAAAGAGTTGAGCTGACGTGAGCCTACTTCTGTTGACTTGAATGTACTGTGGCTAATAAAAGCACCCCAGTTCGGGACAGGTTCAGGTGACTTAACAGAGGTGAGACACCTGAAAGAGCGTGCTCCGAGGCCATGGGACAGTCACCCGTGCTTGTTTTCCTCCGTTCCTTTTTCACGTGGGAGAGTGGAATTTAGTGGAAATATCACTCATATTCAATTGACAAAGAAAAAGAAGCTGCAAACACATTTTAAAAGAACTCTGACCATCAATAGCTTAAAAGCAATGCTCACTTTTGAGGGGTTACTTTTTCTGGGTATGCCTGAAGATTGTCTTGACACATGCACTTACACCCAGCTCTAGCAACTTTTGTTACGTAATGAGATTCGAGCAGGAGCTTCTGGAGGTATGTGTGCTTAAACATCGTCTTTTGTTTACAACTGATGGCTTCGTGAGATTTCTTGAAGCTACTTTTTCATAACTGATGGATCCTCAACCGCTTCTGCTTTCCAAGGAGGGAGAAACCTCACCTTGAACAGGTCATCAAAACAATGACTTTTCTGATCCTAAAAGTGCTAAAAAGAACAACAGGTATATGGATCTTCCTGTCTGTTGGCTCCAAAAAAATGTCTGCAACTTGAGAGCTCGGCCGTGTGTGTGCCGAACCCCCAGCATGTAAACTGAGCCCGTGCTGGCAGGCTGGGAAATAAGAGTTATTATCCTTCTGTGACGGCGAGCCTTGTTGTGTGGCTTTCCCCAGCCGAGTAAAAGCATCGTTCTTGTTAATGAATAATATCAAGGCTACCTTCACTTCTTCTGTGTGTTTATTCATGAGAGAGACAGCTAATATTTAAAGTTGTTGGTTGCATCTCTGCTCCCTGGGGTGTAACATCCATCCAAGGTGACAAAGCTGGAAACGCTTCAGACTTGCTGAGGTTTCTGCACAAGTTGAATAGTCAATACATCTCAGGCTTCTGAGACCTTCTACTTTTCATTAAGTTAGCTTGTATTTCTTGTATTTCAGCATGCCATCTCAGGTGTTTTTTCCCAAGAAACCTTTGTTCCAGATCATCTGACTGTTTCAGGAGCACTTGAACAAGAAGAAAAACACGACAGTCAATTAAAAACCAATTTTTTTGCTCTGGTGTCATTAATCAAATGCACAAGCAGTCCCAGCACTGACACCTGGCAGGGTTAATGTTTAAGACCTGTGGGCAATTATAGCTCCCCTGAAAATCGCTTGGCCAGCAAGTCACATAAAAGCCTGTGATTATGAAGGAAATGGGAATTAGCAGAAAAAAATTAGGGAAACCAGTTGAAATATGTTGGTAGCAAGGAAGGCAGAGAAAAATCTGACTGATTGGAGCTCCCCTGGGGAGAAGAAACAGGGTCTAGGGGTCACTCCTTCACTGAATTAGTAGTGTCTGTCATATGAAACCAAAATAAAGCAGGAACAGAAGTAAAAGATTTTCTGTAGAGAAATTGGACTCTGTTCTCTTGCACCTACATCTCTGGGAGGCCACGTGCAATTAGTGGGCTGATTTTTTACTGATCCTAAATCAGCCATAATTCTTTTCTCTCAAGTATCTATTCCTTGCTAAAGAACATGATGTCCAGAGGTTTGACACGCTAATATTTTTAGCGATGAACAAGTCGGAGATTACACATAGCTGTAGTTTCCGTGAGCTCCTTGTCTGGGACATTCTCTGTTTTGCATCTTTGCACTCCCCGAAAGTTACTCCGTTAGAGTAAACACAGCTTTAATGAAAGCGAAGCCTCTTGTGGTTAGAGCAGACTGTAGTGCATGTGCTTTCCCTAGCTGAGGAGCGTTAGCGGACACGTTTTGTGCCGGATGCAGTCATACCTGCAGAAAAACCTGGTACGTAAACAGTAGTTTAAACAAAGACAAAAACAACGACTATTCGGACCCAACTTTTTAATAGCAATTTCTAAAAAAGCATTAGCTCGGAACTACTGAAAAATCTCTTCCCACTGAGCATGGTGCCATAATCTTAGTTTTACAAGCTTGAATTAGCATTAGGAAAATACCGGGAGAGAGCGGTGGCCTTGTTCCCCGCTGGGCCAAAGATCTGCTTCACCTGAAGGTACTTGTCTGCTGCGGCAGCTTGTCCACCGGATCCATGAGATACGTAATTTGTCATGCGCCCTATTACAAACGCCTCTGCTATCTCGCAGAGCTGGGAAGTATGATTAGCCTCTGATTTAATGTTAAATTACTTGGAATTGTGGCATACTCCAAAGAGCACGTCATTAATTTCAAATTGTGGGACCAATTCAGTAGCGATGGAGAAAACAGTTGATGAAAAATGCCAAGCCATGGCAAACGAAACACCGAAAAGGCGCTGAGGCAGTGCCAAATTACTGTGAAAATTCTGGACTTTTAAGTCCAAACCACTGTCGCACAGCTTCAAGGTTGCAGCTTCGGTGCTACAGGATAGAAAGTCACTTTAAGTAGCACAAACATCAGTAGAGCAGAAATGACAAAAAAACCTCAAAAGACAACCCAGGTATTTGAAAAGGCAACAAAGTAAAAGGGGATTTAAAGTTGTTTTGACATCTTTCTTTTTTGCTCTTCCATAGCTGTTTTTCATAATTTCTTTGTGTTTCATGAATACTAACAGCCTTATAGTTTGTATTGAGTTTTACTGTAAAAATGCCAATATGGAAAGCTGTGGTCATTGCCATTTACTTCTAGTGAAAAATCTTTGTTTTACCAAAAAAAAAAAAAAAAAAAATTTCAACATGGACATTAAGTTAATATTTATGACTTACACAAAAGTTAATGGTTGATCTTTTGCTAACACATCCACAAATCAGTATTTGTAGAGCACAATAGGGTAGTAATACTACTACTTGTTAACTTTCTATAATACCATTCATCAATATGCTTATAACTTTACAGCATACTAGATGTGTGTAGGCATAACTGCTGATTATTCTTTATTACTTCTTATAAATTTTTAGTTAAACCATCTACAATATTACTTTAGTTATTTTACTTCTTATCACCATGTCTACAAACTCAGCCAAAATTATGGTCAGTCTGAAATCTTTGTCATCACTGGTAATTAATCTTTTAGCTCCAGGTTTTGTTATTGCCTATGTTGGTTGAAACGGAATGTTCTGAGCATGACAGTTGCTGCCAATGAGATTTTACAAGGGTGGCAAACTGTTTAATAAGAAGGCACCCCCTTTGTAGTAGCATTTTCCAGTATAGAACTGTACTTTAAACTTGGAACCTCTTGAAAAAAGAGTGATTATGGAAGAAATGGTTCACTCCGACTACACGTAATACACAATAAAAATTAAGATGGAGAGAAAAGAGGGTCGCATGGTGTAAATGAAAATACATTTGAGATTTCCTCTTTCCCAAATTAAAACAACTGTTCCTATTATTTGTAATAAGTAAAATAAAACCTACTTTGTTTCATTGTAAAGTTAGTTTTCATAAAGCTCAGAAGCACTGGGATAACGGAGTAGGGAGCTTTGCTGGAAGGTGCGTATAGGTAGAACATCCACACGGGGAAGCGGAGGTGGCGGGTGGGCAGTCCTCTTTTCGCGGTCTCTGTGTCTGTAGGGCATTACTATAAGGTCGCTGCTCCGCAAAACTCGCAGTTCATGCTCAGCATTGTGTTCTCTGAGGTCAGTGGGACTGCTGGCTGGCTCCAGATAAACACGTTCCTTACAACTATGTCAGGTTACTTTTGAAAGATCAGGGAGAAAAGCGGTGTAATTTCAAGTAGTGGAACGGTGGCGGCGGTCAGAAGCAACTTCTCCGTGGTTTGAAACACGTCTACGGAATAAATACTGCTCTCAGAACAAAGACCAGTGAGGAGGGAGGGAGAGGAGGGAGAAGGCCCCTCCGGATGTATGTGATAGTCTCTGTCGGGTCCTGAGCGAGGAAGGACCAGTTAACACCCTTCAGACTCTCAGAAGGAAAAAGTCTGTCCCATGAGGTGGGGAACCGGGCAAAGACCGGACCCTGCAGCAACTGGGGTAATCAAGGGAGGAAAAGGTAAAGAAGTTACTGAGAAATGTGTCTGGGAGGTGGCGGTGACATAAGGGGGTTTTCTGGCTTTTTGAAATGGTTAATAGATTTAAAATAGTGCCTTGGTAATGCAATTGGTAAAAAAAACCCTCATGTTCCCACTGCAGAAATATATGGATGTTTATGTACTAAGAAAATATGGTATATTATGCATTATGAAAAATATGATTCAATGTAAAAAGACGTTTAAATTAACCCCACGCTGGCTATTTTCTTTTATATTTAAAACATCTGCTATAGAACAATGCCGTATTCTGCATTTTGTGTATTTTAAAATGTAGACTGTTTTTCCCATTTCAACTGAATATCGTTCCAGTAAGCACAGTTAATTTTGGAAAGGGGGTTGCTTGGCATTTTTTTCCCTATTTATACTATTGCTAAGATTACATGCATGGGCTTAGATAGCAGGTAAAATATTGACAAAACATAGTAAAAGTAAACTAGTTTAATCAAGATCTTTCTTTTTCTTAGTCCTTCATGTTTTGGTACCAGTGTGTCAGCTGATTTGGTATATCACTTTATTAGACAAAATATATATAGCAAACTGATAATGACAATGAAATAAAAATAACAAATCCCTTATATTAACTGAATTGAGGCCTCCAGGATTCAGTACTTAAGTATTGCTTCCGGTCTTTTATTTCTGTGATATTTCTGCTGGAATCTTGTTTGCTTTTCGAATGCATTGTTGAGCTTTACGTTGATATCTATTCCAGATGTTTTCAAGTTCTGCTAATTTGTTTTCCATATGATACCTACTTACAGAACCATTTCACTTGTACTTATTGCAATTGTATCTGCTAGCTGCATTCCCTTCTGGATGTAACGTTTTTCTTCCATCAGGATAGGTTTTCCCACTGCTTGTGCTATTTATTTCTGTATTTCCATAGTAGTGTCCAGGTGCATTTAAAGTCTGGTTCATGTGCCTGCAAGAGTTTACAGGTTGAGATTTGGAACTCGCAAGCACGCTGCCGCGTTAGTCCATAGGAATAGGTTGTTGCTTTTAGAAAACTAAATCAAAATTAGATCTCAGTTTTAGAAACAGAGTAACATAGGATTTGGTTGTAGTAATCATGCCTAATCTCATCCATAATGCAACAAACCATTTTAATATTATTGTCAATTCTGTACACAGTTAATAGGATTTAAACATGCACTTAAACGCTTCGCTGTACTGTACTCACAGTATTTTATGTGGTTGCACAAAATACCTGACCCTTTGCTGATACGTTATAAAAAGGAAAATGAGTAAACAGAATTACCACGTGTCGAGGTCCAAGAACTTCTCTATTCTGGGGCTTTCTCACATCCAAACCTGGATCTGAATTCCAGTTTTGCACAGTTGGTACATCTTCAGTGTCTGCTAATACCTTTTTCTTGCTTTCCAGATCGATCTCTAGCTATTTGCAGCTTCTTCGGTTTCTTCCTTCGGGCTTCTTTTTGCTCTGAATTTTTCTTCTTTAGTATGCTTCTTCGTTATCAGAGCTTCAGTTTCTAGAAAAGTCATTCAAGCACGAGTTCAGCCCAATTGGTCTTGGCTATTCTGGCATCTTGCGGAAAGTGCTTTCCACGACGGGGTCCACTCGAGGCACCTGGCCGTTGAGTGAGTAGCCTAATACTGAAAGTGCAGAGCCCGTACAGCTTCGAAAATAGGGCAGCAGCGGCTTGGATTTGTAGAACATATCTAGCTGAATTCATAGACATTTCCAGAGAGATAAACATCAGCTTAATTGAAGATCTCTACCTGAAAAACTGGGAATAGAGTGTATGTGTTGTTATGACGGCACTTGCGATCCAAGGGCTCGGTGCTTGGCTCCTTGTGATACTGCTCTCCTCGCCGAAGCGTCAGGACGGGTTTTACAGAGCACTTCACGAGCCACGCCAGAGCAACTGGAGTAACTGGTCTAAGAGAAGGCCTAGTGACGCAAGCGAACAAAAATAGGGAAAGCTTTGTAAGATCAAGAGCTCGCAGCATTGCTAGTGGTCTACTGAGGAAGTGATAGCTTCTACTCATTCCATCAACTCTTAATACGCAAACTTTTTTTAATAGCAAAACCAACCAAGGCACAGTGCGAGCTGAGTGAGGTTTGGTTCATTCTTTAATTAATTAGGCCCTTTCTAGGCCACCGCCTTCTAGAAAGTGAAAGTTATTGGGCAATACTAATGCAGAGCTCTTCAGCTTGATTTATTCTGTTTTGTTCCCGCTATGATGAGCACTTAGAGACAGCCTGTAAGAAGGCTTCTTCTTTCAAGAAAAGCCGTGTGAAAAACTAGTAAGAAAAACCTTTTCTTACAAGCTGAAGGAATTTGAGAGCTACACACATAGCATACAGGCATGGTAATTTGTTGTTTTACAGGTACAGTTATGATGACTAATAGGAAAGAATAGAAGAGAATAGTCTTAGATTTTCATTAATATCTAGTATTTGATAAAAAACCCTTTTATTTAGTTATTTTCTTGATAGGAGTGGCTTAGTCATTTTTGCCCTTTCACTAAGCAGAGGAGCTGGTATATGTGGGGCTTGTTAATAGGTGACAGTCAAGGTCAGGGGGATTACAGTGGTAGGTACAGGAAATGTTTAAACAGTCGGCTTCTGTAATGCTACATACATACATGTTTTCCAGCTTATAAATTATTCTGTTTAAAGATTTTGTCTTCGAATTCGTTGCTATAGAAGTAATGCCAATTGTTTACTTGAGTTAGTGATACGTGACAAAACACGATGTAAAATTCTGAGTTATACCTCTAAATGTGATGTCTTTGATGTTCCTGCTAATAACCAGGACTTTTAACAGCAGTAAACTCTCTGTTGTGAAAGAAGACGCTCGTCATCCAGTCTCTTCCTTTTAGAGATTTTAAAAATTCTAATCACATGACAAGCTAGAAAAATATGTTTCTGGTAGAGTAAGAAAGGCATTGACTTAAAAAAAGGTGAGAAAACCTGTAAAATCTGAGCAGTGAAGACTGTAGTGAGGAGAAGGAATGGAGAGGAATTAATTTGGTGGCCTTGCAGGTGTGAATTGTGACATTTTAGATCCTTTATTACGTTAGAATATAGTGAAAATGCCACATGTGAATCATGAACAGTGTCCTGGTTTCAGCCAGGATAGAGCTGGTTTTCTTCACAGAAGCCAGTGTGAGGCTGTGTTTTGGATTTGGGATGAGAAACTGTTGATAACGTGCTGATGTTTTGGGTTGTTTCTGAGCAGTCAAGGACAGTCCAGCTTCTCGTGCTGGCCGGCCAGCGAGCAGGCTGGGGTGCACGGGGAGCTGGAGGGGACACGGCCAGGACAGCTGACCCAGGCTGGCCAAAGGGATATTCCATAGCATATTGCGTCATGCTCAGTACATAAACTGGAGTTGGCCGGGGGACGGGAATCGCTGCTTGGGGACGGGCTATCGATCGCTGGGGGGTGAGCAATTGCTGTATTGAGCATCACTCGTTCTTGTACTTTCCTTTGTCGGTATTATTATTGTTGTTATTGTTGTTGTTTCCTTCTCTCTTGCTGTCCTATCAAACTGTTTTTATCTCAACCCATGAGTTTTTTCCCAATTCTCTCTCCCCCATCCCACTGCGGGACGGGGAGTGGGCAAGCGGCTGCGCGGTGCTTAGTTGCCGGCTGGGGCTAAACCACCACAAACATAAATATGATGTGTCTGATGCAGTCTGTTATGTTGCTGTTGGATTTAGTACTGAAGTGCTTGGTCCAGGTGAGTTCTCAGTCTTTCACAGCTCTGGGGAACCAGATCGGCACATGTTGTGGCGAAAATGATTGTGTGCCTGGGTTTTGTTAGCTGATCTAGTCTCATTTTTCCCATCCATTCTAAAAGGGAGGGGTTTTTTAATGTCTAGGTGAAAATTAACTCAAAGGGGAGGTTTTTCAACCTTCTTTTATGAGACGAATGACCGTTTATGCCATGCAAAATATCACCCTTTATTTTTATGTTAAGATTTCTTGGAATTTTTTGCAATATATATGCAAATGCTGTAGGCCACCTATGACTCTGTAAAAATGCACAGTAAATCAATAGGTAGTCCACAGGGTTGGCATTATTTAGCCAGTGACAACAGCTAGAATGAAGCTATATTTTTTAACAGCCGGGGGTATTACCCTCAGCATTCATGGAAAAATGTAAAATATCCTTGAAAAGTTCTGGCGGTCATAGAATCTTTGGGTTGGAAGGGACCTTTTAAGGTGATGTAGTCCAATCCCCCTGCACTGAGCAGGGACATCTTCAACTAGAGCAGGTTGCTCAGAGCCCCGTCCAACCTGACCTTGAACTTTTCCAGGGATGGGGCATCGACCACCTCTCTGGGCAACCTGGGCCAGGGTTTCACCACCCTCGTCTAACTCAGCGCCAGCATCATACTCCAAACATCAAACCTGCGGTAATTCTGCGATAACCTGCTCCATCTCCAGTACGTCGTATCCCCTTGGCCTTATAGGGCTTTGTGAGGAAGGACCTAAGTAGTCCCTAATGCTGGTTGAAGAAAGTCAGAAATGATAAAACTTCTGCTTTGACCTCCCTTGTGCATGTCCTTCTCTCTTAGGTACTTAGGGCATGTATTAGTACGGGAACGCACGCGGTATAACAGAAAAAGGCCGAGTTGCTAATGTGAAAATTGGTCTTAAAGATAGAATTCTGTCAGAGAAACACATTTAGCAATTAACTGGAGCAGGCAGCAGTTTTCTTGGCACAACTTAGTGTGGTTTCTGCTTGCTGTGGTCTCTGCTAAAGAAAACTTTTCTGTAATTACAGGTTAGGCCAGTATGCAATGTAAATAACACAAATAAGGCTACCTCTTTTTTTATAGTTTTGAACTCTGTTGGGTCCTGTTATCTGGTACGCAAGCTAATCCTAAATCTATTGACATTCTTCTTCAGGAAATTAGTATGGTTAGGTAGTATAAAATTATATTTTAAGGGGGTATTAGCTTTTTTAACAGAATGGTATTCATATTTACTCCTGTAGACATCTTTAAATGATACTTTGTGTGGGTTTCTAAAACAGAGATGAATAGCATCCTTCGGCGCTATTCTTGTGAACGAGCTATTGCAGCTACTGGGTTACTCTGCATAATATATTCTCACTGGAGAGCTATGGCATATACAGTATGGCAGGCAGGGATGGACTGGTGCACCTGTGCCGCTCTCCTGGGACAGCAGTGAGGCTCTACACCGGGGAATCCATCTACGCAGCCATGACTCGCTCAAGAATGAGTCCAAAAATACTTTTTTGATATGGCAAGTTCATGAAAACCTGTCGTGCTGTTTGGAAATGTTGTTTATTGAACTCGTGCTTGAGAGCGCCGTGTTTGTCTGATGCTTTTCTTGCGCTCGTGATCTTCCTTGCTAGTTGTGCACTTTTCTACTTGAATGTGCCAAAAGGAAGGAAATTGTCAAATTGCACGTGGCTCAGCCACACGTAGGTGACACTTACGCCTGCCTGGTGTTGCATTTAGGTTCAGGCACTGGGTAGAAAGTCTACTGAAACAGCTCAAGGTTAGTTCAGAAGGCTTTGCGGACCTGATACAGTTTAGAAGAAAAAAAAGTCTTAACCAAACGTATCGAGGTTATCTATTTTCAAATAAAATTAATTCCATTATCCAGCAAAGATTTATACAGATTCCTACTTTTAAGATTTTAACATACTGAAAGTTAGTTTTTTTAAAAACTTCCTTCTTCATACATCCAATTCCTAAATCTTCATAAGATAGAAACAAAATCAGGTACTATAAATTTTTTCAAGTAGAAAAATTGTGCATTAAGAATAAAGGCAAACCCATATTTAAGTTCAAAAATAATCTGGATATTTAACTTTTTTCCGGTTATGAACAAACAAGATACTGAGTACTGATCAGTTTTTGTTAACTACTAAAGAAAACATTTCATTTCAGGGATTGCAAAACATTCATAAATGGGCTGGACATAGTCACAAATTGCTTTTCAGTTGTGATCAGCCATCCCTAATGAATTTGGACTTCCTAAAACTTCCCAAATTGAATTTGTTTGCATAATGTTTCTATGAACTTCTCAAATGTTCACAAATAATTGCACTTGGCAATGGATCCTTTGAAAAAAGATTGTATTACCTTTTAGAAAAACTTGGCTTGAACTATGCAAACTTATTGGTGAAATAAGTAACGGTCCTACAGAAGATTGTGTTTCTTGAGAATCTCGGCCTTTTTGTATTCAAACGTGTGAAGTAGGTTTTCACGTTGGGTACCTCTCTGCAGCTAGCCTTTGTGAAATTAATGGTATATTTTTGATTTAGAGAAGTTTATAAATCATCAAGAAAGTTCTCTCATCACCTTTAAGACTCTTTATTATATACTACTCTTAGGTGAGTCGTACTATAGGGAACTACAAAAAAAACCTCATTACCAGCCTTCTCTCTGTTTTGGAGACTGGGTGACTTGCTTCATATTTACCTTACTGCTCTCGAAATAATATCGTCGTGTACTGCAACGTTTCAGATTATTCTGCTCTGGTTCTCCTTTTTGTAAATTATTATGTGAATAAAACTAAAAGCAGTGAAATAACAGAATGGAATAAATATGCCTTCTGTTACCGTGCCATCTTTTAGGGGAGAACAGCGTGGTGGTGGAGGGTTTGAGAAGACTGTCTTTCTTACTGACCACCGGTTAGGCTGAAAACTGTCTGCAAGGCATATTCCTCTAATAGATTAGCTTAAAATATACTAGATTAAGTGTTAAACAAGTTGGTATTAAATCCTTGCACTGTACTTGCCATATTGAAGACTGTATCCTCATCTCTGGGGATTAACAAATTCAGCGGCTTAAGCTAAAGACGTTTTGTAAATACACCCCATAAATTACACATGGGCTTTTGAGAATAATCCAGACTGCACTGTGGGATACACAGCCAGTTGGGGATGGCCGACATGTGGCTTTTCCATTGCCTGTGGATCTTGGGAATGCTCTCAGGTATGTGTCTGAGGCCGGGGCTCCATCAGCCCGTGGGCATGTGCTGGCCTGGGGGCCATCCTAAATTCTCGTTCTTCTGATTTTTTTTAGTCCTTACAGCTTTCTTTTCACTGATGTACCATGGCAAAGGTAAAATCTTTCTTCCTTACCGTGAATCCTGAGTGTGCATTTCTTCATATGGACCACCTTGATTGTCTGCTGCCAACAGCTCAGTAAGTCTTTCCTACGCTGAGTTGCATCACCAAGCATTGTGCCACTGCCAAGTACATTCGGGAATCAAGACACAACTGTTAATATAAAATTGAGAAAGCCTGCACTAATAAAGCAGCATGTCGTTTTTTCCCCTCTCCTTTCTAATATAACTAAATTCAAATTAATGCTCTCAAGTTACTATATGTTGGCATAACTTACATCATGGCTAAATCTCATATTTCATTCAGTGTTGTGATCTGATATACATTGCCACATGCATGTGCTACACATTATGAATAAAGCTTTAAAAAGCCTCCTTTTATAGCTGTTTATGTTATGTGATTGAGTTCTTGTAGAGAGAAAATTTGCCAGGACTAAAGGTTATTGCTGCCTGTTCTGCAACTAATATTGCCTAGAACTAAAGCAATTAGACTTGACAAAATATGGGCTGCTTAAAAAAATGAGCTTTTGAAAGTTGGGCTTGTAATGGAACTTGATTTAATACATGCTACTGACATGAAGATTTTAATTAAAAGAAAGAGAGAAAAATAGCTGCTCTGCTAAGATGGGAAGCTGAGAGAGATTGTTCTGCAGGTGACCAGAGTGGAGGTCGTTTTGTAGCGAAATGCAATATCGCTGAGGGGATGGGATGGATGATAGAGCATGGATGTATTCCGAATAGAACAGTAATGTTTAACATAAAATTGTGAAAAAGAACCTGTTTTGTCATTGTATCGTTCCCTCCCAGGATGCCAGAAACCTTTTTTTAGTGGATTACCTTTATTATGTGTAGCACACCCTCGAGGTTTTGGCCATGACTGGTTGCAATGCATCAAGAAGCACTAATTTCCATGCTTTATTACACGGTTGTCAAAATGAAGGTCAAAAAAATGCTGTAGGACTGTCCAGAAGATTCTCACTCATCATTCCGCAAGTGAGCAGTAACTCAGAACTTTTAGCTTACACCAGCTGTATCTAAAATACAGATGTGTGAATACTTTATTCTCTTGATTTCTGTGGCCAAGCCCAAAAATTTTGGGCTGAGTTGGATCATTCTGAGTCACTGTAAGATGGAATCTATTATGCTTTCTTAACAAAATGAGTAACAAAACAAAAACAACTGAATCAAACCAATCCAGAATGGTTAGTTCAAAAAAATAACACAATCAGATTATTTTTCAATTTCTATTTTTTATTTTAAATTTAGTAAGCTTAGTCTTGAGATGCTGTGTTGAGAGAAAAAAAAAAATGGTATTTGAATAAGAATGAATTTTTTCCCTCAAGAATTCTGGAGGCTTTTAATTTTACTTTTGGCATGGACTCTTGCTTGAGTTTGGTAATCCTTGTATCTGGCTTAAGTTTTGGAAGGGTTTTGGCAGCTCCATTGACACAAGCAAGGGGATAATCCCCCATTAAGGTGTTCCATATTGGTATTGGTATTTTTTAAACTATATTTTACCAATGCTATTGCTTCTTGCGGTTCTCTCAGACCTCTAGTATGTAATTTTCAATCATCAGTCACTGATAAACTGGGGCTGGTGCAATATTTCTAAATCTCTATTTATTTCTATACTGTGAATAAACTGAATGTTGACTTAAAAATAAATATTAGGCTAAGTGCTCTGAGTTCTACTTTCTCCATTAGATGGTAATTTAGCACCATTTAATTTAGATTAAATACAATTGCAATATAGTTGTACTCATCTAAGTGGAAGTCTATTTATTAATTCACTGATCAAAACTTTTGTGTAGAAATGGGATTTTTATGTATCCATTGAGAAACAAAACTATAACTGACCATTCACATCTCAGAAAAAAAACCTGGGATATTGAATATTTGTGATTAGTCCATAAAGAAAAAATACTGACAGGTTGACTTTTTTCTATGCATCTTTGAGTGTTCATTGGAAAAATGCCATTCAGCTCAACGATATAAGACTAACCTAATGGTTGATAAATGCTAATAAAGTTATACATGCATACAGTAATACATACATTAATAAATTCTGACCTGGGGAGGAAAGCAATGGACCAAAAGTAACTAAAAATGCATGTAGCACTGATGAAAATTAAAGAGTGGCAGAAGTCTTAAGAGTAATTAAAGAGTGGCCAAGAGAAAGTGTAAAATATCAAAGTGGGTCTTGTAGAAGCTGCTCGAAATTTTCTGCTGTGACGCATTTTGTGGTTTTTGTATTTCAGTGTTTTCAATCAAATAAAGGTGTCTAACAACAAAAAAAGCATCACATATATGTGGTTAAATAATATTACTGTGAGATGTTTCTAGGAAAAACTCCATTTACGATACCTGTCACAATTGCCTATGGAGATTGCCATGACGAAAAAATCTAGTTTACTGAAAGTATTTTAAAGTATTTGACAGACGCTTCCAAAAATCTGGAAGACAGAAAATAGTGTGAATTACAGCATAGGAGGAAGGCTATAGAAAGCTTGAAGGTTTTTTCACTTTAGAACTCTAGTGAAGCGTAAAGAGTATAATTATTTTTATTTTTCTGAGTTTTCTAAAACTGCATAATACGGTCATTCTTCTAGATCTTAAAGTTGTCGTTTTACAGTACAGTTCAGAACTGCAGTGGTAACATATTTTCCAAAGGTCAGTTTTCCAATTATAATCCAAAATTTGACGTTAATATTTTTTCTTATAGCCGTGTTGTAACCGCATTCTGTTAATTTCATAAAGATACCATTTAGCTGAGGTAGGTGGTATTCTGGGCATATGAACAGTCACCTAATGTCAACAGTAAGCAGTAACTGTAACTACTGACTTCCCATCATTTGCAAAAAAATATTTTCCCAAAAATTATAGCATGTAGAACTAGACAGCATCCAAGTCTCTCACTGGGAAATGACAGAGATTTTCTTATTGCTTTATATACTCCAGGTTACTTTTAAGTCTCATTAGGTTTTGCAGGCATCTTTACACGCTCTTCAGTTAATATCTGAGATAAACTTGTTTGCCAAGTCCTAAAAATTGAATCTAGTAGCCACTGTTTAGCATTTTTATCTATTTCATTTACATCTTCCTCAACTAAAAAATACCTTCAGGTAGAGTTGAAATAGCTAATGGAAATGTTTGAATTGGGATAAAATACAGTATTTTACTCCTTTACGTAGTGCTGTTTTTCAGGTTCTTCTGTTTTCTTTACATTGTTTGCAATAAACTCATTATTTATACACTTCAGTTTGTTTAAATATAAGCTTCCATGCTTAAATGCTCAAAACCACCAAGGTGCAACCTCAGCTGCCGTGGAGAATTCTGTAATTGGCTTTGGGATAAGGAAAGATACCGAGAGCTTTCTTGTTCTCTTCGGTTTACATTTGGTTTTAAAGCAAGAGCTGTAAGATCCCTTCTCTCACCTTCCCCCCACGCAGTTTTGCTCAGTGATCGAGCGGGCGACCCTAGCTGACCTCCCTGGGGTCTAGACAAGCTGAGGGCTGGTTGCACACTAGTGAACTATGTGCCGGGTTTCCCTCGCTATAATTAAACGGGCAGTTTCGGATGCCGTTGCTTGAACACATTCTTGCAAGTTTTTGGGGGAGTTAAACTCAAAGATTTGCAGGAACAGATATTTAAGAGGGAAGGAGGCGGGTGAGAGTAGCAAACCCTCTCCTAGAGAAGTGGAAAGCATCCTGCTGTGCAGGTGCTCCCCATGACAGTTGTGTTAGTCACTCACGGAAAAGGAGCCTTTAACTGCCTGGCTTATTTTTCCCGTTTTGAAGCACTTTGATACTGGGGAGAAAAAATGAAGACTGGCGAAGGGTGGAGAAAGCCCTAGGAATTTTGCCTTTTTGGTCACTTCCTTATGCATATTGTAAACGTATCACAGAAGGGCTGCAGGAGAATTTATGTGTATTTGCTCTTCAGGGGAGAAATGCCTCGCCGGCCCCTCTGTGCTCTGCGTCCAAGAGCAGAACTTTCCAAAAAAATAAATATTTCAGAAGAATTCAGTGCTGTCCTTTTGTTTGACCTTTACATAATTTCTTTTAATAATTTCAATAAATTCCTGAATTCTAGGAGAAGGAATTACTTTTTGGCTAATTTCCTCTGATATTTCTGATGTAACTAGCGTGTGACAAGGAAGAAGAAAATCTTTAATTTTGTCCAGTTACCCAGTATTTAAGTTGGGTACTGGGATTTATAAAGAAATGTATTTTCAATAGTTATATAACTTAATATCCTTACAGTCATTGTTCTTTTAAATACACATGCTATGGCTGTTTCTTGACACACTTTAATGAGAAATGAACTAGTTTCCTCTTTCGTTGTTATATCTTGTATCAATCGGGAGTAATAAAGAACCTGCATGGAAAATACGGCAAAATAAAATCACTCCAATGAAATCCCGAGCTCATTGAAATTAATGAAAAAGCTCCAAGTGAAAACACTGCAGTCAGAGCTTCACCTTTTGATTTTTTTTTTAACATTTTTTTAATTCCTTCTCAAAGATATTCTGAAAAAGCACGACAGCTGCCCAAAACACTTCCAAAATCTTCTGAACGCCAGCGGAATCTTACACGAAGCAAAACCTCTTCTGTATTTCACCTGCAAAAGGGCGATTAGTTTTCTTGCTGATTAATAGGGTAGGTGTTCGCGTGAGCCTGGTACACCCACGAGGGGTGTCGGCGGGGCAGGGCGAGCGCTAGCGTTTTCCCACGTCGCCCGCCGGCACGCCGCAGGGCTGACCCGCCGCATTCCAGCCAGCCCAGCCCCGCTCGTCGGAGCAAAAACAGTCGACGGAGCCGGCGTGTGCCAAGCGAGGCGGTGGTTTTGTAGCACCCGGACAAGTGTGTTTTGCTTCGAGACCACCAAACTCCTTTTCACTCGTGACTTGAACTGAATTTGAACCCCGGCCTCCCGAAGGAAAGAAGGAATATATTAACCCCCTCAGCCCCTGCTATATTTAATGTCAACGGCAGTATCTCGTCATAAACATACAAATATCATACGGCCGCCACTGGCAATAATGTGTTCCAGATAATATTTTTATGTGATTGTAATAAATACTCAAGTAATGAAATGTCAGTTTAACATTCGTTTTGTTTCTCAGTGGGTTTCATTTCGCATTTCAAACCTGCAGGTAAGTGCAGTTTCTTTTCAAGTAATATTCTGAGAAACAGTTACACATTGAAATGTTAAATTCTTGCTCTTGATATGAACTAGCAAAGCTTCTTTTTTCACGTGCTAACACCTTCTGCAATGTATTCGGTAAATAAATAATTGATTCAGCAGGCCAAATTCTATTTTCCACCATCCTCTGTGTTTTGATTTATCCTACAGCAAAACGAGTGTAAAAAAGTAACTAGCCTGAAATAGTAATTATTGGAACCAAGTATATCTGGTACAGGAAAGGGGTGCGGAATTCTTTCATCTGTGCAGTGCATGATAAATCATGCACATAAACGCAGAATCACAGACAAAGAAATTAATACTTCTTTTAAGAAAGAAAGAAACAGTGCGTTTCCTGGTGAAATATTGAATACTACACTTAAAAGCATTTCGGAAAAAATAAGTCTGGATCAACAAGTGATGGTTAGAGAAGAAATTTTTAAAGGTACTATACCCTATTTTTTATAAATCAGTCCTTCCTAAATTTACACAGTCATGTCATAAAGTACAACTTTCATTTAATTTCTGCTGGATATCCAGCTGTGGCTTCCAAAAAGTGTTAAGAAGATTTTTACAAAATAAATTACCAAGTGCTTTCTGCATCATTGATTTTCAGTCCTCCATGACTGTTAAATGCAATCCTGGGTAAATAAAGTTGACTAAAGGAGAGGTTTTTTAAGGACCTAATTTTACACGTTCACTCTCATGGTCCTCGAAGTTTCTCTGTGTATCACGATTGAAATGTTGGCACCTGCATTTTAATTTTAATTACTTTGTTCACATGATGTTATCTCAGCAGCGGATCTCAGAGATAATGTAACTATAGCGGCATTCTAGAGTTAGAATTTCTGAAATGCTTGCTACTGCAAGGATCTGTGTTTAACACGCAGTTTATGTGATTCAGTATTTATTACACGCAGGAATCACCTTTTTACCCAGTGCCCATTGCCTGAAACAGTGTGAGAGGAAGTAATCACCGCTCTCTTTACACAGGGACCTTAGCGGCTCAAAGCTAAAGTGGGATCTACAGCTTTCTCCATGTGACAAAACAGAAAAATATCCTGAAAGAAGTTCTTGTTCAATGTTTGCAATTTGGCAGTGGTGTGGGGTTTTTTGTTTTGGGTTACAGACACAACTGTGCATCTGATACCGGTGCGGGTTGTTCTACGCCCTGATTTCACGCCCAGCTGGGATTAAGGATGCAAGTGAAGATGGTGTAGATGCCTGCTGGTGGGACTGGAGAGCCCTCCTTCGCTATCAAATCAAAGCTGGAAGGAAATAACAGCTCCTGACAGAAGAACCGTCTCTTTTCAACCCTCATCAGTTATGCTCTCAAGTTCTTTTACCCATCAGTTGAGCTTGTGTTTGCTCCCTGCCCTTGCCACTAACCCTTCAGCCTGGTGTGTATTTCTGTCCAGTCAGAAATGGCACTGGGTGGTTCAGCCCATTCTATTCTGCCGGGCAGCGCCCACCTCCTGCTGAGCAGGCTCGCTATCCATCTCTGCCCTATGAGCAATTCCCCGTGATATTGATCCTAAAAAAGTGCGGTGGTATCACTGAAAAATTGGTTACAGTCGTGCATTTTGAATTCCTGGTACAGTGCGTTGTGGTTATCAGCTGCAAAGCCATTGTGGTGAAAATTGTCTGAGCATAATGACAGAAAGCAAGCTAGATATATGGATTAAAAGATTTTTTTTCTCCTCGAAGTTGTGGATTTTAAAGGTTTGCTGTTGGCTCAAAAAAAGACCCCTTGGGGTCTGCAATATTCAATCACTGCTAAGAGCCAGTGAGCATACACAGCCCACAGATTTCCATTAAAAAAAGGTCTCTCTTCCCAAGTTCCTGAGGAGGAAGAATAAGAGGAATTCCTGAGAGCAACCTGGTGAGTACTGGCAAAGAGAAATGTTGTAAGGAAGATGTATTCAGATTTTCACAAACTTTTTTTTTTTTTTTTTAGGTCTAACTGGATTTTGAACAACAGCAGATAATAATACAGTAAAGACTGGTTTGTTGAATTTCTCGAGTTTGGTAATTAAAAAGAAAGCTGAGAGATGTACAGATAGGCTTTGTGAAACCAAGTAATCCGCCACCGTCAAAAATACTTTTTAAAAAGGCAAGGAAATTAATTTCTCTTCAGGTTTTTCAGTAGACAAACAAAAGCAAATCCCTTCATGCCTGGAAACACTCAAGGTCAGGCTGGACGGGGCTCTGGGCAACCTGCTCGAGTTGAAGATGTCCCTGCTCACTGCAGCGGGTTGGACTAGATGGCCTTGAAATGTCCCTTCCAACCCAAAGATTCTACGATTCTATGGTCTTCAGGCCATATCCACATGAAACCTCCGTCAGCATCCTCCCGACCAGCCCAGCTAAAAAGGCAACTCTGCATTAGCCGGTGTCAGTCTGCACCTACTCGTCGCTAATTAATCAAGCGCACGTAGATACTGTGCTGGGCACTGTCAAACAGGCTTGTATACGTAGCACATATTTTGAATGATAATAAGCGGAATAATTAAAACAGACACGTAGACTCTGAAGCAGCGTTGCTTATCGGTGGCTGTTGTGTTGTTTGTTAATGCCGCTTTATCATACATGACGTCTCTTCCTCATGGGTTATACAAGGAGACCTGTATGTGTATGTGGGTGTATGTCTCAGATTGGTCCCGAAGAAAACAACCCTTAATACAGTTGTTATTTTTGTAGCGTTCGTCTTTAGACAAATATAACAAACTTAGCTAAATATTTCCCATGTGTCAGCTAATGAGATAACCTGATAATTGTCAGATAATTAGAAAATCTGACACATAATATTATTATAAACATTATAATAATATAATAAATAATATATAAATGTAATAAGAAGTAACAAGAAACTGTACATTAGGTAGAGATATCTGCAATATATTTAATTACGAGGGAACCTGAAAATCTGAACAAGCATGTTTTACACTTGCACATGGGAAACGTAACTGCGGGTTTAACAACTAATCTAATAAAACCAATTATAGAAATTGGACACTTAAGCTCATCCCCAGAATTTTCACTGGGTTCTTTCCCTGCGCGTTCTGTTGTGGAAAGCTGCCTGCTATCCTGCAAAACTAAAGAAAACCCAGGCTCCTTGCAAAGGTAAAAGCGTGCGACGGTGTCGACACAAGGAAGAAATGCCAACGCGGTGCTGAAAGACGGCTGGAAAGTCAACGTCTTGCTCGCAGAGCGACTTCGGCAGAGACAATGCAGCGAAGGCAGCTGAGCTTTGCTTTGCTTTGTTGGTCTGACAGAGGTGCTGTTAATCGCTCTTGGACGGAGAGCAACGCCCGTCACAGGCTGACGGCGTCTGTCACGGGTCTGCTAACAAGTAAGAATCCATGAGCAAACACAGGTGTAAGTCCCAAACAGATTTCTTTGGCTCATTTCTTTCAGAAGGGTCGTTATTCATATGAAAACCAAATTATGTACATTCCTTTGGCATTATTTGCTAGTAAAGAGGTATTTGGCTATTCCAAAGCATATTATGTGTCGTTTGAGATAAGGGCTGGTGATCTTTTCCTAGAAATAGTTCAGGAGGGCAGGTGTCTCTGCAAATGTCGATAGATTTAAATTTTAATCCTTGATTAATGGCTCTCTATTTCTTTTAAGTCGTAATAAAAATAAGCATCGTACTGTGTTCCTCCTAGGAGTACGAACAGACATTGAACTGTTTGAAGTCATTTATAACCTGCTCTAAATGGAGAATACCTGTGTACCTGTGAATAACAAAGTAATGTTCCTGCAGGAAAAGCATGGGACGTAAATAAGTATGTCTGTAAAAGCGTGTTTGTATTCCATTTTTAATAGTAAATGGAACAGTAATATAGTTAAATTAATGATTAATAGATGAACGCATTGCAATAATTTAATTAATAACATTTATTAATAAGACATTATTGATATTAATAAGCAATTAATATTAATAAATAATCAAGACGTATTTTGCAATAGTCACAAGTATTAATGGACTGTGCCCATTGAATGAAATTTTTTCTGTGCATTGATAGTAGATGTCAGAGCCCTTACACGACCAGAATGCGTTGTCCTCTGCAGAGCACGTCTAGCTCTTTTTGTGCAAAACTGGCACCTTTGCTACCCAATGTTCTCAGTGCTTCAGTACGATGCTGAGAACAGCAACGCAGAGGAAGGCAACTGGGATCTTATGCTTTTACTGATTTTCCCAATTGGCATATGGCGCACGGATACAGACGGCATAGAAACATCGTATGTTTTCATTTCACGGCCCAATCACATAGTAAACAAATAACTGGCATTGCCAGATTCAACTGAGAATCACAAACCTCGCCTTTGAGTGGACGAATGAAAAATATTGTGGGTTTTGTCCTCTGAAATAACTACACAGTAAGCCTATTTCTCTTGCACAGAGGTGTGGATCAATATTAGCATTTTGATTTTAATAAATACAGAATGATAAGAAACACAATGTAACGTGGCGCAACAGCGTCACCCATGCACTGCATCAATGTACATTTGGCTTATTTTTACCAACGTAGTCTTGCACATTTTCTCCCATGAGATTTACTGTACCCGTCTGGCAGATTTCCAGGCGACCAAAACTTTGTATAGTCTGGATTTGTTTGCTGGGCAAGTTTCTGTTAAGTTTGCAAAGAACGGGTAAGCAAGCTGCTGCCAACGGCTTGCTTTGTAGGACAGCAACTTGCAAAGGAGCTTTCAAAGTCTTGCTAAAACATTTTCTTCATCCACTGGCTTGATGTTAATAGACAGGAGAATGTCTGTAACTAATAATTCCCTCATTTGGAAATTCATCAGATTCCACAGACATAAATTTGTGCCCATTGTGAAACAGTAATTCATTTGGATTTCCTTCATGGCTGAAAATTAGTTCTTGATTACTGTTCTGGAAGTAACCTGGGAAGTAAAGGCTGCTCCAGCCATTACTAGAGTCACCAGCTGCAGTAATAGCATAATCGTAGCCTGCTGGTAGCGTTTCAGGGGGCTTTGCTCAAGTTATGTCCATCCCCATCTGTTTTCCCTGCCAGCTGAATTCCCATGAATACCACTAAGCTGCAAAACAGAAACACAAGCCCTGCCATTGCAGATGACATTGGTTTTGTGTGTCTAACAACTTCTTCACAAGATAAAATAATAACAGACCTGAG
This sequence comes from Phaethon aethereus, assembly GCF_964289735.1. NCBI lineage: Eukaryota > Metazoa > Chordata > Aves > Phaethontiformes > Phaethontidae > Phaethon > Phaethon aethereus. The sequence goes on from NC_138587.1 coordinate 23,785,186, forward strand.
CGCCTGGGATGAATGTGCATTGTTAAAAGTCCTCCCGTGCGTTGAAGATGTCCAATTAATTTCCAAGCAATGATTTTTAGGTTTCACTGGGTATTTGTACAGTTACGGGTGCCTTTACTGAAATTGGTTGTCCGTGCAGTGACAGACTCATCAGGATGTTTCATAGTCTATAAAATGTCTTCTCCGCGTTCTCTGGGAAATCATGGACTATTTTGGGGGAAAAGAGGAGTCCATTTGGACATGTGAAATCAAGTCTGCCATATCCACCAACATGGTTTGGCAAGCCAATTTGAAGCAAGCTCGGCAACCTCTGCGGAGCTGCAATGATGATAAAATTATTTCACGTTGGACTGTTATAAAAGCATCCTATGAGAACGATTTTCTGGATCTACTGGCTGCCGATAGATTTGACCTTGTGACTTAAAAGCTGAAAAGCTCTGTATCATATTACAAATTGGGTCATTGAACTTCTGGCTGTTTTTTGTTTGTTTGTTTTAATTGGGAGAATTATAGACATGTTTAGTTCTAGTAGCATTTGAAGAAAGTTTAACACACTAAATCAGAAATAATTTCTCAATTGATTTAGTGGTACTCATGCCATTTATCCATGACTGTTGAATATCAGTGGAAATACCATACAAAATATGGCTACTATATATGGGTCACAGTGCTGAATGCACAATTCACTTCCAATAAAAACATTTTACATATAAAATACAAAAATTCAGTTCCATTTTGAGGTTAAAAACTTTAGCTGGAATGGTAGGTCCTCGACTCAACAACTCAACAACATGTTGGATTTAAAAAAAACAACACTAAAACTCACCAGAAATCCCCAAGGGAGAGCTAATTACGGCTGAAAAAATGTTATGTAAACAGTGGGGTGGGATGGGTGGAGAGGTGCACTGTTCGTTCTTGGTTTTCTTTATCAAGAATGAACAATATATCGTAGCCGAGCTCCATGGAACCCCACAGCCTGTGAGGGCTGCAAGCAGCCTGAAAATCTTACCTGGAGCCCGGAAAGAGCTCCTGTGATCCTGTGTTAGATTCTGGGACCTAATTCCAGGCCTAAAATCATGAAACATCGTTTCCACACTTGGAGGGCAAAGACCAGATATATAAATATCGAAGGCTTTTGAGGCAGAGGCGGGAAAGAGAAGTTGTCCCTCTATTTGTGCCTGGCTTTTTTTGCCCTTTTATTTTTTTTTTTTTTTTGCATACTTCCTTTGGAAGTCCAGTACTACAGATATTCTAACAGTCTCCTCCAAAGTTCGTTGCAGTTCTCCCAAAAAAGCAAGATTTCATCTGGGATAAATCACTGAAATACCATTTAGCCAATAAAGTTCACATTTGCTGACAATCTGGTCCACAAAAAAAAAAGGGTCTGTGAGTGAATTATGCAGTTCCACCAGGGAATAGGAGACGGACCCTTTACAGTAGCAAGCCAGTATGTCTTGGTTGCATTTGCTGCTCCTTTCACAGGAAAAGTGATGATTACAATTACTGAATTATGTTAACGTAGTCTTGGCTGTGCACCATGAGCCTATTGTAGAAAATACTATCGAAACAGAAAACAAAAGGAAAACTTCCTTGTTGTTAGTTCTTCTTGTTCAACAAGCAGACAGTGAATCGATATTGATGTTATTGTCAATGATTTATGTTGCTCAGGCATTAAAGCCTGACCTTGACTATGAGTTAGCTGAAAAAATGCATGGTAGGGGGGAAAATATGTATTAAGTTTCAGAAATCTTTGAATGACGTGTCTTTCCTTTGTCCCCAGCAGGGTCTCTCTGCTTCAGGAGGGATTCAACGCTGAGCATCATATGCAGGAGGGGCATGGCATGAAGATGGTTTCGTGTGAAATTCGGCAGAAGCCCTGAAATAGCTTTCCTGTTGGAGATCTGGTGTGTAAACAAGGCGAGTATGGGATGTGTCGTCCCTGTTTCCAATAGATTAGTTGTAACCCGATGCCTTGTACCTTGTTTATTAACTTGGAATGATGTCGTCAGGATTAGAAAGGATTTTGTGGACTATTTCAAGTTAAATTGTTTGGTTCAGCTGGCTTTGCTAAAACTCTGTTTTAATTCGTGCATATAATATATCTGAAGTTACCACAACGTTTGTATTTGCAGTTAATATTATCTATGCCTCTATTAACATTGAGACTTCTTTAGTTAAGCCAGTGAGAATACTTACATCTAATTTTAAAAAAACAATGTTACGAGAGCTATAGTTTTTTGGTTGCTTCTTCTAAAAATAAATAAAAAGTCCTTCATCACCCGTGCAGCACTGAAAACAAATCAAGGATTGCTTGATTGGCTTTTAGTCACCACCATATGCTTTCTTCCTCAGCAAAGGGCAGTAGGAAATTATTGCATTACACAAGTGGAATTTAAAATGTTGCTGATGTACTTAAGGATGCTCTTTCCTGAGAAGAATCATTATGTATGACCATGCTCTTTAAAAATGTGATTACAACAGTTGAGCAGATGGTAGACACTTGGGGTCAGCTCTAAGGAGATCTGTATTTAGAGTGTATTAATAATGGTTTAAACTTTCTCATAAATAGATGTTGATTAATTTTAAATCCATTTGTAGAAACCTAGCATTGCCAGACCATTTCCTGAAACCACAATACAAAGTATGATAAACACCATCCGTTAATCCAGACTAATGTACTCCACACGTTAAAAAAATTCACTAAAAGGATTAATGTAATTTTTCAAACACGAAAAAAACCAGATTGTATATTTCATATGTACTTTGTGTGTTGAATTTTTGACAGTCAACTCTTTTCGTTGATAGAATTATGTGTTTTTATCCTTTGCTGTAACATACTTTCAAATAATTTATATTTAATTTTATATTCTGTTTAGGATTTCTTTTTTCACTTTGTCACACAGCTATTTCATACCATTGAGTGGAAAACAGATTAATCCAATCAGGTGAAACAGCAGGAGGAAAATTTAGGAAAAGCCTATTTTAAAGGCAGGCTGACATAATTTTGCTGGAATTAAATAGCATTAAATAGTGATTTTTAACCTTTGGCATGTTTTGTGTGTTCTGGGTTTGGACCATACAAGAGTATAGGGCCTTTCTACAACCCTGGTACCTGTTTGGAAGCCCCAGGCTAAAAGTCGTTGGGCTGAAACCTCGGTCAGTTCATGTCAGTAGGAGTTGTGTCATGCTTTCAAGGGAGTCATGAGGCACAGTGTTTATAGGTATCTAAAATATCTACGTACATGCATACAGATACTTATGTAGTTCGGATATAGCATATAAATACACACCGGGACGTGCATATATGTTTTTATGTCTGCGTACGCAGCATGCAGCAAGCAAATGGAGGAGCACATGCTCAGTGACTTTAAATAACTTTCTGAAATTTAAAAGCAATTAGATTACCACTTCAACCAACAGCGGATACCACTTCACAATCAACAGAAATACAAAAACCAAATTTAGGTTTACAGCAGGGTCATTTTATTTTCTTCATAAACGCTTGTTTAAGAGACGTACTCCTCATCATTGCAAATGTTAAGCACTGGAGAATTTATAGGCCCAGAAGAATAAATAAGTTGATCTTCAATTGTTATGAGTCAGTTATGACAGTCTTGAAATTTTATGAAGTGACACGTGTTAATACTTAATATAGATTCGATGTTGAGCTTTCAGCTTGACTTGCATCTACAAACTTTTGTGCATATTTTTTTGCGTGAAGATGCATAATTGCAGTAACTTTTTCTTTGTAGAGTTCCCTTCCTTTTCATTGTTTATCTGTTTTAGAATGATAAATCCTAGAAACTGACCTTAGAGCAGTACATGTAGGAACTACAAATTTTGGCACAAGCTGTTTTGACAAGGGCCAAAGAATTGAGGCATCCTTACCAAGATCTTTTAGGCAGCAAGAAAATTATTCTTTTTCATGTTTGGCTGCAGTCTTGTTAATTGTGGACTGGATTTCATGCTCCAAGCTCACATGTAAAGTTTTACCCTATGTGTAAATGGATAAAACCTAAGAATGAGGAAAAGCTCAAAATGTGTGTAAATATCAGGACACAGTCCAAAGAAAGCAAGTCACAGGTGCCAAAAAAAGTCTAAGGCAGACAGAAAGACTGAACCTTTGTCATCGTGAAGCTATTGCTTTTACACGGTGAAACATATTAATCCCAATCAGTAAAGCATCTAAGGCACGTTTTTAAATCTCACTGAACTTAAGAGCACGCTTAATTCAAATAGGGTGGAGTTCAGACAGCGCTTATGGCCTTTTGCTGCATTCGGACAAAGGAAGGATTATGATATTCTTGCGAGGTGACTTCATCTTTCTGCCCATGTCCAGTCTGTTTTTCAGCTCAGCATGCTTTAACGGTTGCTCTGATCTTTGTCTGCAATTTCTACGTGCTTATGCAAACTCTCTTTTGGACGGCTAACGTAACTCATCTGAATTTGGATGCTTCGAAGGAATTGCCATTCTTATGTCAATGATTCCTATTACTTTTCAAATTCTTTACAAATTGAACAAAATTCTGGCAACCTTTGCACCCGGCACCTCAAAAAATAAATGGTCGGTATACCTTGTAATGTAGTTATACTTGCTAAAGCATGACTGTCTAAGCTCTGCAAAGTGTGTACAATGCCCCGGCATTCCCCCTTGTGTCTTAGCTGGCCTTTTTTTACTAACGTCTTTCGGTGTCACCACCGACACTTCAGTGCCTTACTCGTGCCTTACTAGCGTAATAGCCCTTTCCTCTGTCTATCTGTGCACTATCCAGTTGTCCTTTTTCAGAATGTTTTCCTTCATCGTTGCTGAAAATGTCCTCCTGGTTTCTGGCCATCGCTCTTTGTCTGCTTTATCTTCTGTGTCTGTAACGGAGAATCTTCCAGCTGACCAGCTTCTGAGTCCATGATGCTGTAGCAAAAAAAGGACAACTGCTTCCTGCATCAGTGAGCTATTTGGGACAGGCAAGCAGGAAGAGTCGGTACCTCTGAGATACATTTAAGGTCTTCAAAATTCTTTTTTAATTGGGAAAATTGAACTCCTCCTGTCTCACTAACAGGAGACTGGTTCTTTGTATTCAGTCTTTTTAAAGTTTCTCCAACTTGGGAGCTAGAACTGTGAATTGCCTTGCACATCCAATAAATGCCTTTTCCAATACTGGCTTTATATATCATATATATGACTTCTTTGTGATATATGCACGAGAAGGACTGCTTTGGTTTCATTCCCAGTCACGCCGTGTGTAAATATGGAGAGTTCCTATTTACCCAAATATGCTATTTCCTAATACTCCCAACTTCATTTTTTTCCCCAAGCCTGTGCTTATTTAGCAGTCCAAATTTTCTTTTTTTTTTTTAAAACTGTACTTAAGTTACACATAGAACTCACTGGTCTAATCATTTTAGGTTAAATTTGAGGAGGTAAGTTGGAAGTTGATTTTTCACTCCTTAACAAACCCAAATGAATTTTACACTTCCTAAGAATATTCATATCCTCTTAAATATTTTATGAAATATTTCTAATGGTATTAGCAGTTCTTGAAATGCCTTATTTTGAACGCTTCCTGAATGCTTTGCCTTAAGTGATTCTATTCCTTTTTTTTTTTTCCCCAGCCAATTACTAATCACAATGCCAGCCTTTCTGTTTGACTTATCAACCGACATGCTAACACTCATTCCAATACTTTAATTCCCCCAGAGTGTTTTGCTGTTCTGTACAGTATCTTCATTACTGCTTGATATTCCTAAGGTCGTTACTGCATTACTGCATAAAACAGCTATGTTAAAACAGATTGTATTTTTGGAAGCAAAGAAAAAGAGCATCAAGTACATTAGCGAAATACTTCATAATGACCTCTGCTATACTTCTGTTGGATCCATTAAAAGTGCTCGTGCATAGTGAGTGCCATAATCGTAGCATACGAGGCAGCCCGTTGGTCGCCCGGAGCACGCTTGATGCTACAGAAAATTTGCAGGTGTCCTTGAACCTTGACTGCTTATTGCTGACGGTACTAAGAAGCCCTTGACTGAAGTGTCCATCTGTTGTTCATGTCTATAATGTAGATATTTTAGCAGTGCTTAGAAGTTCTTATTCTTGCTCTCTTAATGTAAGATGGTAGCAAGAGCGTGAGAAGTTTCAGCAGTTCGCATCTGCTGCAGTAAAAAGGAAATGCTTGACTTTCTGCCCAGCCTTGCTAAATACAGAAACTTGGAAAATAGGAATGTAAAAATACCCTTTCCCTTGAAAATGCTCTGTGATGTTATTTCCCAGGATATATAGGTTGATTTTTGCTTTTAATAATGTGGAGGTGGGATTTTTTTGTGTTAAAATATACGTGTGTTAAAATTAATTGTTTAATTTAGTCCAATGTAAATTGTAACTAGGAAGTGCAAAGACTTGGGTAACTTCCCAGCAGTTAGAGAGTATCTTAATGGTACTTTGACCTTAGCTTGTGTTCCCTAGTTTCTTACTTCACAAAAGTTTGGTGGACATGTCTTTCTTGAACTTTTAAAAGCTGAATATTATACACATCATAAGTAATACTTTATGCTGTTTAATACAGTAAGCAAAAATTACATTTCCATGGGATTAGGCCTCAGTTTAGCAAAACACTTCAGTTCCTATTTAACTTGATTCGCACAATGAAATCCTCTCCGTATCAAATAAAGAGGAAGGTAACACATTTTGAGAGAATGTACAGTGACTTAATTACACGTCTGACTCGACTCTGTGTTTCAGCTAAAGTTATTAAACTTTACTAAAATATTTCAGCAAAGTTATTGAAATGGTTTAATTAATTTTAAACATTTGTGAGTCACAGTGTAACCGCATGTCGTAACGCTGGGTAAGCGTGGTGGTCTGGTGTTACCCATACCACCCGTCACCAAGTAGGACCAGAAAATTCCCCATAAGGTGGAAATGTTGCAATTGAGAATAACTTGAAGAGCCTGTAAGTGCTGAGTTCCTGCCCATGCACTAGGTTTTTTTGTCTTTTGTTTTTTAATCCTGTTCAAACCCTGTAGGCATCTATAACTTTTTTAAGTGCTCAGTCTTCTCATAGTTATTTAACACGTGATAGAGGTGCACGGCTGCACGCTGTGTTTGGGGATGAGTTTAGGACCATGGCACAAAGCTGGCACTGGCTTATACGGGGCCTCTTTTCTGTATTTCTTTGAGCCCCGAAACTAAGCCAGAAAACTTACAGCATTTAAGCATTTCTCAATTCTGAAAGACCTGAGGTCATATTTGTCACAAAATATTTTGCTTTGGCTCCTGTTCATCGTAGGTGTGTTAGAAAACCTCTGATTTTGTCGAAAAGATCATCTTTTGGGAGGGTCTGTAGACAGGAATAGTAATGCTGCAGGTCTGAAAAGCCTATGGAGCACGAGTAGCAACTCCCCTTGTCTAATGCTTGGCTCTTTGGTGCTACCTTTGTTTTTTATAGCAAATAACCTTTGGCAGAATCAAGTTGGTGCCTATGTGGAGGTATGTACACATACTATAAATAGCACAGTTCTTTTAATTGCTCATTAGTAATTTCCTGCATGGTGGATGCAGCATTCGGACGAAACTAAGGCGCATAAATCTGACTCTGGTCACTCACTTTATTAGGAAATATCATTAGGAAAAATCCTGAGTATGTTGCAGCAGAAATTCAGCCTAATGCAAGTAGCAGCTGAAAGTGTTCTTTAAACTCCATGGAGATTTGGCTTTTAGAACAATTTGGGGGGGATCAGAGCACTACACAGTCTGAAAGCAAAGGCAAAGTATATGAGTGCCTTCATTGTTGGCCCAGATGGCATGACTTAATTAAATAAAATATCTGTGCTGCTTATGTGCTGATGTCTGACACTAGCCCTGGGCCAGGCTTGCAAATAACTGTGGTTTGCTAACGTGTGGCTTTTCAAACAAAATCTGTATTAGCACTCATGAACCGTGAGTAGCAATGTGGCCTGGGCTTGAGGCACAAGCCGGGTACTGAGCGATGAACAGAGCGAGGCTTGAAGGAGGAATTCAACAGCCTTTCAGAGACGGTACATTTGGGATGGAATGTACTTACCCTGAAATCCTAGAAATCAGCCTAATGAAAAAAAATTGAGCATCTTTGGTAATTGTTTTTAACTTCTTTCAGGTATACTAAGACCTTGGTTGCCAGCTGCTCTGTTTCAGTGGGAAGCACGGGACACGGAGGAGAAGGGTAGGAAGAAGCTAATTTTGTCTTTCAGCAGTCTCAGTACCAAGGAGGGTGGGTGGGTGGGTGGGCAGAGGGTGCAGAGGTGGCACCAAGGCACCTTCCACCTCCGGGCTCCAGGTTCGCCTCAGACTCCTGGTTCTCACTGCACGACCGCAGCTACCAGCAGGACACTGCTGTCACTCGGAGAAAGCGTTCCAGCCTCCTTCGTTTCTGCCGGCGGCGAGGGGTTGCTAGCCGTTCCTCGCCAGGGGCTGCTGAGGAAATTTCTCTGCTCTACAGCATTAAGACGTCTTCTTCTTCCCTACAGTGGCATTCCTCGGTGGCGAATGCTGCTGTCTCTGCGGCCCCTGTTCACCACCAGAATTTTGGTGAAGGATGCCCAAAGGGAAGCAAAGTCTTGGGACTGCCAAACTGATGGTGTTTTTTCCTCCATTCCCCCAATGGTAAATATCGAGGTTCCACTTTCAGCTATAATGTGTGAAGTTACTGTGAAAAGATGCTGTCTGAGGAGCAAAAACAGACAGCGTATTCATGTCTAGACTAAAGCATGTGCAAGTTTCCAGGTTGGAAAAAAGGTCCAAAGAAAAGTGCTGAAAGAAGACTGAGTACAAGTTACCGTTGCCACCTGCAGCCGATTGAGAACGTGAATGACGTAGCTAGAGCAGGGGGAGGTGGGAAGAAGCCCACGGGGGACAGGTAGGTGAATAGGGAGGTGAATTCTGTCGCCACAGACAGCAACTGGGATCCAGCTGTGGTTCCTGGAGAGGTTTATCTTTCTATGGAATGATCGTATCTATGTTTTTCTTAGAGCAAATAATTTTAGGTAATAAACGGGGTTGTAATCTTGAGTTAGTTAGTAGAGATACATTTGCTGTTACTTGACTATCTTTTGGCTTTGTGAATGAATCTTGTATCAGGCACACATCTTTGCAACCAAAAGTTGGGGGAAAAGGTCTTTTACGTTCAGTTTGTTTTTTCCGCATTTCGGTTTCCTTCAGATGAACTCCAGGAAAGGCTTGATTTTCAGTTCAGTCTGCAGAACTGAAAATTGGCCTATCAGTGGTGGTATATGTATCCTTGCCAACTGAAGGACAAGCACACTTGTGGTTCAGAATGGATCTTCTTGTTAATGGATCTGACCTAAACTCTTCTAATATTTGCTAGGTGGTTTTCCATATCTCTTGGGGAATATGCAGATAACAGACCGATCCAAGCTGAGTCAAAACTCTAAAAACACCCTTTAAATTAAAGTAATCTAACATAAAGTGCTGGTGCATGCTTCAGTGGTATCCTTGAGGGATGTCTCTGAATTTTAATTCCTACTTAACCGTTGTACGTATCTTGCATTAAGCGGAGATGATTGCCATCACGCCATCTGGAAACTGAGACCTTATTCTTTCGTACTCTAACATTTACATAACTTGTAAAGAATATTGAAAGATCTAGAACGTTTCATCCTGCAGTGCATTTCCTTTTTAACTACGGATGCCCTTTTATTCAGACAAATAAATTAGTATTTGGTCACATTTTGTAGCTGATAAAAAATAAAAGCCCCAAATCTTCAGCTGGGAGAGAAAACAGCATTTGTGATGGGTTTTCCTGCTCTCTTTCCAGCTTCGCTCATTTTCACTGAGGGTAACTTTGATTGCAGTCTCTCATTCAGTAAGGCCTGGAAAGATGTACCTCGCTTAAAATGTTTGCCTAAGTTGCATTTACTCAAAAATAATTTAAGCTTAGACTTAAAGGACTAGTAAAGGGTTTTTTTAACAATATGCTTCTAGGCTTAGAATCAATTAAGGAAGAAATGGGTTATGCTTCAGTGCTCAAACTATGTGGATTAAGAAGAAATTCTGACATAGAGGAAAGCATGCAAGTGAAGACTACCCTGAGGCAGCCTTAATGTAAAAGCTGACAAGTCAACACATACTTTCTTGCTTACTAATTTACTTTTTTCAACAAAAAGGTGAACCGATCATGGCAACTCCCTCATCACACAGCACACATGGATAATCTTGTGAATAAAATAAAATATGCCTTGCCCTCCTGCACTTTTTCTCAACTCTGGTTCCTGAAAAAATGAGTAATGAAGTATTTTCTAGCAGTGCGTATCTCCTCGTTGTTAGTTAATGGCAGTAAAATGAAATCTAATTTAGCAATATTGAGGAGGTCGTGCAAGTGTCCTGCAGTGATGTGTGCTATATGTAAGAACATACTGTACTAAAGATGTAATAGTAGCATCTCTAAATACCCTGTAAATAATTACAAAAGGGTCTGTGCATACAAAGGTTAATCCATTTTTTCCAAGTTGGTTTGCTTTCCTCTCTACAAACTCCGTCCCTGTCATGCTTTTCTGAGTAGTACAGCTACAACATTCACTATTTCACTCTGGTCCCAATAATATTAAAAGTTGGTGAAAGAAGAACACCAGTGGGGTTTTACATGGATTGGTAGCCACTTATTCTTCCATTTAAGTATGTAGATAGTATTGCTCCGATCATTTTGAAAGTTAAAGAGAAAATAAATAGCTGAAATAATAAAAGTAGATTGTCAGCAAAAAGCCTTTGCACTTTACATTTTGTATTATAGAATTTGTAAATATTGCATAATTCAGCTGAGCCAGAATAGTACCTTGTTTCTGCTATGAGCCTATGACTAAATTATAACACTATCGTAACTCTTGGTGTGTTTTCTGCTTAACGAAGAATGAGCGAGATACCGTGAGACTGTTCTGGGCATTTTTTGCAGGGAAAGAACCTGGTGGCATCAGATGCAGAGCATCAGGGTACCAGGAGGCACTTGTCTACTTCTTCAGAAGACAAGTGAATTTCTAAAACAATTCTCACCAAAGCTTTTGCAGTCTGGAAACCCAGTCTCTAAACACATGAACTTGGGTTTTTTTTTTCCCCCCCAGAGAGATGAAGGTAGTACAGTACAGTTCTTTAAGTACTGAGGGGTGGAGGCTGGCTGTCAAAATCACTGAAGTGCCATTTCATGTATCGTAATCTCCAGGATTTTGGCTGCAAAAAGGTAGATTTCATCATGTTTCTGAAGCCTGTTGTCCAAGACACTGAGCTACAAGGGTCTTCAAGTATTCAGCACGTGAGGGTAGGTGTTACATTGCACGTAACTGGTAGTGAACCAATTCTGGAAAGCTTGGAAAGTGATAGGGTTTGGGTTTTTTTGCTTGGTCAGCTTTGATACTTAGTAAGAAATACTGAGATGAGGCCCAACATTAACTAGAAGGTTACTGTAGAAGAGTAGTAATGAGCAAACAGAATCTTGCAGCATGAAAGGAATATGGCAGAGGAGAAACAGAAGCACTGAACCCAGAATTAGTTTTCTTTTTTTTAGACTAAAGCACTAACTAATGAAAATATTTGCAATTTGGTTAACAGGGTAGTAACTCAGATTTGGATCTGCTGTAGAGCGTGTAGCTAGATTATAGCTCATCTGTCGCAGCCTCGGTACTCGTGTACCAAGAGCAGTGTCAGTGTGGGAGCACAAGGATTGGTGTGGACTGCACAAACACAGGAGGGTCCACGGCTGACTAGCTCGTGTGTGCTGCTGCACTGACACTGCTATGGACACTAGAACTAGTAAAATTAAAGCTGATTTGTACCGGATTAAAGCAAGCCTGGGTTTGTTGCAGTTGCACAATTTATTTCAGTGCGCACATGGAAACCTGTGCTTTTAGGGCTGGGTTGTTCAGCCAGCTCTGAGATGGCTCATCAGTTTGGGAGCCACTTGAGATAGTCTTCCATTTATTAAACTTCAGAAAAGGGTTTATTGACTTTGATGGATCTTTTTGCCCTCTTCAGAGTAAATAAGGCTATCATCTCAGCTAGACCTATACTGACAGAAGTTAGTAAAGCCCTTCTAAAGCTTTAATAGGCCTGCTGGGGACTTTTCCTGTTTTCTTTTTAGCTGCCAGCTTCACCCTGGCAATGACATTTTAATCACATATACCCACCAACGCCACCACCTTGTTTAGCCAGACCAAGAGACTACAGCTCTGGTCATTATATTCATTGCTCTTCACAATAAAACACTTGTACTCAAGCTGTCAGTAAATGTTTGTATTTAACTAGTGATTTAGTGTCCAGGATTATGCTGAAAATACTTTGAACTGATGGTTTTCTTAAAAGGCCAAACCGCTTCTTATATTGCATCCAGTATTACTTCAAATACACTGGGAAGACTTGCCCAGCACTGAATGCTTCTGCAGACTTCTAATAATATGTTGGGAACAAATTCAGAAAATGAAAAATTGCTTTGAAAGTTCTCAAAGTTCTCACATTTGAGAGAAGACGAAGCAGATTTTATTGTCCTTCCTCAGAATTAACAGTGCCCTTAATACCAATGGGTTTCCCTATGTAAAAGCGAGTAGAGTCTGTCCCTTAGCAGGTATTCACTTGTTTCTTAGGATACATTTTCCAAGTGATTTGTGGGGTTTTCACAATGTGCTTTCCATTAATCTCGGGATGAGTGCTGTGCAAATCCCTAGTCAGCATTCAGAATACCTACAAATTATTTTTTAAAAGCACAGAATTCTTAGTAACTAGAACTGTGCTTCCTGGTACAAAATCACTTTATGCTAATTGTGAAGAAAAGTGTTAATTCTCAGAAAACAGATCCCAAAGTATTTATACAGCATTTATACAGTATTATACAAAGTATTTATACAGTATTATACAAAGTAGTATTTTATTACCGACCCCAGCCCCCCCCCCAAAAAACAGAAAGAAATATTCCCATCTCTTTTAAAAGAGTATGGGTGAGGCAGGCATCTAGCTGTGGGAGTCCCTTTTCCTCCCAAAAAAGTACTAAATTTTAAATCCTGATAGGCCTATACTACTCTACTCACCGCAGCCTACTCATGATCATTTGCTCTTTATAAAAATATACAGATTTGTCCAAATTCTACAGGAGCAGGTTCTACTGTAAAGCAACATAAAAATGGAAAGTGCATCTGTTAAGGATTGATAGTTGAAGAGTATACATTGTTGTTGTTGATATTCTTTGGAGAGAAATATTCTGCAAAGCATTAAATGTTTTGAAGGGCAACTGTTGTCATTAGCAAGCTAATGCTGGGAGCCAGGTTTTCTGACTGTAAAGATGCCATTAAAATGAAGATGCTGGTAGGGTTTGAAAATATCAGAAAGTCCCAGTTTCAGATGTGTGAGAGAATAAATCCAAGCTGTCTAAAGATGCAGATTAGAACCTAGTGGCCTAGGAAATAACTGCGTTTGACCAGATCTCAATAAATTCCGTTAAGTGATGAAAGTATTTTGGCATTTCTGAAAAATCCTGGTACGCTTCAGTCTACAAATTTAGGTATAGGTGCAGTATTTAGGCCCAAATACTCTCAAGATCTTCCACCTGAGGCCTTGATTTTGTGCTCTTCTATAGAAAAATCAGTCTACATAGCATATCAAGCTTGTCTTTCATTTCAGATGGCTGAAAACAAGAGCTAATTGAAGAAGTGGAGTAGCTGATTACGGGTTCTGATTAAGTGTGTTTAATAACGATTCAAACGCTATTGAAATTGATAAGTCTTTGTGTTGAGCTTGCTGTGCTTTTAGATCCAGGTCTTAATCTCTCCATGGATATACGTGTTCATGATATAGTGCCGCTCCAGTTCCAAATTGTATTTAGAAAGACTTTTAAATGCTGTTTATATTGTTGCTTCAAGGCTGTTCAGAAGGCTGAAGTAAGATATATGCCCTGGAGCACTATTTCACAGTGCTAAAGAACTCCTTCAGGAAGAGATTCCTGGCACTATCTGCAAAAAAAAATGATAGATAATAAAAGATACTTCAGATACAATTTATTCTAAAATAATCCCCTTTAGGGAACAGTTGGTGAATGTGGCATGCTTCTTTATTCCCATGAATGGTTTTAGGAATGTGGGTTTAGTTTAAAATATGTTATTTTGGACGTTGTTCGCATGTGTGGCTGTAATCCCAAGGAAATTTTCAGCAGTGATAAAAACAAAAACCAGAAATAACCTGAGTACTAAGTGTAAAATAGAAAATTTCTAAAGGTTTATTCTATAACACTGTCTGCATTTTATTAGTCTTTCCTTTATATCACTTGCTGCAAAAATTTGCAAGTAAATTAATTGGTTGTTCATAGTGTAGACTGCAGTGATAAAAAAATCACAAAATGTGGAATTTTCATAAATGTGAAACATATGCTCTGCTGCTTAAGACCGGTTCTTGTGGTTTGCAGATGATACCAGGACTTCTAATAATAATAACAACCGAACTGCACAGAAATCAAAGAATTATTTATTTTAAAATGTTTCATGAAGACAAAAACTACCAAACAGCTAGCAGGTTCTGCTGTGAGTATTTCACTGATCATTCGCCCTGGATACTTGCACTTAAGTAATTTATTCAGTTCCCAAATGACAGTAAGTCCTTATCGTACCACGAAACAGTATTTGTAACTCCTTCTCAAGAAACGCGTGGAGCACCGCAGGAAGAACGCTCTTGGTACTGCCACGAAGAACGCTTCGCCAACACAGGGTCCGTAAAGTCAAAGTTATTTCTTTTTCACTACGCATTGCCATCTAGTGGCGTGCAGCCCCCCTCGTGCCTCAGCAGGCGGGTCTGACCGTGGAAATCAGCTAACTTGCCCTGATTGCGTTTTTATGGGCTACTTTCTTTACAGAGAACAGAGGCCCTGTTGCAAGGATCTGCTAATTGCATTGGCTACCACGTGCATATGATCTAACTTTTCCTCTTCCTTTATTTTGAACGTTTTATTCACGGGGTAAAAAGAACTGGGAGGAGATGCAGGGGTGAGGTATGAGCAGAGCACTTGCGGTGTGGTAACCCACTCGGCTCATCCAGTGAAGAACGAGAAATAGCTGGTGCCAGGTCTGCACGTTGGCATGACTTCCTTCCAAGTACAGTACAAGATTATCAAGAGTCGGATCACAGTTCTTGGCCAAAACTCTTTCTGCTGGAAGCTTAGATGACACCATGAGTCGGTCGGTTTTAGTGCTGATCGAACGATCCCTACGAGCTGTGGCGTAGCGATAGCCAGTTTGTTCCTGGAGCTCTCTTTTGTGTTAACATGGACCAAATCACACTTCCTCGCACTGATGGAAATGCAGAGCAACTACGCCAACCTCAGTGAATCTCCCCTGCACTTTTATTGATACCACCAAGAATTGGCCATTTGTTTAATTTCCACCGTACCTACTCTGTAGCCAAATTTTCAAACCTTCCAATAAAGAGAAGTTAAATCAATAGCAGCCGTAGCAGTGCTCCGAGGGGGTGGGCGTTCATCAGAGAGCAGGCAAGTGGAGTATCGTCTGCCGATTACATGGGAATCTGGGAAGATTTTTTCAAAACTCTCCGTCATTTCCTTCAATACAGGTCAGTAATGAAATCCTTCGGTCTGTTTATAGAGTCATTATACCAATCTATTTCCCACAAAGCCGCATTTAGGCTAATGGGTACAGTTAATTTTTACACAGTTATATATGAGAAAGAAAAAGCCACTAAATTGCAATTTTTTCTTAAGCTCAGTAAAAATAATTGCTACATTGAGGTCAGATGAAGGTAGGAGTAAAATGCAGCCTTACCTGTATAAAGTAGCAAATGTTGGGCAATTTTAGAGCTGCATATTATAGTGATTTCTGATAGCAAAGTGTGTATATGTAGAAGAATCTCAAGGAAGATCATTGTAAGAAGTTTTTAAAAAAGATATTAAAAAGCAGTAATAACATTATTGGGAGATAAATGTGTAAGAGGCAAATACAAATTTAGTTTTCAGTTATGCTACTCAATACTAATTTTAGGTGGCTTTTTGGTCTTCTATTCAGTTTTATTCCATCACTAAGCAGGAGAAAATCAAAGGAAAAATATATACAAAAAGGGATTTGAAAAAATCATTAATAAACTATACCTGTCCGTACAGAATCACATATTGGCACTGAAAACACAGAAGTTGCTTCAAACAGAAACCATTAGAAACCCCAAAAATATACTTTACTGCCATCAAAACAAAACTCTATGATCTGATTCTTAGCTGTAAATCAGCATCTGTTTGTACTGGCTGAGGATTTTATTTTCTGGTTAACTAAAGAAAACCTTTCTAATGAATACTCTGCAGGTTTTGTACTGATAGAGTGAGTAAATATTGAGCGTTTGAGACTAAGAGAAGAAAAATCCAACAGTTGGAGATCAGTAATGGAGAGATTGTCAAGTAATGGATTCTCTAACTGCTATATGTTTAAAGACTAGGCATTTTACATTAGCTGCTGAACTGCTGTAGTTGAGGGTTTCATACTTTAAATTTTTATTTTCAGAAATGTTACAAAGAATCGAGATAATTTTCTGCTCACCAAAAGTTGGACGGTGTGTTCTCAGCAAAGGCAGAAATCTGAGTGTTTAAAGGGTTGAGCTAGGTTTTAGATACATAATAGTGGAAAGCTGGTCAAAGCATCTGTCATTTAAAAAGCTTAAATTTTTTTTCTGACACTTCTTTATATAATTGAATCAGATTTTTGTGGAAAACATCAGTGTAATTCCAGTGAAGTTACTACTTATAGTAGAAGTATGTAGTAAACTTCCTACTTTAAAATAAACCAGTTGGTAGATGAGCTCCTATTTCTTTAAAATATAATTACTTGCTTAACTGATCAATCGTGCAAACTAAAGCATCACAACTTTGTCATTTATATGTGTATACGTTACTTATTTCTGGGTGTTGTGCTCGTGAAGCAACATGTGTATTTGTATTACCAGCGGCTTGTGGTAACAGTTGGCGTAGTTCAAATAGATGATGTTGTAGATCTGTTTGCACAACAGGATGTAAACTGGGCTAATCTTGTTTAGGGTTCATAATGTTTTTGTCTTGGCCTCTTTCGGCACTGCTCACGTATGTAAAAATTGTGGCTCTTGGAGAATAACCTTGATTGTGCTCTACACCTGCTTGCACTTAGGAAAAGAAACATTTGTCACTCTTATTTATGTAATTGCTTAAATTGCATTTTAATTTTAACAGCTTAAGTATGTTGGTGGAGAAAAATGTTTTCTGAATGAAAGTTTGATCAAATGCCCAGGGAGCCGGTGCAAGTCTTTCCATTGACTCAAGAGATTTTGTTTCAGGCATTTTATTTAAACAATACTCCTCTCAACCATAACTGAGTAAAGTTACATGCTTTACATTAAAAAAAAAAAAAAAGAACATAAATGTTTCAAACAGCAATATTTAATATAACGTTTTAAGGAACATTAGTGAAAATTAAATATTTCCATTTTATATTTTTGATGCAACTATAAAATATAAAGAAACCTGCATTTAGTTCTTTAAAAAGCAATATATCTGTTTGAGTATTACAAAACTCAATTGCTTCTTGCTAAAATGGAAATTGGATTAGATTCTGTTGGATTAAGCTCAACAATTGCTTAACTTCTTTTGTGTTATTCTTCATTCCCATTAATAGGAATAACATGATACCTATGCTCAGCAATTCCCATCACTGTGGGCTCTTAAATAAACATTAGGAAATATTAGTCTCAAAGTTAAAGGCTCCATTTAGCACATTGCCCAGCTATGCATTTTATATCTGCAAGTAGGAATGGCAGTCCAGATTCTTCTGACCACTCATTACACTAACGCTCGCAGGCTTTCCTGGCAAGACTCTTTACAGAGCTGAGCAGGTTCAAAACATATCAGGGGGCCTTATCACTCAAAGTAAACATCCAGAGCATATTTCTCCTTTGCTGAAAGATTTACATTAGTTCCCTGTTAGGCGGCGTATCAATTACAGCGCTGCGTGTCCTACACGTCATAGGTACGAGCTTCCCCTGTTCTGTCACCCCAATCAAAGTTGGGGTATAGTACAGATGCTATAAAAGGAGGATCTGGCTACATGTATTTGACAAACTGCTTTTAAACTATTTGGGTGACATCTTGAAGGCGTGAAATCACACCCGCGTTGGCATTCTGAGGTGCAAGCTTTGGTGCCCTCGGCTGTGCCAAATAGCACAATATTCTGCAAACTTTTCCGAAGACTTCACCAGTGCTACCGTGTAAACAGCGCTTAGCAGATCGGATCAAGTCGATCTGCTTTGTCTGTCCCCACGATACATGATCCCAGGCTAACCTGAGTAATAATTCAGGTGATATGTTTACTGATGAGCAAGCGTAGAGGGCAGTTACGTTTTAGATGGTCGATTCTTCAACGCGCAAGATCCAGCAGCGATTCCCCTGCTGCGCGTGTCGGCGAGGATCGCCTCGCAGCTCTGGGATGTAACCGCGAACCTGGCACGAGTGGCCGAGGCGCTGTCTGCACGGTAACGTGCGGGAAGGTTCAGGCATGGGGAGAGGGACGAATGCTTTTTGGTCTTTGCAGATCCAGCACGGATGCTCTGCTTTACATGCGACGCAGCTTTAGGTCATTGCAACGTTAAACTTAACCTCTCTTTCTCAAATGCGTACCGGATAAATTCACATCACCCAGCTGAACACATAACACTGGTAATTCCTGGTGATATTAGGTAAGATCACAATTTTTGGTGCATGGGACGTTTTTGTGTTAGTTTCATAGGTGAAAAAAAAAAAAGGAAAGAAAAATACAGCAACTAAAATCTTAACTAAGGCAAAAAAAGTTACCGTTAACACAAAGTTGCCATCATTCTGTATTTGTATTCCATACTTCCCGGGAAAGTATCCTTCTCTTTTGCCACATCTATTTATAAACCATGACATGATTTTTTTTTTATTCAGAGAAGTTGTAACAGGAACCAGATTAACCTAGACACCATGAAAAACAAAACACAAATAGGAAGGAGAAAACAGAGTAGGCTGAGGAAAGGTTGCTCAGGCAGTTGTCCCAGGGAAAGGAGAATTGTGTAGCCTGTTTAGTAAGGGACTCGATTCTTTCTCCTTTGCCAAAGACGGGGTTTTCTCCAAAGCGACTACTGGAAATATCCATTGTCCGTATGTACAGTGATCCCTTCATTTGAAATCCTTGCATGCAGCCTGTGTGTTTTTCCAAAAGATGTGTCGTAGATGAACAAAAGTTGTGCTCAGGCGATGACAGTGTTAGCTGAAGTTCTACGTGAGAAGTAAGTTCTATATGAGAAGTAAGAAGGAAGTCGAAACAGATCATTGTAATGGTCCTTTCCTGTTTCAGTGTCCGTGTCTCTGTTAAAGTTTAGGTTTTTTTCTTGTAATTTGCTTCAGGGATTCTAAAAGAAATACTTTTTATTACTGCATATATTCAAAGAAGTGGGACTTAATTATATAGAAATACGTAAGTTTACAAAAGTCCCAGTGCAAATTGCTGATTGTTGCGTGTCTTACAGTGATGAAAGCAAAGGAACAAACCTAAAAGGATAAAGCCAGTGCCAGCAGGTCATGTGAACCTCTCTCAGTGGAACTGAAGGAGACGTAGTGTATGACTGAATTTAAACATTAGAGGGTTAAAGGTTTAGAGTAATTCATTTATTGGCAAGTCATTTTTTTTGTCCTCTCAGAACCATTTCCAAGTCTTGAAAAAAACCTTCACAGTTTTTCTTTGACTGTAAAATAGAAAATGGCTTTGAAAGCTCAACCCTGAATCACCATGGGGTTTCTGAGTTTTTATGGGTACCGGAATCTCACCTGCTTCTGTGAAAAGCAGTGTTATATTTTAGTTTTTGTTAATGTTATATGATCAGCATTTTTCTTACTGGAGACAAAACATGAGTGCTTGTACAATTAGACATTCCCACACAGCTATCTGTGCACCCTAAGCCATTTATAAAATTGAGACTCTGAGGCAGAAGTAGGGTAAAACCCATCAAAAGCAATTTCTTCCTGGGGCAGAATGTAATTTGTCACAAATAAGTAAGTGTTGTGGGCAGGATGAGGATGAAACATGGACAAGGTTGTGATGAAAGGAGACCAGCCGCACAGCCTGTCCTTGTGGACATGAAGTTCCCGCCAGTCAAAGACCGTGACTGCCTTGACTGAAGTCCAATTCCACACGGAATAACTTTCTTCTGACTTTAAATGTGTTCCAGCTACAAACAGAGTCCTTTAACTACTCAGTGAATTGAGAGGTTTTGTATTCTGTGTTTTGGAGGTTCCTGGTTTTACGGCTTTTAAAATTCTCGTTCTCGGTACTAAGCAGAAGTCTGTCACATTTTAAACAGCTGCTGTTTAAAATTCCAGTCGGTTGACTTTTGACATGATATTTTTGCTATGAAATTCCAGAATATAACTACTAACTGCAATTTATCAAGTAAATGCTCACTGGGCACTTCAAACCTAATCATTTTGATCTACCTTAATCAAAATTTCTGTCTAATCTGTCCGGTTCCTTGGCAAGCGCTGCAGCAAGCTATACTGATAATGTATGTAGCTCTGCCGTATGTGACGCTGCCCCGGTTTAGGATCTTCAAGAAAAACACAGGAAATAAGCTGCATGGTCTGACTTCTGTCTGTATTTTAACTCCTCTGGCTTCACTGAGGTTCCCAGGCCAGGGTAGAATAGCAGAGTTTGTGCAAAGGTGAGGGGTGGCATAAGACAAAATTTCACTTGCCCGAAGACGGACGACAGAACGCTCCCTCGTGAAGCGTCTGTATGGGGAAGAAATATGCCTAATTCTCACTCTCGGTTCTGCAGAGAGACCTCAGAGAAGTCACCTCTGTAGGGATTTTGCCACTTGTACAAAGTCTAGAGACATCTCGGAAGCAGAAAATAAAAAAGGATAAAACGTAGAAGGGAACGCTATGGTTCCATAGCAGGAAACACATTCAATTTTCAGTCAGCTCATCACAGAAAACCCTGTGGACCCAGGTGCTGTATACTCGCCAAAAGTGATTTTGCTTTCCATAATGTAATTCTTAAATATGTCTGTTTCATTAACTATATACAAAATTGTAAAAGAACCCCGTGTGGGTTTTTTTGTTTTGTTTTTTTTTGGGGTGGTTTGTTGTTTGAGTTTCTTTGGTTTCTTTTTTTTTTTTCCCCCCTTAAATGAGAACAGGTGCTTTTATATGAAATTCTGGATTAAATCTGAATCTCAGTCCAGTATTTTCCAGTTTGCCAAATAATGATGTGACGGTGTAATGGCTGCAGCATGTACGTCAGGTGTCAACAGAACATTCATAGAATCAGCCCCAGTTTGGGGCTGAATTCATTTTTTGTGTTGATAGCTATCTTGAAATATTTGTGTTGTAATAATTTGGCTTTAGCAAAATGTGACTTAATAAAACTACAGAATGACATTTTTGGTTACAAGAATGGTTGTGAAAATATTTATTTTCTATTTATTTTCTATGTAGCTCTTGTAACATCAGACCCTGGCCTTAGCAGCAAAACATATAATTGGTTTTAAAAAGAGCAGGATTTTACCCTTGCAAATATATTTGGTCTTTCAGCAAGCACAGTTTGAAGATAACCTCTTCGTGTATCTTTCATTTACAGTGCTCATGACGTTTCCATGGTCCCTCAGAAGGCATTGCAGAAACTGGAAGTGCTTTCTTCCAGGGGAGGTAGTTTGTACGAAAATTTCATTTAATTCATGGCAGGCTGATTTATGGCAGGTTTTTTTTTTCGTTGTTGATTTTGGTGAAATTAAGTGATGCATCGTTATTTACTATAGCTGTGTTATTTTTACTGGGACTAATATCTGCAATTGTTTCCTATAACTCTTTGTACTTGCCTTTTGCTTTCCTGTTATTTTTCTCGTACAGCAGCAGTGCCCTTTAAGTTGCGGCTGACAGGGCGGATTTTTTTACAAGAATAACATAATTAGTGTTCAAACCATAGATGAGTACTTCTGTCAGGTGGCACACAGTTAAAATTCCATTTACAAAAGCCAAGTTATATGGTATTGGTGACTCCAATACTGCAAACGGGCAGGAGGAGATTGAATGTGTTGCCTGCTTATACTTGATGAAGTTGTGAGTTAAAGCCTTCAGATCGCCGAGCAGTAGCTTTGCCAGCAATGCTTAGAAAGAGATGCCAGTATATAAAGAGAATATTTGAGTTTTCAGCTTCCTGGCTGTATAGCAAAAATGCACATCCTGAAAGTAAAAGCCAGCTGTCAGAGCCGCGGCATGAGGGGTGCTCCCGCTAAATACAGCTTGGCCATTTCATTACGTGTAAACCGTAGAATACGCTGTTTTAGTTAAAAAATGCTCTGCAAGAGTCTGTTCTTTCGCTGCTGCTGAGGAGTGAGTGGAAATGATTCCATGAGATATGAAAACGTTATTTAATGTTTTATTTATTGTCCTACTCGTGCATATGTATATGTATATATCTTTTTGCATACTTACTCAAAGAATCAGTCTGCAAGAAACAGTTCTATTTCTGGAAGTTCACGCCTTTGTGTAAAAATGCAGTCTCATGAAGAGATGCTTGCATTTTGTCAGGTAATAAACCACTCTCTTATTTCCAGCTCTGCCTTTTTATCAAAGTGCATTCATGTGCAGCTTGTGTTTGCAATATAGAAGTTCACATCAAAAAAGGCAAAGTTGCTTGTGCATTTACGGAGTCTGAAAACTTTTCCCATTAGCAGCAAAAAAACCCCCAGTGCTGATACTTGCTTCGCAGTAAATGCTGGGAGAAACTTCAAAATGTAAATCTAGATTAAACAATCAAAACTTGTGCAACTTGCTTATGTTTTCTGTCATAGCATAAAGGCCAGATGCATCTGTGCTTTAATGGCTTTGAACGTGACTGCTTGGAACCAGGGATAGCTTTGATCAGGTGGGTGCATAAATGAAAAATCATGGATATGCAAGCTTTGCCTTGAATTCCTCACGCAAACTTTTCCTAAAACATTTTATAGTACACGTCAGCCAGTAAAGCAGTCACGTAATACATGAGAGTAAAAGAATCTAGTCAGTACTTTGGGCTGGAACCGGCTTGTGTTAGATTTCACAGAGTTTGGGGAAGCTTGCATTCTTGTTACTGAAGATTTTGCATGTGATAGGTCAAATTTTGCTTGTCTTAATCAGGTAGTCATCCCACAGATTTCAGTTAGCCAGCTCCCCTGATGAAGCCTAGCTAGTTTTTGGCACATGGAAGACTTTCTGGTTATCAGAAACAACAGCCTTAATATGACACAGCACTGGATTCCAGTTCACAGAAGGAAGGAAGAAACGGACGCAATAGTACTTGGGTGTCTCAGCAATGCTATTAATACGTGTTTTAAGACGTGAAAGTGGGAACTTGGAAACCAGGCCACTACACACTCAAATGTAGACGCGGATTTAATACAGCTCATTTATAACTGGTGATTGCTTGGAGGCATCATAGACAAAATCCTTAATGTAAGAGGGAAATGTGTAGGCTGTCACTTTTCATTCCAGACTTTAATTTCAATTGTATGAGCAGGAGCAGCTGCATGTTGCTATCAGGCGTATGAAGTTTTTAGTGCTAAAAAGGCAGCTGGACTGGAAATACCCCAGAAGTACATATCCATTTGTCTGGTTAACTTCAGCACTTAGACTATCAATCAGGTCAGCCTCAAGAAAAATGAATGACATCAGTCAAAACAATAGGATATCTCTGTGCAGTGATTAGCTCTGTGTAGTACAAAAACTTAAATAATTTGTTCTTTGAAAATGTGATGATTGATTGGCTTCCATTAGGCTGGGATTTTAAAACATTCCATGAACTCTGAGATAAAATGGCACTAAAATGTTATTGCAATAACCAAATAAATCATATTAGACTATAGTGTATATAAGTACTTTAAAACATTATAGATACTAGAATTCTGTGTATAATAAAAAGGTGAAGAATGTAATCCATGAACTTTTTTTATGCTCTCATCTCACACCAGCGTTATCCTGGGCTGTTTTCAAGGATAATGTTCCTAAGGATATAAATTTTAGGTTTTGTTTTAATATATTACATATACGTATGTAAAAGTTGCGCAGTTCTGGATGTGTTTGGTTAAAGAAAGGGATTTTTAAGCTATCACAGTGCAGAATTTATCTGAGCTTTTGATAGTGATGCTGACCATTTTAATTTGACCTCAGCCTTGCAATCATCTTCCAGCTGAGAAATAGGCGGTTATCATTTAAACATGGTGCATTTTTCAGCATCAGGTTTGTGGTTCAGTTCATGGTCCTGTAGTTCTGGCCAGAGAATCTCTGACATATAATAATGTTTAGCCTTGAATCTCGTGTAGAGGAATAAAACAAAGTCTTGCCCTGATGTGTGGGGTGGGGTTATGGTTAACACTCGTAATTTATGATCGTTCTCCTAATATTTCACTTTTGCCTAATGACCCAGACTCCGCAGGCAAATAATTCCGTGAATCATCTCTTACTTCAAAACAAACTCCAGGCCCAATGCATGCGAGATTGCCTAAATATTGTAAGCCCTGTGGATCATAAATCAGAAGACAAGGAAAATAATTCCATCCAAAATGTTTTATTTCATTATTTCAGGATTTTACTCGTGCATTTTAAGCACTGGGATTGAGCTGAAGTAATTGGTGACGCTGTAAATCTTCAGAGAATCAAAGGCAAAGAGCATGCATGCAGCGCCCATGTGATTACCTTCAAAGTCAATTGGCAGTGCCTGGCTTTCACACTGCTGGCCAACGCTATTCTGTAATTTGTTTTCTAATGAGAGAAAACGGAGTGTATTGAGAAGGTCCAGATACCTTCAAAACAGTCTTTGGAGGGTTTACATGGTTGATTACGTTCACTGTTGTCTGAACAGTAACACCTGTGATCTAGGGTATTTCTTCATACTAGAAGCGCTAATCACAAATTATCACATTTCTGCAATGAATGAGAGACTTCAGTGAAAGCATCATGTTTGAAACTTTGTCTCACACTCCAGATCTGATGAAAGCTTTAGGTAGCTTGTGAGGTAGCCATGGGTAAGATCTACATGCCTTTATAAAGTCATTGTTATTTAATAAACACATCAATTCAGTTTCCAGTTTCTAAATCTTGTGAAGGGAAGGCTCAGGCGGATCTTTGCGGTGTGTGTAAACACCAGAAGGGACACAGTAAAAAAAGATGGAGCCAGGCTCTTCTCAGTGGTGCCAGTGACAGGATGAGAGGCGATGGGCATAAGCTGAAATGCCAGAGATATACAGTGAGGGTGGTCAGACACTGGAACAGGTTGCCCAGAGGGGTCATGGGGTCCCATCCTTGGTGATAATCAGTCAAGCAAAGGGTTTGGGCTGGATGATCTCCAGAGGTGCCACGCAGCCTCAAAAATTCTGTGATTGTAATGCAGAAATTGCACGGAAATGATATCTTCAGCAAGAGATGACTAATTACTAGTGATTAATGGCTATATACATTTCCTGACTTAGATGTATATGATGTGTAGCATCACCAAAAGTGGATATTTCTGTCTTTGTATCGTAAAACCTTATTCGGTATTTATTATTAACTGACACCTACAAAGCGTATTTCTAATTTAGGCTGCCTGAGTCAGGCTTGGATTGTCACCTGGGCACCAGGGTTAGAATTTGTACTAATGTAAGGAGCAAGCACAAAGGCTATACTGTCAAATTCGGTTGAGCTGGGATGTGATTGATGCATAGCCTCAACATTAAACAGTAAAGTATTGTATTCTGAAATCGTATTGTTTATTGAAAGGAGTAGATGAAATGTTAGCTCCTGTTTTAGAGGCCAAATTTGGAGACAAATCTATCTGTTATAAAAGCTAAAGAGTTTGGGGTTTTTTCAGTCTTTGTGAAATAGTGTATGTGGAAAAATGTTTAAATTCCTAGAATTTGGTAAGATCAAAGCTAGAGCTGGGCTGTGTTGAATTTCCTGATGATATCTGCTGATAATATCTATTGCTGCTGGCTTACGTTTTAGGATTTTTTCTTGGTAGATTATTTGGAATTGGATGCTTTGAAGGGAAACAAGGAATTTGCTTGTGTATTTATCCAGTGTCCCAGTCAATGCAGCTGCTGTGTCACCAACAGGGTTCCAGCACACTGGCTGGCTGCTCCTACCGATGATCTCATTGCCTGCAGCTTAGGCAAAACGTAGACTTTGGGTCCTGCCTGGAATACGGCGTGAGAATCATTTCTAATGCCTTGATAACTGGGCTGTCTTCTACCTTTCACAACAAATTCTCAACTCCTCTTACTTTACAGCAAACTTCCACTCTGCCTATCTTATTTATGGCACAGTCAGGAACGTGTTTATAAAGCAGTGCTCATTCTTAAAAGCATCAATAAAAACCTTGCGGTTTTTACTGATTTGCTCTTCCGTAGAATTGCTGCTGCAGGACGTACCTGGGTGATTGCAGGTAGCTCCCCAGCTGAGCTCCAACCCTATGAACCACTGCGCTGCCAGGTGGGATGAACTGCTGCAAGAGGGGATGGCAGAGCTGGTTCGAGCAAGCCAGACGCTGCAAAGGAACCGCTGAATCTCTCCAGTCTTGCTAATGGTTCAGGAGTGCCTTCAAAGGGCTCCACACATCATTTTTTCTGAGGGCACCCAGGTGGGTTGCTGTGCAGAGGGGACTTACTACATTGGAACACATGTAGGACTACGCTTGACAAATCTTGGTTCTCAAATGAGAAAAGTAAAGATTTCAAGCAGTTTGCAAGAAAAAATATTAGAAAATTGATTTTGATTACATCCCATTAATATCGAATACATGTATCAGAAAAACAACAAAACCTAAAATAGTATTTTAAAATATACATTAAATCATTAGTTGCAAGTGACATCTTTGATTGTAGTTCAGTGCATTTCCAATTAGTGAGACAACCTCTTGGGTTGCTCATAGAAATATCATTGCTTTTCCAGAAGACATGTTGGTTATGCAACTGTTGTGCAAGAAAGAAATATCATCTGAGATATGTTACTAAATTACAAAGTAAGTCAAGACTTGTTTTTTCCCCTGCATGGAAAGTATTTTTAACTATAAAACCTGTACTACTTTAAAATTGAGAACCTGGTGTTCAGATTCTATTACTAGCTTTCTTGTTATCTCAAGAATCACTCTACATAATTGTAGTTTGCCAAATGGCTGAAGTTCAGGGAAGGTTATATTTGGATTTTCACTATTATCCATTTTCTCATGCTTCATCTTTCTTCAAATATGTAACTCCTTTGGGATGAAAACTTTCATGTTTGTTCGCAATGCAGAACGTTTGTGGGAGAGGTTGAAGGAGTAGGGCTGCTCGTTCTAGCAGCCCCCAAACATGAAGGCTTTCTTATAAAATTTTTTTTCTTCTTTATCATAGCATTTTACTTGTCCTAAAAGCTATTTCTCTATTAAATGGACTTATATAATTTATGCCTTTACTTAGTGGCCTTTAAAATTACTTTAATATCCTCTTTTCATGATTAGGTAGATACGCAGTCTATTAAAAACTCCAGACTAACAAATTTGTTTTTATCTAATTAGACTGAACCTTTTTGATTTTTATTTCTTTCATATTCATATTTATGTTCCACCAGTCATTTCTATCCTAAGCTTGTGGCTGAAAATATGTATTCTCCTCTGGCCCCCTTCTGGCCATTCTTTTTCATTTTTCCCTATATGTTGGGAAAAGTTCATTGTACCAAGTGAAGTATATTGGGCTAGACGGAAATATGACTCTAAATCTTTCTTATTAATCAACTTTTTTATTTCTAAAGCTATCCCAATGCTGAAAAATTGGCCGAAAGATTTGTAGCAAGTTACGGGAACAATAAAAAGATAAAAAGAACATCTATTCTTTTTCTTTCTGCTCAGTGCATTTTCTGCTTGTCCTTTCCAGTGTTGGCTTCAGCAGTGCACTTTAATAGAAAGCATTTTGGTGATGCTGTCTTCCTGAACTAGATCTGGTATTAATTAAAAAAGTGATTTCTTCTTTCATCCCTCATGTATCACTACATGGATGCCACAAGCAATGCTCCTATCTAGAGTACTGTTTTGTAGCATAATCTCACTTTTGTTCTTGCTCTTCAGCATGTTGAAGCTGACAGTCCTCCCATCTCTGAGCTGGAAGAAAATATCAAATGAATTGTTTTTCCATTCCAGTCCTTTGAGTTAGTCATGGCTGCCCATGTATGTGCTTCCGGGTGTGTTTTTACTTATCTCATTGACTTCAACAGCTCTGGAAATCAGCCTTGCACTGTCTTGCCCTTTGAGATAAAGGTCCGACTTTTAGAGAGTTACTCCAGGACCACCTTGTGCAGTGCTCTTTCCAGCATACAGTTCGGACACAAGAGCAGGATTTCAATGCATGGCATCTGCACAGCAGGGCAAAGTCCTGTATATACTTTTTACTATACTGTAAAGTATATACTAAAGTATATACTTTACCCCGTAATGCTTTTTTTCTGATGTGGCACTCTTCGTTGCTTGGTCTAGATCCACTAATCCTGGCTTGTGCTTATTCAAACCAATGGTAACACCCAACGTATCACTGCACCACACAGAAAAAAGGGCACTGAAATAAGATGCGAGGCAGGATATGATTCTCTGCAGCATTTGGCTAACATGGCAAGTTTATTTCATCAAAGCCCCTCTCTGCACATTTACAGTGCACCGTCTATTGCTGTGTGCTGCTTGACTTCCCATTGACGACACAGAAGCTGTTAAAGGCTTACGTAAGTTTTAGCCGGCTTTCGTATAAGGTGTTTAGATCCTGGTGGATGTCTAAAACCACTTGACTTTACGTCAAATCACTACCTCAACTTTTTGGTTTGACAGAAAAATAACTTTGGATTTATCATATGGTTTTCTTCACAGGTTAAGGTCTTGTAGATATTGCAAACAGAGAGTAAGAAATTGGTTCTGTGACTTGTATAGCTAAGTTTTGTAGACTAGACTTCAAAATTGCTAAAGTCATTTAGCTGTTTCTGGAAGTTTTACCTGAAGACAGAGTTATCTCACAATGGCACCAGCTTGGCTGCCTGGCCAACAGGTGGTTTCTGCTCCTACTGAAATAGCTGAAATTGCCAATGAATGAGCGGAAGCGTGGAAGATCTGGGTATTGTTGTGTTATGAAAGCAACAAGACTAGTATTTTGCACAAAAGCTTAGAATCTTTATTTTCCTCCAGTGACAAAACAGCAAAGAGGCAAAGCTGGAACAAACTCCAGAGCTGTCTAGCAAAATATTTCCCCAAAGCTTCAGACGGATAAGAAAGGGGTAAGAAACATGAGGGATTTTTTTCCATTTTAGATTTGGTACGTTATCTGTGTGTCTGAATCCATGTCTGATCTTATAGAGGTGCTTGTAATTTCAGCATAAAACTGTATGAGATTTCTCTGTAGTTAGTATTTAGCAGAACAGTTGGAAACTGTTGTTCCCATTAAGGAACCCTGTTGTCCCTCAAGGGCAAGTGTGTTATTTTCTAAACCAGCTGAGGACTTCCAAGACTTTCTTACATACTCTTCTTTGTGTAAGGACAGTAATGCAATCCAGTGAGTTTGTCGGCCCTGACCTGGTTAATCTGGGTAGAGAACCATGCATAAGCATAACAAAGGCTTTCCACCTCTGTTTGCCGTATTTTATGTAGGAGGGGAAGTTAACTAATCCCAAGGTAAAGCTGGAACCTGCTAAAGTACTGGGTATCCTACTTTGTCCAGGAAAATAGGTGCTCTTTTACAGAACAGGCGAGGAAAAATGATACCAGTGATTACACATTTCCTCATAAACATCACATTCTGCTATGGCTTTGTTTAGGTTACAACGAAGTTCAGCAGAGGATCCTGTTAATATTTTGGTTGGGACGGACCAAGGCTGTCTATACAAATTATGTAGTATGTAAGATAGCTGCAAACTCTGCTGAAATAATTTTTAATTTCTCTGTTGGGGAGACAGAAATCAAAGAAACAAGACAGACTTGGGCAAGCCCTTCTGCATGCCTTCGTATAAGAAAATTCACCTGGGATATCCACTGATACTAATCTGTTCAATATCAGTCCTACAATTACCCCTTCTAAGGCTTTTCTTCCACTAAAGGCAGCTTCACCAAACGCTAACAACTTGGCTTTGCTGGGGGTTCTTTCCCACTGGAGGAGAGAGATCCAGTTTTTATATTGAACAGCACGTCAGCATGGTTCATCACAACTTTGAGAAGGGCGTTATTCGGGAGTATGTAGCACAAATAGTACATGGAATACATTATACATGCTAATATAAGGCAACAATATAAGGCAGATAATAACGTGCAGTGCATTATTACTTTAAAGTAAGCAGCCTCTATAAAAAACAACAGTGATGGAAACAACATTGCCTCTTAGTACTTCGTATTTTTCTTACAGGATCTGTGTTTCTGTTTTAAATGTGTGAATTAAATCAAATATGTGAATACTCTCCATTACTGTCTGCCTACTTGAGGCTGTGTCTTAAAGCTAAGTAATACACCACTTCTGCTTGGAATTAGCCAAATCTGTTCATAACAGATTACCATCAATAGCTTTTATAGAGGTGATTATCAATTCCAATTGTCTGCCAAGTGGCATTAGGTTTAGTGTTTCCATCCACCTAGTCATTAAGCACATGTCAAACTCCAAGTAACTGGTAATTTCTGCAATTAAGGCCGCCATTATTGTTTCCTTTACTTAAACAGGGAGTCCAAATTACATGGTTAAATATAACCACCAGTTGTTCCCCCACACACTTAGGGTCTGTGCTGCAGAATAGCATTAATCCTATGAGAATACACAATTAATAAGACAACTGTAGATTAAGTTTTCTACCATAAGCTCAAACCTTAAAAGATCACATCCTCTTGAAGGCCTCTGATTTGAGGAAAATCCCAGAAAACAGTTAAAGGAATGGCCAGGAATCTTAAGGACAGATAAATATAAGTTTAAAACCGTTGCTTGAAGTTATGTGTGTGCTCAAGGATGTAGGATTTGGACAAAATAGTTACATACAGCCAGATCAAACCCCTTTTTTTTCTAGCTGTTGATGCTCAGAACTCAGTTTCTTATCTGAAAAAAATGAAGAAGGTTTTATTAATATGCTCAGTGGGGAACAAGCAAAGTTGAGGAAAGGCATTACCGGATGCTGCAGAACAGGAAAGAGACAAAAACCATCTGAGAATTCCTTGGTCAGTTCTTACAGGACCTAGTTCAAAGTCCATTTGCCTTCTACAGAAGGATTTCCTACTGACTCCTTCAATAGCCTGGATTTTATTTCAGGTCCTTAATTCTTACATTTCTGAGCATTGACGGTAAATGAAACCTATCACTATAAAGGCATTAAATTGAAATGGCCCAGTTCCTCTGTCATGCTGCACAGTGAGTGAGGATGGATGGTAATGGGATAACTGATACTCCGTTTACTGCTGACTACCATTAATTAGGATGAATATTAACATTTGCAGATGATAATTTACCTCAGAGACTGAAAACTGTTTAATAACTTCTAAAATCAGTTTCCGTCTTGTTTCACATCTCCAAGCATGGAAGTCTAATACAATAAACAATTACGTGGTACTCGGAGCCAAGTGTTAGCAATGCAAAGCCACAGAGACTCCCAAAGTAAAACTGGTAAATCGTTTCTGTTTAACAGTGGTGCCCTTCTTTTTATAAAATAGGACTAAGGAGGAAGGTGGTATCACTCCCTCACTGCAGCCTTTTCTGCTTGTTGGTTTAAGCCCAGCTGTAATGTTATTTAAATGTTGGTTACTGGATTTGATTGAATGTGCCTTTATTGAGAGAAGCAATGCTCTTATATGAATGTGACACAGTTGTTTTTTTTCCAAGGGAAAACAAACCTATTCAAGTCACTTAAAGAAGTGTGTAAAGCTACAGTGAATTTAATTTAATCTGAGTGTATGTTTAATCACCTTTAAGGCACTTAAGGGATTTTGTTGATTTATGTATTTATTAACAGGGGTTCTTTTAGATCCTGCTTCATGAATATACAGCCCCTTCAAATTAAAAGTAATGTTTTAGGTCTATTCTCTCTTTTGGCCAAATCTAGTAATTCCTGGAATGGGCCATAGAGCATATGTAAGCTGCTGAAGGTCCCATACCCTGCAGAGCTTGAAAACCATCAGGCAGGTAAAAATGGGACACAAAAGTGGGAGGCGAAGTGTTTTGACTTGGCTAGAGCACAGCCTTTTAAGGATGAGTGAGTGGCTTATTTTCGTTAGTCCCTGCCAATTTAGCCCATGCACCCTTCTTTCCTTCCCTTCCCTCCTGAGGCACCTCTCCCCCAGGAGCACTTGTCGTCCCTCCTTCCTTGCGATGTTATGGAGTTATAAATTTAAGTAATGCTGCCTTCAACTGGGTGGACATTTTTTTGAAGGACATAGGTAATGTTTTCAGCTGAATCTAGGCAATGTTGTTTATTTCGGTCAGACATAGGTACATATACTTTAGCTTCCCGTTCATAAAGAAAAAAACCTGAAGCCCTATTACCTTTGAAATTTTGAAAATACATATTGGTCATGTCCCTGCAACATGGCTGTCCAAAGCAAGCATGTTCCATGGTAGTTCAAAGATTTATTCCTGCCTTAGATCTTAACGTTGTTCTGAAGCAGAGGAAGGGTAACTGAATGAGTGTGCGTGCACACACAGCCGTTGTTAATGGATTTCATGGGCCTGGGGTGGTCCTGCGAACGTCCAGCATCTCCAGTCCTCTGCAGGTTTAACCAAATTTAGTTATTTTATCCTTTAATTTTATTTTACTGGTGACCTCCCCTGCTCCCCTGCGTCTATCAGCAGTGCCAAGACGTAAAAAAGAGGCTATCGGGCTCCCCGTGGAGTGTACAGAGACCTCACTAAAGTGCCTCACTTGAGGTGGACGGCGTGAAGCTGCTCCCACCATCCCAGAGAATGACTTCCCGTGAATTCTGCAGGAATTGGCAACGCTGTCCTTGTATAGCGGAGGGATGAACTGCAGCCCCGTCGGCTTCGTAAAACACCCCTCTTCAGAGCCGGAGTGTGTCTGACGCCGTCAGACAAGATATCAGTCCCTGCGAGAGGAAACCCCAGGCCTAGGAGTGCCTCCATGGGAGCGAGCCTCGCCTCGCTGCGGGACGTGCTAGGAAATGCTCCCCTCCCTCCTACCACCAGGCGGTCTAATTTCTCCCTGAAAGCACTGTCACATCTCTTTATCTCGGGGATAAACACTGATAAAGCTGCCGTGTCAAGTAGAGCCACATAAGCAAGCAGGAGGGGGCTGCAGGAGAGCCATCCAGGCCCCTGACAAACCCCAGACATGGCGGCCCACTCAGGCACTTGTTACAAGCACATAAACACTTGCTGTTTCAAGATATGGGAGAAGGGCAGCAGCTGAAAACAAGCTAAATCAGAGGGTCTGTGTGACTCTGCTATTTATCAACTCCTAATTAACTGTTAATTTGCTGGTCTTTAGGTTCAAGCACAGCCCTAATTCATCACAGGCAGCAATGGCAGTGTCAGGGCTGGGGGAAGGAGCGCCGCGCAGCACTTCAGCACTCTTCTCATTAACAAAAAAATATGACGTGAAGCCATTCATACGGCTGTCTGCAGCAGAGATAAGGCCGTGTGTAAAAGACAGGACTATTCCGAGGCAGCTCGCACAGGACTGAAGCATGCGTGAGATGGCTGCCACCGGTGGGGTGGCTGCTGCCACCCGGGCGGTGGCCTGTGCTCTGGGCTCCTTGCAGGAGCGCAGAATGAGGAGGAACAGGCTGGGAGGTCTCCTAGTAATTTTAAACTATCATTTCTGGTTGTAGCAGGAATTAAGAACTAAAACAATCGTAAGAATTGCTATGAAACAGCATAGGTACATGCCTACAAGTCTTATGACATCATCTTCAACACATTATCTCTCCAACACATTACCTCTCAAAAAAACAGATTGCCCTTTTCTTTCCAGAAACGTTTCTCCCGTGATCTAACACAATCTCCAGTGTAGGGCTCTCTCCGTTGATACCTGCCTAACGAAGTGTTTAGTACAGCGATTAGCTCCATTTGGGTGATGGGTTCAAGACACTCTGGATTGGGCTCACAGCCCCCCAGCCCTACAGGCATTAATCGTGGGAACAGTCCCACGGATTTACCGAGTGCATAAAGTTTAGAACATGCCTAAACATGAGGCTGTAAATGCTGGTGGTAGGAAGCAGGGTTTATGTTGTATCTGAAACACTTGTGGCACTCTGTAAACAGCTTTTAATAGCCATACATGTTTGCTTTTGGTTATCATGCTACATACTCCCTGTTTCTCCTCAGTGCCGTGATTTGTGCTGCCAGCCCCACGACCCTGCCAGCGTACCTGCCGCTGAAATTATCATTTTCACTCTTATTATCAAAATATTTTAAAAGGAGCATCAGCAGAAGGAAAATACTTCACCCGGAGGCGCTAAGATGAGGAAGACTTTTAACATAGAGGCCTCGTAGAGAGCTTGTGACTTTTACACACTTTGTGCCACTTCATATCCCCTTGTTATAACACCTAGTTAAGGTTTTCCCTTTATGGTCTTTCAGGCATAGAGCACCTTATTAATGTCAGGCCTCCAGCTCTCCCCAGCCAGGCTTGGCTGCTGCCTGCTTAAATGAGCCCTGCCTTCCAGGGGATAATGATTTGGGGGAGTGCCCTGAGTTAAAGTTACGGGGCAAGTTACGCTAGACAAGAGTGCTTTTCGTGCTCTGATAACAGAAGACGCTTTATTGTTTACACTGAAATTTGGCAGGATGCTCAACTATTTATTACAACCTTGGGAGCCGGGGCGTTGCTTGGCAAAACCAGCTGCTTTATTAACACTTGAAAATCGCCTACTGCACAACAGTAGCTTTTCACTGGGATTTCAATACACTCATCTGCATTGAGAGGTGGCCTGCAAATCCAACACCTCCCTTTTCTCTCTACCGACTGTTGGATTTGGGAAAAATGGCTCCAAGTCCAAATAGTGTAGCTTATGCTCAAATATGCAGTTGGACTGGTTGAGACCAAGTACAAATGACTGGGTCAAAAAGGATGTCACTTCTGGATCAAGACACTCAAAGGCAAAATCACTTTTTGCATGTAGGACTGATGGGGCTAGTTCAGAAGGAAGGGGAGTCGGGGCTGCTGATTCACAAATGCAAACAGACAAATTTAGGATGATTCTGTGGTTTACAGAATTGCTTGGAATTATCCCCCTCAGCTCTTTATTAGAGTTCGTGCTTCTGAAGGATGGATGAATTGCATGGAAGGAGCCCAGAGGTGCTCAAGTTTTACAGCCTTGTGTGTATAGCCTGTTATTGATTGTGCATGCTAATGCTAATGATTGTTACATTTATCAGTCTCCTTAGATTTCTGTTGAACTATTGTTTTTCACATCATGTTGTTTTTCTAGATCAGGGTAATTTGCTAGGCCTAGTAGGTTACACTCACTTTGCAACCAAGAGTGCAAAATGCATTTCATAAATGCAGATGCATTCAGGAACCACAAGCAGGTCTGAAGGTTGCAAAACACTGCAAAAAGCAACATTTCAGCGTTTTTCTGCAACACTCCACAGTGTCGAGATTGTACTGCTGAACTGTCCTGAGCTCTGTGAAAGATGAGGTGGCACTGGCAGAGCACTGAGCTCTTGTCACTGCACTGTGCACACAAACTTAGGGGTAATAGATGGGCAAGGGCTGTAGGACTATGACGGATTGCGACAAATCCTGTCCTCTTGGGTATTGTTTCCATATGGTGGTGTCGGTGAGCTCAGCCAAAAGTTACTGAACAAGCAACTAAAATGTGCTAAGAGATGGACCAATTTAGTAAGAAAAATTAGGAGGGCAGTGTTGTCTTACTTTTATGATAGCGTATGAGATAATTCCACCCAAGCCTTGTTATAACTTCATCTTCAAATCTCTGAAGAGGAGGTCATAATGATTGAGCTGAACTGCCCCACTTCCTACACAGGGAATTCACGTTTTCAACACACAGCTTGCTGTATTAAGAAAAGTATGTGGGTGTTTTGTACTCTCATGAAAATGATGAACGGCTTTGCACCTTCACAGGAAGGAAATGTATTGCCTTTGTGGGATCACAGTCCTACAGCAAATTGCCAATGAGCTGTGAAGGTGAATACTCGTCCCCTGAGCCTGCGGACAGCACACAGGCTGCTCTTTGCCAGTTCTGGGTGCTGCGATGTTTTATACTGATATAGTCAGTGAGGCTCAGCATTTTGGGACCAAAATGAACAAAGATATATATT
Organism: Phaethon aethereus; assembly: GCF_964289735.1. NCBI lineage: Eukaryota > Metazoa > Chordata > Aves > Phaethontiformes > Phaethontidae > Phaethon > Phaethon aethereus. The sequence goes on from NC_138587.1 coordinate 23,821,463, forward strand.
CACCTAATAGGCACCTCCCCCTCTTACCCCCCCACCCCTCTTTCTTGCTGGTAAAATACACATGCGCTACTGTTTCTTGACCCCAGAAAACTGGATGTACCTGCATAAAAAAAATGCCCTCATGTATAAACCACCTTTTTTCTCTGCTGCATTCTAAAATACACATTATTCAAGCTTTAAAAATAAGTTTAAAATAGACATTTATTTCTTCTAAGTAGGCACTTTTCATGTGATCTTTCTGTGTATTTGGGCATCTGGAGGCCGCATTCAAGCCAGCACAGGGCAGCAGAGAATTTCCTGGTAAACAAGAAAAATTTTTGGACATTTTCCTTGGTTTCAGTTCTACCTTGGAGGCAGGTAGCAGACAGCATGAGGTGTAACAGCCGTGGTGGAGGGAAGGACACCTGGACCGCAGGCAACCCATCCCCTTCTTTGCTTGTCCCTGTGCGAGCAACACTTGCAGTCACTGTTGCACATTTCCCTTGCTGGTGGCCTTGGGAAGAGCAGCAAGGTTTTCTCGTGCCTGTGAGTGCTACAGAAGGTCCCTTGACAGTGTTTCACCAATGAACTGTAGGACATGGGTATTTCTCCAGACTTCACTGTAGGACCGCACAACAGCAAAGCAGCTGCGGTATTGGAGAGGCAGGCGTAGACTGACATCTGATTTATTTGTCTTTTTTTCTTCCTCCAGAACTGGTGTGAGAAGGATCAGGACAGTTCATATGGTACTTTATTATGGCCATGTATTCGTGTTCTAGGTGTATTAGGATTTGTGACTGCTTAAGTCAAGTTTAAAGTGGAGACACTTTTGTCTGCAGTCACCAGTACATCAGTTTTTACTCATTAATTATCTAACTTTGTGGATGTGGCATTATCTCATAGCCATTAATTGTGCTTTCTGAATAAACTTTAGATAAGATTTAGGATGACAACTGCTCTTTAGTAGTGGGATATATTAAAAAAAAAAAGAAAAAAGTCTTTTGAAATGACTGTAAAAACCCGGAGTATTGCATTATGAAAAGGAAAAATAATCTAATTACTTTGTGTTCTTATGTACTAGTGGTCTCTTTCCTCAGCCTACTTTTCATTAGTGTGCCAGACAGACAGTGAATTGCCAGCAGAATATAAAATGCAACTGTGGCCAAATAAGCCTCTAATTCATTTTGATGACAGCTTCCATCCCCGTAATGGGTGCAGCCCACTTAATGCAGCTGTTGACAGCCAAACATTATGAAAAGTGTAGGAACAACATGACTTCTGTGTCTTCTCAAGTTCTATGAGATAAATCCTTCCTTCTCCCTCTCCCTTCCCAGACGATGTATATGCCAATGCCTTTCCCTGAAATAAATATTTGCATAAAGGGAAAAGATGTTAATGAATTCCAAGTTAATGAGTTCCAAGTGAAATGTTATGGTTTTTTTCTTTACAGTAGTACCTCAACTATGTGCGTGCATCCTGAGGAGTACTCACTTCTGAAAAAGGACATGCAAAAAGGAGTTTTTCTTCCCTTGTGTTCCCCTGAGTCTTGTACATCTGTGATTTATGTCAGAGGATGTGAAATTCAAACCTCAAATAGAAGAGTGTGATGTAGTCTCTTAGTTGCCTTTGTTTCCATGATTAGAGACGGAGACTGGCCCAAAAATGGACTCTGGAGACTGGATTCGGTTCTGGTGTAGAACTGTTTTGCTCCCCTGCAGCATCCCAGATCCTCCTCTTTCTCCTGTCTTGCACTGTGAGGACTGTGAAGGAGCATCTCTGCTCTCCTCCTGCCCCTCAGAGATTCAGCTGTCTGCCTGGCAACCCTGTACATGCCTCAGACACGCACCGCATGCCGCTTACATAGAGTCTCAACGTGCTTAATGTCCACCATACCTCAGCTGGGGACTTTGGGTGTCACCATAACAAAGTCAGCAGACTCCAGTGTTACTGTCGTAACTGGATCGTATTCTGGTGCTGGACTCCGCATGTCAAGCTCTGTCCTGTGAGAGAGACCAGAGAAGGACTTTGCTTCCCTTGGCGGGGGAAGCACCAGAGTTCCCACAACTGTGTGTAGTTTCCTGGGTAAGCAGTACGTAACTCTCCCTGCCCCTGTGACGCTCTTCTGCCTGTGGAAAATAAAATGCTTTTTATGAGGCTCCCCTGTGAGAGAAATGAAATAACAAAATTAGATAAATAACTTGATTAAACAAAAACTCTGTCACTTAACGCTATTAAAAACCCTTTAGAAGTGATGAAAATTTTGTGCTGAAAAAACTACGCATCCAACTGACCAATTGCACCCTCAAATTTGCTTGATCATTTTGACTGATACTTTGTTTTCTCTCTACATCTCTAGATCTTCTTTAGAGTGACACTTAAATACATCAAAATGATTTAAGACCTACTTCATCACCACTTTACCCCTTCCCTTTGACCAGAGCTGGAGCCTTCGCTGCTAATTCATTCGTCTGCTGCAGGAGAGGAAGAGTCCCCTTAGGCTTCCTTATCTTTCCTTTCAAGTCATCCTGAGACTAATCTAGACTTCCCAAAGGCCCTCTTTGTAAATATGTGCTCTGTCTGCCCCTGTGATGTTCATGGGTTGTGAGCTGCTGCAGGCTGTCATTAGCAGGCTCAAGTAACGGTGGTTTGAAGATGTTCAGCATCTTTATAGGACTGATCACTAAGATTGGGAACAGAAAGGTGACTTCTCCTAAATCACAAAATGCCTGTTTCCTTTAACTCTAGATAAATTCAGGCATTTTCATCCCTGTTTTGAACAACAAGTGCTTCGATCTTTGGAAAGCTCTTAGTTATGACATGAGGTATACTTCCATGACCTAAGCTAGATTGCTTTTCTTCCCTATTTTCCTTTTCATGCCTGATTTCTTTCGGTGTCGAGGCTAGAAGTCTTCGCTTTCTTTATCAAGTTGTATTGTGTATTGCTGGCAGGTAAGAAAATTGGTATGATGTGATCACTCTTGATTACCCTGGAATCTGAACCAATGTGTGAGAGTGTAGGAACCAGTGTGTCCTAAATCCAAGCGAGGTTTGTGTCCCCTTGACTTTCAAGAATGAAGGAGAAAATACTGGTACATTTGGAGCAGGGGTGGACACCACATTTATTTGCGAGCTTTCATGAGCAAGCATGGGAAACAAAATAAATAGTAACAGGGTCTTAATCAGTACGTCCCTGAGCACAGACCTGGTTTTCGGGCAGGCTGGTACAACCGATGCTGCTGCCTGCTTCACAGACCATCCAAAGCAGCTTGTGTAGAGGTAGCCTGGGAAACCTGGGACAAATTTGTGCTTTGGTTTTGCTTTGTGGATTGCTCTGAGGGCCAGTGGTAAGGGCAGGAGGAGCAACACTTCAGTAGCTTTGGTTAGTGCTTGTGAACCTTTCCCTGGCGGGTTTATGTGAAAGAAAGACTGAGGAACCTGTAAAAGGATAACTCAGGGTCCATAAGCCTAAGTTTCTAGTGCCATTCTCGTCGGGTGTCCAGATGCTGCCCCGGAAGGGCACAGGGCTCCTGGCCTGCGTCTCCCGGTGGCAGCTCTGTAGCTGTACCAGGGTTCTTCTGGGTTAGAGGAAACGAAGAGCTGCACCTGTGGGTGATCGATATCTGTCCTGAAGGAACTTCAAACACTCAAGTCCAACAAGCAGGACATCATCTGGCACTGTGTCTTTTTTTCTCCTGTTTCTGTAGCCTTTTGAAAAGAAAAAGACTAGGAAATGTTATATAAAAAGACTGACTCTTGAACCAAGGGGCTACAGACAAACCTTGCTTGATTCAGTGGGTGTTAGTTTGACTGATACCTGATCTGTGTCCTGCCTCTGTGGACTACATAAAGTCCGGATCAGAAAGAAGGAGGGAGAGATTTTTCTTTTAATTGTCTAGTTACATCCTCCCACAAGCCCAAGAAAGTCCTCTTAAATCTGTACCTCCTGAGAAAACTGGAGGAGAAAACAGACTTTTCACTTGCTCTCCTCCCAAACCAGCAAACCTTCAGTGTGAAGGTGCCACAGGCCACACAACGCATCGGCAAAACTCTTCTGCCACCTATGCACCGTGACAACTGTGTGCCTGGGACTCTGTGCTGCACAGCTCCAAATTTGAATAAGGTCATCGTGTCTGCATATGTGAAAGTGTATTTAAGAACTATTGTTAGTAGGATCAGATTAGCAGTAATTTAATTTTAATGGGGATGTTTATGCTGAAACATCTACAAGTACAAAGAGCCACAAATCATATCTGCCTTTAATTAATTCTCTTGATAAATCAGTTTCTCAGACTGCACCAAATTACCTTAATGAGGAAAAATCCTTGTTTATATCAACAACATTTAGCCAAATGTGGAATGTTTATAGCAATAATTCAACAATGTCCTTCAAGGAACACAAACAACTATGATGAATGTTCAGATTGTGCTGCTCTTTCTGTTCTCTTCCCTCCCATCAAATAAATAATATGTTTGGTTTAAAAATAAATGGAGATGTTTTGGGTAAGCAGTAGTATTGCTGAAGGGGAAATGGGGTGAATTATAGCACTAAATTATTTGCTTAGGTAGGTGAAGGTCCCACCTAGTTTGAAGCAGGCTATGCACAGACCTTTTATAAATCAGACTCACTCTGAGGTTTGGCTTTACTTTAGGGACAATTTGGTTAATCTGTTACTTTAAAAACAAAGTAAACTTTAAGTAAAGCTTGATGGGTCTGAGAAATTCCTTCTCTGTTCCAGCACCACTTAAGCGACCCCTTCCCCGTTGAATACACCTGCTGGCAGCAGGCGCTCCCCGGGGGTTTCCTGCACAGGCTCCTCGTGGTTAGATGGGATCCCACAACTTGCCACAGGGCCCTGTAGGGATTCAGAAATGTCTGGAGGATTTAATTTGAGTTTTAGTATGTGCAACTGCCTTTCCTTCCATGTCCTCCATGCTGTTGCCTTTCCTAGCAAGGTTTAAAGCATGGGCTGCAGGCATCCTGTGACGGCAGCACCCCGGCATCGTGGGGTTTACCCCATGAGTTTCTGGAGAATGCCAATATAAAAAGGATGCAGATATGTTTTTTATGATCAGCTGGTTTAAAAAAATTGAACAGATGCTCCAAATAAGTATCTTTCTTTCAGCCTTGTTCATCATATTGAATAACACCGGTTATCACACTCGGAATGGAAATGGGGCTTTTTCAGCTCTTTCTGTCCTTTTAGTTGTACAGCACAGTTGATTTGGCTTATCTTTGCACGTATATCTGCATAGATGTGAAGAAAAAACATACTAATCCTAGTGAACCATAGGTATTTCACAGCAAAAAGTCCATGCTTGAAACAGACGTCAGGATCCTTTATGCTCTTGTTGGAATATTATAGGATGTAGAAGGAAAAAATGCCCTTGCAGGAGCAGCGCTCCCCATCAGTGAGAATTATCTTTTTTGTTTCATTTCTATTTGCTATCCCTTTCACTTTCCAAAGCAACTCAAATCATTCCTGGGGAAAAAAGGGGACTTTTTATTTAATAAATCAAAATTGAATATAAATAACACTTTGCAATTATGAGTGTTTAAATTCCAAATTTTTTAGACTAATCACTTTCAGAAACAAACAAGAGATTGAATTTATATCGCCTGCAGTTGTTATTGGAAAGGTATGCCTAGAGATTGCTAAATGAAGTCAGTCCCAGTGCAATTATGATCACTCAAGCATGCTTTCAACGTATCGTGCCAAATTAGGTAGATTTGAGCAATTTGACTTCCTGTAACAAATCTCTAGGGCACTTTTGAGAAAGTACAGACTGTTTACAAACACTCTCAGGTTTCATGAGGACCTCGGCGCAACAGCAGTCCCAGCAGCGCACAAGCACACACCTGTCAAACCGTGACAGCACGGACTTCTCGTGCCACATGTGCTGGAGAAAGACCTCACTCTCTAGGTTTTGTTATCCTTTATTTGCAATTTAAAAACTGAAAGGCCACCAAAGTTTTAATTACCTTGGACTCAGTCTTTTGAAAACCAAAATGCTACAATCTGTTAAATGTAAATATTGTCGGCTTTCTGTATTACATTTTTGCTTTGAATTATTTTTTTGTTGCCAGAGTTGAACTTTTTTTCCTCTCTCTAGCACAAAAAAGCAGAGACTGTGTATCTGGACTATATAGGGTGGAGGTATAACTAATGCTACTAGAGAACTGCTGTTGCCCTGTTCCTGATTCAGTATAGATAGTCAATACTTCTGAAAATGCAGGTTTTAGCAGATCCATAGCTGGCAGCAGAGGTCTCAAAGCCAGCACAGCCATTTAAAGACATATATTTCCCACTGAAAACAGACAAAACTTCCTAAAAAGATAAAACTGAATCTTGCAGAATGCACTAATGTTGCTCTAACATCGTGATTACCAGCTTCATAGAGTCCTGTTCTTCCCGAGACGGGGATTGAGTTGCTGTAATGCCATTAGTGGACAGCACATTTTTTTTCCTGTTCAATGACAGTAACATAATGACGATAATTGCCATTAGTTAACAGTAATTACAATGGTTTCTGGTTCAGGGCCCTGGCTCCAATTCTGTACCTGTGCCCAAGTCGCGCTTACTCCAGCAGTAAGTGTTTGTGGGCCCGAAGGCTTGAAGGCACAGGGTTACTCTAGGTAGGCATACATTGAGGTGCTTGCCTGGGTCGTGGCCAGTGCGCCCAGTACCTTGAAGGACTGAGCTCTAAAGAGGTGTTCAAGTGCTTACTCTTCCTCTAAGCATTTTCATTTTAGAAACTAAGTCTTTCTACTAATCGCATTGTTCAGCACAGCACTACTGCAGCCCCACCAGCGTAACCATGCGGAGCTTCTGCTACTGTCCTGTTCATCACCAACTTGCAGTAAAATCCTTTAGGTGATCGTTTTGTACAACGAAAGTCAAAAGAGACTGCTTTGAAGAGTGCTTCTTTTGGCGGAGGGAGAAGGAGGGTGGGCAGGTGGGTTAAGAGCAGCCAAAAGGAGTGAAATGTTTTTAAGCCCTTCCAAACTGCTACCCACGCTTCCGCTCACGGGAGTCCGTCGTGGGAGCAGAATCCCATTAGACTTCAGCGCTTTGTAATAGTTGCTTTTCTGCAGGTCACTGAAAAAATAGGAATCAGTCCTGTGTGTAACATTAAAGGCTGGAAGCGGCACCGCTATGCAGCGTGCTGACATTTCACCGCAACACCAAAGTCCCTGTTAGGCTGGTAACTTCTGCACCTCTTCTGCGCTTTTCATGACATACGTGGAGAAAAGGAGGGGTTGGAGGGTTGCCACCATCATCCCATCACGGGGGGTCATTGCTCATCAGCTTATGATACCTCTCACTGTTATAAAAGAGAATTAAAATCTCACTGAAATGCCCCGGCAGCTGTTTTTTCCTCAGTTCTGTTTAACAGCTGGAACAGCTTGGTCTGGTGGAGAAAATGGGGTCTCCTCATTTCAGTACTTTTCTGTTTTGGCCTTTCTTGGATCGATCTCTTCTCCTCTTTTGCAATTTGTTCATGTCGTTGGGTTTTGTGCACTCCGTGTTTCTCTCCGCTGCGCCCATCCTTCCCGTGGGATACACAGCCCCTGCGCTGGGGTCTGCGATTCTGCTGCTTTGGGCCAGCTTTCCTCTTCCCACTTCAAGGCAGACAATCAGCCGTTCCTCAAGAAAATGTAAACTAAATAAAATATCTTTGGCCTCCAGTCTGGGGTGCTGTGCTACAGATGTGCAGTGTGTCAAGGTGTCGTTGTGGACCCAGGAGGTTGAATATATGGAGCTGAATATATAATATATATAATATATGCTGAGGAAGTGCAGAAGAAACGCACACACCCTAGAAAAGGGTTCGTGTCCCATTTTCCAGTCTGATACTGTGCCTATAGAATCAGAAAGATTTTTTTTTAAATTGTCTAGTTTAAAGTTTATGGTTGTTTGGGGTTTGCGGGGGGCGGGGGTTGACTCTGTAACCCATCTAAACAGCGTGCAACATCTTTGCCCCGTGGGCGTGGGCACCTGGGTTTTCACTGGGCTGTTGCATTAATTAAAAGTTTCTCCTGTTTAATGAGCATGTGGTCCTGAGCAAGCCTGGTGTGTCCGAGTTCATGGATCCGTTAAAAGCTAATTATTTAATCAAAGGTTTTTCGTTCTGAAAGATAGCTGAGGTTGGTTTAGTGGCTGACGTCTCAGAGTTGCAGACCAAAATGAGCTACTTCAAGCTGGCCGCGAGGCGGGGCTGGTCAAGTACTGCCGAAACAGTGCATTTCCCACCAACTTCAGCTGGGACTCTGAACTTCGGAGTAATTGTCTGAAGGTGGGGGAGAGTGGCCAGAGCCAGGCTATTTGTGGGTGTAGCAGCAGCTCTATCTCCCAGTTGCACGTCCACTGGCTTAGACGTGCTTGCTGTACGTTAACGCGGGCGCTGGCTGGCGCCAGGAGCGGATGGCAGCGTGGGTTCTCCTCCTGCGGCTGCGGAACTGAGCTGCGGTGCTGGTGCGTGCCCGGCACGGGGACCCGTCCCAGCACTCGGGGACGGCCTCAACACCTGCGTCCCGGCGGGCCGGAGGGGCTGCTCCCGCAGGCTGGCCTTTGGGACCAAATTGGATCTGCCATGGGTGATAATCCGAGCTTGAACAGCAGCGGGTGGTTAAAATTTTTCTCGCTGAAGTTTAAGTTTTGCAGCCAGTCGACAGTAAAGAACAAACTTTATGGAATTCTTAAATACATGTGGTTATGGCTCCTGCGCGGCGCAAAACGGTGATGAGGAAACCTAGGAGAAAGGGACCACAAAACAAGAGATATGCCAAGGTGGTTTTTCACACTCCTGCATTACATTGCAAACAATGCCGGAACAGGCAGGCAGAACTGCTCTGGTACTGTTTGAAGTGCAAAACCGGTTTAATATTTAGACCTCCATTTTTCTGTGTTTGTGATTTTCCTCGTTATAAAGAAGAAAACACAATTTATGTCATGAAAAGATATCCATTGTATAGTGCATAAAGTAGCTACATTTTGCAAGGTAATTGCTATGCATTGGACTGGGCCTTTTGCATCTACTATATAAACATTTAATTTGCAGTGTCATTGCTCACTTGCGCTGTTTGTTCCTGTGATGGGAAACATTATGTTTTAGCAACAATAGAGTAAGTTTTCTGCAAGAACTGGAAATGTATCATCATTTTTTTTTCCTTTTCTTTTTTTTGTATTTGACGATTTTATAAAAGCTACCACTTGAAGAGTAGCTTGATCGTCCTTAATGATGATCACAGCGTAACTGTGATACTATTTCCTCCTGGTAGTTTGCAGCTTTGTCCTTCACATCTCGTATCTCTCTGGGGCTCCTAAGCTTCAGCTCAAGTTTAGAATACTGTCTACAGTAAATAAGCACTAACAGATAACATCTAGAGTTATTTCCAGCTTTGAGCATTTTTCCAAGAAATAAAAAGGTCAAGAGGAGTGAAATTATTTTTAAAAACAAACAGGCCAAAAAAGAAAAGAATTAATTGCAGGTTTGAAATAGCATAATGACGTCGGAAAATAGCAAACTGGATTTGTAGCTTGAAATCTTATTTCAAATGATTTATGTTCGTCATATTTCTGCTTGTAAACAGAGATTAGGGAATAAACTTAATAAATCTCCCACTAAGGCACAGAAAAGCACATGTGCATTGCTAATGTTTTAAAGGTTCCAGTTAAAGCTCTAGATTTTGCTAACAAGCAGACACATTTTTTGTAACGAAAGACGAGTAGAAAATACTTTCCTGTGAATTAATGAGCTAATTTTTGGATTACACTCACAGCTGTAACTACATGGGCTGGCTTTGGTCATTATAATGCGTTCTGATAGTCCCCCTTGTAACAAGTAAAGCGGTCTCACAAGCTAGGAGCAGTTCAAAGCTTTTGATTACTTGCCGGTCCTTGAAGCTCCCCGTCACCCACTTTCTACGATGCATGCTCTCCATCTGCAAGAGCATCCACATGACAGAAGCTTGCAAGAAGGCCTGCTTGAGCAATGCTTTCAAGATGTCAGTAATCAGCTAACAGCAGACATTAAGAGCAACTATTACAGCCCTTGCCATCCAGGTTTGGGGATTTCTGTGTTCCTTCAGGAATGATCAAACTTAATCTCAGTAATATAGAGCACAGCCTCTCCAAAAGAGATCCAGGCTTGTCATGTGTCACACTGTTTTCTCAAGCCAAAAATAAATATATTTTTTTTTCCCCTCAACTTCTACGTTTTGTCTGCCGAAGCATTTGAAATACAACACGCACACCGAACTGCGCCGGTGCTGCCCTTGCGCGGGCAAGGCTTTAAATGGGAATCGTCTCCAAGAGAGGCCTGAAACGCTGACCTGTCGTTACATTAACTTCGGGAACGGTCAGAATTTGTCTTTCTGTTCCAAACTTTACTTCTGCGAGCCCTCGGGTCCCCCTCATGCCTTGTGCATTATACACTTTCCATTAACAGATGCCACATGTTAACAGCTTTAATAGAACTTATTAGGTTTAATGGGACGGCGGTAGGGAAGTAGCAGGCAGAATGATGGATAGTTGCAATTCGTCCATTAGGAAAGCTTACTTTAAAAGTCTTTGTCGGTGTTTTACCTGTGTTTAAAGCATCTCTAAAGTGATCAATTAGCCAAGAACTTTAAACAAAATTTAGACCTGAGCTGACTTGCAGCCTAACAGAAAGTATGGAAGATAAATGACTTTTGTAGCGCCCCAGCATTTAAACTAATGTACGTGTGGAGGGTAATTGCGTCGTTTTATAGGCTTTCATTTACATAAAAAGGAAATCACTGCTTGACATATAATGAAATTATGTGAGAAATAACCACAATTTGCTGTCCTGCACACTAATAAAATTCTGTTTGTTTAAAATGGTTTGTTCACGAGACGGTTATTTTCACAAACTGGTAATATAAGCAAAGGAAAATACTTCATGATCTGTTTCTTTTTTTTTCTTATTCACTCCAAATGCTGTGCATGCTGCAGTGAATTTTATAGTAAAATACCTTGGGCTTATACATTTCATAAATAAAATAAAAATAAATTGGCTAGTAATCTACCTTGCAACCAACTTTCTTCACTGTGAAATTATAGGGAAAAGGGTCTTGTTATTGTATTTGAATGTAAAGCACCATGCTTTTTTTTTTTTTTTTTTGGAACCGTACTATTAGTTATCAAACAGAACTCTTACTTTGCATTTCAGATTTTTGAAACATTTGCCTGGGTTCTTTCTGGTGTTAGCTGGAGGTATTGCCGGAGATGTGTAGATGTGCAATGATTCAGCTGCCTGTCTCACAGTGAACTTGAGTAGTCATGAGCTACTCTCATTACAGGCTGTAACCTGTAAGAGGCAAAGCAAAACACAGTCTCACTGCTGCCGTAATACCATGCCCCATTGCCAGCAGACAGGTTCTGCAAGAAAATTATTGCAGCGAAGGTCCATGACCCCTGATCCATATTAATGTTTTTTGATTTTTAGCTAAGTTGTTGTTTTGGGCAAATATGTGTATCCATGTTTCCACGCACTGCATACTTCTTGCGTTCTGCAAGAGAAAAAATGGGTCTTAGAGAGGCAAAGCTAGTGCAAATTTAGGCAATACGTGATTTGGCCACTTTGAGGAAACAGTACCTTTAGGTAGAGCATCAAAAGTAGAAATGGCCTTAGCTTGCATTTCAGTCATCCAGTTCTGTCTTCTCCTAAAATTTTGGGGACGTTCAGAGGAAGAGTTTTGAACTGAGTCACATTCCAGTTACATGGTTTCAGTACACTGAGAGCAAAAACACTGGTGCATCAGAGCTTAAGACTTACTCCTCAGATTTCTTCTTGAAAATGATTTTTATCTCTTATTTTTCTGAAAGGTGCAATTGTTACTCCAGTTAAGAATGATTCTGTTATTTAAATCACAGAATATGAGTAAGGGTTTATTTATATCCAGGCAGTTCCTTAAATGGGAAACAATGCACTGGTGTTTGTTCTAATGCATTATTAATTTCAGTCTGCTGGATTTCTGTTCTTCTGGAGTATGAACCTATTGTCAAGAAACAGCAGAATTTTGTATACATTTAAATATATACAGATTCCCGAAGTTTGAAATCATATGATTTGTGCTCTTTGCAATATATTTGCCCAGAAAGGCTTGGCTCAGCTGGAGCATCTGGTTCTCAGTGTGTTCCTAGTTTTAAACTCAGCTTTGGTTTTGACATAAGAAGACCAAGTGACAGAAGGTCACACATTGAGCCTCTGACTCAGCTGGAGTGGAGAACCAAGATCTTCTTGCCTGCATACCTTTTGCTTGAAGTGGTGCAGAGCAGCTCGAGTGCCTGCGGAGGAGAGGGTGCTCATGCAGGTCACCCAACAGAGATCAGCAGGTCAGCTCGTGCTGGTAACAGGACACCAGCAACAAGCGAGCCCAAATCAGAGAACGGTGCTCCAACCCCAGGTGTCTTTTGGGTGGAAAGTAGCAATAACTTCTCTGTTCATAGATTTTTCTGTTTATAACCCAGATCCCAACCGGTCTCAGGTGGGACATAGGCATGAGATTAATTTCCCTTTGTATTATGAGAAGTGCAAAGATTCTGGTGGCTCCCGGTGGACAGAGAGAGTATAGGAACATGTGAAGTGAGTGATGGAGACATGGTGGTCTTTGTGACCTTGCTAGATAGAAAAGGCCATATCTTAATGGTTAGAAAAAGTATTGGGAGCTTCTAGGGGTTTTGTAGAGTGAATTTCTGTGTGTGTGTCTTTATGGGTATGGTGCCAGGAGAAGGAAGACTTGTTCACAGGTCTAGTCTGTTGTCTGTAGACCAGATCTGAAGAGCTGCCCATGCAGTTGTAAGAAAATCTAAGTCCAGGTGATTGAATCAAGCATAGTAACTGCTTTTTTATTTCAGTTTTAAAGGGGAGACCAGCATGCTGGGACAGCTCTTGAGCTCTCGAAGTCCAGCTTCCCTTCATGTGAAAGCAAACGTACACATTTTAAGCAACTTAGGGCTCTGAGCAGTTTTTTTAGCTGTTTCAGCTAGAAATTTGTCTAGTAAAATCACACTACTGTCACAAAGAAAGCCATATTGCTTCTGTGCCATATCTGCAAACAATTAGTCAAAAATGGTACTTATTTGAACTGTAATCGTCTTAATCTTCCTATGCTAGAAAATTCCTAAACTTTGGGCCAATATTGTGACAGTTAGTTTATTATTTGATAACACAGGCATTCTGTATAACATTGCTTTGGATGCGAAGCGTCCTTTAATCAAGTGCAGGGCTGGAAACAGAAATCATAGATGCGTCAGTCTCGTAAATGATAGGAAGTCATCAACACTGATTTGCTCCACAAAAGCACGTAGTCAGTGTAAAGGGTCTCTTTTTTTCCTCTAGAAACTACCTGGAGTGCCCATACCAGCACTCAGAGGAGCTTGCCCTGCTGCTTCCTTTCTCCTCTTCTTTCCCTCTCTGAATGGGAAAAGATTTCCATAGGGCCTGATTAAGGTAAGGTTTACATTTGCTTTCAGAATTACTAGAAACAGAGATGGTCCTTTAGGAAATACACATGTGGACGTGACAGCTATGTGTTAATTTTTGGTGCAGGCCACGAAGTAAATTTGGCATGACTCTGAAATAAAGCACAGTCGTTGGACCATTTAGCTGTTTCTCCACTATTTTGTCTTCTGTAAAATTTGTTCTCGCCGCCCAGTCACTGGGAGTTTTAGGTAGATGCTGGTTCTTGACTATGGCACTGCCGATGTTCATTTCTCAGCTAACAGCTTTGCTCTGCCTAAAGGTGTTAAACCTTGCAAGACTGATGACCTGTTCTCCTGCAGAAAATGGGGTCCTTGCACACCTCCGAGCCTGACCATCTGAGCCAAAAAATGGCTGCAGTGTGAATGAGGTCCAGCTTTTGCAGTCAGGAACAGCTTTGTAAGCTGTTTGAAATTGTGGTACGTTTGCTTTTCCTTTTTTAAAACAACAGTAAGTATTTCAAATTAACGCACACTACTGTTGATGTAAATTCTACCAAAAGCATGTCAACACATGCGATATTGTCCTCTAATGATACCTCATGGTGTGTGATATGCTTGACATTTATTGGGAATGGCTTCCCTGAATTTATCAACAACACATCACCAGGCTTCACGGTGAGGGGTGCAGGAGCTGCGATGATGACTCTCAGGGAAGAAGAGGAAGCCAAGATGTGAGTGAATGCATCATTGCTTCTGCAGAACTCAGCTGTGACAACGCTACTGACAGATTCTCAGCTTCTCACGGGGAACCTGAGGTGCTCTGACTGCTGTTTCTCAGCAGCTGCTGGAGCCAGCAGCAACGCTGAGCGTGTCCGTACTTAGGCTCTGTTCTCCCTTTACATTCTGGTGTGAGTTTCTCAGTTCTTTTCCCTTTTGAGTGGACACATCCAGCCATTTTTTTGCAGAGGGGATTGGCCCTGTGGTGCCCAGGAGCTGTGCTGGGTAGGACCGTGCTGAGCGGGGGTGGACGTGTGGGTTTAGGGACCCCAGCCCACCACTGCCCTAGCCAGGGGAAGGTGGCTTCTGGTTCAAGCTGTGTCTGAAATGGTCTTGTGGCTGAACAGACTCATGCGCTCAGCCAGCAAAGGTCTTCTGTGCGTGAGCTGGTGTGTGAGCTGTCCTGCCGGGTCTTGGTGGACCTGTTCAGGGTGCGAAATGAAACACTTGCTGAGGGGGTTTTGGTCAAAGGCCTTAGGCTTAAAGCAATTCAGCAAACAAGTGCTAGGAGAAAAGAACCACAAACTGAGTGTTAATCATCCTTTCTTGAAGCCTGGTATCAAATCTGTTACTGCAACCCATATAGCACGCTGGAAATCCTTAAATGTTGAATATGAACACTGACGGTCCAAACGAGCATCGTCAGCCCTAACGTTTGCAGCTTTTGGGATGCGCACAGCATTTCTGCCCGTCCTGAGCTTGGTTAGCATGGAGAAGGTGGGACCAGCGCCTGGCGATTCCAGGTGGTGCAGTACTGTACCAACACGGAAATCGCTCATTTGCTTTTTACAGACCTGGAAATTCCTGCTGATGAATTAACTGTTGGGATTGCATGGTGGGTTTAGGACATACCCCCACAGACACATTCTCTAACAACTGACAACTAGCACACAGTATTTTATCCTCATTCGGAAACTTATATTCTGTAGCTTTCACAGCAGTGTCTAAAAAAATTACTCTCTGCTAAGATCCCTCATAAATTTCTATAGCACATTTATGTTCCAAATCTGCATTTAATTTAGGTTTAATAAGTAATTTATAGTATAGCATACTCACTAAGTAGTAACTGATTATTAAAACCTGCGGAGGATTAACAACTTCGTAACTCATACTGGAGATATACCTACACCAGCTATTAATTTGCTTGTACTTATACCACTGCGTCTGAGCTGGGCTGAGACCCTTAAACCTACACCTTCCATCCCAAAAGAGAGGCCCCGCACCGTGCACAGGATTTCCCTTTCTGCCCTGGACAAGAAGAGCCGATGTGACGGCCAACCGTCACTGAAGTAACGTGAGTTTTACCACTCAGCTGCAGAGAGCCAAGATTTCATCCCCCAGATTTCCTCATTTTTCAAGGCACATTGCAAGTTTGTTTTAGTTTTAAAGGAAACAGCCCAGGCTGGTGCTATAATACTGATATGATTGTGATTGATAGTTGTTTAAGAAACACATTCTGTGTTTTGTAGCCCTGTAAGGTCTGGAGGACAGGCAGAGTGGGGCAGAAATATCAGGGATCACGTGGACCTCTGGACTGCAGTATGGTCTCTGTGGTGAGAGCTTGCCAGGAAGCTTCAGCCACCTCTCCGGAGATTGCACATGACATTACATATATTTATAAATGAAGATAATACTGGAAATCTGTTAAATGATGTAGGATACACCTGTAGCTGTTTCAAACCAATGACTCATTCTGCTCTTTGTTTCTCCTTGCGCTTGGTGAGCAACCGTTGGACTTGCTTTGCTTCTACTGGAGAGTGCTCAAGGGTCTGGAGTGGCCTTTGGTACATTAAGACAAGCAAAATTATTACAGGTAAAGTATCTGGATCTGCCATATCAGGCATGGATACAGGGTCTTGTGTCCCTGCGGGCAAGGAGGACAAATACAGGGCAGTGCTGGGCTTCCCCAGGGAAGGGTGGGTGATGGGGAGGAGGACCAGGAGCACCCTGCCAACACGTGGCCATATTTCTCCTTGATGACAGGAGGATGAATGTGGCCTGGCCCTTCAGCAGGGGCAATGAATTAGTTTTTACAGTCCTTAACTGGAATGTTTATGATACAGCTGGCCTGAGCTGGTTCTCCCAACTGAGGGTCAGCGGGCATGACTGTAGGGTCAGCGTCAAGGCAGTGGCTGGAATATGCACATTTGGCATTAAAACTTCATTTTTTAAGGGTTTGCATTGAAACATGACAATATTTTACTAAGCTGGAGTAGATTTCTTCAACCCACAAGTATTGTGGAATAGAAAAATGAAGCAGAGAGTACGTTTTTGTCTATGTATTTTGCACGCTGCTGCATCAGCTGCACTCCGATTTTAACCGATCTGCAATATAATAGACAAAACATAAGAAGTATTAGTCAAAATAACGGAGGGAAAACTTAAATTTCCTTGTCAAAATAGCTGTTTGTGCAAGCCTGACAGCATCTCCTGGCGTGTGGCATGAAAAAATCGAGATTATTTCTCTGGGCGCTGAAGAGGGGACACTGCGTCAGTCGATCAGATCTGTCCAGACACGCCGAACTCTGCCCCGCAGCCCGATAACATCAGGTCACTTAATCCTGCAAAATACCTGCTAACAAGTCAGCAACAGGAAGCCGTTGAAGTGTAGAAGAAAGAGCGATAGCGTCATCCCACACTGTTCATAAAATAACAATACTTCTTTTTTTTTTAACGTGACCTAGACAGTAAGCAGCATTTCCCTAGCCAAGATGGAAGAGAAGCCTGGTAGCAGTCAAGTTGCATTACACCAGCTAATCAACATAATTTGTATTATAACTGGAGATCAGTGTGATGATTTTTACTTATGCATTGAAAATATTTGTTGAATTGTGTGCAATAAACTAGCAGAGCATATTTGCTAGGACGTTAGGACATTTGCCCTGATTGTATGGCTTTGCATTCGCAGTAACGGGAACTTTATCTGGATATACAAGTTTTGAAAACATTAATAGCACTTCAGTGTCGTATCCTCATGCTGTCTGCCCTGAACTCTTAACCACTTGCTGAGTTACTAAAGCCTCTGTCTTGCTTGGGAGTGCAGGTTGTGCTGTATGAGTCAGACACGTATTTATGAGGTTGTAGCTTGGCTGGGATTTAAAAAGTACCAGAGGGATGGGCTGTGCTCGAAGCCATGCACAGGGCAAGGCTGGGGCCATGCAGGCAGTGTGGTGGGGACAGCGACCTGGGAGGGAAGGGCATCACAGCCTTTGGGCACAATGGTAGGTATGCAACCAGACTGAGTGTCTTTGGCCCATCCGTCCCCTCCATAAAGCTGCTCAAGTGTCTGCTACTTGTTCTGATCCAGGGAAGTTGGCATCATTTAATGCGCACGGTGTAGGTGGCAAGCAGTGAGATTTGCCTCCTAGCTCAGCCTTGGGCTCCTGCAATGGGCGCTTAGCTCTGCTGTCCTTTGCTGATACATCCATAAAACTACACTTTATTTTTATGGTTTTATGAGGTTATTGTGGTGTAAAGGATCGTGTTTGAAGCTAAAAATAACCAGAAGCCAAAAGCCAGGCAGTGCCGTACTGGAGCAGGCTCAGCACATCCATGTGCAGGAACCCGACAGTGTTTGGTCCTTGCCCAACTGAACGCTTAATTTAAATGCTAAATAAACAAATAAAATATTACTGTTGGCAGATATGTAACTACTGGTGACAAAGTGGGTACCAGAGAACAGAATTTGGGGTGAAAGCTCAGGACAGATGGCTGATGACTCAGAGCTGCTGATGACAGGCTGAAGCAGAGCTGCTGTAGCATGGCTGCCATGTGAAGGCCAAGCAGGCAGCAGGTTTTTGGTTCCCCTGTCTACTTTGTAGTTGGGTTGACATCCAAAACATAGAACTTCGTCTGCTGCGAATTACGATTCAAAGTTGCACCCATAAAGAAATTGTAAGCATGTTTTCATTTCAAACCATTGGAAATATCCTGATCAGCTGCAACCCAAGATTGAGGTCCCTTCCTAAGGGCAGTGAATGTGAGTAATTCAATAGATTCATCGCAATGAGCTTGGGTGAAGAACTAATATTAAAGAAATTCTTTTCGTTATCAAATCTTTCTAGTCCATTAGGGTTTACTCAGGCATTGAACTTCCATTACTGTCTACAGTTTCTGAAATGTCATTCTCTGATTTTCTGCCAACTGTTCTTGAACCCCTGGACAGCGGAAGGAAGGCTACGATGAGGCATCTTTTACCCTTTTGAGAGGCTCTTTAAAGCCTCTTTAAAGAAAGAGAGAATTACCATTGTGACCAAAGAAGGAAGTCTAAGGGCTCGGGACAGGCCTGTTCAACCAGTTAACAACAGATTGCTTTCATTGCTTTGGCATGTCAGTGATTACTCTAATGCTGAGCTCTGTTGGGGGCTGGATCATGATGGTGAGTGTCTGAAAACTGGCCCCAATTCATTATTCTCCACCAGCGCAAAGGTCAAGCACCCGTGCCCTGGTGATTGGGCACCTTACGCAAAGTGCACGTCCTGGGAGGAGCCCCTGACATCTTTGATTTTTCCCACACACAAACTGTTGGTACAAGATGTAATCTAGGAATGAAAGGGCCGTGGACAGGATGACTGGGGACAGCTGCTCCCCAGAGGCCTCCAACCGCAGAGTCCGAGCACTAAATACCCTCCGCTTTCCATGGCCTCGGGACAGGAGAGGTGTCAGGCTACAAAGAGGCACAGATGGAAGTGAATAGGATTAAGCAGTGCTGATTAACTATAAGTATTTTTTCAGTAATGTAATGACACTTAAAAAAAAAAGGGAGTTGGGTATAAAAGAAGGAGGATATACCCTCACCGGCTTCTTCCTTCCATCGTCTGAGGATGACCAAGGCTGCACCTGAGATGGGTCACCCGTGTCTGCGGGCTCATCCCTTCAAAGAAAGCGAGTCTTGAAGCAACCCTCCCCGCCCTGCCTCTGCCACTTTAACAAGTCGTAGAAGAAGACATGGTCCTTTGTACAGATAGATCTCAAGCCCACTTGAGTTAGCAGCGACGGCTCTGGTAGATTTTGGATCGAGTCTATGCAGTACAAGAGCTTCTCCACTTTTTTAAGTAAAGTGCACAGGCATTTTTTCATTTCTTCTGCAGGTAGAAGTGATTCCAGCAGGTGTTCATTGCTTCCCTGCTAGCTCTCCTCTGGTGGTAAAGGCCACGAGTGGATAAATCCTGCTGACCTCCAAGTGGAAAGACTCTTTATTCCCAACATAGGCTTCTCCCAATTTAACATCTTTTATCAGATCTTAGATATAATAAAGATGGATGAAGAATAAACATAGCTTTTTCTTGATTCTCTTCTGATGTAAATAGATGACGTTCAATTTTTTTACAATCAGTTACTTTGACATTATAATAACAGCTCTTAAATCTGAGGAGGCGGAAAGGTGCATTTGAAAGAATAGCATGAAGAATCCATAATGTTGTGATCAGAGATCTATGGAAGAGATTCCAGATGTGCAGAACAACTGAGCTGGTTTCTGATGATTAGTCTGTGTCATATAGTGGACTTTGGCTCAGACCAACAGTTAATTTTAATTAATCTAGAATGCATGCTTTCTATTGACATGTCTGTGTTATTCGTCTCTCCTCTCAACAGCTTTCTCTGTGCTTGTGAGGTTCTACAATGCTCTGACTGTCAGCAAAATCTGGTATCGAAGTGGTGATGCTGTATCTTGTTAAACTTCTATTGTTTATGTCAATTCCCCCCCACCCCCTTAAATAACCAGTCCTAACCTCTGCCTATTCGCAGGCAGCCCTTGCTTTGCAGCCCTTATTTTTTCTGATCGCGTAATAAAAAGGAGCCAGAGTAGTGTTGCTAGTGAGATGTTTAAACTTCTGCAAGAAATGGATTGGCTTTAGCCAGGGTTTTCTCCTGCAAATGCAGTGCTTCTGTGCCCAGGACGATGAAGATCCGCTTAGCAATTGTGTAGCTGTAGTTCAATAAAATGTAGTTTGGTTAAAAAAATAATACCAAAACACTGTGAACACACAGATGCTGTTGTGCTAGCAGTGCCACCAAAGTGCTGGTGAACTATTCTCTCAGCCATTTTTCCATCACTACCAACTTGTGCTGATGATTTTGGGGATGAGGTGTCCAGTTAACGGGAGTTAGATTCCCAGTAAATTTATCCTGCCTTTGCTAGCAAATAGGCATCAACCAAAAATGACAGCCCATCTGTTCTCCTCTGTGCAAGAATATGGGATGCACTGAGGCACATCCCTGAGGCACACGTTGATGCTGCCGGGGCATGGGTGGACGGGCGGCATCGGCTGCTCTGCTCCTCCTGCGGCTCCTCTCCGTCCGACCACGGCTTACTCTGCCGGCGTCATGGTCAGAGAAAGCGGGACTGACTTACTGCCTTCCGACTGTTTTCTTTTTTAATTATTAATTAGGAAAGTACAATTTTGTAACCAGGTCATCAACCTTCTTTTTTTTTTTTTTTTTTTTTTTTTGGTGTACATGGAAACAACTAATCAAGTAAAACCGCAGTATTTTCATTGAGCAAATATGCGTTCATTTCGATCCTACAATTCCACTGCGATGTAGTGCTGGCTGTGCTGGCGCTCTGTGAAGGATGACAGCGGTGTGAATCTCCAGCTTCTATGTCCCAGCATGGTATCCTAGCATGGGTGCTGTGCCGTTGTTCTCATTACACAGTAATATTATGGTTTTCAAATAAAATGCTTACACAGAAAATTAGTTGCTCCCTAGGGGATGTGAATGTATGATGAGAGAAACTTTCAAGAGGAGGAGAAGAGTGCTGTTTTGATGAACTCAAGTGCGGCACTTGTGAGTGTGTAATAGTGCCTGGTTTGATTCTGCATTTGTACATGACATTGAAAAGAGAGCAGAGCTTTCACCCTGAAACTGTTCAGCCACCACAGGAACTTGGTTTCCTCCAAGTTCTGCTTTGTCAGGCGCTACGAAGCAAGAGTCTGCTCCTGTAATGCAGAAAAACAAGCACAGAAAATCTCAGTTGGCATAATTATCATCAAAGCCCTGTGTATCTGGCTTTGCTGCATTCCAGCTGGAGGGAAATAAAAATGGGGAGTTTTGTTTAAAATACACGTCACGCATGTAGCATGGAGGGAACGTGCCTAAACAGAAACTGGGAGAAAAAACCCTCACGCACACGTCTTCTGGGGAGGCTGGGCGGTGGTTTCAGCCTCGAACTCAGTAACTTTGATCCCATTCCGTAAAGAAACATGAGAAACTCCGTGAGGCATCAAGATTACGGACCGAAGACCTGCAGGTGTAGGGCAGTTACTTTCTAAGTCATATAAATGTGGAGGCAGGACCACTGTCACTAAGTACGCTGTTGTCCAAAGCCACACAGGATTTCCAAATGGTTGTGGTATCAAAGCTGCAGGCAAAATGCAAGACCTCCATAGAAATCTGGGACTAAAATACATTCCTCACAGTGTGATGGAACAAATTCCAATTTCTGGTTAAGCCAGGATGAGTTTGGTTTTTTACATTCATGAATTCAGTGCAGGCAGAATCCCCAAATTACTATGCTATTTCCCAGGAACTAGCAGCCACTCCACTTGGAAAAAAAAACAAAAACCAAAAAACAAAAAAACATTTCAGTTGGATTAGATGATAAGATTTCCATCTGGAATTGTGATTATTTTGTCTTTATTTAAGAGACCAAATGATAATTTTCCCCTTACTTGAGAAGAGAAAAGGCCAGCAATTTCCACAGCGCTCTCAAAGTATCTTTCATTTTACCTCCTGATTGGAAATGCCATTCCCCGGTCGAGCAGATGATTTTAATGTTGGCTGGATTTTGAAAGGCAACGGTCCAATCACTGGATCCACACGGCATCTGGGTAGGAGTCAGAGCAAGTGGAGGACTACAGCAGAGTAATTTAATAGGCTTAATAGCATGATTATTTTTATATCATATTACATAATGCTTATTTATTTATAGGCAATTTAAGATCATGAAGTCATGTTTAATACAAAATCTGCTACTTCAGCTCTACCAAAATACATCATCTTTTGTTTATATAGGTATACATGGTGGACACATGGATGCCTTACTCCAGGGAAAGGAAACCTCCCACTGTGTCTGATTTGTGATAAAACATTCAACAGTTCATTAACGTGTTTAATGTTGCAGTTTAGAAAACGAAATGTCGCTAATCAGACAGGTCAGGGACTATTTGGAGCACAATATCGTAACAATCACACTTATTTTTCTTGTGGGTACTGTAAGACCAGTGGTTAAAGACACTTGGGAAACATTGCTTAGCAGTGGATTTCAGTGAAATATCAGTTTATCTATCTACATGGACTCTCCAAATTTTGGCTTGCTTTGCTGAAAGGGCACTATAGCCAAATGGATACATCCTGGAAGCGTAATTGCCAAGTTTTGAACAAGTCCAAGGTGTGAGTATGCCATCAGAATTTTGAGGACTTTTCTATACCATCTTCAAGTCTTTTAAAGCTGAAAGGTTTTCTTGAGCAAGTATTTTTATAACATATTAACAATTATGAAGATAGCAATCAGCATGAAGAACCAACCTTTCTCACAGCAATATAATTCATCTCCATCCTTACTTTGGATGGAATTTTTAGACAAATCTGTATTCAAAATAGACTCCATCATCTTTTTTGATAATTACGCCTGCAAAAAAATCTCTTTGAATCCCAAAATCTGCCATGGCTGTGAATATTCGCTAATCCTTTAGACTTTTGTAGACTACAGTGGAAAAGTGTTGCCGACCCTGACATTAAGTCCTGACCGTGCTTCTGCGGGCTGTGCTGTGACTTCGCACGCTCCATGTACAAGATGGATGGAGTAAAGGAATTCAGAAGTGGTAAAACAGGGAGTATTTCCATATCTTGTCTTCTTGGATTATGTCCATGAGGAACACGGGGGTTTGTGGCTTCAGTAGCTTTAACTTCTACCTGCAAATGAACAGAAAGACTTGCTCGGAAGCTTATTAAGAGGACCCTGAGTAACACCTATACGCCCACAGTACCATCAGCTTGGCTAACTGCAGTACAATCTGGTCCCCGAATTGCTGTGCTGAAAAGAAGAACTCGGGTGGCATCGCCGTGCGCCCGTTCTGCCTTCGAGGTGCGAGCAGAGCCGGCTCCGAGGACTGGCTTTGGCTGCGCTCACAGCACCGCTGTTGCCTAAACACGTGGCGGGGGGGAAATGTTAAAAAAGGCAATGTTTAATCCACTGTCAAATATTAATATGGAAAAGCTTACTCCTTTCTTTTGACAGAAAAATGTCTTTCTCCTGCCAGCGGTTCCCCCGGCTCTGCATGGATTCATCCCAGCGTCACTGAAACGCCGCTGGCAGTCGGCATTAGACACACAAATTGCATGTAGGTCAGGCCACAGTCTAGGCTAAAAGTAAAAGAAAGAGAAGACTTTCCAGTTCTATATAATTCAGCACGTTACATGTAGCAAACATGGAGAAAATGGAGGAAAAAAGAAAAGGAGCATCTCTGAAGTCATCATGACCCAAGACGACCTCTATGGTGTCCCACCTTTGCACATCACAGCAATGAAAAGTCCCCTAAAGTGGGGGATGACAAGGGGGGACCAATGACAAGAAGTCCCCTGAAGGTGAATCCTAACGCATCAGCCACCAGGAGTCTGGCGTTATGTCTCAAAAAGGGCTTTTACTTTGCAGGTGGCTCCTGCGCCTTTCTCCGTAGGTCACGGCGGAGATTACGTTTCAGGTCAGCAGCCTAATGAGGAGTCGCCCTGCCAGGTGAAGGAATGCCAGATGGCTTTTTTTCCCCTACTTAACACATTATGAAAGCTGAAAGAAACCGAACTTGGAGCTGTCTTGGATTGTTGAGAGTTCATGGGGTAAACAGGACTAAAAGTGCAACGCAGTTTGCGAACGAACGCTAGCAGGCTTAGTTTTGTACCAAGCAATATTGGTTTTCGGCTCTTTTAACAGATTCTGACAGTTATTGTTGAGCATAGCTTGGCAGCACATAAAAAAGATCTGTTCTCTAAACAAGACCCCACTTAATTGTTTACCAGCACCTCCTTTTCTGTTTAACGTAAGTAGAGGCAGCTTCCACATTTGTTCTGCCAAAGGAAGAAGGTATTGAAGTAAGTCTGATGGGATAGGCTGGCCCCCCAGATACTTCCAGGGAAACCGGTCGCTCACATACTGGACGATCCTTGCCCTGTAAATATATTGTGATCGAAGGGCTACAAATCTGGCGCAGAGGTGCTGCACGTTGTGGCTGCGGGAAGAACTACCTAAAGCTTGAAAGTGAGAAGAAACCAAGCTGGGGAGGATCAGGGATGTATTTTTGAGACTGCCTTGAGTTCAGCTGGCAAATGCTTGGCAAAAGTATTAACGTCCAAGAGACTTAAAAATTTAGGCACTGTTATGATTTTTTAGAAATTTTGCCAAGGCTTTTTTGGGGGCTCATTCTGTCTGTCCGTGAGTCTGTCCATCTGTTTCCCTCGCTTTCTCTTTTTGAGTGGGGGGTTGAGAGGCTAGCGAAGGGATAGACTCCAGATGTCAAGGGGGAAAAAAAAAAAAAAAAAAGGAAAAAAAACCTCCCAGAACTGATCCCAACAGAGAACGTTCTGAATCAATGGACTCCACAGTCTACCAGCCCGCGGAGCCCAGCTCCGTTTAACAAAGGCATTGTCTGTGCCAGCAGCGGCGCTGCCTCCTGACTGTATTTGCACTACAAGCTTGTTCGTATTCAGAGGAAGTGCCCCGGGTCGGTGCGTGCTCAGCTAGGTAACCCCAAGGTCAGGTTTAATTGCTCTAAAAGGTGGCACATGGCAATGAATGAGCTCTAATGATTTAGATAGTATCTATTTCACATCAAGAAGTTTCCACTCTGAACAGACCTAAACGAAAGTAATCTGAAAATTAGGGAAAATAAAAACCATGCCCACAATGACCTAAATACCTATTTCCTTGAATTTTATGCCCTAAATAACCTCATTCCTGGGAAGTTTAATTTTTCCCTTCTGCTAAATATACAATTGCCTGGGAGAAATGTTTGGTCATAATCAAGATTTTTAAAGCTGCAACTGTTAAAATATTATTGTTCTACTAAGAATTTTGGAGGGGAAAGCAGCCAGTATAGAGGGAGGGAGGGAGGGAGTGAATATCCCCAGGCTGTCAGAGCTGATGTCCATGGGAAATCTACTCAGGCCGTACTGCTTTCACGTTTTTATATATGTGTATGTTTATATAATTTAAATTTAAATATATAAATATATAAATATTTAAAAATTATAACTTATTTAAATATTATGTATTGCTTATATACTTACATATATGTATATGCGCTTATATACACACATGGTGTATATATGTTATATACACATATATATGTCATACAACACACGTGGTGTTACATACGTTTAGGTATGAGACATTTAATATCGTTTCACCTCCTGCTTTCACAGATAAATAAGTATTTACCTTCTCAGAGAAAAGTGTGATTCTTTCTCAGCCTCACTTAAAGAGGAAGAGTGAAAAAAACCCAAAGGAGAAGCCAACGTGGGCGTGCGGACGGTGCCGCTGTGCTGGGCCGCAGCCAGGTCAGGGCTGGCACAAGGTCCCCACCGGCTGCGCTGCGCTCGCGCCCGCGCGGCTCGGAGCCGTCATCGTCCTCGTGCTGTCGGTCTCTGCACGCTTGGTCAAGCTTCTCCAGGTAAACCCGTGACGACGTTCAACCGAGCCGCGGAGCCTGACGCTTTGGGACTTTCTGTGCCCTGAGTAACCGTGCGGTGCCGACGTTTGTGCTGGGAAATCCCGGGCAGAAACATGTTACCCCTCCAGTGGGTCGTACAGCCCTACACCCGTAAGCGAGGAGGTTGTGGGATTTGGTTTGCTAGCAATTAACGTACTGTTTGGAAAAGCTAGCGATTTCTTTATGACCTTGAGCCATCAAAGACTAAGTATGCAATTAGTTCTAGCTGCAGCGAGACATTTAAAGTCGAGCATGTGTTTCAGAGCTTTGATAAATCAGGGCATAGCAGAAACAAATCTGAAAATAAAAAATATACAGAAAGTTGAGGGGAAAACCATTTGAGCTTGCAATCATGCCATTTTTTACAGGATACTCACGTTACGCAGCTCTTTTGCTTGATGACAGTCTTGTGCACTGCAGCGATGTGACTGCCTGTGCGTGGATAGAGCTAAATAGGTGAAGGCTCTGCCTCATTTTAACCCTGGCAGAGTCCAGGTTGCATTAATCCCCTGTTGTGCTCAGCCCAGAGCTATGTAATTCAGCGTAGGGGAAGCTGAAGGGCTTTGATGAAGCAGAAATCCGATCTTGTGTTGCCTTCA